>NC_090650.1:287421208-288117384 GCF_040937935.1 Hyperolius riggenbachi
GTTAGCGGAAATTGATTCTTATTGTTTTTTTTTTTCACAAAGTGTCATTTTCCACTAACTTGTGACAAAAAATAAAATGGTGAGTATGGTGAGTTCATAGAAGATTTTATTTTTTGTCACTGGGACAAGCATGAAATCTATTTTCTTTTTATTTTCTTTTTTTAGGTAAGCAGATGGCATACTGTAAATGAGTCACTCACTGCAAGATTCAAATTAAGGTACTACATGCAGCCTAGTGGGAGGTAGGCCTCAACCAGTAATGCCATAAACATTTCTCTTGAAGACACCACCTGACTGAAAGACAGGTTCTCTTCTTTTTCCCTACCACCTGTGGCACAGTTTGCAATAAGTAAAGCTAGATATGGCCAGAGTCTGTCATACAACACACAACACACAGTCATAGGTGTGCCCTCTCAGAGTCTGCCAGCAGCAGAAGGAGCTTCCATCAGTGTTGATTGCAGAGGGTGAGTGCAGGTGCAGCTGGAATACATAAACAGCATGCTGCTGCTGCAGAGAAGAAAGAGGGAGTGTAACCCCTCTTATTATTTCAAATAAGTGTGGCCTGCCAAATTTAGGATAATACTTGTTTCCACCAATGATTTAGCAGTGATGCAAAATGAGTCTTATCCATAGGACAATTGATGCCCCCCACTAAAAATCTATATCATCCATATCAGCCAGCGGCATAACTACAGGGGTAGAAACCTGTACAACCTAAGAGAGGCCAAGAGCTGTGGGGGGAGGGACTCAATTATTACTAATTTATCCTTCCCCTCCAATACAGGGGACCAGCCTCCAGATCAGGTGTCGTCCTGGCCACACTTGTTATGGATGGTGGAGTCATGGTGGACACACTTATTATATGACCCCTGGCAAATGGACCCCAAGTTGTGCAGGGTACCAAGAGGAAACAGGAAATTAGATGTGAATCTTGGTGGGGCATCAAAGATTCTCAAGGAGGAGGAAGATGGATGTGATTTACAGTTATACTTGCACTCAGCTGTTACACTCACCGCTCCTGGAATCCAGCGGCAACTCCTCAGTTGCTGGTGGATGCTGTCCTGGCGGACTTCCGGGATTGGCCACATCTCACTAGGTGTGCACGTTGATTTGTGCATGCAATGGGGATGTGGCCAAAGCACTAGCATTTGAACATCCACAATGTGTGTCCACACTGCTCCTGCCTGTCTGTCATGCTAGCAGGGACGGATCTAGGCGGGGGCAAGCGGGTATCTTGCCCCAGGCGCAGTTTGTTGAATCTTTTAAAAAGGCGGCAAAATGAATGGCAGTTTAGGCGCCAAAACCTGACCTTTAGGCGCCAAAACCTGACCTTGCCCCAGGCGCAACTTGGTCTTGATCCGTCTCTGCATGCTAGTCTGCCTGTCTGTTACGCCAGTCTGCCCTGTCGGTACAGCCCTGTCAGAACAACCCTGTCAGTACAATTCTGTCCCTTCCATCGCATCCAGTCTATTCCGTCCAGTCTGTCCCGTCCAGTCAGTCCTGTCCAGTCTGTTCTGTTCAGTAAGTCCCGTCCAGTCAGTCCTAGTACTTTGTTACTTATTCTCTTTCCCTATTGGCAAGGTCACCCCTTCTGTTCTTCTCTTCTCTGGTGGGGTAGTCCTAGGGATCATGACCTGGTGAGCACCAGACAGCAAAGTAGTCCACCACCCATTAGGGGTGATGGCCCATCATCCCTTGCAGGGTGCGCTGGTGAAGACCCATGCTCCCTTAGACTCTATGTCCTGGGAGTGCCCATACTAATCACCAGTGCTGAGATCAAAAGAACCCTGACATCAGCACTGATTAGCAAGTAGCTCTGGTCAATAAGTATTAAGTCAATTACAGCTGAAGTAGTGTAGTGGTTTTTAAAGGGAATCTGAAGTGAAAATAAACTTATGATATAATGATTTGTATGTGTAGTACAGCTAAGAAATAAAACATTAGCAGCAGAGATATGAGTCTAATATTGTTTATAGTACAGGAAGAGTTAAGTTGTTATCTAAGCAAAAGAGCTTTACTGAACTCTCCGGCTTTCAAAGTCACAGAGAGCTCTGTCTTCTGAAGCTTATTATCTCAACTGTCTGTCACTGTATTTTGTTTTTTTCTGCAAAAGAAAGTTCAAATCATTAGCTCTGCTCTGTGAAATCATTTAGAATGCTGAGTGTAGTGTGTAAACTGCAAATATTAGAGAATGATTCAATGATATAAAAAAAACAACAACTATATAACTGAAAATAAATATATGAGACTATTGCCTTTGCTACTAATGTTCTATTAATTATCCATACTATACAAACAGTTCATTATATCATAATTTTTTTTCACTTCATTGTCACTTTAATACCATAGCAGAGAGCTGTGGAAGGGCTGCATGGCAATGCTTAACTACTTGGAGACCGCGTAACGCCCACGGGCATGGCCGTGGCGGCAGCCCCAGGACCGCCTAACGCCAATTGACATCAAGTCCTGGGGCTGCAGTTTGCAGGCTGCGTGCGCATTTCCTGCTTGGGGGGCGGAACTCCGCCCCGCCTTCAGTCTCTGTGCGGCGATTGCCACTCGAAAGACTGTTAGACCGTCTTTTCTGCTAATACAGCGCTGCGATCAGCAGCAGCGAAGTACTGGGGACAGCCGTGTGACATGCCTGTCCCCCTGGGGAACAAGATAGCGATTGGCTCTCATAGGCTGAAGCCTATGACAGCCGATCGCATCATTGGCTGGCTGGGGGGAGGGAGGGAGGGAGCAGGGGGACAGCACATACAAGCGCAGCATATTTTAATTTAAAAAAAAACATAAATATTTATATAAAAAAACAAACACAGGAGGGGCGATCAGACCCCACCAACAGAGTGTTGGTGGGGAGAAAAGGTGGGGGGAATAACTTGTGTGCTGAGTTGTACGGGCCTGCAGCTATGCCTTAAAGCTGCAGTGGCCCATTTAGTTAAATTTGCCCTGGTCTTTAGGGGTTTTAACCGCTGCAGTCCTCAAGGGGTTAAAAAAAAAAATTAATAGAACTAATGTTCTATTAATTATCCATACTATACAAACAGTTCATTATATCATAATTTTTTTTCACTTCATTGTCACTTTAATACCATAGCAGAGAGCTGTGGAAGGGCTGCATGGCAATGCTTAACTACTTGGAGACCGCGTAACGCCCACGGGCATGGCCGTGGCGGCAGCCCCAGGACCGCCTAACGCCAATTGACATCAAGTCCTGGGGCTGCAGTTTGCAGGCTGCGTGCGCATTTCCTGCTTGGGGGGCGGAACTCCGCCCCGCCTTCAGTCTCTGTGCGGCGATTGCCACTCGAAAGACTGTTAGACCGTCTTTTCTGCTAATACAGCGCTGCGATCAGCAGCAGCGAAGTACTGGGGACAGCCGTGTGACATGCCTGTCCCCCTGGGGAACAAGATAGCGATTGGCTCTCATAGGCTGAAGCCTATGACAGCCGATCGCATCATTGGCTGGCTGGGGGGAGGGAGGGAGGGAGCAGGGGGACAGCACATACAAGCGCAGCATATTTTAATTAAAAAAAAAACATAAATATTTATATAAAAAAACAAACACAGGAGGGGCGATCAGACCCCACCAACAGAGTGTTGGTGGGGAGAAAAGGTGGGGGGAATAACTTGTGTGCTGAGTTGTACGGGCCTGCAGCTATGCCTTAAAGCTGCAGTGGCCCATTTAGTTAAATTTGCCCTGGTCTTTAGGGGTTTTAACCGCTGCAGTCCTCAAGGGGTTAAAAAAAAAAAAAGAAACTTTATAACATAACGCTGTTGCACAGGTTAGCACATAAAACATTGTTTACAAGCAAATGCTACATAATGACAACACTGGTTATAAACTGTCAAAACATGCCATCAATCACTTGATACTTGCTAGCAGGCAGTGCGACAAATAAAATCATACAGATAGTCTGCTGTAATGTGTTTTAAAGCCGTAGTGAACCCTTCCAGATTGTTGTTTGTAACGGTGAATGGTAACTCTACACAATTTTAATATTTGATGTAGACATTTCAGAGAAATGCCTTTTGGAAAATCAAACTTGTCACCCAAGGTCCCTAGCTACGCAGTATCTCCCCCATGTTGAGCACACAATGCTTATGCTTATCATTATAGAAACAAGAATTAAAAAAAGAGGAACAAGGGATGCTCACAATTGCTCTGTTTCATAAATTCAAATTCAAAAATTGAAAAAAAAATGGAAATCGGAAAAATGGAAATTGGAAAAACAAAAAATCAGTCTTGTGATTGGTCTAACAGTTTAATTTTGCAGAAAAATTCTGCATTCTCTGATTGGTCCAAAGCTTTCAAGTTCTGTGATTGGGCTAAAATTACAGCATTGTGGTAAATTGGATTTCTGCGGAATTTCTGATTTTCGTTTTTTGATTTCCATTTTCATATTTCCAAATTCCGATCAAAAATGCCAATATCCACTCGGAAATTTCCACTCCACGAAATCCGAATGAGCATCCCTATTTAAGACTAAAAGAACTATTGCACATTTGCATGACTAACATTTTGGCACCACTACCAATTCCTAACCTCTCTGCAACCATTTACATAGTTATTTTGGTTGAAAAAAGACATACGTCCATCGAGTTCAACCAGTATAAAGTACAACACCAGCCTGCTCCCTCACATATCCCTGTTGATCCAGAGGAAGGCGAAAAAACCCTTATAAGGCATGGTCCAATTAGACCCTAAAGGGAAAAATTCCTTCCCAATCCCAACTCCAGATGGCAATCAGATAAAATCCCTGGATCAACATCATTAGGCATTACCTAGTAATTGTAGCCATCAATGTCTTTCAACGCAAAGAAAGCATCTAAGCCCCCTTTAAATGCAGGTATAGAGTTTGCCATAACGACTTCCTGTGGCAATGCATCCCACATCTTAATCACTCTTACTGTAAAGAACCCTTTCCTAAATAAATGGCTAAAACGTTTTTCCTCCATGCGTAGATCATGTCCTCTAGTCCTTTGAGAAGGCCTAGGGACAAAAAGCTCATCCGCCAAGCTATTATATTGCCCTCTGATGTATTTATACATGTTAATTAGATCCCCTCTAAGGCGTCTTTTCTCTAGACTAAATAAACCCAGTTTATCTAACCTTTCTTGATAAGTGAGACCTTCCATCCCACGTATCAATTTTGTTGCTCGTCTCTGCACCTGCTCTAAAACTGCAATATCTTTTTTGTAATGTGGTGCCCAGAACTGAATTCCATATTCCAGATGTGGCCTTACTAGAGAGTTAAACAGGGGCAATATTATGCTAGCATCTCGAGTTTTTATTTCCCTTTTAATGCATCCCAAAATTTTGTTAGCTTTAGCTTTAGCTGCTTGGCATTGAGTACGATTATTTAACTTGTTGTCTATGAGTACTCCTAAGTCCTTCTCCAAGTTTGATGTCCCCAACTGTATCCCATTTATTTTGTATGGTGCTAGACCATTAGTATGTCTAAAATGCATGACTTTATATTTGTCAACATTGAATTTCATCTGCCATGTATGTGCCCATATAGCCATCCTATCCAGATCCTGTTGCAATATGACACTATCTTCCTTAGAGTTGATGATTCTGCACAATTTTGTATCATCTGCAAAAATAGCAACATTGCTCACTACTGCATCTACTAGGTCATTAATAAATAAATTGAAGAGCACTGGACCCAGACCAGACCCCTGTGGGACCCCACTGCTAACAGTCTCCCATTTTGAGTACGATCCATTGACCACAACTCTTTGTTTTCTGTCCATTAGCCAGTTCCCTATCCATGAACACAGACTCTTCCCCAGTCCTTGCATCCTCAACTTTTGCACCAGACTTTTGTGGGGAACAGTGTCGAAGGCCTTTGCAAAGTCCAAGTATATCACATCTACAGCATTCCCAATATCCATATTAGCATTCACTACCTCATAAAAGCGGAGCATGTTAGTCAAACAGGACCAGTCTTTAGTAAACCCATGTTGATGCTGAGAAATAAGATTATTTTCTACTATGAAGTCATGTATAGTATCTCTAAGTAACCCCTCAAATAGTTTGCATACAACTGATGTTAAGCTTACAGGTCTATAATTTCCTGGATCTGATTTTTTGCCCTTCTTAAATAATGGGAAAACGTGGGCTGTACGCCAATCCCCTGGAACTTTGCCAGTTGAAAGAGAGTCACAAAGATAAGATAAAGGGGTTTATCTATAACTGAACTTAATTCCCTTAGGACCCGAGGATGCATGCCATCCGGGCCAGGTGCCTTGTCTATTTTTAATTTATTTAGTCTTGCCTTCACTTCTTCCTGCGTTAAGTATTTAATATTACAGTTAGAAGATTGAGACTCTTCCACCTCTGTAATTTGCAACAGTGCTGTTTCTTTTGTGAAGACAGAAGCAAAGAAAGCATTTAATAACTCTGCCTTACCTTGGTCATCCACCATTGAGTTCCCACCCTCATCCTTTAGGAGTCCTATACAGTCAAGCTTTCTTTTTTTAGAGTTAATGTACTTGTACAACTTTTTTGGGTTAGATTTGATATCCCTAGCGATTTGTTTTTCAGCTTCAATCTTTGCCTGCCTAATTTCTTTTTTACAATTTTTATTGCACTCCTTATAATTGCTTAGTGCAGCCTCGGGCCCCTCCTGTTTTAAGACCTTATAGGCATTCTTTTTCCTCTTCATTTTATCTTTAACCTTTCTATTCATCCATAGAGGTCTTTTTTTATTCCTAGATATTTTGTTTCCATATGGGATATACATACTACAATTTTGATTGAGTATAAGTTTAAAAGCTTGCCATTTCCCTTCAGTGTCTTCCCCTTGTAGTACATTATCCCAGTTCACCAAACTTAGTGCCTGCCTAATTTGATTGAACTTTGCTTTTCTAAAATTCATAGTTTTAGTGGTCCCGCTGCCCCGTGGCCTATCAGTCACCAGATCAAACGTTATCATGTTATGATCACTATTTCCCAAATGTTCTTGAACCTGCACATTTGATACATTATCTGGTCTATTAGAAATGATCAGATCCAGTAACGCATTCCCCCTAGTTTGTTCAGTTACCATTTGAGTCAAGTAATTGTCATGTAGTGCTGCCAGAAATCTGCTGCTTTTACCAGAATGGGTAGCCTCAATACTCCAGTCAATGTCTGGAAAGTTGAAGTCGCCCATAATTATGACCTCATTTTTACTTGCAGCTTTTTTAATCTGCTGTAGTAATCGCAGTTCTGCAGCTTCATTAATAAGAGGTGGCCTGTAGCATACCCCAATAAGCAATTGGCAACTTTTATTTCCACCATGAATATTTACCCAAACGGACTCCACATCTTCGCAATCTTCCTCCATCTCTTCGTTGAGGACAGCTGTAAGAGAATTCTTAACAAAGAGACAAACCCCTCCACCTTTATTCCCTGTTCTATCCCTCCTAAACACATTGTATCCTTTTGAATTAGCTATCCAGTCATGGCTTTCATCCATCCATGTCTCGGTTATTCCCACAATGTCATAGCCTTTGTCATTCAGAATGAACTCTAGTTCGTCTATTTTATTTGCAAGGCTCCGAGCATTGGTTACCATGCACTTTATATTTTTACCACCACATTTACCAATTTTGTTTACTTGAATTTTTACCAACCTCCTTAATCTTTACACTGTCCCCACCCCCCTCTCCACCCCCCATAATGTTAGGTTCCCACTGTCTTTCTACCTCATCTTGTCTACGTATTGAGACTTTATCCTCCCGCCTCCCCCAGATCCTAGTTTAAAATCTCCTACAACCGTTTAACGTCAATTGGCGGCCTCAGAGTGGCTTTCCCAGGACCGCCTAACGCCGATTGGCATCAAGTCCTGTGGGAGGAGATTAGCGCCCCAAGATTAGCTTGAGTGATGGAGCGGAGCTCCGTAAACAGTCTGCCAGTGGCAATCATTGCTAGCAGACTATTAGACAGCAAAACCGCCATTTTGTTTTTATTGTACAGCGCTGCGATCTATTGCAGTGCTGTACTGGGGACAGCCCCTGTCACCTGGCTGTCCTCTGGAGCGACTCACCATGTGATCCTCTCTTATAGGCTGATGCCTATGAGCAGAGGATTGCCCTGATTGGACCTCAGAGGGAGAGAAGAGAAATAGACATTTAAAAATAAAAAAAGACAATTAAATGAATAAAAAAAATGAAAGCCTGCAGCAGCGATCAGAGCCCACCAACAAAGAACTCTGTTGGTGGGCAGAAAAGGAGGGCAGATTCATCTGGGTGCTGAATTGTATGGCCGTGCAGCACACTGTTAACGCTGCAGTGTGCTGAATTGTAAAAAATAGCCTGGTCACTAGGGGAGTGTACACCTGTGGTCCTCAAGTGGTTAAAGGGTTTTTAATTATTTTATATCATTTGGCTCCTCTGTTTTCTTCTTGTTGATCCCCTTTGGTGTAGGGTTGCGTGCCCAGCCCATCCTACAGAGGGTGACTGTTTTAACCCAAGTGGGGTTGGGTTTGTTCTCCATGTCTATACATCCATTGTGGGGACCTCTTTTGTGAATACATTTCTATATATTAAAGAAATGGTAAGGTATAGCTGCATGTTCTAAAGTACTTATAGTATCTTCGTGGGATGCAGGCAGTAACCTCTGTAGAAGGCTGTTTCAGACTTCAAGTTTATTCTTCTGCGCTCCAACCAGCCTAATTCAATCACAGTTCCACTTGATTTCTCACAAATCATAAGCTCAGCAACATGTAAAGGGGAAAGAAAGCAGAAACAATGCTCAACATAGGGTGTAACATATGTACAATACACACTATTAAAGAGACTCCGTAACAAAAATTGCATCCTGTTTTTTATCATCCTACAAGTTCCAAAAGCTATTCTAATGTGTTCTGGCTTACTGCAGCACGTTCTACTATCACCATCTCTGTAATAAATCAACTTATCTCTCTCTTGTCAGACTTGTCAGGCCTGTGTCTGGAAGGCTGCCAAGTTCTTCAGTGTTGTGGTTCTGCTATGAACTCCCCCATCCAGGCCCCTCTCTGCACACTGCCTGTGTGATATTTAGATTAGTGCAGCTTCTCTCTGTTCTATTATCTTTTACAAGCTGGATAAATCCTCCTCTGAGCTGGCTGGGCTTTCACATACTGAGGAATTACATACAGGCACAGCTGTCTGCACTCTGCAGGAAGAAATAGCCTGACACTTCAGTGGAAGATAGCTGCAGGGGGAAAGAAACACACAAATGATCTCTTGAGATTCAAAAGGATGGCTGTATACAGCTTGCTTGTGAATAGATGTATTTTCTATGTGTGGACATACTGTACATCAATCTACTTCCTGTTTTGGTGGCCATTTTGTTTGTTTATAAACAAACTTTTTAAAACTGTTTTTAACCTCCTGAGCGGTCTGGACGAGCTCAGCTCGTCCATCACCGCCGGAGGCTGCCGCTCAGGCCCTGCTGGGCCGATTTTTATCAAATAAAGTGCAGCACACGCAGCCGGCACTTTGCCAGCCGCGTGTGCTGCCTGATCGCCGCCGCTCTGCGGCGATTCGCCGCGAGCAGCGGCGATTCGCCGCGAGCAGCGGCGATTCGCCGCGAGCAGCGGCGAAAGAGGGCCCCCCTAGCCGCCTGAGCCCTGCGCAGCCGGAACAAAAAGTTCCGGCCAGCGCTAAGGGCTGGATCGGAGGCGGCTGACGTCAGGACGTCGGCTGACGTCGATGACGTCACTCCGCTCGTCGCTATGGCGACGATATAAGCAAAACAAGGAAGGCCGCTCATTGCGGCCTTCCTTGTTTATTCTGGGCGCCGGAGGCGATCGGAAGATCGCCTCCGGAGCGCCCTCTAGTGGGCTTTCATGCAGCCAACTTTCAGTTGGCTGCATGAAATAGTTTTTTTTTTATTTAAAAAAAAACCTCCCGCAGCCACCCTGGCGATTTAATCAGAACGCCAGGGTGGTTAACCACTTTTAATGCGGCGAGGAGCGGCGAAATTGTGACAGAGGGTAATAGGAGATGTCCCCTAACGCACTGGTATGTTTACTTTTGTGCGATTTTAACAATACAGATTCTCTTTAATGCAACCGCACACAGCAATATGAAGTGCTGCCACCAGGGGTAGATAATAGGAGCCCTCAGCATGCCTACTTATCTGCAGGATGCTTTGGATTCAATATGTACTGGCAGCTATTGCCTCATAGTGTAAAGCATATTTAATAATGTAAAAAGCCCTGCTACAAAACTAAAGATCAAAATCTTGATCACAAGCATATAAAAATACTCTTACAGACAGTGACACATTCCAGCATGTATCCACATCCACAGCAGCAAGAACTGTCTCCTCTAGTAAAATGAGCTGTGTGCGCCCCATCTCCCCCCTATGTGTTTCTTTACAGGGTGTGACTCATCAGGGGCTGGATGCAGGCATGCCTGCTCATCATTTTATTTACATTCCTTCTCTCATCCGCCCACTGCAGCCGTGACATCCCACGTGTGTAATGGAACCAACAACCATAGTATCCAGCAGGGGGAGTCAGCTATTTCAAACTGTTCCCATTCTCTTGCATATGCTGACTCTCACATGCTGACTCACATATAAGTTTAGTGCAAACATTTATGCGTATCTACAATGGATTTAAAATATTGCCATATCCCCCCTAATAGGCCCAATGCAATACATAGACCAAATACATTGTACAATCTCATTAGCATGTAGAAACATCCTATGCTGCTGCATATGCATTAAATTTCATATGAGCAGTGTCACCGCCGGATTCCTATTATACATATAAAAACCATAAAAACACCTCTAAATAACTTATACATACTCTCTCAAATGATAAACAGTAATTAAAACCACAATCCACATCCAATGTTGCCTCATTTACTCCCCAAACTAGAAACAGTTACAACATATACCCTTCCATTTGGCTGTACACACAGCAAGATATATATATTTACTGTATATGCGATCAGTCATATATATACAGTGGCTTGCAAAAGTATTTGGCCCCCTTGAAGTTTTCCACATTTTGTCACATTACTGCCACAAACATGAATCAATGTTATTGGAATTCCAAGTGAAGGACCAATACAAAGTGGTGTACACGTGAGAAGTGGAACGAAAATCATACATGATTCCAAACATTTTTTATAAATCAAAAACTGCAAAGTGGGGTGTGCGTTATTATTCGGCCTCCTGAGTCAGTACTTTGTAGTTTGTAGAACCACCTTTTGCTGCAAATACAGCTGCCAGTCTTTTAGGGTATGTCTCTACCAGCTTTGCACATCTAGAGACTGAAACCCTTGCCCATTTTTCTTTGCTAAACAGCTTCAGCTCACCAGCTCAGTCAGATTAGATGGACAGCGTTTGTGCTCAGCAGTTTTCAGATCTTGCCACAGATTCTCGATTGGATTTAGATCTGGACTTTGACTAGGCCATTCTAACACATGGATATGTTTTGTTTTAAACCATTCCAGTGTTGCCCTGGCTTTATGTTTAGGGTTGTTGTCCTGCTGGAAGGTGAACCTCCGCCCCAGTCTCAAGTCTTTTGCAGACTCCAAGAGGTTTTCTTCAAAGATTGCCCTGTATTTGGCTCCATACATCTTCCCATCAACTCTGACCATCTTCCCTGTCCCTGCTGAAGAGAAGCAACCCCAGAGCATGATGATGCCACCACCATATTTGACAGTGGGGATGGTGTGTTCTAAGTGATGTGCAGTGTTAGTTTACCGCCACTCAGTGTTTCGCATTTTGGCCAAAAAGTTCAATTTTGGTCTCATCTGACCAGAGCACCTGCAAAAGGGATTTCCTATGCTCTTCTGTTCACAATTGCTTTCTTCTTGCCACTCTTCCACAAAGGCCAACTTTGTGCAGTGCACGACTAATAGTTGTCCTATAGACAGATTCCCCCAACATGAGCTGTTGATCTCTGCAGCTCATCCAGAGTCACCATGGGCCTCTTGACTGCATTTCTGATCAGCGCACTTCTTGTTCGGCCTGTGAGTTTAGGTGGATGGCCTTGTCTTGGTAGATTTACAGTTGTGCCATACTCCTTCTATTTCTGAATGATCGCTTGAACAGTGCTCCGTGGGATGTTCAAGGCTTTGGAAATATTTTTGTAGCCTAAGCCTGCTTTAAATTTCTCAATAACTTTATCCATGACCTGTCTTGTGTGTTCTTTGGACTTCATGGTGTTGTTGCTCCCAGGATTCTCTTAGACAGCCTCTGAGGCCGGCACAGAGCAGGTGTATTTGTATTGATGTTAGATTACGCACAGGTGCACTCTATTTAGTCATTAGCACTCATCAGGCAATGTCTATTGATTTGTAAAAAATGTTTGGAAGCATGTATGATTTTCGTTTCAATTCTCACGTGTACACCACTTTGTATTGGTCTTTTATGTGGGATTCCAATAAAGTTAATTCATGTTTGTGGCAGTAATGTGACAAAATGTGGAAAACTTCAAGGGGGCCAAATACTTTTGCAAACCACTGTATATATATATATATATATATATATATATATATATATATATATATATATATATATATATATATATATATATGCGATCAGTCATTATCAGGGCCGGATTACCGACCAGGCAAATCAAGCATTAGCTTGGGGCTCCAGTAAGAGCCTAAAGGCCCCGTCTAAGAGCCCCATCAGCCAACCGAGAAGTCAGCATCTTACATTCTATCAGCCGCTCCCTGGCAGGAGCCCCTCCGTGCTGCAACTCCTCTCAACACTCTGCTGACGATGCAGCAGCATGTGATCCAGCCCAGATGAACGAGCGAGCAAGTTGCTATGGTGATGTGGCCGCGTGCCAGCTCTGTTCACTCCAGCCCAGTCTGTGCAGTCAGATGTAGACTGATGTCAGCAGCATGCGTCACGCTGCTGACATCATCAGTCTGCGTCTGACTGCAGAGGCTGAGCTGGAGAGAGCGGGACTCGCATGTGGCCACATCACCATAGCAACGGCCGCTGCTTGCTCGCTCGTTCATCTGGGCTGGATCACATGCTGCTGCATCGTCAGCAGAGTGCTGAGAGGAGTTGCAGCACAGAGGGCTCCAGCCAGGGAGCAGCTGATAGTAGGTAAGATGCTGGCTCCTCAGTTGGCTGCATGTTGGGGGGGCGTGGACGGGGGGTGGGGTGGGGCCCGGGGGGCCTAATCTGCAAGTCCGCTTAGGACCCCATTCAGCCTTAATCCGGCTCTGGTCATTATTAATAAAACAATTTATATCGACCTTGATGTTTAACCCTGCCGAGGTAGACATGCATAAAATATAAATCTATTGAGTCTCCATCTTAGAGAGCCCGCAAAGCCTGTATAAAGAACGACTGAACCAACCTCAGTTTCTCAATCCTAGGTAAGGAGAGTAGGTGTCGGTGCACTCCTCCACGCAGGTACACCATCTCTGCTACACAACGTGGTACTTGTATTCAAGAAGAAGGAGGCACTCCACAGGCTTGAACTTGCGTTCAGTTTATTGCATGTCGTTAAAAGTGTAACGACATGCAATAAACTGAACGCAAGCCCGCAAAGCCTATTTGATCCTCTCCATGATGCAATGTATTAATCAATAAAACAACAAAAATACAGTATTGCATGTGTTCAGGATTACAGTTGTGGGCTGACTGTAAATTCGATATATTACTACTCACAGATTCCAAAAAGATACTACACTATATTTATCTCTCGGTCTCTGTCTCCCATCCCCACCACCCTCTCCTGTCTTACACATTATATCTTGATTATCCTATAATTATAGGGTTAAAGGGTTAAAGGGATGAGCTGTAGCTGTAGCGCTCACCACATACAGTTAATGTCTTACCAGCAGAGGGCGGCAGTGGGCTCGGTTAGGTGATTTGTGCTGTTAGGTAAAGACTGGCTTTAGCTCCATCTAAGCACCTTCCTGACTGCCTTAGAGGGAGCTATTACGCGATTTCTATAGCAAATTTTATGACGGCGATTTTTTTGAATGATGAGCAATCGTTTCCATGATCTTGTGATGTGGATACCTGAATGCAATTACGTGCATGACTCTTAGTGATGTGCGGTGCTAATGGCCTTTACAGCTAATTGGATTTTTAAGATCACGACGACTTTCGCACAAAGTGCAGCGATCGTTTGAACTCTCTTTCACGCCCATCGTGTGCTGTCACGTGATGTCGTGTGTTCCCATGGTCAGGCGTTGTCAGGTGAGTATTCAGCTTTACATTGGTGATGATGGGATAGATAGATTTCTTTCCAGTAAAACTGTACTGCTTTCTTGGCAGAAAGAAGAAAGGTCAGTCAGTCATTTTATTATATTTAGTAGAAAACGTACAGACTTGCAATGCTCAAAACATTCTGCATTAATATTAATGCAAACTCATTATCAACTGCATTTTATAAAAAAAATGTTAGGCTGAACCAAGTCAGTGGTAGCAATGAGAGCTAGCGTTTATTTCATATCAGCATGTATGATTATATGCTCTGACAGCTTTAAAAATTGGGCCCTGGAGGACTGAGCTATTCAGTTTATGTTTTCAGTGAGTGAGTTATAATAAAAATAATGGTCCATTACTGTTGTAAGATACAGAAGTCACAATTCAATGATCTTCTGCAGCGCTCCCTTGGCACGGAGCGTCATTTATCCCTACTGTTTCATATTTCTCTTGCTTTTTTTTTTGCCATGCTAGTATAGAATGGAATTACACCAAGGTCACTTTTAATAACCATCTTAAGCTCTGATAAGTGGCTGGACTTATTGACACTTATGCTAAAGTGCTCTGGGACCTTCAAAAATTGAGAACTCTAAAGGAAAGCTGATCTAGTAAAAAGGCTGAGATTATTATTGATAGCAGTCTATTAGTATTGATATAAATTTGATGGCTATTGTGCATCAATATCCATCTGTGCTGGTGGTAAACACTGATGTCAACATCAATAAATGGTTTCTCCTTGACCATTGCATCTCCTCATCATTGTTTTTTTTTTTTTTTTACATCTCAATAGAAATATCTAAATCACAACCATTGAGCAGAAGACAATATTTTGAAATTATTTAGTGGAAACCTTAAAACTTTAATATTAAAGAACCACTTTCCTGAAAAATTGTAAAATTTAACGTACATGTGCACACATAAGAAGTAGAATTCTCCTAGATGGAAATTCACAACAAATTACTTTTCTCTTATGTTGCTGTCAAATACAGTAAGTAGTAAAAATTCAAGTCTGAAAGGTTTTTAGACCAGCCCATCTCCTCATGTGGTATTCTCAGTATTACCTTAATTTTTTACAAAAGCAAACCCTGGAAAGGATCTGTACAGAAATTATAGCCAATCTGTCTACTCATTTGCACAATATGTTTGCAGTTAGATTTAGCAACTACCATCCAATAAGTGCTTTTGAAAAGAAAGAAATCCTGAGAATACCCCCTGAGCAGATAGACTATTCCAAAACCTGTAAGATCTGATAGGAAAAGGGGAATTTATAGTCCATTTTACTCTGTGACAAATGTGCATTTTATGCAAATGCATGTACATGTATTTTAAATGTAACAATTTTTTTTGCAATATTGGTTCAATTAGTAGAACTAGTAGTTCTATTTTATGCATTTGCGTGGCACAAGAAAATGAGCAAACTCATAACAAGTGTAAAAAAAATTCCAATTTAACTAACCTGCAGCTTCTTCTAGCCCCTTGTAGTCTTTTTGGTCCCACAATGTTATTTTTAGCTGCTCCCTTTGGCAGCTGTGGCCATCCAAAGTTGCATGCACAGCCTTGGGCCACTCTCTGACTTGATCATGCTTCCATGGTCAAGAGAGTTCTGCAGTTTGCAAAAATTGCAACTGTGCATGTGC
Organism: Hyperolius riggenbachi; assembly: GCF_040937935.1. Lineage (NCBI taxonomy): Eukaryota > Metazoa > Chordata > Amphibia > Anura > Hyperoliidae > Hyperolius > Hyperolius riggenbachi. Next base: position 287,437,019 of record NC_090650.1, read on the forward strand.
CAAATGTTCCCAGCTATGGTATTACGATCCCTAGAAGAAGCCCTATGAAAGTTAAACTGAACATTTTTTTTTCACTTAACCATTTAAGCCTTTTGGGCATAGCTGCTACGCTACCGCGCTGCTGCCAGTTAGCCTGGAGATCAATGAACGGGAATGCAGCGATGATATAGATAATTTCATTGTGATAAGTAGTGATAAAATGATTGTGGAATTAATAGGAGGTGAAAACTGCTGAGAAAATTTCTCAGATGCTTAAGGTTAAACTTGTTTGCTCGGATCGCTCCAACGCCGCCGTCCTCTTTCTTCTGCAGCGCCGGTACAGGGTCCCGTCACTTCAGCCAGTCGGGGCCAGTCTACACAGGAGTATCTCTCCAGTGGCTGCTGGAGAGATACACAAAGAGTGCACTTCTCTTACGTCAGACTGGCCCCAACTGGCTGAAGTGATGGGACCCGCTACTGGCGCTGCAGAAGACTGAGGATGGCGGTGTGAGAGCAATCCGAGCTTATAGGGCTGGAGGAAGCCTCAGGTATATATAAATCTTTTATATTTTTCAGCTCTGGTTTCCTTTAACAATTATACAGGTATAATATATAGAGATGGCCCGAACGGTTCACCAGTAAAATTATTTGCGTGAACTTCGGTAGTTCACATTCGCGAACGCGAACTTTATGGCAATTCGACCTGGACCTGCCCCCTATACTACATCATTAGGGTCAACTTTGACCCTATACATCACAGTCAGCAGGCATACTCCCTTCTGGAGCCCCACCCCCTTTATAAAAAGCAGGCAGCGTCAGCCATTTCACTCACTCGTATGGCTGCAGTAATTAGAGAAGGGAGAGGTGCTGCAGAGACATTAGGGAAAGCTTAGTTAGGCTACAGTTAGGCTTGTTAGGTTGCTCTTTCTTGCTGATACTTATTGCTAAAAAGCACTCCTCCTCCTCACCAGCTCTTTTGAGAGCTAATGTTGTTCTTGTGATCTGTTTTTTTTTTTCGAGTGTGTCCCACAGACACTTGTGTTGCATATATAACCCTGTCAGTCAGTCGCAGCTGCTATTGAGACCTTGGCCCCTTGGTAATTCCTACTGTGCCACTGCCAGGCACAGCACATTCAGTGACTACCTGTGTGTGTGACAGCTGCACATTTGTGATGCCAATCACTGCATATACCTACCTGTTGTTCAGTGCACCCACCCACCTACCTACGTGACTGCACGCAGTGTCACTGCACCTGTTCATGGTACCTGTGTGTGTGTGTGTGTGTGTGTGTGTGTGTGTGACAGGTGCACATATGTAATATCCATCACTGCATATACCTACCTGTTGTTCAGTGCACCCACCTAACTACGTGAGCGCACGCAGTATGATATTTAATGCCACCAGTCACTATACCTGTTCATGGTACCTGTGTGTGTGTGTGTGTGTGACAGCTGCACATTTGTAATACCCATCAATGCATATTCCTACCTGTTGTTCAGTGCACCCACCCACCTACCTACGTGACTGCACGCAGTGTCACTGCACCTGTTCATGGTACCTGTGTGTGTGACAGGTGCACATTTGTAATACCCATCACTGCATATACCTACCTGTTGTTCATTGCACCCACTTACCAACGTGAGCGCACAAAGTGTCACTGCACCTGTTCACTGTACCTGTGTGTGTGACAGCTGCAAATTTGTAATACTAGTCATTGCATTATTGTTCACAGTACCTGTGTGACCGCACGCTGTGTAATATATCACTCCGTGCATACCTGTTAACTGCACCTGTGTGACAGCTGCACATTGTATTGTAATACCAGTCACTGCATACCTTTCACTGCACCTGTGTGACTGCACATTGTATTAGTTAAGTCAGTGCATACCTTTCACTTCACCCCCCCCCCCCCCCCAATATGGGCAAAACAGGCAGAGGCAGGCCACCCGACAGGTCTGTTCCAGGTCGTGCTGTTGTGATTTCGTGCGGCCCTTGACCAAAGTACAGTGTTCAGAAGGCACGTGCCATCAACCCCCAAGATTGTCAGGACATAGTTGACTATTTAACACAGAACACCTCATCTTCCTCAGCTTCCGCACAGAACTGTGACATATCTTCCTCCTCCTGCTGTGATTCTGGCACCCCACTTAAAGAGACACTGAAGTGAAAAAAAAATGATGATATTATGATTTGTATGTGTAGCACAGCTAAGAAATAAAACATTAAGATCAGATACATCAGCGTAATTGTTTCCAGTACAGGAAGAGTTGAGAAACTCCAGTTGTTATCTCTATGCAAACAAGCCATTAAGCTCTCCGACTAAGTTAGTCATGGAGAGGGCTGTTATCTGACTTTTATTATCTCAACTGTTCCTGGACTATTTACTTTTCCTCTGCTAGAGGAGAGGTCATTACTTCACAGACTGCTCTGAAAGACTCATTTTGAATGCTGAGTGTTGTGTAATGAGCACATATTATAGAATGATGCAATGTTAGAAAAAACACTATATACCTGAAAATAAAAGTATGAGAATATTTTCTTTGCTGCTAATCTTCTAGTAATTATTCATAGTACACAACCAATTCACTATATCATATTTTTTTTTTCGCTTCAGTGTCTCTTTAACTTTCAATTGGCCACCACCACCCAAGTGCCATCACCCCAGGGCTCAGCGGTGTGGAAATTTTTTTGTGTGTCTGCCTCAGATGAGAGCAATGCCATCTGTACTCTCTGCCACCAAAAATTGAGCCGTGGAAGGCCAAGACCCGCGTAGGGACAACTTCCTTACGAAGGCACATGATGACAAAGCACAAACTGCAATGGGATGACCACCTGAGGAAAAGCAGCACACCAAAGCAAAGCCACACACCGCAGTGGAAGATACCAGGCTGCAATTATTTCTCAAAAAAGGTGATACCCAAACTGTACCGTGATATTTAAAGGCAAGCGGAGTCATCTCTGGCACACAGCGTTGGGTCAAGGGTCCATCTGACCACGTGGTATGCAAAGCATGGTCAGGCCTGCCCGAAAACTAAGTCAGTCCTCACACACAGCATCTCTGCCTGCACGCCGTGTGACTGCCTGCCCCAAGACTAAGTCGCTCCCCACACAGCATCTCTGCCTGCAGGCTGCTAGCAGTGGCCGCTATAATAATTTTTCTGGTGTGTGTACATGCCTGCCTAATTTTTCTGGCTGCACTGCAGCTGCAACAACAAAACAAAAGACATGTACATGTGTAAATTCCCCTTCGTGATCGTTACCTTGTCGCAGTGAAGGGGCTTGCGTATCACAATGAAGCAATGATCGACGGCTAAATGAGTGTCTTGGGGGGGGCACACCCAAGATAATAAGGTTGTTGCTTCATTGTGGACAGACCAAATTCGATCAGCTGGACAGTCACTCTTGTTCTATCATTGAGCTACCTAAGCCCGGCAACCATATGGGCTTGAAAACCACCATGGCCTGCACTTTGGCCATGGTGCACAACAGTCCAACACGGCCGTCACTACACAAACAGCTGTGTGCGGTGCGTTACACAGTGAGTTTGGTCTGTCAGTGTGAAGCAGTACTCTAATTACACTCCCTGATTGATGTATACACATGCAAGATGTTTTAAAGCATTTTAGGCCTCCAATTTAGCATGCAATGTGATTTCTGCCCGTAAAACGCTGCTTTGCGTCAAATCCAGATTTTTCCCCAGGACTTTTGGTGCGTAAACCAAACTTTTTGCGGAGGTTCGCGTTCGAGGTTCGCGAACTGAAAATCGGAGGTTCGAGCCATCTCTAATAATACATTATTTTGCAAACATACAATATATTACTAAGATTTTAAAAGATAGCATATGGAGTCTGCATATTTGTTTTACTCAAAAAACCTTACATAAGTTTCTATTAAATGTAACATGTTTAATATAAACTGTACGATCTACTGGCAGCTATTCAGGATGGAGGTGTCCTACAGTGTATCACTGCTGAAAATGGAAAATGTCCATTTATTGTCCCTGAAAGCTAAACACACCTCCAGAACCGCTGGAATGCAATGATGTGTCAGCTTGTTAATATTATAGAGCCACACTAATCCAGAATTCATACAGATTGTTTTGGACTGGTTGATCCTCATCAGTGTATTGCATGGATTAATGTGGATCTGTGTAGTAAGACTTCAAAAATACCTTCTGTTTTAAGAAGGCAAATTTCTGTTTTGCAAAGCATTTTAGTAAGAGGGCTTTTTGGTACTTTTTACACACTCCTGGGAGTTTTGGTTCATCACAAGCTTGCTGGGCAATCTGTGACTATGGGTGTTTCAAGTCCTACCCCAATAGAGCCACATGAATCCATACCATGCACTGATGAGTATCTACCATACTTAAAGTCTGTATGTATGTTGGATTATTATGGCTCTGTAATATAAACAAGCTGGCAGTGGCACCTCATTGCATTCCAGCGGTTCTGGAGGTGTGCCTATATTTCAGGGGCAACAAAATGATGATTTGCATATTCAGCAGTGATACATTGTGGGACAGCTCATATGCTCACTCCAACATGAATAATCACAAATATGTTCTATTTTAGGAAGGCAACATTCTATTTTGCATACAATTTTAGTAAGAGGTATTTTTGGTGTTTTTTTAACCAGGTGTGCTCGAATACCTCTTTTCAAAATCCGAATTGATCCGGATATCCAGATATCCGGATCGGATATCCGAATCCAAACTTTCAGATATCCGTGTTCATGCGGATATCCGAACGCATTATCTGGGCTATCCGGGTGGATTCGGATATCCGGATAGAAAAACAGGAAATGCCCTTTAAATTGCTTTAAAATCGTTTTTAGGGTAAATGAGGCATGTAGCATCATTATTTTTTAAAGGGGAACACTAATTCATGATGTGGGGACTTAAAATCCCCCCCCCCAAAAAAAATAATGGCTGTCAATTAACATTAGGCCTAGGTTCCAGACAGCAGCCGTGCAGCCCACATTGTGTCCAAAGTCCAACCGCACAACTGGGGCATGACAGTTTTCAGCCAAGTCACCTCCAAAAAATTACGCAGCAATTGTGTTTTGGGTTAAATATAGGTGGTATCAGTGGCCTTTGGCACCCTGGCCTGGCGGTGGGAGCTGCACAGACAGCAGGAGCAGGGCAATGCAGCAGCAGCAGGTGTAACGTGTGCCAGGAGCATGCCGGACGTGCCACGTGTCACTTGCCACATGTCACATGCCACATGGCACTTGCCAAGTGGCGCGTGGCACTTGCCAAGTGTCACGTGACTTGTGGCAAGTGCCAAGTGACACACGCCAAGTGCCACTTGACACACGCCAAGTGCCACGTGACACGTGCCAAGTGCCATATGACACATGCCAAGTGCCGAGTGACAGTCAGACAGCAGAGGAGAAGACACTAGTGCACACTTACTGTCACACTGGCACTGCTCACAGCACAGCAGTTCTGTAAAAAGCTAACACAGTAGTACTACTACTCTAACAACTACTAGCACTGACTGCAGTACTACAGTACTAACTACACAATAACACAGTAATCCTATCCCCTAATTCCTAACCTAACCTATACCTAAGGCTAATAGCTGGCCAGCAGGCAGCAGCTGGCCTGGTCTGTGCACAGCACACACACAGACACATAGCAGCTGCCTGCAGCACACACTCTGACTGTCACACAAATGACGTCAAGCTAATTAACAATTTAAGAATGGTGTAGTGATAGTAGTGAAGGGATTTATCACTGAACAGCTTATCACTGTGTACAGCCCTTGCTAGTCCCAGCAGCACTGGATCACACACTCTGACTGTCACACTATGACATCAATCAACCTAATTAACGATTTAACAATAGTTTAGTGATAGTGAAGGGGTTAATCACTAAACAGCTTTAGGTTTATAACTGTGTACAGCCCTTGCTAGGCCACCAGCACTGGAGCATGTCTCTCAGTGAGCATTCAGCAAGCTAAGATGAAATGTCTCATCATGGCAGCCCTCCTTATTATACAGGGGGGCTGGTCAGTGTTCCTTTCTGTGCTTGGGTGCCAGGGTTTAGGCTGGGAGCCCTCTGATTGGCTCAATTAGGTCAGGCTGGCAAGGGTTCCCCTCTGTGATTGGTTGCTAGGGCTTCTGCTAGGAGCCCTCTGATTGGCTCCAGGACGTCATCTCCTTAGTTACAGTATTTCGGATCCGGATATCCGCGTTATGCGGCCAAATATCCGCAGATAGCTATCTGGATTTTTAAAAAAATCCAGAATCCAAATCGGATAGCTGAAAAATGGTCGGATATCCAGGTTACCCGGATATCCAGAATCTGGATGAGCACCACTGTTTTTAACCCCTTATACACTCCTAGGATTTTTGGTTTACCATGAGCTTGTTGGTAAATCTGTAACTCTATTGCCATCTAGTGATCTTGAAAACTGAAAGCAATGGAGCTGAATATAATTATTATTTTAGTATATGCTGTTTAAACTTGACAAATATTTAATGACATTAGTTTATACAGGAATGCTTACTGTAAAAAATCAGTTTAGCCATAAGCTAAAATATTTAATTAACATGAAATAAATTCTTCTCCTTTTCACAGAATACATTTTTACATTTACAATTTTTAGCTTTTGTAATTATAAACCCACTTATCACTGTAGTTGCCTACAATGGGAAACACATCTTCCAATAATACTGTGGAGGTCTTTTCATGGTTTACTGCACATAGTATTGCAAATTACTACTAATGAATTCAAAGATTTACACTGAAGAAGCAAAAGCTATGTCACTGAAATGGGAAGCGAGCAGAGAGTAAAAAGTAAATAAATAAATAAATGAGAAAGAGAAAAAAAATGAAGTTTATATGTCATAATTAAATGCTGTGGAATATGTCCACACAACAGTAAATATAATGTACACCTTCTACATACCTAAATAGCTACACCAGCTGCACTGTGAATGCCTGGTAAAGACAATGGATAACGTCACATAACGTGCTCCAAGGGCAGACTAGCCAGAGTGCTTTGGGTACATACTTGCACCAGGCCACTTTGCTGTAGTGCCAGGGCAGGAGAGGGGCAACTTAAATTGCTGTTCCTGCAAAAGGGCCAGACTATTACGGTAATTCATTACGCCATGACCAGACATCAGTTTAGGAGGTGGGGCTAAGGAGGCCTTAAGGTGGCCATTCATGATACAGTCCCGCAATTCTATCAGATTAATGGAATTGATCCGTTTTTCAGATTAATTCCATCAATCTGATCAGAACAAAAAGTTAACATCCCAAATGACAATTACTTATCTTTTCTTTCAATATGCAATAACTGAAAGTACGCTGATGCTCACATGATCTTGTATGTCTCTCTACTCGTTCCTTCCCCTGCCCTTCTGCTCCTCCCCATTCATGATGTAACCTCCCTACTCACTATCCTTTCCATCCCATGTATCATGTGCTTATTCCTCTCCTATTTTATGTGCCTCCCTGCTGGTCCCTTTCTATCCTGTTGATCTTCCTGCTTCTCTACGACCATGCTTTATCCCCTTTCCCTGCATTCCCATCAAAACTGTATGTTCATATGCCTCCATTTCGTGTGTCCCCTTCCAGTCTCTTGCTATTCTTACACTATTCCTCTTTCCACATGTTTTTTCCCTCTCCTGTTACCATATCATGTGTGCTCCTCACTCTCTCACCTTGTAAGTTCCCTTAGTACAACCCCTTCCCTTAATTCATCTAAAAAGGTTGCTGATCCCATAAATTCTCACTGTGTGTGCTCTGTTCTGCACTCCACATCCCATAAATACCTTACACTGCCACCCTCCTCTTTTGCCTCTATGCCCCCTCTTATGGCCTCATCAGAGCTGGATTTTAAACCAGGCAACCTAATCAACTGCTTACGGGCCCCCAGGAGGTCAAAAGGGCCCCATAAAGATGTATTGCCTGTGTTCATGTAGTCCTTTAGTAACTCTTTCAGTCTTTAAAAACAAGATCTCTGCAGCAATTCTCTACTACAGAGATAAGAAGTTATACAAGCAGGCACACACAAAGTTATCTTCTCTCCCCCTCCCTCCTTAGCTCAGAGCTGTCAGACACGGGCTGGGTGCTGGAATGTGATCTCTTCATACAGGAGCCGCTTGCTAGCTTAGCTAGAGAAATTTGATGTGACAAAAACTTCTGTAGTTAAACTTTTTTCATATGAGCATCATCATTTGCTCAAAAGCCTATGACATCTGTTCGTAATGTTTACATTTAGTTTAGGTCTTTGCTGAACTTATTAGGCTTAATTTTTTTTCCCACATAAGAGGCACATAAAGATTTATTGTCTGTCTCTGTTCTGTTTATTGCACACATCGATTTTGAACATTTATTGAATCTTCTAGTAATCCATTGCTCCTACATATACAATCGATTAGCTTTTAAGCGATATTGTGCTGTTTATCAATCTCTGTGGTATGGGGGATGACAGGAGTGGTGGGGGATTGATGGTCCATAACTTTGCTCTGCATTGAGCAGTACAGCAGTTCTGCTGAAGCCTATCATAATTAAACTTGCTGTGATAGAGGTTGATCACTAACCAATTGAATAGAATAATGATCAATTGGCTAGACATATTGGGGCATTATTAACCTGTGTATGACTAGTGAGAATGTGGGAACAAAACTGACAAATTTGGTCTTGCAGTGAATAAACTCCAATCTTGTTTTATGAGATCCTCACAACCTGGTACACAGCATGCAATTTCCCGTTAGATAGGTCAAATGGATTATTTCTGACAGATCCGATCATGTTCCAATTCTAATTTCTGATCGTTTTTCTGATCAATTTTGTATGGAAGTGTTTGGAAAATGATAAGAAAAATGATTGGAAATCCATTCTGACTTTTCAGAAATAACTGATTCAACTAATCTATTTAATGGGAAATTGCATGGTGTGTACAAGACATTACAGTCAAATTTGCCACGTGGCAGGCTTAGGCAACAATAAAGAAGTACAAGGGGTCATCACATTTTCGGTGTAAACAATCATGCAGTTGATCTTAAATCTGCCTCGCTCAGCTCGCTGTACTCACTTTTGTTGCTAGTGGTTTAGACATGAAAGGACAACTGTAGCGAGAGCTATGTGGAGGCTGCCATATTTATTTTCTTTTAAACAATACCAGTTTCCTGGCAGCCCTGCTGATCTATTTGGCTGCAGTAGTGTTTGAATCGCACCAGAAACAAGCATACAGCTAATGTCAGGTCTGACAATAATGTCACCTGATCTGTTGCATGCTTGTTCAGGGTGTGTGCGGCTAAATATATTAGAGGCAGAGGATCAAGGGGATAGCCAGGAAACTGGTATTGCTACAGTTGTCCTTTAACGGCTGTGTGTTGATGTTACTTATTGCACAGCAAATAACCTTACACTGTTAGAAAAGCTGTCACTGACTGCTTTACATAGTATCACAGTGTCACACCTTCAGTGCTGTCTGTTCCATGAAAAAATGAAATACAATATTTACAAAAAAGTGAGCACTGCTCTCACTTTTGTGAGATGCTGTATGCCGGGGAGACATCCTTTCAACAGTAGCTTGAAGGAGACAAAAGGAAACCGAGAGCCCAATATAGTGTAGTATCTCAGTGACAATTAGTCAGGTGTACAACAAAGTAATGGTTATACTCACAAATGTGGGTCGACACAAAGGCAACCACTGGATAAGCGGGCGGGGAGAATTATAACCTGGTTTAAGAAGTCGCTCTCTGTAGACAGGAAGGAACGGGGATACACCCCTTCACCAAGGGTGGACTAGACAATTTGTAAAGCAGTAACACAAAAGCACCAAGTAGAGTAAAATTAATTAAAAAATGTTTAAAAGGGGGAAGTTGGTGGACTCACCTCCCTCGTAGAAAGAAAGACCGGACAATGGGACGTTACTCACAGTATAAAGTAACTTTTTATTAAAAATCTCCAAAGTTGCAACGGGATTCACCGGTCACAATCCCGCTTCATCAGGCAAACATTTTTGGAGGATACTGGGGGAGGGAAACAGAGGGGAAAATGGGTTGCCAGAGGAACACTTAACAAAAGCACCCAAAAATGCAACAGTATACAGATAATAGTAATATAATGCAAAGTATATATACGCAACAATGTTGGTCTAGATACATTGTAAATGTCAATAAATTCTGCAAAAGTGCCAATGCTACGTAATGAAAGTGACAGTGAAAAACAATACTACGCAACGGGTTTAAGATGTCAAGAAACAATAAAAACACATAAAAAATAGCAAGCTGTAATGATCTGCTCTGCTGTCTGCACAGGCAGACAGCTGTTTGACCATTTTGTAAGTCTGATTGCTGCAGGTTCCTGGAAAAGGGACCTGTCTCCACTCTGCAAGCTGCAGAGTTGCTGTTCTGGGGAGGAATTTGCATCCACTTGTTATGCAAATTGCTTAGCTGCTTCCTCTGATGGCTTGCAGTATAAATACCATTTGCTCCTAGAATTCCTTGCTAGTCATGATGGTTTGTTTCTGCTAACGCTCCTGGAATATCAGCCTTGCTATTCTTTGATAAAGATTATCTTATAGTAATTCCTTGGGACTGCACTAGGCATCCCTTCTAGTGCAGTCAGGTTGTATTATCTGTTTTGCCTTGTACTGTCTCTCTGTTGTGATTGTCTTGCCGCCAGCGGTGGTCGACAGGAAATTGTTCTGTCTGTCTGGGAGTGTAGGCCAGAGCTGCGGTTGCTGCTGGCTGCTCCATCTGTCTGGATCGCATTCGCCCTAGTGGTAGTGGCAGTGCTTCCTTCTGTATTCTGCCTTAGGGGTGCTAGCCAGAGCAGCGGTTGCTACTGGTAGCCCCATCTGTCCATCTGTCTGGATCGCATTCGCCCTAGTAGTAGTGGCAGTGCTTCCTTCTGTATTCTGCCTTAGGGGTGCTAGCCAGAGCAGCGGTTGCTACTGGTAGCCCCATGTGTCCATCTATCTGGATCGCATTCGCCCTAGTGGTAGTGGCAGTGCTTCCTTCTGTATTCTGCCTTAGGGGGTTAGCCAGAGCAGCGGTTGCTACTGGTAGCCCCATCTGTCTGTCTATCTGTCTGTATCGCATCCGCTCTAGCGGTAGCAGCAGTAGTTTCTTCTGTGCTCTGTCTGGGAGTGTAGGCCAGAGCTGCGGTGGCTGCTGGCTACTCCTTCTCTCTGTCTTGTCTGGTACGAACGCTTGCTGTAGGCTCGGTGAGGTAACCGTCTAGCAAGCGTAAACGTTCTCTATTTCGTGTTTGTGTTACATTGTTTAGTTAGGGTGGCACGCTTATCACTAGGCGCCTAACGCGTGGTGATCGTGTCTTAAACGCGTTCGCTGTTGCGAATGAGTGCGGTGTTCGTGTTTAGCTAGCGTTTGTTATTTTCCTTGATGTTCTGATTGTTGTTGCTTGCTGTGCCTTTCTTGCTACTCTCGTGCTCTGTCCTGCTCAGTCTTGTGTCACTGTTGGCAATCGCCAGTCTTGCGATTGCATTCATACTTTGTTTTTGCTGATGTGTGTTCACCGTCGATGGGTGATGACTAGATTGGTGGACACAAATGAATTCCGTCTCTGTGTTCTCTCTCTTTTAGGGCTATCCAGCCCTGCATTGCTTCAACTCGTACAATTCCCATCTGGCATCTGTGGCAGTGCAGAGGCTGTGTTCGTCTGCACTCCACAGCTCCATCTGCCAGTGGGAATCTCCCTCTACAGGTGCATAGCACCATAGCTGGATTCTCTCAAATTACACGCTTGTGGAGGATTTCCGCAGTGTCAGCGTGCGTCCTGTGCGCTGACCACGGAAATAATTCCGCAATCGTTACACAAGCATCCAAATGGTATGCAAACTGAAATCATGGTCGAGCCTGGAGAATGGGAGTACTTGCACAGGGGTTGGAATAGGTTGATGATAACTGTATTAAGTAAATTTGAAAATTGTGTGTTATGCTTGCAATGTGTTCTGGGAAAGTATAAATAAATGCATAGAATTGTATGTTGCTATAAATTGCATCAAACGTCAAATGTCTTAATGGGGGATCAATAAAAACAGTATTATATAACGCTACTCATGTGAAAAATAGGCTATACCAATAAAGGCAGTGGATAAGAATTCTGTAGGGTTCAAAACTATATCTTCACAGCATTAACATTTTTATGGATACAAAATTATGCATATATTTCAAAGAATTGCATGAGTTATAGAAAAATATAAAAATTGTGATTAAAAAGGAATTAAATAAGGAAAAGGGAGTGGAGCAACTTGTATAAAATACAATAAACATAAAATCGAGTGAGAATAAGAGAGAGGACCAGTCGGAAAACATTTAAAAAGTAATAATAAGTCTAAAGTATAACCAAATTCGTATGATTTTATTAGTATAATTTTTTTCGAATTGTTCCTTCAACCCTTCTGGCGTTAGTGTCTTAAGGATCTGGATCCAAAACATTTCCTTACTCTTCAGGACCTCAAAAGCATTTTGTGTTGAGATGGATTCAATGAGCGTGATTTTAAGTGTTAGTGGATTATAGCTGTGAAAGGACCCCAAATGCCTGGATACACTATGGAGTGGATAGTTTTTCAATATGTTGCATTTGTGCTGCCCTATTCTGTTTCGGACTAATTGGGTGGTGCGGCCTACATATTGTAGATTACACGGACATGAACTAGCCCCAAGAAAACTTAGTTACCAAATTCCCAATAATAGTGAAACCCCACTTCCCACTGCTCCTGGCTCTTTCCACTGCAAAAACTCTAGGTGTACTGCCTGCAGATTCATTAACACTGCTAGCAGCTTCCAATCAAATACTACAAAAATCGAATATGATATTAAACAACCTATCACTTGCTCCTCCAGCAATATTATTTATGTCATTTCATGTCCGTGTAATCTACAATATGTAGGCCGCACCACCCAATTAGTCCGAAACAGAATAGGGCAGCACAAAAGCAACATACTGAAAAACTATCCACTCCATAGTGTATCCCGGCATTTTGGATCCTTTCACAGCTGTAATCCACTAACACTTAAAATCATGCTCATTGAATAGATCTCAACACAAAATGCTTTTGAGGTCCTAAGGAGTAAGGAAATGTTTTGGCTCCAGATCCTTAAGACACTAACGCCAGAAGGGTTGACTGAACAACTAGAAAACGTATACTAATAAAATCATACAAATTTGGTTACACTTTAAACTTATGATTACTTTTTACAGGTCTACGGACTGGTCCTCTCTCTTATTCTCACTCGATTTTATGCTTATTGTATTTTATGCAAGTTGCTCCATTCCAAACAACACAGACAACAAACAACACAGAACATTTATATCGCGCTTTTCTCCTGGCGGACTCAAAGCGCCAGAGCTGCAGCCACTAGGACGCACTCTATAGGCAGTAGCAGTGTTAGGTAGACTTGCCCAAGGTCTCCTACTAAATAGGTGCTGGCTTACTGAACAGGCAGAGCCAAGATTCGAACCCAGGTCTCCTGTGTCAGAGGCAGAGCCCTTAACAATAACACCATCCAGCCACCACCCCATTCCCTTTTCCTTATTTAATCCCTTTTTAATAACAATTTTTATATCTTTCTATAACTCATGCAATTCCTTGCAATATATGCATAATTTTGTATCCATAAAAACGTTAATGCTGTGAAGATATAGTTTTGAACCCTACAGAATTCTTATCCACTGCCTTTATCAGTATAGCCTATTTTCTACACGAGTAGCGTTATATAATACAGTCTTTATTGATTGATCCCCCATTAAGACATTTGATTTGTCTATATAATTTTTATCCGGAAGTTCTGTGTTTTAGGCTTCACGGCTCACAATGTGTATAATATTTGTACCCACCCCTGCTTTTTATGTTTTCAAGTGGATGACAACGTTTGATGCAATTTTTTGCAACATGTAATTCTATGCATTTATTTATACTTTGCCAGAACACATTGCAAGCGTAACACACAATTTTCAAATTTACCTAATACAGATATCATCAACCTGTCCCAACCCCTGTGCAAGTACTCCCATTCTCCAGGCTCGACCATATTTTTAGTTTGCATACCATTTGGATGCTTGTTATATAAAAACCCACAATTGCCTATAATATTCATGTCCGTTCACCTGTAAGAGTTAATGATTCGATGAAATCATCGCACCCGTCCCTCATCAAGGAGGTGTCTCTTAACAGTTATAAGTGAGTAGTGGAGCGTCCCAAACCTCTACCGAGGTGCTCAGCCAGGCCATTTACCCAATTTTGGTAAGTGAAACTCCCATACTTTTTACTTCAACTGCACTTTATCACGACTTGCTTGTTATCAGTCCACAATTTACTTGTTACCTGTTCACGTCCACTGATATTACATGGCTGTCGCTGAGCTTAGTTAAATAATGTCAATATCCACTAACACTTAAAATCAGGCTCATTGAATCCATCTCAACACAAAATGCTTTTGAGGTCCTGAGGAGTAAGGAAATGTTTTGGATCCAGATCCTTAAGACACTAACGCTAGAAGGGTTGAAGGAACAACTAGAAAAATTATACTAATCAAATCATACAAATTTGGTTATACTTTAGACTTATTATTACTTTTTAAAGGTCTTCCGACTGGTCCTCTCTCTTATTCTCACTCGATCTTATGCTTATTGTATTTTATACAAGTTGCTCCATTCCCTTTTCCTTATTTAATTCCTTTTTAATCACAATGTTTATATTTTCTATAACTCATGCAATTCTTTGCAATATATGCATAATTTTGTATCCATAAAAATGTTAATGCAGTGAAGATATAGTTTTGAACCCTACAGAATTCTTATCCACTGCCTTTATTGGTTTTTATTGTTTGACATCTTAAACCTGTTGAGTAGTATTGTTTTGCACTGTCACTTTCATTACGTAGCATTGGCACTTTTGCAGAAATTGACATTTACAATGCATCTAGACCAACATTGTTGCGCATATATACTTTGCATTATATTACTATTACCTGTATACGGTTGCATTTTTGGGTGCTTGTGTTAAGTGTTCCTCTGGCAACCCATTTGCCCCTCTGTTTCCCTCCCCCAGTATCCTCCAAAAATGTTTGCCTGATGAAGCGGGATTGTGACCCATTAAAAACACGTTGCAACTTTGGAGCTGTTTAATAAAAAGTTACTTTATACTGTGAGTAACGTCCCATTGTCCGTTCTTTCTTTCTACGAGGGAGGCAAGTCTACCAACTTCCCCCTTTTAAACAGTTTTTAATTGTTTTTACTCTATTTGGTGCCTCTGTGTTACTGCTTTACAAATCCTTTTAACAGTGTGTGTGTGTCTGTGGGGGGGGGGGGGAGGGGGGTAAATTTATTGCTCTGCTTGGCGCCCTGCATAATCTTAACGGCTCTGGACCTCATCCTTCAGTTTCAGCTGGCTCACAATTCTGCAGTCAACTAAAGGGATGCTACTATGCATTCGGCACAGGGCCCTCAGACTGCTAGCATTCATTGGCACCTCCTAACAGCAGTTATGGGCAACATTTTCTTTGTCAAAGGTACCCACAAGGGTTGGTATCTATATTTACATAATATGAAGTGGTCTCTATAGGAGGTTTACTTCATGTCCTGTTTTGGTCACCCCATACAAGCACAATTATGGACCTCATTTAGGTCTGGTACTGTAGAACTATCTGTTTTGTCCTGATGGCCACCCTGCCCTAATGGGTCACAAGCATCACCCCTGCAATCACAAAACCCCTTCAAAGTTTACCAACAGTCACAAGCAACCCTGCCACACCCCCACACCACTTCATTAACTACTTAAGGACCACAGTGATTGAAATCTATGGCCTGTTTTGGTGGTTACCTGGCTGGCAGGGCGTATATTTCAATCACCGCCGCAACGTGCATCCGTCGTTTTTGACGCTTCCCGCCAATCTCGCCGCTGAATCCAGACGTCTCTCGCCGCAGCTCACTTGCTCTGCCTGGTTCTATGACGGCAGAGCCATGTAAGCCAGTCAGGAGCTGATTTCATTGGCCTCTGGCCGTGTTTCTCAATGTAAGCCGCTCTTATAGGCTTATATTGATAGACACGGTCAGGTACAATGAAAGCGACTCCTGAATGGCTCACATGACTTTGCCGTCATAGAGATGGCAGAGTGGGTGCCCTTAGGATCCCGGCGTGTGGCGGTGACAGCGTTTGCGGTGGGTATATGTGGCGATTCATCGGGATTCTGTCATTATTGTACCAGTGGTCTCTGGTCCTTAAGGGGGCAGAGACTGCTGGTACTTAAGTGGTTAATCTCTACTAGCAATTTTTTTTTATCTGCCCAGGGCTGGCCTTAGGTTTGACAACACCCAGAGCAAAACTTGACTCATCAGACTTCGACTCTTACACTGGGTCATTAAATGATACAAATGATACCAATAAATGAGCAACGAACAAGCACATTGAAGCATGTTTACTAAATGGAGATAAATTGAGGCATATTTACTGAATAGAGGTAACATGTCTCCACAATTTGCATATTTGCAGTGACTGATCACTGCACAGCAATTTCATTGCTATTTATGCTAGAGGATAACTAGGGTTGTGGTAATATGGAACTACCAGGCCATATACATCTCACTGGACTAAACTCACTGAACCCAGGCCAAACAACCCTTCCAATAGCGTTTTTGAGCAGTATATATCCACTTTATTAACATTATACTATGTACAGCCTGGGTCTATATAGATTAAAATGTTCTCTTGGAAATCCAATCAGAGTTGCATCAATTATTACAACGGTACCCATTTAGGTGTTAAAATTGCTTTGCTTCCCTTCCTTAAAGGACAACTGTAACAAGAGGAATATGGAGGCTGCCATACGAATTTCATCTTAAACAGTACCAGTTGCCTGGCAGCACTGATTATGTCATGCCTCTAATACTTTTTCCATAGACCCTGAACAAGCAAATGCAGATCAGGTGTTTCTAACATTATTGTCAGATCTGACAAGATTAGCCACATGTTTGTTTCTGGTGTTATTCAGACAATACTGCAGCCAAATAGATCCGCAGGGCTGCCAGGAAACTGGTATTGTTTAAAAGGAAACAAATGCAGCAGCCTCCATATTCTTCTTACTACAGTTGTCCTGTAATGGAACTAATAGTTGGCTATAAAAAGTCCATAAAGTACAATGTGCCAAGACCAGTTCTGTGGTGTTTTTCCTACAGTTGTCACTCCAGGCATCTTCCTGGTTTGCCTATGCCTAAAATTGGCACTAGGCACATTTTTAAATATCTTCAAAATCACCTAATACAAATGTTTGCACACATTTACAAATAAAGCACTTTATAAATATGCAGGACTAAAAGAGACCAAAAACCCCTCTAGCAAAAAGCAAAGCTATATGTAATGTTGCCTTCTTAAAACAGAAGGTATTTGTGATAATTCAGCAGTAAGTGAGCAACTGTGGTTTCCCATGATGCATCACTTCTGAATATGCAAAACATCTCTTTATGCTCCTGAAAGCAAGCCTGCACATCCAGAACCGCTTGCATAGAGTGAGTCTGTAACTAATATATTTTACAGAGCCACATCAATTCAACATGCATACAGCCTGTGTTAGACTTCCATGTGGTTCTCGGACACCATGAGCTGTCTGGATATTCCTTAGTACTGGTCCAAGCCCTAACCCATTTAGCCATATCAACCCATGCCAATCACTTATGAGAACAGGAAAGTCTGAAACAGGCTGTATGCATGTTGTATTGATGTGGTTCTGTAAAATATATTAGCTACAGGCTCACTATACACCAGTGGTTTTGGATTTGCAGCCTTGCTATCAAGGGCATAAAGAGTTGATTTGCATATACAGGTGTGATGCGTCATGGGAAAACACAGTTGCTACCTTAAGGCTGGTTTCACAGTGGGACGTTAAAGTCCCACGTTACAGCAGCCAGTAATGCAGCCTAACTCACAGCAATGTAAAATCATTTGTGCGGTTCACAGTGCTCACGTTGCGTTACGTAGTAATGCAGCATGTTTAAACAAAGTGCTGCATGCTGTACGCTTACGCTATACTGGGCTAAGTCACGTTAGACTGTTTGCACATGCTCAGTAATGTTGGAGGAGGAGGTCTCCCCTCCTCCTCCGCGGCCAGCCACATGGCTAATTAATATTCACTGCACTGTGTGTGACTCATGGTGGGACTGTAGTGTTGTCCGGATCATGAACGAATCATTCATTTGATTCGGATCTTTTTTGTGAGTCGAATCATCCGGATCATCACAACAAAAGATTCGGTTCACAGTGGATGTCTGTCTGGAAGAAACAGGAAAATACAGAATGCACAGGATCTTCTAAAAAAAATAGCATATTGTGATAAAGTTCATTATTTTCTGTAATGTACTGATAAACATTAGACTTTCATATATTTTAGATTCAAATACACACAACTGAAGTAGTTCAAGCCTTTTAATGTTTTAATATAAATGATTTTGGCATACAGCTCATGAAAAGCCAAATTTCCTATCTCAAAAAATGCTAATTTTTGAGAAGATCCTGTACAGTGCAGGGAAAGTCCTGTCCTGCTAGTCATTTCACCCAGTCCGCTTCCCTAGTAAAATGATTCAAATGATTCAGTTCAAAGATCCGGATCTTTTCAATGATCCGATTCAAATGATCCGAATCCTTAAAAGGATCCGGACTTCCTATCACTAACCTGCAGCGGCTGCTTTGAGAGCTGCATAACGCAGCTCAATCTGACGTCCAACTTCAACACCACCATGCGTTGCGTTAAGGGCACGTTATGCGACCATAACGTCCCCTAAAATGCAACGTCTTGGTGGGAAAGTAGCCTAAATCTTAATGATTACAAATTCCTTCTATGTGAAGAAGGCACAATTACATTTAGATTCATAAATATGCGTCTATGAGTATTTTACCAGTTTGAGAACTTTGTATTAGTAGGAAGTGATCTGTCATTGGTTTTCTAGAGCCGGAGGTCTTTAAAAAACACTTGGTAATATTGTTGATCCTGCAAACCTGAATTCATTATAACTGCTTGTTATTAGGTAGCAACAGTTTACTTCCCTATCCTGGGTATTGTATGATAAGAAGAGTGGCTGAAATGGTAGAAAAATAGAATTTGTGCTACTGTAGTTATGGGCATGCACCTGCAGCAAGGATTATGTTGTCAACTAAATCCAGGCTGTCATGCATTTATTAAAATTTATTCTTCCTGCAGGTGTGTGCACATGGCAGCAATGCCGAAAACAGGAATACATTAACCTTTCAGATATACTTGTTATGGTCCAAGTGAGAAACAGAAACCTTTGTCACATCATAACAGACAATTCTCAATTCCTTATTAATCTATTTGAAGTTTGCAGAATCACTGACAGTATGTAGCATAGTTCAGCTTTAGGATGTCTGAACTTGAAGCAGGTAATTTGGGTGCCAGTGGCCACCTAGTAAAATGGGTGCAGCCTAAACCACAATAATTACAGCCATGTCAGAGCCTACCAGGAAACTTGGGCACTGGAGTTGCCAGTAAGTGCGATATTGTGTTATTGTTGATGCCTGCCTGGCAATAGCCACCACCGACTAAGTAATCTGTGCGGTGGAAATCAGAGGCGTTAGTAGCAGTGGCAAAGGTGACATGGGTATCAGACGATTTTGCAGCGGGGAGAAGGTGGGGGAAGGTGTTGGTTAGGATTTGGCATTGGTAGAGGGAGGTGGTATGAGGATAGGGTTAGAGTTGGGATTAGGCATTGTGTGAGATGTTGTATATGATGCCATCGTGTGTGTGTGTATATATATATATATATATATATATATATATATATATATATATATATATATATATATATATATATATATATATATATGCCAAGGGATGAGCAGCACAAACCAAATTTTATGCAATACTATGCAAAGCATGCACACAGCACTGGAGGTCCCCAGACTCCATAAGAAATATATAAATACAGAGGGTGCTGCAGCACACAACAGGAAAACAGTGACAGGGGCTCTTGGTTACGCTTTAACACGTTTAAGCTCACCAACTGCGCCAAAGTATCCCCGATCAAAAGCCCAGGGGTCAGCTAAATGGGAGAAATGAAATTAAAAACACCTCACCTTCTACTAGCTACTAACTGAACTCTAGTTCAGTTAGTAGCTAGTAGAAGGTGAGGTGTTTTTAATTTCATTTCTCCCATTTAGCTGACCCTTGGGCTTTTGGCATGGGTTCCACTAGAACGCTGATAAAAACTAGCATTTGTGCCTGGTTAGAGTAGGACTCACCATATCGGGGACACTTTGGCGCAGTTGGTGAGCTTAACCGCGTTAAAGCGTAACCAAGAGCCCCTGTCACTGTTTTCCTGTTGTGTGCTGCAGCACCCTCTGTATATATATATATATATATATATATATATATATATATATATATATATATATATATATATATATATACAGTGTGTGATGCGAAAGTTTGGGCAACCTTGGTTGTTACGATAAAAATGTCAGTTAAATATATCAGATGAGAAGTGAAATGAAGTTTATTGGATTTACAGAAAGTGCGCAATAATTGTTTAAATAAAAGCATAAATTTGGGCAATGTTGTCATTTTATTGATTCCAAAACCATTAGAACTAATTATTGGAACTCAAACTGGCTTGGTAAGCTCAGTGACCCCTGACCTATATACGTAGGTGAATCCCATTATGAGAAAGAGTATTTAAGGGGGTCAATTGTAAACTTCCCTCCTCTTAATTTTCTCTGTAGCGTAGCAACATGGGGGGTCAAAACAACTCTCAAATGACCTGAAGACAACAATTGTTCACCATCATGGTTTAGGGGAAGAATACAGAAAGCTTTCTCAGAGATTTCAGTTGTCTGTTTCCAACATACTGAGAAGATGGAAGACCACAGGCTCAGTTCAAGTTAAGGCTCGAAGTGGCAGACCAAGAAAAATCTCAGATAGAGAAAAGCAACAAATGATGAGAACAGTCAGAGTCAACCCACAGACCAGCACCAAAGACAAACAACATCATCTTGCTGCAGATGGAGTCACTGTGCATCGTTCAACCATTAGGCGCACTTTACAGAAAGAGATACTGTATGCGAGAGTGATGCTCAGGAAGCCTTTTCTCCGCCCACAGCACAAATAGAGCCGCTTGAGGTATGCTAAACCATACTAAATATGAGGATCTACTAAATATTGATTTAATTTCTTTTTTGTGATGCTCAAATTTAGGCACCTGTCTAATTTTGTTCAAAAAATTATTGCACACTTTCTGTAAATCCAATAAACTTTATTTCACTTCTCAAATATCACTGTGTGTGTCTCCTATATGATATATTTAACTGACATTTTTTATCACAACAACCAACGATTTAAACAGGAAAATCATGACAATTAACAGGTTGCACAAACGTTCCCATCCCACTATACTGTTTGTGTGGATAAACACATCCCATGGTTAAAAACAATAAAGGCCAATTATAATACTGAGAAGATGAAAACTGAAACATACAGTCAGTTGTACCATCACACATGTCACATGCACACCTGCATACCACTAGGTTCGATTGAGAACACCTCCGCAGATATTGCGGATATCCGGATCCGAAATACTGTAACTAAGGAGATGACAACCTGGAGCCAATCAGAGGGCTCCCAGCAGAAGCCCTAGCAACCAATCACAGAGGGGAACCCTGGCCAGCCCGACCTGACCTCATTGAGCCAATCAGATGGCTCCCAGCCTAAACCCTGGCACCCAATCACAGAAAGGAGCGCTGGCCAGCCCCCCTGTATAATAAGGAGGGCTGCCATGATGAGACATATCGTCTTAGCTTGCTGAATGCTCACTGAGAGACATGTTCCAGTGCTGGTGGCCTAGCAAGGGGGCTGTACACAGTTATAAATCTAAAGCTGTTCAGTGATTAACCCCTTCACTACTATCACTACACTATTGTTAATTCGTTAATTAGCTTGATTGATGTCATAGTGTGACAGTCAGAGTGTGTGCTCCAGTGCTGCTGGGCCAAGGGCTGTACACAATGATAAGCTGTTCAGTGATAAGCCCCTTCACTATCACTACACTATTGTTAAATTGTTCATTAGCTTGATTGATGTCATTGTATGACAGTCAGTGCGTGCTGCAGGCAGCTGCTATGTGTCTGTGTGTGTCCTGTGCACAGACCAGGCCAGCTGCTGCCTGCTGGCCAGCTATTAGCCTTAGGTATAGGTTAGGTTAGGGATTAGGGGATAGGAGGATTACTGTGCTATTGTGTAGTTAGCACTGTAGTACTGCAGTCAGTGTGCTAGTAGTTGTTAGAGTAGTAGTACTACTGTGTTAGCTTTCTACAGAACTGCTGTGCTGTGAGCAGTGCCAGTGTGACAGTTAGTGTGCACTAGTGTCTTCTCCTCTGCTGTCTGACCGTCACTCTGCACTTGGCACGTGTCACTTGGCATGTGTCACGTGGCACTTGGCACGTGGCACTTGCCACATGTCACGTGGCACTTGTCATGTGTCACTTAGCACTTGCCACGTGTCACATGGCACTTTCCACATGTCACATGGCACTTGCCACGTGTCACGTGGCATTTGCCACATGTCACGTGGCACTTGCCATGTGTCACGTGGTACGTGCCATGTGTCACGTGGCACTTGCCAAGCATCACGTGGCTCTTGCCACGTGTCACATGGCACTTGACACGTGTCACGTAGAACTTGCCAAGTGTCACGTGGCACTTAGCACGTGTCACGTTGCCCTTGCCACGTGGCATTTGCCACATGTCACGTGGCACTTGCCATGTGTCACATGGCACTTGCCAAGCGTCACGTGGCTCTTGCCATGTGTCACATGTCACATGGCACTTGCCACGTGTCACGTAGCACTTGCCACGTGTCACGTGGCACTTAGCACGTGTCACGTGGCACTTGCCACGTGTCACATGGCACTTGACACTTGGCAAGTGCCACGTGACACTTGGCAAGTGCCAATAGACACTTGGCAAGTGCCACGTGACACCGCTGTCTGGAACCTGTCTGGAACCTAGGCCTAATGTTAATTGACAGCCATTTTTTTTGGGGGGAGGGGTTTAAGTCTCCACATCATCAATTAGTGTTCCACTTTAAAAAAATAATGATGCTACATGCCTCATTTACCCTTAAAAACGTTGTTAAAGCAATTTAAAAGGCACTTCCGTTTTTTCTATCCGGATATCCGAATCCGCCTGGATAGCCCAGATAATGCGTTCGGATATCCGCATGAATGCGGATATCTGAACATTCGGATTCGGTTATCCGATCTGGATCCGGATATCTGGGTATCCGGATCCGGATCAGTTCGAATTTTAAAAAGTGGTATCTGAGCACCCCTGCTCCTAATGTTTTATTTCTTAGCTGTACTACACATACAAATCATGATATCTTTTTTTTTTTTTTTGCTTCAATGTCTCTTTAAGGGGGAACTGAAGTAAGAGGTATACGGAGGCTGCCATATTTATTTCCTTTTAATCAATACCAGTTGCCAGCCCTGCTGGTCTATTTCTCTGCAGTAGTATCTGAATAACACCAGAAACAAGCATGTAGCTAGTCTTGTCAGATCTGACTTTAAAGTTTGACCTGATCTGCTGCATGCTTGTTCAGGGGCTATGGCAAATAGTATTAGAGGCAGAGGATCAGCAGGGCTGCCAGGCAACTGGTATTGCTTAAAAGTAAATAAACATGGAAGCCTCCATATACCTCTCTGTTACTTTAAGAGCAGGTGAGACACCTCCCCATGGGTGTGGTTCTGCTCTATATACCTGTATGGAACACATTATACTCTAGCTAAGACTAAGGAGACATCTTTTGTTCTGATACATCTGAGCTATTACTGCTGAATTGTTGATTGTGCATATGTCTGTTTTTCATAAACAAAGAGTGGACGCTTTATGATACTGGTGAGCTGATCCCTTTGTGTATGGTCTTTCCGAATTTGCGGAGGTGTGTAAAGGTAAATTTTTAACCGAAAAATTTAAAATTTCCCCAAAAAAGTTAAGTAAGCAAAAATAGGCCAATTTGCTTTGAGAACAAACTTGAAAAATGTTCTTGCTCATCCCTACGTACTACCAAAGCTAGACTCTGCCTATATACTGCAGCAGGACTTGACCTATCTGCCAAATGTCCTATTCATGGTCGGGGGCCCCTATGTTTTAATTGCAGGCAGTTAGATGATAAAATGGTCTCCCATTAGCATGCCGTGTTATTGCATTTTTTTGTGTATTGTAACGATTGGTGTTACACAGAGAGGGTCTGATTACCGGTGAACTGCAGTATCACCGAGAATACAGAATATACCCGATTATTGATGATCTGCAGTATCACCAATAATCAGATATATCTACTAACCTCTGGACACCTGAGATAACAAGTGAGTGTTAAGTGCAACAGTAATATTTTGCGTATAGCACAGTAGAAGTTCCTTCCGTAGGCCTAAACTCTCCCGGGGCAGGAGCTAGGCTGAGAGTAGGAAGGACAGAGTGTGAGTGAGACCAGGGAGAGGGTGTCACTAACAGGTCTGGGAACTGCCTCTAACAGTAAGGCAGTTCTCGAGGTCGGGCAATCCAGGTCGTAAACACACAAGCAGATACGGTACAGATTCAGGAGACAGATACGTAATCCAATGAACAGGCAGGGTTTGGCAACGGAGTATCAGAAGAGCGGGGTACAGAATCAGGAGGCAAATACAGAGTCCAGGAACGAGCAGAGTTTGGCAACAGGATATCAGAGATAGCAAGGTACAGAATCAGAGTACAGGAGAATAGTCAGGCAGGCAGAAGGTCATAACAAATAATACAGTTCAATTTCCTAACGCTAAGGTGTGAGGTCCGTGATCTTCAACACCTTTGGAAACTATGCTAGTACACAGATACAGACAAGGCCTGAGTGCTACCACGTAGTGATCGCAATGTCAGACACCAGAGGAATGACCAGCACCCAGTATATATACACCAGTGCTCTCCAGCACCTCCCTTAAGTGCTGGACCAATGAAAGTTGCTGCAATTGTCAGCTGACCAGCCTGGTCAGCTGACCCTCCTCTGACTGCCATAAAGGCCCTGCCTCTCTGCGCGCGCACGCGTCCTCCTAAACCACTGTGGACTATCAGTCCCAGCCACACCAGTCATGTGTTGTAATGTTGTTGCTGTATGGGATGCGGAATCCGCCGCCACGCTGTCTGAGCGTGCGGCGTTTCCTCCGCATCCCGCCCCACTGTGAGAAGCAGGGCTATGTGTACAAACCGCCGTGTCAGATGCGGCGGTTTCTCCATGTTGTGCTATGCCAGCCGCGGAAACAGCTGCCTCATCTTGCGTCCATGCGGCGGCTTTTCCGCGTTTCTACACAGTACCCCCCTCATGAGGAGTGGACTCCGGACAGCTCCTTCCAGGCTTCTCAGGATGTAAAGCGTGGAATTCACTTTTCAGTTTGTCAGCATGCATGCGACATTCAGGTACCCATGATCTCTCCTCAATACCATACCCTTTCCAATGAACCAGATACTGTACTGAGTTCTGAACTATGCGTGAGTCTAAAATCTTCTCTCTACCTCGTACTCAGGTTGGTCATCTATCATCACAGGAGGAGGAGGAGTGGGACCCACATGGACTGCTGGCTTAAGCAGAGACACGTGAAAGGATCTTACGCCACACATACTGGCAGGAAGAGCAATGGCATAAGTAACATTGTTGATCTTTCTAGTTACTGGAAATGGACCCACAAACCTGGGCCCCAACTTGGCTGAAGGCTGTTTTAAGGTTAAGTGACGTGTGGATACCCAGACTAAGTCTCCTGGTTGAAATTTCCACTCTAAGGAACGTTTTTTGTCAGCTTGACCTTTCTGACTTTGAAACGCCTTTCCCAAATTATTCTTCACGATCCCCCATACGTCCTTAAATGACTTTTGCCAGGCTTCCAGAGCTGGAAACGGAGTGGAAGCGATTGGCAATGGGGAAAATTTGGGCAGCTTCCCAGTAACTATCTGAAATGGACAGAATTTCGTAGAAGAACTTTTCAAATTATTGTGCGCAAATTCTGCGAAGGGCAAAAACCTGACCCAATCGTTTTGCGCCTCTGCAACGTAACACCTCAAAAATTGTTCTAACGATTGGTTGACCCTCTCAGTCTGACCATTGGTCTGTGGGTGGTAGCCCGACGAAAATGACAGTTCTATGCCCATTTGGTGACAGAATGCCCTCCAGAATCTCGAAACAAATTGGACTCCCCGATCTGACACAATGTTTTCCGGAATGCCATGCAAACGGAAAACATGGATGATGAATAAATCGGCCAACTCCTGGGCCGAGGGGAGTCCTTTTAAGGGCACAAAATGGGCCATTTTACTAAAGCGGTCGACTACCACCCAAATGACCGACATGCCCTCAGACCTGGGAAGCTCACCCACAAAATCCATGGACAGGTGGGTCCTCGGCTCACTCGGGGTGGGTAAGGGCTGCAACGTTCCCACAGGTGCCAGCCGGGAGGGCTTACTTTTTGCACACACTGCACACTCCCTAACATACTCCTTGCAATCCGTTGCCAGAGAAGGCCACCAAGCGCACCTGGCCACCAGATCCTGTGTTCTGGAGGTCCCAGGGTGTCCCGCATTTTTGTGTGAATGGAACATTTGTAAAATCTGAAGACGGAATGGCAGTGGTACAAACATAACCCCTTCAGGCTTCCCCTCCGGGGCGTCCTGTTGAAAGGGCCCTAAGGTCTCCGTCCAGTCTTTCCATGTCTCAGTTGTTGCTAGAATCAGTTTCTGCGGAACAATGGTCTCTGGGGTAGAGGGCTGTGCTGTCTCTGGCTCAAAACATCTGGACAGGGCATCTGCCTTAATGTTCTTGCTACCTGGAGTGTACGTAATTATAAATCTAAACCTCGAGAAAAACAAAGACCATCGAGCCTGATGGGGGCTTAATCTTTTAGCTCCCTCGATGTATTCCAAATTTAGCGTAAAGCATGTTCTGCCTCAGTTTGTCCAATACAATTCGGATGTGTGTCCTGTGCTCAGAGAGGTTGTTGGAAAAAATAAGTATATCATCCAGGTAAACTAACACGAATTTGCCCAACACCTCTCTGAATACCTCATTAATTAGTTCTTGGAAGACGGCCGGGGCGTTACACAGCCCGAAGGGCATCACCAAGTACTCATAGTGCCCGTCAGGCGTGTTAAAGGCCGTCTTCCATTTATCACCCTTTCTAATCCGCACCAGGTAGTATGCACCCCGTAAATCTAATTTTGAAAAGACTTTAGCGTGAGATTAGAGACCTCATCCGACAGTCCCGATAAAAAGTAATCTAAGAGGGCATAAGTGCCCCACCTGGCTGAAACTGACCACCTCCTAAATTCCGCTGCGTAATCCTCGACCGGACCCTTGCCTTGACGCAAAAGCTTGAGCTTCCGCTCAGAAATCGCCGCAAGGCCTGGGTCGTCCTAAATTACTGCCATAGCTTTAAAAAATTCGTCCACTGACGTGAGGGCTAAGTCTCCGGTGGGCAAACTGTACGCCCACGTCTGAGAATCGCCAGATAACAACGTCTTAATAAATGTGACCCTTTGGGCCATTGTTCCAGAAGTTCGGGGTCTCAACTCAAAATAAGATAACACTCTACTTCTGAAATTTCGGAAGTCAGATCTGTGACCAGAAAGCTTCTCAGGCACGGGCAAACGTATATCAGAACTAGGAGGGGATCGCACCTCATCTACTGCTGTCTGGAGGGTTTGTAAAGAACCAGACAAGGCTTCAATCATAGTCTTGTGACTACCCAGCACTTGATTGGTGGTGTCCACCGAAGTGGCAAGTGCGCCCAGACGGTCAGAGTGTGCATCCATTTGTATTTTGGTTCTGACGTTCTGTAACGATCGGTGTAACACAGAGAGGGTCTGATTACCGGTGAACTGCAGTATCACCGAGAATACATAATATACCCGATTATTGATGATCTGCAGTATCACCGATAATCAGATATATCTACTAACCTCTGGACACCTGAGATAACAAGTGAGTGCTAAGTGCAACAGTAATATTTTGCGTATAGCACAGTAGAAGTTCCTTCCGTAGGCCTAAACTCTCCCGGGGCAGGAGCTAGGCTGAGAGTAGGAAGGACAGAGTGTGAGTGAGACCAGGGAGAGGGTGTCACTAACAGGTCTGGGAACTGCCTCTAACAGTAAGGCAGTTCTCGAGGTCGGGCAATCCAGGTCGTAAACACACAAGCAGATACGGTACAGATTCAGGAGACAGATACATAATCCAATGAACAGGCAGGGTTTGGCAACGGAGTATCAGAAGAGCGGGGTACAGAATCAGGAGGCAAATACAGAGTCCAGGAACGAGCAGAGTTTGGCAACAGGATATCAGAGATAGCAAGGTACAGAATCAGAGTACAGGAGAATAGTCAGGCAGGCAGAAGGTCATAACAAATAATACAGTTCAATTTCCTAACGCTAAGGTGTGAGGTCCGTGATCGTCAACACCTTTGGAAACTATGCTAGTACACAGATACAGACAAGGCCTGAGTGCTACCACGTAGTGATCGCAATGTCAGACACCAGAGGAATGACCAGCACCCAGTATATATACACCAGTGCTCTCCAGCACTTCCCTTAAGTGCTGGACCAATGAAAGTTGCTGCAATTGTCAGCTGACCAGCCTGGTCAGCTGACCCTCCTCTGACTGCCATAAAGGCTCTGCCTCTCTGCGCGCGCACGCGTCCTCCTAAACCAGTGTGGACTATCAGTCCCAGCCACACCAGTCATGTGTTGTAATGTTGTTGCTGTATGGGATGCGGAATCCGCCGCCACGCTGTCTGAGCGTGCGGCGTTTCCCCGCATCCCGCCCCACTGTGAGAAGGAGGCTTATCCGTACAAACCGCCGCGTCAGACGCGGCGGTTTCTCCGCGTTCTGCTATGCTAGCCGCGGAAAAAGCCGCCTCATCTTGCGTCCATGCGGCGGCTTTTACGCGTTTCTTCACATGTATATTGCTTCCACTCCTTCCATAGAAGGTACATATCAGTGTCAAAACCATATGCCATAGGGTAGCCTGCTGCAGGATGGCTCTGCATGTGAAGTAAGCTCAGTAGACTCAAGCTGCGCATGAGTTTTGCTATTTACTCGCTGATTTGTTAAAGCCCTAAAATGTTCCTCGATGTGGAATATTTTACAATGGCAACTGGAGGTTCCATCCAACAGGAGGATCCTTACAAGGAAACTAAGTAACTGGGTATTTGTGAGAGACTCTATAGAAAGCAGTGGTTTTGCGTACTTATAGAACATATGGTGTTGGTGCTGATACTTACCTTCTGCGGAATATATACATCATAAGGCAATAGGAATCTAGATTTTCCAGCACATAGAATCGCAACTTTATTCAATTGACTGCTAGGGGGCTACTTAATACTGGGGTGGGGGCTTATATGCGAGCCAACCACTTTTTCCTGTTTTTTGAGGGAAAAGTGGGTACTTTCGCTTATATGTGGGTCGGCTTATATGCGAGTATATATGGTATTTTATTAATCAGTTACATCAAAATTTACTAAACCAGTACAAAGCATGTGGGAGTTTTTCTGCTGGTTCATTAAAATGACTTAAAGCGACCCTGAGCAGAGGCATAAAATTAAAATCTGGACTAACCTGGGGCTTCCTCCAGCCCCCTGTAACCTACAAGTTACCCGACATCCTCTGAGTCCCTTTCGTGGTCCCGCTGGTGGCTCCGTTAATACGGCAACTTTGACTGAAGTCGTGTGTGCGGCCCATGCGTGCACCTGGAGCGTAATCACTTTCAGTCTTTAGAGAATCGCTCATGCACAGGACGCTTACAGCGACTAGCGTAAAGACGCTCCTAGTGGAACAACTGACTCAGAGGATACCTGGGGACCTTGCAGGCTACAAGGGGCTGGAGGAATCCCCAAGTAAGTCCAGATTTTAATTATATGCCTCTGCTCAGTGTTCGTTTACGCAAAGATGAGATTAAATTTTAGAAGCCACTCAGACATATTCCAAGGTTTCACATTCATCTCATAACTACTAGTACTAATATCCATAATATTAATAATAACATGTCGCTCATGCTCATTGTAGTCGTGTTAAAGTAGTTGTCATATTCTCTATATTGGCACTTTGATCCACATAAACAGTTCTACTTTCTCTGTTTCACATACTCTCACCATAATCACAAAGGCAATCCAAAATTTATTATAGGAGCTTTGATATTCTAAGACAGCTACAAAATGATTATCATTTCCATGTCTGTTCTGTTCTCTGGAAAAAGATACATCATTTGAGTTCAAATGGAGGTTGTTGTACAATCTCTGCAATAAAACTCTCATTATTGCATGCTAAAGAGTAGTGAGAAAATTAGTAAATAATATCAAAACAGTAACTTCAGCCTTCTCAATATGTAAGTCATTAATCTCTGCAATAGATTTGACATTGAAACTTTTACCTCTAGGTATTTTAAGACATTTATCACAAAATGCAATGCATTCATCATTTAAAATAGGAAAATAATTTCTTTTTATTTGAGTATTTAGATTTAAGTGTTCATTTGTAGACGCATTCTGAAGACTTTTGTTGAATATTTATAAGATTCAGTCTGCCTTCAAGATAATTATATTACACTAATATAGTATGAATGCATGAAAGCAGTAATTATGTTTTTATTCACTACCATTTTTGCAATTTACAGTTGTCTTTGTTTGAGGGATTCCAAACAGAGATGACTGAAGGAAGACACTTCCCTTTGCTCATCTTTTTACAAAAAAATGGGGTGCTGTCTACAAAAATATAATTTTCATTAAAAGCTCAATTAATGTGGAAAGTAGGCCTCTCCATGGGGTCTCTAAAACCCTTACAGAGATCTGCAGTTAGGCACTAGTGAGCTCTAGCAAATGAAAATATGCAGCTGTTAATTTAAAGGTCAAGTTTAGGCACATTTTTATATGCGAATGCATTTGATAGGAAATTATTTTAAATAAACACACAAATTAAACAAAACGTCTTTATAAAATGTAATGATACATTTTTTTTTCAATGTGCAGGTAAATTCGAAGCATAATTTGGACATAAAAGACAATCCTCCATTTTTGCTCCAGTTTTTATTGCACCTCTTTTTATAATAGTGCCCCAGATAGTGCAGGGAGGTGGAGGAACAGAGCAAACAGGTAAGCAAAGAGCACAATGAGACTGGTGTGCAGAATGTGCAGAGAGGGAGTAGAAATAGAGGGTGCAGGGAAGAGGGAAAAGAAGCTATAGACCGCAAAGTCCCTCAGCATCTTCTGGCTCCTATGCATGGTCTCACTGGCGGCCCCGTTAGTGCGGGACTTCGGGCGAAGTCTTACACAACTGCGCATGTGCAGCCCATCTGCACCCCTGAATCAATCATGCGCCCGTGGCCGTGATCATCTTGTGCATGCACAATTCTTTCAAGAACCATGTATGCACAGGGCGCATGCACAGTTTACTCACTAATGGGTCTAGCGGGACCATGGAGGGGACCCAGAAAAACATCAAGGGACCTTGCGGTCTACTGGGGGCTGGAGGAAGCCCCAGGTAAGATCAGATTTGCTTTTAAAGGGTCTGCTCAGGATCCCTTTAAAATAATTTTTCAGCACTTTGCAATTGAAAAAGTACCAAATAGTAGGAAAAAAGGTACTGTCAAAATTATTTTAAGTATTTTATTGTCTCCTGTGCCCTTAGGCAATTTGCTTTTTCTCCTGGGTTTTCACCTAGGTCCTGTTTCCAAACATTGCCATAAAATACTTCTTAAACCACGAGGGTGCAAGAAAATACAATAATTTTGATAGTACTTTTTTTTTACCAACTGTTAGGTACTTTTTCAATTGTGAAATGCAAAAAAAGTTGTTTTAGAGAGAAGATGGAAATTATCTCCCAAGAGATAACTCAAGAGAAAAAGTTAATTCCATATGATATGAGCCCTAACTTACACATCAGTGATGTCTATTCTCTATATCAGTGCTCTCTATAATGCACTTATCTTGTACTTGTGTCTAGATCAGACCTGAAGTCATCATGAAAATGGGATTCTGATCACATTTATGTGAGTAATGGTAAGACAGAATGCTGCTGTGTTTGAAGGGTTATGTTATAAAAAAGAGGTTAGATTTCAATTTAGGTTAAACACAAATTCGACCTGAATTTCAATAGTAAAATGTATTATCTAGAAATTAGACTCCACTATGAAAGTCAGCCTTGTGCAGATGCTAACTTCCCCTAGCACCAAGAGAATCAGCAATCTGAATTCCAAGTTTGTAGCTTACTTCCGAGTCTTCAGATAATAAAATCTTCATTTATAGCATCACTAGTAGAGTTGGGCCGAACGGTTCGCCGGCGAACCTGGTTCGCGCGAACCTAGGTGGTTCGCGTGCGGGTACCGCACGCGAACTTTATTGCGGAAAAGTTCGCCCCATTGCGGTTCGCCCCATAATGCACTGAGGGTCAACTTTGACCCTCTACATCACAGTCAGCAGGCCCAGTGTAGCCAATTAGGCTACACTAGCCCCTGGAGCCCCACCCCCCCTTATATAGGCAGGCAGCGGCGGCCGTGGCCACTCGTGTGCCTGCATTAGTTAGAGTAGGGCGAGCTACTGCAGTCTCTCATAGGGAAAGATTAGTTAGCCTTAGCTTGTCCCTGGCTGCATACCTGTTCATTGATCCTGCCACTGCATACCTGTTCATTGATCCTGCCACTGCATACCTGTTCATTGATCCTGCCACTGCATACCTGTTCATTGATCCTGCCACTGCATACCTGTTCAGTGATCCTGCCACTGCATACCTGTTCATTGATCCTGCCACTGCATACCTGTTCATTGATCCTGCCACTGCATACCTGTTCATTGATCCTGCCACTGCATACCTGTTCATTGATCCTGCCACTGCATACCTGTTCATTGATCCTGCCACTGCATACCTGTTCATTGATCCTGCCACTGCATACCTGTTCAGTGATCCTGCCACTGCATACCTGTTCATTGATCCTGCCACTGCATACCTGTTCATTGATCCTGCCACTGCATACCTGTTCATTGATCCTGCCACTGCATACCTGTTCAGTGATCCTGCCACTGCATACCTGTTCATTGATCCTGCCACTGCATACCTGTTCATTGATCCTGCCACTGCATACCTGTTCATTGATCCTGCCACTGCATACCTGTTCATTGATCCTGCCACTGCATACCTGTTCAGTGATCCTGCCACTGCATACCTGTTCATTGATCCTGCCACTGCATACCTGTTCTGTGAACCCACCACTGCATACCTGTTCTGTTCAGTGGACCCGCCACTGTATACCTGTTTAGTGAACCCGCCACTGCATACCTGTTCTGTTCAGTGGACCCGCCACTGTATACCTGTTCAGTGGACCCGCCACTGCATACCTGTTCTGTTCAGTGAACCCGCCACTGCATACCTGTTCTGTTCAGTGGACCCGCCACTGTATACCTGTTTAGTGAACCCGCCACTGCATACCTGTTCTGTTCAGTGGACCCGCCACTGTATACCTGTTCAGTGGACCCGCCACTGCATACCTGTTCTGTTCAGTGAACCCGCCACTGCATACCTGTTCTGTTCAGTGGAGTTTGGTGTGTCAGTGTGAAGCAGTACCTTAATTACACTCCCTGATTGATGTATACACATGCAAGATGTTTTAAAGCACTTTAGGCCTGTCATTTAGCATTCAATGTGATTTCTGCCCTTAAAACGCTGCTTTGCGTCAAATCCAGATTTTTCCCGGTGACTTTTGGCGTGTATCCCACTCCGCCATGCCCCCCTCCAGGTGTTAGACCCCTTGAAACATCTTTTCCATCACTTTTGTGGCCAGCATAATTTTTTTTTTTTTCAAAGTTCGCATCCCCATTGAAGTCTATTGCGGTTCGCGAACTTTAACGCGAACCGAACCTTCCGCGAAAGTTCGCGAACCCGGTTCGCGAACCTAAAATCGGAGGTTCGGCCCAACTCTAATCACTAGGAGCATCATACATCTCAGCAACATTTAGAGGTGACAAAATAGACCCATCTTCAAACAACAGATAGCTGTATGATGTTCCCACTGATACGCAAAGGAAAGTTTTCATTATTTGAAGACCTCTGTGTGAGCTACAAACTTGGTATCGTCATTCTAATACAATGAAGGTGGCTGGCACACTGCTGATGGAAATGAGCAATGACAGCCTAAATAAGCTGTTACCACTCTTTTGTAGATTGCAAGCAGCAGAGAAAGTGCATGTACATGTTGAAGTAAACAGTTCACTCTGCTACACGTTTCCATACATAAATCAACCAGTAGGTTATATTTCTTTATAGAAGATTACAGTTATTGTTCCTTTTTCTTCTCATTTTTAATTGGCTGGCTTTACTGGCTTTCCACAATAATGTCCATTAGGATTGGATATGTTGGTTGTGTTTGTTATATCTAAAATACTCTATTCCCCTAGGATGGTTTTGCATTTTCCTAACGCAGAATTACATTCTGGCATAACATGCAAGTAAAAACATAATTGCCTACTCTTTATTGCCCATATAGTTATCCTACTTGCCTTTGTCAAGAAATAATGTCATCTGTGTACAAATCAATTCTTCTTCCACTCCTAGCTCCATTGCTGGATTCAACTATTACATGGTTATGTTATATCCATCTTCCATAGCAGAGCCGGGACAAGGTCCATCTGCACCCAAGGCTGAGCCCAGGGCAGTTTCTAGGCTAAAATGCACCCAGGGCGAGGGTGTAATAATTGCGTGTCCCCCCCCCCAGCGGAGCCAGGTATAGGTGCCCGCAGTTTAGGTTAGCCAGGTCTATTTGCACTCAGTATAGGTCCCCTCAGTATAGGTAGCCAGGAATAGGTACCCCAGTATAGGTAGCCAGCTATAGGTCCCCCCAGTATAGGTAGCCAGGCATAGGTGTCTCAGTATAGTTGCCCCCAGTATAGGTTAGCCAGGTAGGTGCCTCTAGTATAGGTAGCCAGTATAGTTGCCCCCAGTATAGGTTAGATAGGCAGGCGCCCCCGGTATAAGTTAGATAGGTAGGTGCCCCCAGTACAGGTTAGCTAGGTGGGTGCCTCTAATATAGGTAGCCAGAATAGTTGCCCCCAGCATAGGTTAGATGGGTAGGTGCCCCCAGTATAGGTTAGTTAATTAGGTGCCTCCAATATAGGTAGCCAGTATAGTTGCCACCAGTATAGGCTAGCTAGGTAGGTAGGTGCCCCAATACAGGTTAGATAAGTAGGTGACCCCAGTATAGGTTAGATTGGTAGCTGCTCCCGCAATATAGGTTAGATTGGTAGCTGCCCCCCAGTATAGGTTAGATAGGTTGCTGCCCCTAGTATAGGTTAGATTAGGTAGCTGCCCCCCAGTATAGGTTAGGTAGCTGCCCACCAGTATAGGTTGGGTTGGGTAACTGCCCCCCAGTATAGGTTAGATAGGTAGCGGCCCCCCCAGTATAGGTTAGATTAGGTAGCTGCCTCCCAGTATAGGTTAGGTAGCTGCCCACCAGTATAGGTGGGGTAGGTGCCCCCAGCATAGGTTAGATGGGTAGGTGCCCCAAGTATAGGTTAGTTAATTAGGTGCCTCCAATATAGGTAGCCAGTATAGTTGCCACCAGTATAGGCTAGCTAGGTAGGTAGGTGCCCCAATACAGGTTAGATAATTAGGTGACCCCAGTATAGGTTAGATTGGTAGCTGCCCCCCCAATATAGGTTAGATTGGTAGCTGCCCCCCAGTATAGTCTAGATAGGTAGCTGCCCTCAGTATAGGTTAGATTAGGTAGGTGCCCCCCAGTATAGGTTAGATTAGGTAGCTGCCCCCCAGTAAAGGTTAGATTCGTAGCTACCCCCCGTATAGGTTAGATAGGTAGCTGCCCCCCAGTATAGGTTAGATTAGGTAGGTTCCCCCAGTATAGGTTAGGTAGCTGCCCACCAGTATAGGTTGGGTTGGATAGCTGCCCCCCAGCATAGGTTAGATAGGTAGATGCCCCCCAGTATAGGTTAGATAGGTAGCTGCCCCCCAGTATAGGTTAGATTAGGTAGCTGCCCCCCAGTATAGGTTAGGTAGCTGCCCATCAGTATAGGTTGGGTAGGTGCCCCCAGCATAGTTTAGATAGGTAGCTGCCCCCAGTATAGGTTAGATTAGGTAGCTGCCCCCAAGCATAGGTTACATTGGTAGCTGCCACCCAGTATAGGTTAGATAGGTAGGTGCCCCCCAGTATAGGCAGCTGCTAAACAGGAAGCAGCGTGTGTATACCCGGCTATGCAGAGAGGAGACCAGCGGCTAGTGAGTGATCAGCGATTGGAACCAGGGAGGTGAGTAGCTATTTACAGTGCTTCCCTGCGCATTACTCTGCATCTGAGGGGGGAGCACGGAGGGCGGCCAGAGGGACAGGAAGGGAGGGAGAGGTCGTGCTGCCCGCCCCGCGGCTGTGGCTCCCCCCTCCATTACAGTGCCCTCCTCTCAATAGCACTCAGGGCAGCCGCACGGCTGCACGGCCCCTTCAAAATGGGCCTGGCTGAGCCACCAAAGTGCACCCCTCCATCCCTCCAACCCTAGTCGCCTGATTGCTGTTACACTAAGAGGTGCCTTAAGGCCCCCAAAACCTTAATCTCTGGTTATCTGGCTTGCAGTCACTGCCATGTATCCCCTTTTATTATTTCTCTCTGCTTCAAACACAATAGGGGAATGACAGTTGAGTGAGTTGTGCGCCCCCTCCTACACTGCACCCTGAGGCTGGAGCCTCTCTTACCTCTGCCTCCGTCTGGCCCTGTTCCATAGAAGCTTGCAGGTATTGTACCTCTGTCTTCTCATTTTTTAATTAAAGGTTGTTTTTTTTGTGGCTTTACTTGCTGTCTGTAATCATGTCCATTAGGTAGATGTAAATTAAATATATAGAGGAGTGCTGGGTCATAAATAGAGATGGCCCGAACGGTTTGCCGGAGAACTTGTTTGCGCAAACTTAGCTGGTTCGAGTTCGTGGTGAACCGCAAACACTTAGCGAGTTCGACCCGCCCCCTATACTACATCATTGGGCTAAACTTTGACCCTCTACATCACAGTCAGCAGACACATGGCAGCCAATCAGGCTGCACTCCCTCCTGGAGCCCCCCTCCCCCTTATAAAAGGCAGCAGCGTCAGCCATGTTCTCACTCTGTGTGCTGCTGTATTATTGAGAGAAGGGAGAGACATTGGAGAGATAGGGAAAGCGATAGATAGGAGGTCTGTTAGCTTGCTCCATGCTGATATTTGTTGATGAAAAGCTCCCCAAAACTGCTCTTTTGAGAGCTAATGGTGTGTGTGTGTGTGTGTGTGTGTGTGTGTGTGTGTGTGTGTGTGTGTGCCACTGACACTGCATATACAGCCCTGTCTGTCGCAGCTGGCCCTTGCTAATTGCTGTACTGTGCCAGGCCCAGCACATTCAGTGCATACCTTTCATTGCATCTGTGTGACTGCACTTTGTATTATACAATACCACCACCAGTCAATGCATACCTTTTCCCTGCACCTGTGTGTCTGCACAATTGTATTATAGCAGCAGTCAGTGCATACCTTTTCCCTGCACCTGTGTGACTGCACAATTGTATTATAGCAGCAGTCACTGCATACCTTTTCCCTGCACCTGTGTGACTGCACAATTGTATTATAGCAGCAGTCAGTGCATACCTTTTCACTGCACCTGTGTAACTGCACATTGTATTATACCACCAGCAGTCAGGCTAAAAAAGTGCTCAGTACTTCTCCTTTATCAAAATGAATGAGGCATGGATCCCAGAGGGCTACTGCCTGCCCGAAGACTAAGGCAATCGCCACACACAACATCTCTGCCTACCGGCCGCTGCTGCCTGCCCCAAGACTAAGTCAGTCCCCACACAGCATCTCTGCCTGCAGGCCACTTAACTGCTTTCTCCGCCACCACCAACAGGGTCCAGGACTCTAGGTGGATTCCTGAATTTATATGGCCCTGCTACCAAACATAATAATAATTTTTCTGTTGCATGTACATGCCTAATTTTTATGGCTGCACTGTGACTGCAACAACAAAACAAAAGGCATGTACATGTGTCAATTCACCTTCGTGACCGTTACCTTGCCGCGGTGAAGGGGCTTGCGTATCACAATGATGCAATGACCAGCTATATGAGTGTGATAGGGGGCACATTGAGCTACCTCAGCCCGGCGACCATATGGGTGTGAACACTGCCACCGCCTGCACTCTCGCCATGGTGCGCAC
Organism: Hyperolius riggenbachi; assembly: GCF_040937935.1. Taxonomy (NCBI): domain Eukaryota; kingdom Metazoa; phylum Chordata; class Amphibia; order Anura; family Hyperoliidae; genus Hyperolius; species Hyperolius riggenbachi. The sequence continues at coordinate 287,475,215 of NC_090650.1, forward strand.
CAGTCCAGCACGGCCATCACTACACAAACAGATGTTTGTGGTGCATTACACAGTGAGTTTGTTCTGTCAGTGTGAAGCAGTACACTACTTATACTAACTGCTGTTCCGTGTATACACACGCAAGATGCTTTCAAGCACTTTAGGCCTCCAATTTAGCAATGCAATGGGATTTCTGCATTTTAGGGTTTATAACCCTGCTGTGCGTCAAATCCGTAATTTTCCCCGGGATTTTTGGCATGTATCCCACTCCGCCATGCCCCCCCTCCAGGTGTTAGATCCCTTGAAACATCTTTTCCATCACTTTTGTGCCAGAAAAAGTGTTTGTAGTTTTTCAAGTTTGTCTGCCCATTGAAGTCTATTGCGGTTCGAAAAGTTTGCAGGTTCACAAACTTTTTCGGAAGTTCGAGTTTGAGTTTTGCGAACCAAAAATCAGAGGTTCGAGCAATCTCTAGTCATAAAGGTTTTTTGAATACTGCTAAAATACATGAAAAAATATGCATGAGTAATTAAACAGCCAATACTTGTATCACAAGGGAAACTGTTACACACTCTCTTCTCACAAACATACAGAGCTATCTGGTATCCCTTTACAAGTTACACCTCAGGAAAAAAGCTACATAATATCTCCAGTAGTAAAAAACAAAACAAAAATGATGTGCTCCTGGTTGTCAATACATTTCTTATACTTCCAAATTGTTCCACACCATATAGGGTTAAGATCAGAGTATGCTAGTGACATAGCCCCAATTGTCTTAATCTCATTTACCAATCTGATTATACTTTACGGGTACAGACTTACTGTTACTTGTTCTTACTCATAGCTTACAAGGTTACTTCCCTGTCTGAGACACGTCTGGTCGGCTCTGCATGTGATCCATGTTGGCTTCACCTTTCTGCTACTGCTGCTATTTTACTTTGCTTCATTGCTACTTCCGGGTGTGGTGATGTACTGGCCAGTGATATCACTTCCTCCCAGTGTCCCAGTGGGGTGAGGGGTAGAGATAACCCGAACCTCTAATTTTCGGTTCGCGAACTTCTGCGAAAGTTTGGTTCGCGCGAACTTTCGCGAAACGCAGTAGACTTCAATGGGGAGACGAACTTTGAAAACTAGAAACACTTATACTGGCCACAAAAGTGTTGGAAAAGATGTTTCAAGGGGTCTAACATCTGGAGGGGGGCATGGCGGAGTGGGATAGATGACAAAAGTCCCGGGGAAAAATCTGCATTTAACGCAAAGCAGCGTTTTAAGTGCAGAAATCACATTGAATGCTAAATTGCAGGCCTAAAGTGCTTTAAAACATCTTGCATGTGAATACATCAATCAGGGAGTGTAATTAGAGTACTGATTCACACTGACACACCAAACTCACTGTGTAACGCACCGCAAACAGCTGCTTGTGTAGTGACGTCTGTGCTGGACTGGTGCGCACCATGGCCAGAGTGCAGGCCATGGCGGTTTTTAAGTCTAGTGCTTTAAAACATCTTGCATGTGTATACATCAATCAGGGAGTATTGCTGGACTGGTGCGCACCATGGGCAGAGTGCAGGCCGTGGCGGTTTTCAAGACCATATGGTCACTGGGCTGAGGTAGCTGAGTGACAGTACAGTTACTGTCCAGCTGATCAAATTTGGTCTGTCCACAATGAAGCAACAACCTTATTATTTTGGGTGTGACCCCCCCCCCCCCCCCCGAGACACTCATATTGCCGGTGGTCATTGCTTCATTGTGATCCGCAAGCCCCTCAGCCGCCTTAAAAATTTAGGAATCCACCTGGAGTCCTGGACCCTGTTTGTGGTGGCGGAGAAGGCAGTCAAGTGGCTTGCGGGCAGAGGTGCTGTGTGGGGACTGACTTAGACTTGGGGCAGGCAGTCACACGGCGTGCAGGCAGAGATGCTGTGTGTGGGGACTGACTTAGTCTTGGGGTGGGCAGTAGACCTCCGGGATCCATGCCTCATTCATTTTGATAAAGGTCAGGTACTGAACACTTTTGACTTCTTTTCTCACTGACAATGCCTCCAGCTGCGCCGAAGGTCCTTTTAGATAGGACGCTTGAGGCAGGGCAAGACAGAAGTTGGATGGCAAATTGGGACAGCTCTGGCCACAGGTCAAGCCTGCGCACCCAGTAGTCCAAGGGTTAATCGCTGCTCACAGTGTCTACATCCACACTTAGGGCCAGGTAGTCGGCTACCTGCCGGTCCAGGCGTTGGTGGAGGGTGGATCCGGAGGCGCTAAAGCATGGTATATGCAGTGGGTATTACAATGTGCACCAGTCACACACAGACAGGTACCGGACAGACACAGTGACACTGCGTGCTCTCACGTAGGTGGGTGGGTGCTCAGTGAACAACTGGTAGGTATATGCAGTGGATATTACAATGTGCACCTGTCACACACAGACAGGTACCACCAGGCACAGTGACACTGCGTGCACTCACATAGGTGGGTGGGTGCACAGTGAACAGGTAGGTATGTACAGTGGGTATTACAATGTGCACCTGTCGCACACACAGGGAGTAGTCACTGAATGTGCTGGGCCTGGCAGTGGCACACACAGTTGGAATTAGCAAGGTTGTCTATGCAACACAAGTGTCAGTGGGACGCACAGAAAAAAAAATAGATCACAAGAACAAATATTAGCTCTCAAAAGAGCTGTTGTGGGGTGCTTTTTTAGCAATAACAATCAGCAAGGAGCAAGCTAACAAGCCTACAAGAGCCTAACTAAGCTTTCCCTATGAGAGTCTGCAGCAGCTATCCCTTCACTAATTACTGCAGGCACACGAGTGAGTGAAAAGCCTGATGCTACCTGCCTTTTATAAGGGGGTGGGGCTCCAGGAGGGAGTGTAGCCTGAGTGGCTACAATGTGCCTGCTGACTGTGATGTAGAGGGTCAAAGTTGACCCTCATGATGCACTATGGGGGCGAACCGAACTTCCGGAAAAGTTCCCGGTTCACCTCGATCGCGAACCACGGAAGTTTGCCGGGAACTGTTCGCCGGCGAACTGTTCGGGCCATCTCTAGTGAGGGGAATTCTCCATACTTTGAGGATAGAATCAGGAAAACATTTGTAGGAGATTAGAACCTGTAGTGCAACCTAGGTCTTGCATTTTGCCATTAGGTAGGTGTCTCTGTCATATCTCAAAGGCTTTATCTCTCTATCCCACTAGAATAACTTTGCATGTACCTAAAGCAGATTTAACAACACACACAAAAAAAACATATTTCCTAGCCTGTAACACCCATATAGTTATCCCATAACCACCAACCATCCCGTTTTCATCGGGATGGTCCCGATTGTTGGGGGGCCTCCCGGCCGCTATCCCACGCTTCCTCCCCCCCCCCTACCTTGGTCCCGGCCACTGGGGAGAGAGGGGGAAAAAAACTATCGAGGCACCAGCGCGGGGATGCGGGATGTGGCATGGAGGGCCGCCGCCATTACATTTCTCTCTCCCTCCCTCCTAATGTGCCCCCAGTGTCCCCCCCTGCAGAGTAAAATGCGCAGCGGAGCGGGCTGTAAATCTTACCATTGCCTCTCCGTGCGTACCGTATGATAAAAATATAACTGAATTGCTAGTGTCCTGCCGAATATTGGCATATCTCTTTCATGGAGCTGACATACGCAATAACCCCGTTATTAAAATTCTCGGTAAGTACATACACTTAGTCCCATTAGGTTGCACATTTTTCAGCCACCACTGTAGAAGTCATAGAAAGGGGGCACTTTGGCACATCTGAAGAGATATCCTGGTGGGGGGGGGGGGTGAGCACCTTCTCCGCTCTACTCACTCACCACTCTGCAGTCACTGAAGGGGGGGGACACAAGGGCAGCCTCCCCTGGTCCCATTGTGGTGCTGACACTGACTGGCTGGAACTTATGGGATCCAGATACCCCCATCTACTGTCCAGAGAAGTCCAGCCAGAAGGAGTCTTCAAGGGAGAATCCCCACCACAACCTTATACACAGATGTGGACTGGAAACAAGGACAAGTGACAACTGGTGAGTAGAAACAAGGCCCGGCCAAGGAAGAGGCGAGAGAGGCTCCAGCCTCAGGGCGCAGTGTAGGAGGGGGCACAACACACTCAGCTATCATTCCATTATTGTGTTTGAAGCAGAGAGAAATAAGAAAAGGGAATACGTGGTGGTGACTGCAAGCTAGATAACAAGAAATTAAGGTGTTGGGAGGGTTTGGGGCCCTGGGGCACCTCTTAGTCTAATAGCAATCAGTGTGTGATGGCTGGGGTGGGAGGGATGTAGGGGAGCACTTTGGTGTCTCAGCCTTGAGTGCTGGAGGATAGTGTTGGGCGAACACCTGGATGTTCGGGTTCGTGAACGTTCGCCGAACATGGCCGCGATGTTCGGGTGTTCGCGCCGAACTCCGAACATAATGGAAGTCAATGGGACCCGAACTTTCGTGCTTTGTAAAGCTTCCTTACATGCTACATACCCCAAATTTGCAGGGTATGTGCACCTTGGGAGTGGGTACAAGAGGAAAAAAAATATTTGAAAAAGAGCTTATAGTTTTTGAGAAAATTGATTGTAAAGTTTCAAAGGAAAAAAATTTAAATTTTAAATGCGGAAAATGTCATTTTTCTTTGCACAGGTAACATGCTTTTTGTCGCCATGCAGTCATAAATGTAATACAGATAAGAGGTTCCAGGAAAAGGGGCCTGTAACGCTAACCCAGCAGCAGCACACGTGATGGAACAGGAGGAGGGCGGCGCAGGAGGAGAAGGCCACGCTTTGAGACACAACAACCCAGGCCTTGCATGAGGACAAGAAGCGTGCGGATAGCAATGCATTTTGTTGCCATGCAGTCATAAATGTAATACAGATAAGAGGTTCCGTAAAAAGGGACCGGCAACGCTAACCCAGCAGCAGCACACGTGATGGAACAGGAGGAGGCGCAGGAGGAGAAGGCCACGCTTTCAGGCACAACAACCCAGGCCTTGCATGAGGACAAGAAGCGTGCGGATAGCAATGCATTTTGTCGCCATGCAGTCATAAATGTAATACGGATGAGAGGTTCAATAAACAGGGACCGGAAACGCTAACCCATCACAGATGTTCATTGTTCATGTTACTTGGTTGGGGTCTGGGAGTGTTGCGTAGTCGTTTCCAATCCAGGATTGATTCATTTTAATTTGAGTCAGACGGTCTGCATTTTCTGTGGAGAGGCGGATACGCCGATCTGTGACGATGCCTCCGGCAGCACTGAAACAGCGTTCCGACATAACGCTGGCTGCCGGGCAAGCCAGCACCTCTATTGCGTACATTGCCAGTTTGTGCCAGGTGTCTAGCTTCGATACCCAATAGTTGAAGGGTGCGGATGGATTGTTCAACACAGCTACGCCATCTGAGATCTGACATGTAGTCCTTGACCATCTTCTCCAGGCGATCGGTGTTGGAGGTGGATCTGCACGCTTGCTGTTCTGTAGGCTGCTGCATGGGTGTCAGAAAATGTTCCCACTCCCAGGACACTGCCGATACCATTCCCTTTTGGGCACTACCTGCGGCTTGTGTTGTTTGCTGCCCTCCTGGTCGTCCTGGGTTTGCGGAAGTCAGTCTGTCGGCGTACAACTGGCTAGAGGAGGGGGAGGATGTCAATCTCCTCTCTAAAGTCTCCACAAGGGCCTGCTGGTATTCTTCCATTTTGACCTGTCTGACTCTTTCTTCAAGCAGTTTTGGAACATTGTGTTTGTACTGTGGATCCAGAAGGGTATAAACCCAGTAATTGGTGTTGTCCAGAATGCGCACAATGCGTGGGTCGCGTTCAATGCAGTCTAGCATGAATTGAGCCATGTGTGCCAGAGTCCTGCCAGAATCCTCATCATCCTCTTGTGAGCGTTGTGATAGTTGTGATGCATCATAGTCGTCACCTTCTTCCTGGTCTGCTTCTGCTGACCATTCGCGCTGAATTGTGGAAGTCCAACGTGCACCGCTCTGGCCCTCGTCCGTGGTGGCATGAAATTCCTGCTCCAACTCCAGCTGTTCTTCCTCCTCTTCTTCGTCATAGCTGCTGGGGCCAGCGTTTCCTGTTGCAGATGGCCTGATGTTGGTATCATCACGCTGATCGTTTTCTCCTTCAGATTCCCCCAGTTGCATCATGACAGCTGTTTCCTTGATTTTCAACATTGACTTCTTCAGTAAACACAGCAGTGGTATGGTAATGCTGACTGAAGAGTTGTCACTGCTCACAAGCAACGTGGATTGCTCAAAATTTTGGAGGACTTGGCAGAGGTCCAACATGTTGGCCCAATCGGATCCACAGAAGCTTGGCAGCTGTCCGGATGCGCCTCGGTACTGCGCCGTCATGTACTGGACCACTGCACTCTTCTGCTCGCAAAAGCGGGCTAGCATGTGCAGTGTAGAATTCCAGCGCGTAGGGACATCACACAGCAAGCGATGGTGGGGGAGATTGAAGCGCTCCTGCATCTTGGCGAGTGCCCCCGAAGCAGTACTGGAATTTCTACAATGTTTGGCCACTCGTCGCACCTTCAACAGAAGATCGGCCATGCCTGGGTATGTCCTCAGGAACCGCTGAACTACTAGGTTCATCACGTGCGCCAGGCAAGGGATGTGTGTCAGCTTAGCCAACCTTAAAGCGCGAATGAGATTACTCCCATTATCACACACAACCATGCCCGGTTTCAGGTCCAGCGGTGCCAGCCACAAATCCGTCTGTTCCTTTATTCCCCTCCAAATTTCCTCCCCTGTGTGCTGCTTATCCCCAAGGCAGATCAGCTTCAGCAACGCTTGCTGACGCATGCCAACAGCTGTGCTGCACTGCTTCCACGATCCTACTGCTGCTGGGTTAGCGTTTCCGTATGAGGTACAGCTTTGAGATGCGTTGGAGGAGAAGGAGTCAGAGAGGTAGGTGCTGCTGTTGTTATCCAGTGGGAGGGATGGCGGTGCAGCTGTTTGCGGCGTGGGCAACACCCGCGCCGTAGCAGGTGAGAAATCGCTGCCAGGCTCCACAAGGTTCACCCAGTGCGCGGTAAGGGAGATGTATCGACCCTGGCCGAACGCACTCGTCCAGGTGTCAGTGGTGAGGTGAACCTTGCAGGCAACGGCATTCTTCAAGCTTCGGGTTATTTTGCTGACCACGTGCTCATGCAACTCAGGCACTGCAGAGCGCGCAAAGTGGTAGCGGCTGGGAACCACGTAACGTGGGATGGCCACTGACATCATGCCCTTGAAGCTGTTTGTCTCCACCACTCGATATGGCAGCATTTCGCAGGCCAGAAGCTTGGCTATGCTGGCTGTTAGTGCCACGGCCCGGGGGTCATTTGCTGGCAATTTCCTCTTGCGCTCAAACATCTCCGAGACAGACAACTGAACCGTAGGGCTGCACACTGAAGGGCTGTTGGTTGTTGTGTTTGATGAAGACTAGGAGACCTCAAGAGCACTATTCCGGAAAGTGACAGTGTCAGCGTCGTCTGATGTTTGTGAATGTTGTTGTGAACCACGCAATGGCTGGGCTACTGCTGCTGCTGAGGAGGGTCTGGTGGTGAGTCTGGTGACCCCAAGGAAGGCAGTGTTGCTAGTACCCTGTCCTGCCGCGTTTGCCCACAGAGTGGGATGTTTGGATACCATGTTGCGAGTCATGCTGGTGGTGGAGAGGTTGTTAATATTTTTCCCCCTGCTCAGGCGGGTCTTGCACACCTTGCAAATCACCATGGTACCATCCTCACTGCAGTCTTCAAAGAAAAGCCAGACTTTGGAGCACCTGCCTTGCTGGCGATTTCTGTTTGTGCCTCTTTTGCGTCTCACTTGAACTTCCACGCTTGTGGTGCCTGAAATTTCGCGCCGCCTACCTTGTGGCACAAGGCGAACTCGTGCAGCAGTGGGTTCTTCAACAGACTCATCTGTGCTGCTACGACGGCGATGTTCTTCTTCACATACAAAATCTGGGTCTCTGTCCACATTGTCCAAACCCTTCTCTTCCATCTCCTCAAACTCGTCATATGTGATTGTGGGCCGCCGCCGTGGAGTAGAGCTCCCCAGAACAACCTCTGCGCAGCTCACTCCAACGTCGTCTTCCAGATCTTCTCGGCCGACCTCCTGCAATTGAAACCCCTTCTGCCCAACTTGCTCTGGGATTTGGGTTTCAAAGTCCTCGGACTCGCCTTGCATTTCAGTGCGCGGTGCATTTCCCACAGTAAATGGTTGTGAATCCGGGCACAACATTTCTGGCTGTTCCATTGACCTTTGAAAGGTGGAAGTTTGTTGGGCTGGGAATAGCTCCTGCGAATACCCCATTGTGTCCTGAGGAAATTCTTCGGACTGGTTATTTGGCATTTGTGTGCGTGGTGTCGCTGCCGGTTTTGTCAGCTTTGTGCCCACTGGCTCCTTGTAACTGGCTGAGGACTCGGACCTCGTGCGTGATGTGCTGGTGCTGCTTAACCCACTGCTGGACGCTTGAGAGGTCATCCAATTAATTATCTGGTCCTGTTCTTTTGGATTTGTGAGGGTTGATTTCCTGGACAACATGGGCGGTATTGAGTGGGTTTTCTTCGGTGCTCCACTGTGGCCTGTACGTGAACCGTCAGGGGAAACATCTCTTCCCTTGCCCCTCCCTCTTTCACAGGATTTCTTCTTCATTTCACTTATCCTTAAAGTACACGCTGACTGGCAGCAGTACAGTGGCAGTACAGAAATGCTATATAGTGGTGGGTGAGCCGTGTACTACTATTCCCAGCAGCGACACAGAGCACAATGCTATACAGTGGTGGGTGAGTGGTGTACTACTGTTCCCAGCAGCGACACAGAGCACAATGCTATACAGTGGTGGGTGAGCAGTGTACTACTATTCCCAGCAGCGACACAGAGCACAATGCTATACAGTGGTGGGTGAGCGGTGTACTACTGTTCCCAGCAGCGACACAGAGCACAATGCTATACAGTGATGGGTGAGCGGTGTACTACTATTCCCAGCAGCGACACAGAGCACAATGCTATACAGTGGTGGGTGAGCGGTGTACTACTATTCCCAGCAGCGAGACAGAGCACAATGCTATACAGTGGTGGGTGAGCGGTGTACTACTGTTCCCAGCAGCGACACAGAACACAATGCTATACAGTGGTGGGTGAGCGGTGTACTACTATTCCCAGCAGCGACACAGAGCACAATGCTATACAGTGGTGGGTGAGCGGTGTACTACTGTTCCCAGCAGCAACACAGAGCACAATGCTATACAGTGGTGGGTGAGCGGTGTACTACTATTCCCAGCAGCGACACAGAGCACAATGCTATACAGTGGTGGGTGAGCGGTGTACTACTGTTCCCAGCAGCGACACAGAGCACAATGCTATACAGTGGTGGGTGAGCGGTGTACTACTGTTCCCAGCAGCGACACAGAGCACAATGCTATACAGTGGTGGGTGAGTGGTGTACTACTGTTCCCAGCAGCGACACAGAGCACAATGCTATACAGTGGTGGGTGAGCGGTGTACTACTGTTCCCAGCAGCAACACAGAGCACAATGCTATACAGTGGCGGGTGAGCGGTGTACTACTATTCCCAGCAGCGACACAGAGTAGCAGTAAACACAATGCTATACAGTGGTGGGTGAGCGGTGTACACAGAGTGGCAGTAAACACAATGCTATATAGTGTGGGTGAGCGGTGTACTACTGTTCCCAGCAGCGACACAATGACTGGGGGGACCCTGGCTAGCCTGGCTGGAGAGAGAACTACCCTGCCTGCCTACCCAAAGATAAACCCACAGACAAATGGCGGAGAAATGACGTGGATCGGGTATTTATTTACCCGAACCACGTGACCCGTTCGGCCAATCAGAGCGCGTTCGGGTCCGAACCACGTGACCCGTTCGGCCAATCACAGCGCTAGCCGAACGTTCGGGGAACGTTCGGCCATGCGCTCTTAGTTCGGCCATATGGCCGAACGGTTTGGCCGAACACCATCAGGTGTTCGGTCGAACTCGAACATCACCCGAACAGGGTGATGTTCTGCAGAACCCGAACAGTGGCGAACACTGTTCGTCCAACACTACTGGAGGACCTTGTCCCGGCTCTGTGTAGAAAAATGGTAGCAGGTACTCTGAACTAAAGAGTCAAAATCTGAAGTATTTGGATTCAGCAGAAGACAGCTTATTATATATTGTATTATATTTTATATTCTATATTGTATATAATTATATATTATATAGTGGTACAATAATGAGTGTCTGGAAGCAAAAGTGTCGCATGGTGGAGGTTCCTTGCAAGTTTAGACTTGAGTTTCTGTAATTGGTGTTGGAGGATTTTGGCATGAATAATGGTTTTCTCAATTCTGAAAATAATGCTTATTTGTAACCAAACAACAGGAACCCTATGACTGGCCCAAATTGTATTATTGTCAATAAGACAATGAACCTGTGAGAAAACGCGGAAAAGCCGTAGCGGGTGCTCAGAGCAAGGCGGCTGATTGCGCGTCCAAAACGGCAGGTTGCGCGCGTGGGCCTGCATCTGCTAGCATGATTGAACGCGGAGAGACCGCCGCATGTCCTGAGAACAAGGCGGCGGATTCCGCGTACGACGCGGCGGTTTGCACGCATGGGCCTACATCTGGCAGTATGGCTGAACGCGGAGGAACCGCCGCATGCTCTGATAGCGGTGCGGCTGGTTCCGCGCTCAGCACAGTGGATGGTTTGCAGCACAGGTCTGGTGTGGCTGGGACTGACACACAGGTTCAGAAGGACGCGCGCGCGCCGAGAGGCAGAGCTTTTATTACAGCCAGCAGGGAGTCAGCTGACCAAGCCGGTCAGCTGACAATTCCACCACTTCCCATTGGTCCAGCACTTAGGGGAGGCGCTGGAGAGCACCTTGCTATATATACTGGGTGCTGGTCATTCTCTAGTTGTCTGCCATTGCGATCACTACGTGGAAGCACTCAGACCTTTTTGTCAGATTCTGTGTTATTCTCTAGACCAGTTCCTGGGTGTTGATGACCAAGGACCTCACACCTCAGATTAGGAATTCTGTATATCATTTGTGTTATTCACTAGACCAGTTCCAGGGTGTTGATGATCACGGACCTCACACCCCAGATTAGGAATACTGTATATTATCTGTGTTATTCGTCAGACTAGTTCCAGGGTGTTGATGACTATGGAGCTCACACCCAAGACTAAGAATTAGCTTTACCATCCTGTTATATCTTCAGACTAGTTCCAGGGTGTTGATGATCAAGGAGCTCACACCTTTAGACTAGACAATTCTTGATTATTTGTTATGACCTTCTGCTTTTCCTGACCTCTCTTCTGATCTCTGATTTGGTACTTTGCTATATCTGATACTCCGTTGCCAAACCTTACTTGCCTTAGGATTCCGTATCAGTCTCTTTCCTCTGTATCTGATCTGTCTGTCTGTTGCCGACCTGGCTTGTCCGACCTCGAGAACTATCTCCTCTGTTTAGAGATAGTTCACAGATCTGTCAGTGACACTTCACCATTGGTGTCACTCACACTCTGGTCCTTCCCACTCTCAGCCTGACTCCTCCCCTTGGGGAGCCTCAGGCCTTGGAAGGAACCTGTTCTTTGGGCAGTATCTCTTACTGCCTTGCACCCTCTATACGGAGGCTCTCCTCAAAGTATTACTGTTGCACCAAACACTCATATTACTCAGGTGTCCAGAGGTTAGAGATATATCTGATTATCGGTGATACTGCAGATCATCAATAATCGGGTATATATCTGTATTCTTGGTGATACTACAGATCACCGGTAATCAGATCCTCTCTGTGTTACACCGATCGATACAGAACCTAATTGAATCTAAACATAGAGCCATGCAATATCATTAAGAATTATCTTCAGAATAAAGAAGAACAAAAGAGTCCTCGAAATGATGGTATGACCCCCTTAGAACCTTCCGCCTGGCCTTTACTTTATTTCAGCTTCTCCCTATTCTGTATCTATTCTAACACTGGGTTGGTGCACACCAGAGTGGTTCAGGAGCGTTTTTAAAAATGATAGCTGTTTGAAAACTGCTTGGGTAATGTATTTCAATAGGCGGTTCGTTCAAACGCAAACTCGAGGGCTGCAGCATTATTTAGATTTCTGAGGCTTTTTGCCTAAATGTTAAAGTATAGGAAAGTGGAAAACCGCTCTGAAAAATGCTAGATCAGAGTGGTTTTCCAGGCATTTTTGTTACAGAACCTGTTCAGTAACAGCTTTACTGTAACAAAATATGACATCTGCTACACAAAACCACTCCAAAAAATGCTAGGCATGTTTAGAAAACCTCTCTAAACATGCCTAGAATCGCTCTGAAAATCTGCTTCAAAAATCTCTAGTGTTTTGCGGATCTGCTAAGGGTTTTTGGTGTGCACTGGCCCACTAACTGTATCTCTCCAACTACTACTCCCTGAACCCTCTGAACTGTACACTTCTTCCATCTGTATCTCTAATTTAACCTTTTTATTTTTTTTTCTTAGTATATACCCTTGAAGTCCTAGTTCAGATTTATGTGTTTACTAAATATTGTTTGAAATATACCATTATTTTCAATGTACAAAGTTATGTGTAGTGTTGCTCGGAGACCCCTGTTCATGGATTTGAATAAATCCGACCACGGCAGTCGCAAAATCTGGATAAACCATGATTGTGACCCAGATTTGAAACTAACTTACAAATTCGACTTTTAGTCGTGATTACCATTAGAAACCGTGATCACGAGTCATGATCTGGATTTAACATTAATAGCAAACCCCCCATACATGCTACAATCCCCAAAATTGCATGGATTATAAAGGTGATCAGTGTCTACAAAGTAAAAAAAAACATTTTTCAAAAAGACCTTATAGTTTTTGAGAAAATCGAATATAAAGTTTTAAATGAAAAAAGTATTTGTATTAAGAACCGCCAAAACCTGACGATTTTAGTGGTTAATAGCAAAGCAAGGGGGCTTTGCTATTAACCACTAAAATCGCCAGGTTTTGGCAGTAGAAACACCAAGTGGTAGAAACACCAAGTTTGCCAGATATGTTAGGAAGAATAGTGGGAACAAGAGGAAAAAAAAATTCAAAAAGACCTTATAGTTTTTTGAGAAAATCAATTTTAAAATTTCAAAGGAAAAAAGTATACATTTAAATGCGTAAATGACATTTAGTTAATGAAGCAAAACCTGCCAACTTTAGCAGTTAATTGCAAAGCCCGCTTACATGCTAGAAAAACACAATTTTCAGGATATGTTAAAAAGAACAATGGGAAAAAATAATCTTTTCCTATTTCTTTAAACTTTTTTTTTATGTTCAGAGGGTGGGTATAGCTCAGGGTGGGAAGACCTGACTGACTGGTATGGGGGGGCTCTGGCAGGGGGCGTCCAAGCCTTCCCTCAGATGCCTCCCCCCTCCCAGGAGAAATGATATAGGGGTACAAAGTACCCCTTACCCATTTCCACATAGGGTTACATGAAAAAAAAACACAACGACGAGTTAAGTGTTTTAATATCCCTAACCTCCTGAGCAGTATGGATGAGCTCAGCTCATCCATTACCACCGGAGGGTGCTGCTCAGGCCCTGCTGGGCCGATTTTCTCCAAATAAAAAGGTGCACACGCAGCCGGCACTTTGCCAGCCGCTCTGGCGACGAGGAAAGCGAAACAAGGAAGGCCGCTCATTGCGGCCTTCCTTGTTACTTCTGATCGCCGGAGGCGATCAGAAGTACGCGTCAGGAGCACCCTCTAGTAGGCTTTCATGCAGCCAACTTTCAGTTGGCTGCATGTAATAGATTTTTTTTATTAAAAAAAAAACTCTCCCGCAGCCGCCCTGGCGATCTTAATAGAACGCCAGGGAGGTTAATTAACCAAAAAACATACCCACAGGTAGGGATGAGCGTAATGACCTAATTACGAATTTCCGAAATTTCGCGAAATTACTACAATTACGATTTTAGCAGTAATCGAAATTTCGTAATTTTCGCAAATTACGCAAATTTTCGTAATTACGATTACGAAATTTAGTATTTTAAAGTTTGCAAAGGTTTCTATCCCTCTAGATGCCTAAAATGAATAGCACAGCCAGCCAGCCAACCAGCCAACTCCTCCTCCTTTCTCTCTCTCTTTCTCTCTCTCTCTCTCTCTCTCTCTCTCTCTCTCTCTCTCTCTCTCTCTCTCTCTCTCCAGAGATCTGTAGTATTTCAAAACCATACTCACATTCATGACATGTCCAGGGATCAAACCCAGGCCAACCACATGGAAGACAGCTATGCTCACCACCATACCACCAAACACACACTAAATAGACTGCTAACCTAAATCTTACTTGTAGACAGTCATATGAGACACATGCTGGGTGCAGGGCTTTGTGATTGGACCATGGACCATGCGATAGAGTGAGGTGCAAAAATGAAATCATGCCTAGCAGAGGATGGTTTCACAGTGCTAAATGCTAGGATGGCTGTGGTGCAATTGGTTAGTGTGTCTGGCTGGTAACAGCAAGGTTACAGGTTCAATTCCATCCAGGCATGTCTTTTCCTTTTGAGTTCAACAGTTGTCCAAACACCGAGCACAAAGTTTTGCATGCGTAAAGTTTTACGCACGCAAAATACCCCATGGGGTTCAATGGCGCAGCGCGCGCACGCAAAAGGAAAAGACATGCCTGGATGGAATCGAACCTGTAACCTTGCTGTTACCAGCCAGACACACTAACCAATTGCACCACAGCCAGGCTAGCTGTGACCTAACTCTACATGGCTATCTGGGGCTCTGTTGGCTCTGTTTGGACAACTGTTGAACGCAAAAGGAAAAGACATGCCTGGATGGAATCGAACCTGTAACCTTGCTGTTACCAGCCAGACACACTAACCAATTGCACCACAGCCAGGCTAGCTGTGACCTAACTCTACATGGCTATCTGGGGCTCTGTTGGCTCTGTTTGGACAACTGTTGAACGCAAAAGGAAAAGACATGCCTGGATGGAATTGAACCTGTAACCTTGCTGTTACCAGCCAGACACACTAACCAATTGCACCACAGCCAGCCTAGCATTTAGCACTGTGAAACCATCCTCTGCTAGGCATGATTTCATTTTTGCACCTCACTCTATCGCATGGTCCATGGTCCAATCACAAAGCCCTGCACCCAGCATGTGTCTCATATGACTGTCTACAAGTAAGATTTAGGTTAGCAGTCTATTTAGTGTGTGTTTGGTGGTATGGTGGTGAGCATAGCTGTCTTCCATGTGGTTGGCCTGGGTTTGATCCCTGGACATGTCATGAATGTGAGTATGGTTTTGAAATACTACAGATCTCTGGAGAGAGAGAGAGAGAGAGAGAGAGAGAGAGAGAGAGAGAGAGAGAGAGAGAGAGAGAGAGAGAGAGAGAGAGAGAGAGAGAGAGAGAGGGGAGGAGGGGCTGGCTGTGCTATTCATTTTAGGCATCTAGAGGGATAGAAACCCTTACAAACCTGAAAAAGTAAAATTTCGGTTGGAGACACGAAATTCGTCATTACGGGAGTGAAATTTCGATTACGAAATTATAAATTACGATTTGAAAATTAATTACGAAATTACGAATTTGGGTCGTAATGTTAAATTTCGCATTCGTAATAAAAGCAGTTCGAAATTTCGAAAATTTCGGCTCATCTCTACCCACAGGTGCACTGGGTGCCAGCATGGGTGTGAGTGACAGGTGTGGGAGGCAGGGGGGACAGCGGGAGCTGGTGGTATAGGGTCCGCATAGGACACACTCTCAGCTATACTTAGTATAGCTGAGAGCTGCATCGGGAAGCGGCATGTGTGGCTGTGGCCGGCGGAGATCTTCAATCAACTTTAGAAGATCGCAAGATAGAAGATATTGGCGTGGGACATTTCCGAGAATATTGGCGTGGGAACATTTTTTTAAAGGTACAGGTAAGCATTTCTGGTTAGTTAAGAACATTAAAATACTTTTCACATTGTTGTATTTTAATTCATTTAACCCTTTGTGGAAATGGGTAAGGGGTACTTTGTACCCCTATACTCATTCCTCCTGGGAGGGGGGTGGGCATCTGGGGTCCACTTCTTAAAAGGGGACTCCCAGATGCAACCATGAACCCGCCAGGGAGTCGTCGCCTCCACCTCCTCCTGGGGCACCAGAGGTGGGGAAGAGCCCCTTGTCCATAGATTGGACAGGGCTCCGGGGGGGAGGGGAAGGCTGGGCTGCCCCTCTCCCCCGGGCCCCCCCCCCATACCATGGACCATGCGGGCTGGTATAGCTCAGGGTGCGAAGCCCCAGTTGGCTGGGGATCTGCATTTTGGCTATCCCAGCCTGCACGGGGGACAAGGGGTTAAATATGCTCAGTAGGGGGGACCCCACATCATTTTTTAAATTTTCCACCCTCTGAACATAAAAAAAAGATTAAAGAAATAGGAAAAATTATTATACTTTTTAACATATCCTGCAAATTTTGTGTTTCTAGCATGTAAGGTGGCTTTGCTATTAACGGCTAAAGTCGTGGGTTTTGCTTCATTAACTAACTGTCATTTACACATTTAAATGTATACTTTTTTCCATTGAAATTGTAAAATTTATTTTCTCAAAAACTATAAGGTCTTTTTGAATTTTTTCCCCTCTTGTTCCCACTATTCTTCTTAGCATTACTGGCAAATTTTGTGTTTCTACCATGTAAGGGGGCTTTGCCATTAAAGTAGACCCAAATTAAAAATATAAGATTTCAGAAATAAAATTTATTTTCTAAATTATAATAATAAGTAGCAGCCTTTTTTCAGCTGCATGATGACAAATATAAAATATTTTACATTTATTGGAGAAACCCCTCCCTTCCTTTCATATTACCGGGACAGCATCCGGCAAACTGGTGGAGTAGGTGGTGTCTGGCAAAGGAGGAATTGCTAATGGCTGCCACCTGTATAACCCTAGTTATGAAAAGAGAAGGGTGAAAAGCATGCACTGAAATGCTCATAGGCTTGAAGGAGTGTTTATATATCTTTGTATGTGTCAGAGTGGTGCAATAAAATATTTTGATTAAAAAAAAAATGTTTGGCTTGGGTCCACTTTAACAGCTAAAGTCGGCGGGTTTTCAGGTTATAATCACAGATATTTTTCACGTGATCATGGTAGTGATCACGGGCCGATTACCTGGAATAATGGCTGAATTTGTTAATGACTGCCGCGATCGATTCCCGATCACGGATTAGGATCACGATGTCAGATAGTGAAAGAATGCTTGTCAATCATGGCTATGCCATGATCATGGATTGTATCCGAGCAACACTGGTTATGTGTAGTGTTGGGCGAACATCTAGATGTTCGGGTTCGGGCCGAACAGGCCGAACATGGCCGCGATGTTCGGGTGTTCGACCCGAACTCCGAACATAATGGAAGTCAATGGGGACCCGAACTTTTGTGGTTTGTAAAGCCTCCTTGCATGCTACATACCCCAAATTTACAGGGTATGTGCACCTTGGGAGTGGGTACAAGAGGAAAAAAAAATTAGCAAAAAGAGCTTATAGTTTTTGAGAAAATCGATTTTAAAGTTTCAAAGGGAAAACTGTCTTTTAAATGCGGGAAATGTCTGTTTTCTTTGCACAGGTAACATGTTTTTTGTCGGCATGCAGTCATAAATGTAATACATATAAGAGGTTCCAGGAAAAGGGACCGGTAACGCTAACCCAGCAGCAGCACACGTGATGGAACAGGAGGAGGGTGGCGCAGGAGGAGAAGAAGGCCACGCTTTGTGAGACACAACAACCCCGGCCTTGCATGAGGGCAAGAAGCGTGCGGATAGCAGGCTTTGTACCGCCATGCAGTCATAAATGTAATAAAGATAAGTGGTTCAATAAACAGGGACCACGCGGCAACGCTAACCCAGCAGCAGCAGACGTGATGGAACAGGAGCAGGCGCAGGAGGAGAAGGCCACGCTTTGTGAGACACAACAACCCAGGCCTTGCATGAGGGCAAGAAGCGTGCGGATAGCATGCTTTGTACCGCCATGCAGTCATAAATGTAATAAAGATAAGTGGTTCAATAAACAGGGACCACGCGGCAACGCTAACCCAGCAGCAGCAGACGTGATGGAACAGGAGGAGGCGCAGGAGGAGAAGGCCACGCTTTGTGAGACACAACAACCCCGGCCTTGCATGAGGGCAAGAAGCGTGCGGATAGCATGCTTTGTACCGCCATGCAGTCATAAATGTAATAAAGATAAGTGGTTCAATAAACAGGGACCACGCGGCAACGCTAACCCAGCAGCAGCAGACGTGATGGAACAGGAGCAGGCGCAGGAGGAGAAGGCCACGCTTTGTGAGACACAACAACCCAGGCCTTGCATGAGGGCAAGAAGCGTGCGGATAGCATGCTTTGTACCGCCATGCAGTCATAAATGTAATAAAGATAAGTGGTTCAATAAACAGGGACCACGCGGCAACGCTAACCCAGCAGCAGCAGACGTGATGGAACAGGAGGAGGCGCAGGAGGAGAAGGCCACGCTTTGTGAGACACAACAACCCAGGCCTTGCATGAGGGCAAGAAGCGTGCGGATAGCATGCTTTGTACCGCCATGCAGTCATAAATGTAATAAAGATAAGTGGTTCAATAAACAGGGACCACGCGGCAACGCTAACCCAGCAGCAGCAGACGTGATGGAACAGGAGCAGGCGCAGGAGGAGAAGGCCACGCTTTGTGAGACACAACAACCCAGGCCTTGCATGAGGGCAAGAAGCGTGCGGATAGCATGCTTTGTACCGCCATGCAGTCATAAATGTAATAAAGATAAGTGGTTCAATAAACAGGGACCACGCGGCAACGCTAACCCAGCAGCAGCAGACGTGATGGAACAGGAGCAGGCGCAGGAGGAGAAGGCCACGCTTTGTGAGACACAACAACCCAGGCCTTGCATGTGGACAAAAAGCGTGCGGATATAGCAGCAATGCTTTTTGCCGCCATGCAGTCATAAATGTAATACAGATGAGAGGTTCAATAAACAGGGCCCGGAAACGCAACACCATCCCAGATGTTCATTGGTCATGTTACTTGGTTGGGGTCCTGGAGTGTTGCGTAGTCATTTCCAATCCAGGATTGATTCATTTTAATTTGAGTCAGACGGTCTGCATTTTCTGTAGAGAGGCGGATACGCCGATCTGTGACGATGCCTCCGGCAGCACTGAAACAGCGTTCCGACATAACGCTGGCTGCCGGGCAAGCCAGCACCTCTATTGCGTACATTGCCAGTTCGTGCCAGGTGTCTAGCTTCGATACCCAATAGTTGAAGGGTGCAGATGGATGGTTCGACACAGCTACGCCATCTGACATGTAGTCCTTGACCATCTTCTCCAGGCGATCGGTGTTGGAGGTGGATCTGCACGCTTGCTGTTCAGTGGGCTGCGGCTGCATGGGTGTCAGAAAATTTTCCCACTCCAAGGACACTGCCGATACCATTCCCTTTTGGGTACTAGCTGCGGCTTGCGTTGTTTGCTGCCCTCCTGGTCGTCCTGGGTTTGCGGAAGTCAGTCTGTCTGCGTACAACTGGCTAGAGGAGGGGGAGGATGTCAATCTCCTCTCTAAAGTCTCCACAAGGGCCTGCTGGTATTCTTCCATTTTGACCTGTCTGACTCTTTCTTCAAGCAGTTTTGGAACATTGTGTTTGTACCGTGGATCCAGAAGGGTATAAACCCAGTAATTGGTGTTGTCCAGAATGCGCACAATGCGTGGGTCACGTTCAATGCAGTCTAGCATGAATTGAGCCATGTGTGCCAGAGTCCTACCAGAATCCTCATCATCCTCTTGTGAGCGTTGTGATAGTTGTTGTGATGCATCATAGTCGTCACCTTCCTCCTGGTCTGCTTCTGCTGACCATTCGCGTTGAATTGTGGAAGTCCAACGTGCACCGCTCTGGCCCTCGTCAGTGGTGGCATGAAATTCCTGCTCCAACTCCAGCTGTTCCTCCTCCTCTTCTTCGTCATAGCTGCTGGGGCCAGCGTTCCCTGAGGCGGATGGCCTGATGTTGGTACCATCACGCTGATCGTTTTCTCCTTCAGATTCCCCCAGTTGCATCATGACAGCTGTTTCCTTGATTTTTAACATCGACCTCTTCAGTAAACACAGCAGTGGTATGGTAATGCTGACTGAAGAGTTGTCACTGCTCACAAGCAACGTGGATTGCTCAAAATTTTGGAGGACTTGGCAGAGGTCCAACATGTTGGCCCAATCGGATCCACAGAAGCTTGGCAGCTGGCCGGATGCGCCTCGGTACTGCGCCGTCATGTACTGGACCACTGCACTCTTCTGCTCGCAAAAGCGGGCTAGCATGTGCAGCGTAGAATTCCAGCGCGTAGGGACATCACACAGCAAGCGATGGTGGGGGAGATTGAAGCGCTCCTGCATCTTGGCGAGTGCCCCCGAAGCAGTACTGGAATTTCTACAATGTTTGGACACTCGACGCACCTTCAACAGCAGATCGGGCACGCCTGGGTATGTCCTCAGGAACCGCTGAACTACTAGGTTCATCACGTGCGCCAGGCAAGGGATGTGTGTCAGCTTAGCCAACCTTAAAGCGCGAATGAGATTACTCCCATTATCACACACAACCATGCCCGGTTTCAGGTCCAGCGGTGCCAGCCACAAATCCGTCTGTTCCTTTATTCCCCTCCAAATTTCCTCCCCTGTGTGCTGCTTAT
Organism: Hyperolius riggenbachi; assembly: GCF_040937935.1. Lineage (NCBI taxonomy): Eukaryota > Metazoa > Chordata > Amphibia > Anura > Hyperoliidae > Hyperolius > Hyperolius riggenbachi. The sequence continues at coordinate 287,495,826 of NC_090650.1, forward strand.
CCCCAAGGCAGATTAGCTTCAGCAACGCTTGCTGACGCATGCCAACAGCTGTGCTGCACTGCTTCCACGATCCTACTGCTGCTGGGTTAGCGTTTCCGGATGAGGTACAGCTTTGAGATGCGTTGGAGGAGAAGGAGTCAGAGAGGTAGGTGCTGCTGTTATCCAGTGGGAGGGACGGCGGTGCAGCTGTTTGTGGCGTGGGCAACACCCGTGCCGTAGCAGGTGAGGAATCGCTGCCAGGCTCCACAAGGTTCACCCAGTGCGCGGTAAGGGAGATGTATCGACCCTGGCCGAACGCACTCGTCCAGGTGTCAGTGGTGAGGTGAACCTTGCAGGCAACGGCATTCTTCAAGCTTCGGGTTATTTTGCTGACCACGTGCTCATGCAACTCAGGCACTGCAGAGCGTGCAAAGTGGTAGCGGCTGGGAACCACGTAACGTGGGATGGCCACTGACATCATGCCCTTGAAGCTGTTTGTCTCCACCAATCGATATGGCAGCATTTCGCAGGCCAGAAGCTTGGCTATGCTGGCTGTTACTGCCACGGCCCGGGGGTCATTTGCTGGCAATTTCCTCTTGCGCTCAAACATCTCCGACACAGACAACTGAACCGTAGCGCTGCACACGGAAGGGCTGTTGGTTGTTGTGTTTGATGAACACTGGGAGACCTCAAGAGCACTACTCCGGAAAGTGACAGTGTCAGCGTCGTCTGATGTTTGTGAATGTTGTGAACCACGCAATGGCTGGGCTACTGCTGCTGCTGAGGCGGGTCTGGTGGTGAGTCTGGTGAACCCAAGGGAGGCAGTGTTGTTTCTGGTACCCTGTCCTGACGCGTTTGCCCAAAGAGTGGGATGTTTGGATAGCATGTGACGGCTCATGCTGGTGGTGGAGAGGTTGTTAATATTTTTCCCCCTGCTCAGGCGGGTCTTGCACACCTTGCAAATCGCCATGGTAACATCCTCAGTGCAGTCTTCAAAGAAAGCCCAGACTTTGGAGCACCTGCCTCCTTGCTGGCGATTTCTGTTTGCTCCTCTTTTGCCTCTCACTTGAACTTCCACGCTTGTGGTGCCTGAAATTGCGCGCCGCCTACCTTGTGGCACAAGGCGAACTCGTGCAGCAGTGTGTTCTTCAACAGACTCATCTGTGCTGCTGCTACGACGGCGATGTTCTCGTTCACAAACAAAATCTGGGTCTCTGTCCACATTGTCCATACCCTCCTCTTCCATCTCCTCAAACTCGTCATATGTCATTGTGGGCCACCGCCGTGGAGTAGAGCTCCCCACAACAACCTCTGCGCAGCACACTCCAACGTCGTCTTCCAGATCTTGTCGGCCGACCTCCTGCAATTGCAACCCCTCCTGCCCAAATTGCTCTGGGATTTGGGTTTCCGAGTCCTCTTCGGACTCGCCTTGTATTTCAGTGCGCGGTGCATTTCCCACAGTTAACGGTTGTGAATCCAGGCACAACATTTCTGGCTGTTCCTCCATTGACCTTTGAAAGGTGGAAGTTTGTTGGGCTGGGAATAGCTCCTGCGAATACCCCATTGTGTCCTGAGGTAATTCATCGGACTGGTTATCTGGCAGTTGTGTGCGTGGTGTCGCTGCCGGTTGTGTCAGCTTTGTGCCCACTGGCTCCTTGTAACTGGCTGAGGACTCGGACCTCGTGCGTGATGTGCTGGTGCTGCTTAACCCACTGCTGGACGCTTGAGAGGTCATCCAAGTAATTATCTGGTCCTGTTCTTTTGGATTTGTGAGGGTTGTTGTCCTGGACAACATGGGCGGTATTGAGTGGGTTTTCTTGGGTGCTCCCCTGTGGCCTGTACGTGAACCGTCAGGGGAAACACCTCTTCCCTTGCCCCTCCCTCTTTCACCGGATTTCTTCCTCATTTCACTTATCCTTACAGTACACGCTGACTGGCAGCAGTACAGTGGCAGTACAGAAATGCTATACAGTACCACTATTCCCAGCAGCGACACAGAGCACAATGCTATACAGTGACGGGTGAGCGGTGTACCACTATTCCCAGCAGCGACACAGAGCACAATGCTATACAGTGACGGGTGAGCGGTGTACCACTATTCCCAGCAGCGACACAGAGCACAATGCTATACAGTGGCGAACGAGCGGTGTACCACTATTCCCAGCAGACACAGAACAGTACACAGAATGCTATATAGTGTGGCTGAACGAGCGGTGTACCACTATTCCCAGCAGACACAGAACAGTACACAGAATGCTATATAGTGTGGCTGAACGAGCGGTGTACTACTGTTCCCAGCAGACACAGAACAGTACACAGAATGCTATATAGTGTGGCTGAACGAGCGGTGTACTACTGTTCCCAGCAGACACAGAACAGTACACAGAATGCTATATAGTGTGGCTGAACGAGCGGTGTACTACTGTTCCCAGCAGACACAGAACAGTACACAGAATGCTATATAGTGTGGCTGAACGAGCGGTGTACCACTGTTCCCAGCAGACACAGAACAGTACACAGAATGCTATATAGTGTGGCTGAACGAGCGGTGTACCACTGTTCCCAGCAGACACAGAACAGTACACAGAATGCTATATAGTGTGGCTGAACGAGCGGTGTACCACTATTCCCAGCAGACACAGAACAGTACACAGAATGCTATATAGTGTGGCTGAACGAGCGGTGTACTACTGTTCCCAGCAGACACAGAACAGTACACAGAATGCTATATAGTGTGGCTGAACGAGCGGTGTACTACTGTTCCCAGCAGACACAGAACAGTACACAGAATGCTATATAGTGTGGCTGAACGAGCGGTGTACCACTATTCCCAGCAGACACAGAACAGTACACAGAATGCTATATAGTGTGGCTGAACGAGCGGTGTACTACTGTTCCCAGCAGACACAGAACAGTACACAGAATGCTATATAGTGTGGCTGAACGAGCGGTGTACTACTGTTCCCAGCAGACACAGAACAGTACACAGAATGCTATATAGTGTGGCTGAACGAGCGGTGTACTACTGTTCCCAGCAGACACAGAACAGTACACAGAATGCTATATAGTGTGGCTGAACGAGCGGTGTACTACTGTTCCCAGCAGACACAGAACAGTACACAGAATGCTATATAGTGTGGCTGAACGAGCGGTGTACCACTATTCCCAGCAGACACAGAACAGTACACAGAATGCTATATAGTGTGGCTGAACGAGCGGTGTACTACTGTTCCCAGCAGAGACAGAACAGTACACAGAATGCTATATAGTGTGGCTGAACGAGCGGTGTACTACTGTTCCCAGCAGACACAGAACAGTACACAGAATGCTATATAGTGTGGCTGAACGAGCGGTGTACTACTGTTCCCAGCAGACACAGAACAGTACACAGAATGCTATATAGTGTGGCTGAACGAGCGGTGTACCACTGTTCCCAGCAGACACAGAACAGTACACAGAATGCTATATAGTGTGGCTGAACGAGCGGTGTACCACTGTTCCCAGCAGACACAGAACAGTACACAGAATGCTATATAGTGTGGCTGAACGAGCGGTGTACTACTGTTCCCAGCAGTGACACACAATGACTGGGGGGGACCCTGGCTAGCGTGGCTGGAGCGCGAACTACCCTGCCTGCCTACCCAAAGCTAAACCCACAGACAAATGGCGGAGATATGACGTGGTTCGGGTATTTATTTACCCGAACCACGTGACAGTTCGGCCAATCAGAGCGCGTTCGGGTCCGAACCACGTGACCCGTTCGGCCAATCACAGCGCTAGCCGAACGTTCGGGGAACGTTCGGCCATGCGCTCTTAGTTCGGCCATATGGCCGAACGGTTTGGCCGAGCACCGTCAGGTGTTCGGCCGAACTCGAACATCACCCGAACAGGGTGATGTTCTGCAGAACCCGAACAGTGGCGAACACTGTTCGCCCAACACTAGTTATGTGCATTACAAATAAATAATCTTTGCATTTTTTTTAATTACCAGACTTTTCTGGGTTTGCAAAATTGTCCCCCTGTGTATGTCAGATGCTTCTCAGTCAAAATAAATAGCAACCTGAGAACTATTCAATCCTACATCACCCCATCACCACCTAAATAAGGTAGTCAGGGAGGAGCTAGTGTTTCAATATGATAATTTCAATGTATATTTTTAAACAACAGTACACGTGCAGTGCACAAAGCTTTGTGTGTTGCTAAATAATTGCAAATTTGCTAATATATGCATCAAAAATATGAAGCTAAAATGGGGTTTTAAATAATGCCTTACTTTTACCTATATACCCAACTGTTGAGTATCCCACCCTAAGCCAGTAATTTTTCCAGCCAGTCCATTAGCATTACTCTAACCTAACCTTCTGACCGCTTTCACAAATACTTTGTTACGTTCCCATGAAGTACCTTTTGTAAGGGAAATCCGCCCTGCGCAGCTCACAGAGGGAGGGAGAGGGAGGGAGCGGGAGAGACGGCGGAGAGCGCTGCGGAGGGGGGCTTTGAAGAGCCCCCCCCCCCCCCGCTAAGCAACTGCAGCCGGCGGCGATCAGACGCCCCCAGCAGGACATCCCCCTAGTGGGGAAAAAAGGGGGGTAGTCTAATCGCCCTGGCTCACTCCTGATCGGTGCTGCGGGCTGGAGAGCCCACGCAGCACCGATCAGTGCAGAAAGCCCTGGTCGGCAAGTGGTTAACTAAATGAGGGTGGGCCTATGCATACAACCCTGTCGGCACACTCTGCCGCAGGATCATATGAAGTATGGTTTTGTGCGGTAAGCCTGTGGCAGACATGTATGAAAGGAGCCTGAAGCATAACACTAACAGAGTTGTCCCGAACAGTTTGCACGCGAACTTATTCTCGTGAACATCGCGATTGAACGTGAACTTAATGCGAGTTTGACCCACCCCCTATACTACATCATTGAGCTAAACTTGACCCTCTACATCACAGTCAGCAGACACATGGCAGCCAATTAGGCTGCACTCCCACCTGGAGCCCCCCCCCCCCCCCTTCCATAAGGCAGCAGCGTCAGCCATGATCTCACTCACAGTGCTGCTGTATTAGGGAGAGAAGGGGGAGACATTGGAGAGATAGGAAAAGCGATAGTTAGGCTCTTGTTAGGCTTGTTAGCTTGCTCCTTGCTGATACTTATTGCCAAAAATCACCCCAAAACAGCTCTTTTGAGAGCTAACGTTCTTGTGATGTGTTTTTTGTGTGTGGCCCACTGACACTGCATATACAGCCCTGTCTGTCACAGCCCTGTCTGTCTTTTGAGAGCTAACGTTCTTGTGATGTGTTTTTTGTGTGTGGCCCACTGACACTGCATATACAGCCCTGTCTGTCACAGCTGGCCCTTGCTAATTGCTATACTGTGCCAGGCCCAGCACATTCAGTGCCTATCTTTTTGCTGCACCTGTGTGTGTGACAGCTGCTCATTTGTAATACCAGTCCGTGCCGTGCATGCCTTTCACTGCACCTGTGTAACAGCACACAGTTTTATATACCAGTCACTGCATACCTGTTCACTGTACCTGTGTGTGTGACAGCTCCACATTTGTAATACCAGTCTATGCCGTGCATACCTTTCAGTGCACCTGTCTAACAGCACACAGTTTTATATACCAGTCACTGCAGACCTGTTCACTGTACCTGTGTGTGTGACAGTTTCACATTTGTAATAGCAGTCCGTGCTGTGCATACCTTTCACTGCACCTGTGTAACAGCACACAGTTTTATATACCCATCACTGCATACCTGTTCACTGTACCTGTATGTGTGACAGCTACACATTTGTAATACCAGTCCTCGCTGTGCATACCTTTCACTGCACCTGTGTAACTGCACATTGTTGTACCAGCAGTCACTGCAACCTTTTCACTGCACCTGTGTAACCGCACATTGTATTAGTCAAGTCAGTGCATACCTTTCACTTCATCCCCCCCAATACGGATAAAACAAGAAGCAAAGGGAGAGCGAGAGGCATGCCATCCGGCAGGTCTGTTCGAGGTCGTGTTGTCACGGCCAAAGTACAGTGTTCAGAAGAAGGCACGTGCCATCAACCCCCAATATTGTCAGGACATAGTTGACTATTTAACACAGAACACCTCATTTTCTTCAGCTTCCACGCGGAAGCGTGACATATTTTCCTCCTCCTGCTCTGATTCTGGCACCCCACTTAACACTCCGTTGGCAGCCATCACCAAAGTGCCATCATCCCAGGGCTCAGCACGGTATGGACATTTTTTTGTGTGTCTGCTGCAGATGAGAGCAATGCCATCTGTACTCTCTGCCACCGAAAATTGAGCCGTGGAAATACCAAGACCCGCGTAGGGACAACTACCTTACGAAGGCACATGATTACAAAGCACACAACTGCAATGGGATGACCACCTGAGGAAAAGCAGCACACAAAAGCAAAGCCACACACCGCAGTGGAAGATACCAGGCAGCCTGCAATTATTTCTCAAAAATGGTGATACCCAAACTGTACCTGATGTTGAAAGGCAAGTGGTGACATCTCTGGCACACAGCGTTGGGTCAAGGGTCCATCTGACCACGTGGTCTGCAAAGCACTGTCAGGCCTGCCCAAAGAATAAGTCAGTTCCCACACACAGCATCTCTGCCTGCAAGCCATGTGACTGCCTGCCCCAAGACTAAGTCACTCCCCACACAGCATCTCTGCCTGCAGGCCACTTGACTGCCTTCTCCGCCACCACCAACAGGGTCCAGGACTCCAGGTGGATTCCTGAATTTTTAAGGCCGCTATAATAATTTTTCTGGTGCATGTACATGCCTGCCTAATTTTTCTGGCTGCACTGCGGCTGCAACAACAAAAAAAAGGCATGTACATGTATCAATTCCCCTTCGTGATCGTTAACTTGCCGCAGTGAAGGGGCTTGCGTATCATAATTAAGCAATGACCGGCTAAATGAGTGTGTTGGGGGCACACCCAAGATAATACGGTAATTGCTTCATTGTGGTCAGACCAAATTCGATCAGCTGGACACTCAGTCACTGTTGTTCTGTTATTCAGCTACCTCAGCCTGACCATATGGAAAACCGCCATCGCCTGCACTCTGGCCATGGTGCGCACCAGTCCAACATGGCTGTCACTACACAAACAGCTGTTTGCAGTGCGTTACACAGTGAGTTTAGTCTGTCAGTGTGAAGCAGTACACTAATTACACTATCTGATAGATGTATACACATGCAAGATGTTTTAAAGCACTTTAGGCCTCCAATTAATTTCTGCCCTTAAACCCTGCTGTGCGTCAAATCCAGAGTTTTCCACGGGACTTTTGGCATGTATCCCACTCTGCCATGCTGCCCTACAGGTGTTAGACCCCTTGAAACATCTTTTCCATCACTTTTGTGGCCAGAATTAGTGTTTGTAGTTTTGAAAGTTCGCCTGCCCATTGAAGTCTATGGCGGTTCACGAAGTTGCGCGAACTCGAACTTTTGCGGAAATTTGCGTTCGAGGTTCGTGAACCTAAAATCGGAGATTCAAGACAACTCTGAACACTAACAATTACTTAACCCTAACAATTCTAACCTCTAATACTAGCAAAACATCTCAAACAAAAGTCCCAGTAATGCCTTCAGCATGGCTATGTAGCTAGTTTAGCAGTTGCATTGTTTTGTCTCTAAGCGTGCTTATAGTTTGTACACACCATCACACTCTTTTTATGGAGTTGTGGCGCCCTTACGGTAATACCAGAAACATGCATTTGTTCAGTTTCCAGAACACAAGATTTGTCTTGATGTTAAAATAATTACTTTTTGAAGAAACTGTGAGCTCGGAAGGTAGATGCACACTTGCATGCTCTCTTTAACTGTGTTAGGTCTTATTTGCATGTCTAGACCTTCATTAGCATGACATGCTGTTTTTTTCCAAGATTCTTTATGGCCAGTGATTCCACACTATGTAAACAGTAGCTACTTGTTACACACTGTTTTCCTTCCATGTATCTAACATTACCGACTGTTAAAGTTCTAAATTAACATCTGATGTTTTTGACCTGGCTCCCATTAGCTTGCTATACCACCTGGTAAGGGTAACAGCCTGTCTTCCACATGCTGTACTTCACAGATATCAGCCATTATCCCCGTCTCAGATCAGTCCCCAGGCAGTATGCTAACAGCCTCTTCTACAAGCCAATTTACAAGGATCTGGTCATGTTTACATTAGCCTTCTCCCAATGCATGAAAAGAGAAGTGTGTGCTTCAGAATAGAAATGAGCGAATATGAATAATTCAATTTTCCTTGTGGCTATTAACACATTTTCCTTGAATAAAGTGATAATAGGTTATCATCTGTGAAATGGAAATTGCATAACAGAGAGTTTCTGGTTACACCAGAGGAAATTAATTTCACAACACATCTGCTGGGACCTGACTTGTGAATGCTAAGCATGAGAAAATGCAGCCGTTCAGCTCGGCTACCTTTATAATTAGATTAGCATGCCTGCACCCATGGTGAAATGCTCGCTCTAGTAAAAAGAATTACTGTTCCTTTATATCCATACCTAATATTCCTAATAATAAAATGAATGAGGTGGTTAGGTAAAGCTGAAGATGAATTATAGAGGCGTGCTATATTCCGTTGAAGCTGCGGTAGAAGGCGTGTATTTGCGTAACAGGCTGCTTAAATGCTTTAAGTGCTATTTGTTTATGGATCTATTTGAATTGAGATCAGGCTTCTTAAACGCCAGAAAGTCTTAATCAATCTATGTACGTCTGAAATGTTTGTAAATAAAGAACTTGTTTGTAAATTACGGGGTCCAATTGGAAGCATTTACAATTATAAGCAGGCTAAATAAGCTTTGAAGTTAACTGCTAATATCCAACACGTGTGTAGACTCAGGAGGGAGATAAATTGATGTATCCTTCGCAAGAGTCATTTTCTCACATTTACATGTATGGAAAATCTCAGGAGTGACTCTTCTCTGGAATTTCCATACACAGCCTACTAAGGAATGGCAAGAGACCTCTTTTTACCCACTTTACAGACTCAAACTTCAAATTCATGACACATCCTCTAGATCAGTGCACCATGAAAAGTTCAATAGGGGGCTTCAGTGTCACTTGAGACCTCCTTCCACTTTTCACAACATAGCGGCTATGACAATGCTACATCTTCCATCCTAACTTTTCCCCTTTACCTTTAAAGAGACTCTGTAATCTCAAAAACATATCCTGGGGGGTACTCACCTCAGGTGGGGGAAGCCTCCGGATCCTAATGAGGCTTCCCACGCTGTCCTCTGTCCCACGTGGGTCTCGCTGCAGCCCTCCGAACAGCCGGCGACAGACCCGACTGTAAATTCAATATTTACCTTTGCTGGCTCCAGTGGGGGCGCTGTGGCTGCTTTCGGCTCCAAACTACACGGAAATACCCGATGTCAGTCGGGTCCGCTCTACTGCGCAGGCGCCGGAAACTTGCGCCTGCGCAGTAGAGCAGACCTGACGGCGATTGGGTATTTCCACCTACTTCGGAGCCGACAGCCGTCAGAGCGCCTGCGCAGGAGCCGGGAAGGTAAATATTGACGTCATCTTTCACAGAGGGCTGCAGCGAGACCCCTGAGGGACGGAGGGCGGCGTGAGAAGCCTCATTAGGATCCAGAGGCTTCCCCCACCCGAGGTGAGTACCCCCCAGGGGACGTTTTGACGTTACAGATCCTCTTTAACTTCTGGATTAGAGGGAGGTTGGGTGAGATTGTTTGCAGCCCCGCTGCTGTAGGAAAGTAAATGAAGTGATGATGGCCTTCAGTCCTTATACGCCTGAACTCTAACTTTACCTTCCTCAGCGTTTTCCTCTAACCAGCCCGTTATCAGCTTGACCAATCCTCATCTAGGAAGGTTTGCTTTATAACTTCAACGCTCCTCCCCTCATCAGCTTTTCCCTCCCTGTCCTCTATTCCCTACATTAACTCTATCCAACCCATCTCTGTCATGCTACAGCATTTAGGTGGCTAATAAACTAAGCCATTCCCAACCAAAGAATAATTGAAGACCACCCTTTAACTGGACCCAGTGTTCTCCCCCTTTCATTGTCCCTCTAACAAACAATGCAGACATTGGGAGTGAAATGGCCAAAGTGAAAGTAGCCCTTTTCTTACAATAACACAGTTATTGTAGTACAAATCAAACAGTACTGAAACAAAGGATTTGACCAACCAGCTGCTCCACTCCCAGCAGCATGTAAGGAGCCCCTATACAAATGTGTAGTCCCTCAAGAATGTTGACAAGCAAGGGTGCAGGGCCTGAATAGAGATAAATAAGAACAGATTTCTTGAGTGCCTTGTGGTTCATTATAGCTCATATATGGCATGTATCGCTGAGATTTCCACCTGACAATGTGGTACATGATCTATCCTCTTAGATCCCACCTCTGTGCATTATCTATCCTGAAGAAGTGCAATGTACAATTCACCACTCTTCTACTATTGTGTCATACACTGAGTACCTGAGAAAACTCACAGCAGCTTTAGCCAGGAGGGTAATTTCTGTTCTGAATTACCAGCCATGACTGTGCAGAATTTTGGCTGGGTAGCCACCACCTCGTAGCCCCCCCCCCCCCCCCCCCCCCCCTCCAGTGCACACTACACAGGAGAGGCTGAAGGACAGGACAAAAATGTGCTATCTGTTAACCATGTTAACCATGTGAGCATAGTGAAAAATGACCCTGGAGTTCAGCTGTGATGAGGCATGAGATGGACTGGTGAGATTTATCATTTCTCAAGGGTTTTCTACAGTTTCTGTGGTGCAGCATTGCTTTTACCTGCTTTATTGATGCAATTTACTTTAGATACTGAACTGCTCGCACAGCAGGGACACAGTGGATTTGGACAGAAGGGTAACTTGGGTGCCAAATTACTGGCTGTGGTGCCCAATTTTGGAGGGAAGCAGTGGGTATAGAGATTCAGATGTCCTGAGCCGGGTCATAGGTAAGGTGGGTCATTGTTAGGCATAGATTTGGGGAGGTTAGTGCTAGAGGAAGGTGGGGGGAGATTATAGTGTTAGGCATAGATAGGGATGGGTTAGTGTGAGAATAAAGATACAGTGAAGGATAGAGCATATCAGCATAATTACCAATATTCTGCTACTGGGGATCAGGAATAGTAGAATAACGGTAAAATTACCAATATTCTACAATGAGTGATTCCGCTCCCTCATTTTACCAGGCACCCTTTTTGAATGTACACCCCAAAAGTGCCTCACTATTTCCTGCAAATTGTTTTTTTGTTTAGAGCAGCAGGAGTTGTCGTAGGCCATGGGACCTAGAGGTGGTTCCATGGCAGTCATTACAATTTTTTTTTGGAGCAGCACGAGATGTCGTAGGCCATGGGACCTATAGGTGGTTCCATGGCAGTCATTACAATCTTTGTTTGGAGCAGCAGGAGTTGTCGTAGGCCATGGGACCTAGAGGTGGTTCCACGGCAGTCATTATAATTTTTTTGGGAGCATCAGAAGTTGTAGGTCAAAAGCATAGGGTTGGGATAGGATATAACGTCGGACAGCTGCAAAAGCTGTATTTTTATGATCTTAAAATGCAAAAATATGCAGCAGTTTGAGAGGGAGACCATTTGAGGCTTGAAAAACAGCAATATTTTAATTTAGTCTGTCTAATCTTCATCATGAATCAGTGAGAGGGGCCTTGTAATTATCACTGATCCACGACTCGTTTATTTTAATGAACGTTAGTACGTCCACATTGTGTGTGGACAGACGGGTTTGTTGGTCAGTGACCACCCCACCTGCAGCACTAAATACTCGCTCAGAAAGAACACAGGCGGCGGGGCATGCAAGAACCTCCAGTGCATACTGAGCGAGTTCAGGCCAGGTATCCAGTTGTTTTGTCCAATACTCCATGGGGTCATCATTACTCTCCATATTGTCTGGAGCACTGGCCGACCCCAAGTAATCATTCACCATACGTGCCAACCGCTGGCGGGGACTACTTTGCCCATTGGTGGTGCTGCTGCTAGAAGGAGTATCTGGCATTGGCTGATAAAATTCCTTCAACATACTCAGCAGGTTCACAGATTGACTATTGGTGCTGCTGCTGGGAGTGGGACCACCAGACCTTTGCTGAGTATGATGAGGATTGGTAGCTTGAGCCCAGGATACAGGTTCAGGAAATGCATCTTCTACCCAATGAAGGAGGGCATCCCGGATGTGGCTCATCCTGGCGTCTGCTTCGGAGGGGGGTATGAACTGCCGCATTTTCCCCTTGCACCGGGGATCTAAGATGGTGGCCACCCACATGTCAAGCCTTGATTTTAGAGTTTTAATCCGGGGGTCCTTACGGAGGCACTGGAGCATATGCGCAGCCATAGGGAAGAGATGTCTGCCATTAATCACCTCTTCCTGGCTGTCAGAACTATCATCATGCTCCAGCTCCACATCAGAATCTTCTTCCCACCCCGGATAATGGGCTCTTCCGCTTCCACAAGCTCTGCCTCCTCATCCAGGACCTGAGCATGCTCACTCACTCCCCCACTTGACTGACCACTGTTCAGTAGGGCTTCCTCCCCCTGTCTGAGCACTTTGTCATGAGCCTTGTCCAGCATGAAGATAATAGGGAGCACTTCTGATATGCTGCAGTGCTCCTCACTGACCAATTTTGTTGCCTGCTCAAACAGCTCCAAGACTTTGCACACCTGTCCAATCAGCTGCCACTGGTCCCCAGTAATGTAGTCCAGTGGCCCTGTTATGGAGGAAGATGTTTGAGACAGGTATAGCCTGACCGCCATTTGCTGCTCCCACAACCTCTCCAGCATGTGGAGGGTGGAGTTTTACTGTGTTGGACAATCAGAAATAAGCCTGTGCTGTGGCAGGCTATGCCGGCGCTGCAGCAGTTTCAAGGCCGCAGTGGTGGTTGTGAATGTGGGCTGACACTTTTCATGCTGAGGCCACAGCGTCCTTCATCCCATCAAAAGTTTGTAAAAATGTCTGGATTAAAAGGTTGAAGACGTGGGCCAAGCAAGGTAAGTGAGTGTAGCCACTTTCAGAAATAGCGGGCAGCATGTTGGCACCATTATCAGACACCACTACACCTGTCTCCAGTTTTCGGGGGAAAAGCCACTGCCAAATCTGATCTTGTAAGGCTGCAAGGATTACAGATCCGGTTTGCTTGTTCTCGTCCATGTATTCCAGTTTCAGCACTGCTTGGCTTCGATGGTGCTGCAGACCAGTGTAGGAGCGGGACCACTTGCTGGGAGGCTCAGCAATGGCGGACTGGCCTTGGACAGAACAGGTAGCAGAGGGAAGTAGAACAGGCCTTCCCTTCAACCCACGTGGCGGCACCACCAGCTGAGATGCCCCAGATCTTGCAGTCTCCTCAACAGCACCATGGAGGGTGACCCAATGGGCGGTAAAAGTTAGATACTTTTCCTGCCCATGCCTGCTGCTCCAGCCATCCATAGTGAAGTGCACCTTGCCACCGACAGCGTGATCCATAGACCGGCCGACACACTCCACAATGTGCTGGTGAAGGGCAGGAATAGCATTCCTGGCAAAATAATGGTGGCTGGGGATACGCCATTGTGGAGCAACACTGTTCATCAGTCTGCGGAAGGGGGCACGGTCCACAAACTGGTAGGGCAGCAGCTGTTGGCCCAACAGCCTTGCCAGGAGAGCATTATTTTTGACAACAAAAGGATCACTTGCAGGGAGCATCCGCTTCCTCTGCAACATTTCTGGCACAGAGGCCTGACGCTGGAACACTGGTGATTCAGAGGAAACCAACAAGGGTGATGATGAGGTGCTTGCCGAGGTTTGGAGCCCTCTTCTAGCCTGGCATGCAGAAGGATTGGAAGTAGAATGGGACGCAGGTTGGATAGGGACAGGACGAGTAGAAAAAGAAGAGGAGGAGCCTGTTGCTGTTGCTTTTCCTCCACCCATCTTATTGTAATTCTATTATTATATTCGAACTCCCGTCTGTGGTGGTTGCGCAGATGGCTTATCAGCCCTGAAGTGCTGAACCCGCTGCTCAATTTGCCTCTGCTCACCGATTTATGGAACACAGAACAGACTGCCCTGGATTCATCCTCTTTCAGAACAGTAAAATCATTCCATGCAGGGGACGTGCGTGCACATGGAGCAGTGGTGCGACCTGTTCTAGCACGTCGATGCTCAGCATTAGGCTGGTGGGTACTGACAGACGGGAAAGCACTTGCAGGCTGCTGGCCAACCGTCTGTTCTGTTTCTCCATGCTGCTCACTCCTGCTAGTGGCTAACCCACCAGATGGCGACCACGTTGGATCAGCCGCCTCATCATCCAAAACATCATCCAGTTCAACCAAATCACTGGAACCCATAAGTGACTCCTCTGGACCCTCCACCTGGCCACGAAGCACCTCTGTAGTTGACTGGTGGTGATGTAGATTGATGGCGACACAAGCTCCCAGTTGTGATGGATTACAGGTTGAAGAAAACACAGGGGCCATTTCTGTCACCACAGAACCCACCACTTCTTGGGACCTTGGTCCCATGATCTCCTCCAATGCCTCATCCCAACCCTTCTGCACATCTCTCTCGACATATCGACATAGGTGTGTTTTAATTCTGGAGGAGAGTACTGGGAGGAAGAAACCTCATCAAGAGAAGCAGCTGCAGTCGGGTTCTGGTCATGAGGAACCTGGCCACTACTGGTGCTGCTGCCACTAGCTTCAAGTTCCTCAGACTGGGTAGAGGGTTCCTTATCTAAATAATCAACATCTCTCTTCACCTGCTGCTCTATCAAAAATGTCCTGCGTGCGAACACAGGGAAGACATCTCTTACCAGGCGGGAGCGCTTCCTGCTGCTGCTGCCACCCTCAACCTGATCACGTACTTGACGTGATCCACCAACACCACCATCACTCCATTTTCTTTTAGGAGTGGCAGGACATTTCTGCTGCTCTCGCTCCATTGTTTTGGGGCCAAAAACTGTACTGGGGAAGGGGTATGAGCGGCAGAACCAAAGTAAAATAAATCCACCTAACTTGAACTAAAAAACAGATAAGAAAATAAGGGGGTGAAATAAAGAAAAAAAATCAAAATAAAGGGAAAAAAAATGAACTTAGAAAAAAAAACTTGCACTACACTCAACTAATCAATCACCTAACTCTCTCACTCTGTCAAACACTAAGCCTGCGGTCTGGCTGGCTCTGTCTAACCATCTCCACACAGCAACTACTAGTACACTACACTACAATCTATCACTCAAGCTAACAGTCTACTGTCACTCTATCACAAATACACCTAGCTACTACTACTAATAGCTCACACTCAATCTAATTCTCTCACACAGTCTTTAAAAATACTTTTGTTTTATATACAGTCTTTAAAAAGACTATTGTTTTATGTTGAAACAACTAATATGGGTTTGTCTCTCCTCTCTCCAACACCAGACTGAAACCCACAAGCTTCGTGATTGTCACACCTCTCTTATATACAAAATTGGTGAGATAGCTGACGATAGGTAGCTAGGAGCTGGTTGCTAACATAGGATTGGTTGGTTTTTGTTAAGACTCTAATTGGTGCAGAAATTCAGTTTTTAATGCAGAAATCGGCATGTTTTAAGCTTCTGTGGTGGGTCTATCCCTTCCGATCCTTCTGATTGGCTAATGCAGCTTTTATACGCTTCTTTTTTCCATTTCAAGCTTTTATTTGCGAAAAGTATAACATGTACAGTAATAGACAGTACAAAATAGCATAATAACAATATGGTTGAAGGTTACATGACATGAAAGCTGCAGATTGCTTATGTAGTTAAGAAACTAGTCACATCCTATCAGATCACTTAATACATTATAAACCAAATGTTTGCGGCCTACTGGTACCGTAATGTTTATTATTAAACTAAGGATTGGATACTGTAACTTTCGTACATATATAGCCATCTTCAAGGAAAACACATAGAAATCATATGGCAATATTATAAAGTGTTCGTATGGAGCACCCCAAGCTTTCACACGCTTCTGATTTAAATCCGACGGAATTCAGCATAGAAATTCTGCTAATTCTGATTAACGCTATAGCTTTTCCGTTCCGGCTCACCGGAACGGAATTGCCAATTTTCGACTGGAATTGTGGAAATCTCCATTCCGCGGAATCCAACGAGCATCCCTACAAGTGACTGCTCAGCTGTAATTTGTTTGACTTTGTCCTGGGTACCAGTCCTAGGGAAGACATACTCAGATTTTCTATGGAAGCCTCCAAGAAGCGACTTGACATTCTACCCAGACTTACCTTATGCTGCTGCAGCTTACTTGACACTTTGGGCTTGATTCAGTAAAGCGTGCTTATACAGTTAGCACGTGCAAACCAGGGTGCTAAGTAGTTTACACGGGCAAAGCTGTTACTGATCGTGCGCTATTAGGTGCGCGTGAAATGTCGCACCAGTGCACGTGAAACCTTGCACTGTCCATGTGCAACATAGCCGGATAAGCGTACTTGCATCCGCGTGCAAAGTACGATTATCAGGGTATGCTGCATGCGGACGGTGCGACGTTCCGCATGCATCGAAACTTTTGCGTGCTTATTAGTGCATGCAAAGGCACTTTGCACATGCTAAGGGGCTTTTCACTGGCGTGCTAACACTTAGCACGCTTTAGTGAATCAAGCCCCATGGATCCAAGATATGATGATGCAAAGCAAAATCTTGATGGTGCATCATTATTTGTAATCAAATAATGAAATACAATTAATGCTTCAAATGTATTTTATTTCATAATGATTAAAAATGTGAATGTTTTAGTTTTGGGTTTCTTTGGCCAATGTGGGGATCACATATACAAATTCATATAAAACTTAATTCTGGCATCGCAGCTTCAAATACAGTAAATTATATCATTTTACACGATTTCAACAGCTGTATTACTTTGTAAATGTAATGCCAAAGCAGTCGGGAATGCTTAACAACGCAATTCACAGATAAATATTACTGGAAAGATCTAATCAACAGCAAATTTACATTTTCTTTATCTGGTAATACACATTTTCTTACATATCATGACACCTAGTAAACGTAATCAAATATTGGAAAGAGATTACAGAGGCACCAACTTAATATAGAATAGTGTTACATTTACAGTTTTTTTTTTAAATAATATCATACCAATCTGACAGCTATTATATATATTACTCAACAGTGAAGCTTTGAAAAAAGGAGTGTAATAACATGGCAGGGGTTAAGAGTCAAGCACAACAACTATATATTGTCAACAAGAGACTTTATAGCTTCAAAGCAATAAATCATAAAAATGTTCCTATTTCAAAACATTTAAGATAAGAGAGTTAGGAATCAAATCAATTTAGTTTCTTTATGCAGGTTCCAATCTCCTCTACCGAGGACAAACAGGCTGTCCTTGTCAAAGCGTTTCAATGTGAACGACCGAAAGAAGAAGAAGAAAAAAAAAGTATTATCTTATAAAGACCATCTATGTGTTTTCACAGCATACTTTGATTAATACACTGAGATGTCCAAAACAACAGCAAGTTTATTGGAACAATAAAAACATTGTGCATGCTCTTAAAGTCTTGACACTGGATAGCACTGCTGTTAACCATTTGCATTAACAGGAGTAGATGCAAGGCACCATTGACATGTTAGACTTACATTTAATTACAGTTTTTTTTAGTAAGAATGCTTCACATCTACTATCAGATTTACCTATAATAATGATTTAGCAAAAAAATTACTAATGTTCAAAATAAAACATATAAGCAATCATTTTGATCCCATAATATTCCATAAGTGACACAAACAATGTATCAGTTGCTATGGGTTACTAGTTACCAGGTGCTACAAGTGATGAGTTGTTTTCTGAAATTTTCATTGTTCAAAAGATCTAGTTAATTTGATAATTACACTTTTACTCTTATCAATAAATATGTCTGTAAAATGAATATGTTAAAGACAATTTTCAGGCCAAGGAGCTCTCTACAACCTCTGTCCTCTTTACAACTCCTCACTAGTTTCCAGATATAAACCCAGCTGCAATCTAAGATCTGTACGCAGCCTTCTTTTGTCCTCCTCTAGAATCACCTCCTCGCCGCATACACTTACATAAGATTTCTCATGTGCCTCACCCCTCCTCTTGTATCTCCTTTCCCAACACATCCACCACTCTCCAAACTTTGAAATCTTTTAATTGCTCTATAAAAATGCACTTTGTGCAACAAGCATACACTCTAATTCCCCCTTTGGCATCTGGGCAATTTGTACTCCTTACTAGATATCCTAAAAACACACCTCTAAATATGCTTATTGTATGCTTCCCTACCTCTTGTTGCCCCCCCCCCCCCCTCATTCCTTTAGATTGTAAGCTCGCAAGCACAAGGCACGCTCATCCTTTTGTGTCTTGCAACTTTTTATACATTTTATTCATCACGTTACTGTAATAGAACGCGGAAAAGCCACCGCGTGTACTGGCGGCAAGGCGGCTGATTCCGTGTCCAGTGCGGCGTTTTGCATGCAGCAGCGTGTGTCTGGTGTGGCTGGGTCTGTTAGTTCACACAGGTTGAGGAATACGCGCGCGCGCGCTGAGAGGCAGAACCTCTATGACAAACGAGGAGGGATCAGCTGATCAGGTTGGTCAGCTGACCTCAAAGCAAGTGGCTATTGGTTGATCGCTGATGGGTGGCGCCAGAGAGCGCCGCTCTATATATAGTCACTGCTGGTCAGTCTCAAGTGGTCTGCCGTTGCGAACACTTACGTGGAAGCACTCAGACCTTAGTCAGATCCTACAGAGTGTTAGAACCAGGAGGACCTGGAAATTCACACTGAGCCAGATTACTTCTATGTATTATTGCGTTATCATTCTGTTATACTTCAGACTAGTTCCAGGGTGTTGAGACCACAGACTTTACACCCAAGATTAGGGACTCTGTGTTATCATTCTGTTATACTTCAGACTAGTTCCAGGGTGTTGAGACCACGGACCTCACACCCAAGTCTAGGGATACTCTGTACCATTATATTATACTCCAGACTAGTTCCAGGGTGTATAGACCACGGACCTCACACCCAAGACTAGGCATTGTTTTGATATCTGTTATGACCTATTGCATTCCTGACTATCCCTCTGCTTTCTGATTCGGTACCTACGCATATCTGATTATCTGTTGCCAAACCCTGCCTGCCTTTGGATACCGAATCAGCCTTCTGTCTCTGTACCTTGTCTGTCTGTGTGTTGCCGACTTGGCTTGCCCGACTTTGAGAGCTATCTCTCTCCTTAAGAGATAGGGCGTGATTCACAAAGCGGTGATAACTCAGTTATCACGCCTAAAAGACTTTAGGCGTGATAACCTTTGCACTGCTGAGTTAGCACCGTTTTGTGCTCTTTATCGCGCGCAAAGTCCCGCACGCAAAGTTTTGCGCATGCAATTGCGCAACTCCGTGCGAAGCGCCCATAGGGTTTAATGGGTGCATCGCGCGCACTGCACCGTGCACCGTGCGATTGCGCGCGCAAAACTTTGCGTGCGGTAATTTCACGCAAGTTTCATTTTATCACGCCTAAACTGAGTTTAGGCGTGATAAAGGGCTTTTCACAGGCGTGCAAACACTTTGCGCCGCTTTGTGAATCAGGCCCTTAGTCTCCAGACCTGCTAGTGACATCCACCTTTCAGGTGTCACTCACTCACAGGTCCTTCCTACTTTCAGCCTGGGACTCCACCCCTTTGGAGGTCTCAGGCTGCTGGAAGGTTTTTGCACTTCCCAAAAGGCGGTATCGTCCATACTGCCAAAGACCACCTGCTCCTCGGGTGGTCCAACTCAAAGTCATTACTGTTGCACCAAACACTCACACTATAAAGGTGTCCAGAGGTTAGTTATACTTGGATTATCGGTGATTCTGCAGATCCTCAATAATCAGGTATAATCTGTATTCTTGGTGATACTGCAGATCACCAATAATCAGATTCTCTCTGTGTGCTGACAGTCATTACAGTTACATTTGTCAATGTAATTACCAATTCTGTTGTACCGGTGTATGTATTTGGTGCACACCATTGCCTGTATTACATACCTCATATTTGTTTCTTACTTTGTACAGCACCACAGAGTAAGTTGGCACTTTATAAATCAAATATAATGATAACAAAGGAGATGTTAGAATAGGAACATCAGTTTTGAAGAAGGTTAGGAATTGTTTGTCTTAATTGTTGATAGCACAAAACTTCCATTTTCCACAAGGAGGTAGCTCAGAATGGAAAACTCTGTCAATCTGTGACTGGCACCATATGATTTACCTCTTATAACTTAACTCTAGACAGACATTTCCATGCACTTCAAACCTCCCCACCTTTGATCTTTATCAGCTCCGTATGGCCAATTATACTTAACTCTTTTAGGTGTCCCCCCTGGATAAACAGGAGACCGAAATCCTCCAACTTTCAAGGACACCAACCTCTATGTGCAGCATTACACTGTGCATATTGGTTCTTTACTTTTTCCTTAGGAACCAATGAATTGTATGCCATTAGCATATCACAATAATGCATTTCCTATATGTGGGAGACAATAGCAGTTTAGATACTGCTCACTCTTGTGAGAATTAGCTAAACATGATGTGGGCTGCTTCACAATTTGCAATATTTGAAAAAGATACTATAGGTTAGGGCATTTTTATTTTTGACTTATTAACACGTTAACTATAGTTTTCATTCTAAAGCATCTTATGCCCCAGTCTTTAAGGAAAACTTAATCTGTGTACAGAGGTACAATCAGTGTTGTCCATAATGATCATGGCTCATTCATCAGGGCACTGCTGCAAAAAGCAAGTGCCATACAGACATATTATTCAGCTATAGCCCAGTCTCAAGTACTGCATTCAGTGAACAGGAAAGGATGGACTATAGTGTGGAACACAACAGAATAGCTCTCACTCCGTCACATGGATAAAACACAAGAATGTCCTCACTTGGACACCTGATAGATTATTAGCTAGAGACTGGCCTTACAATCCTAAAACTTTCCAAGAACTGTTTTTGGGAATAGAAGTTATGCTAATTGTAGAATCACGTCACTGCACCCTTCATTCTGTATCTACTTCTTTGGTAAGAGGCATGAGTTATGCACACACTAGATAATCATGAGTAGGGGGCTGATATTGACACACCTCCTCCACTTCAGTGTAGTGCCAACAGTTTCTCTCTTAACCCACTTTCTGCCACCATTATCTTTTCCGTCTTCATAAAATATGTATGTGTCATTGTGAGTAAAAGAAAGAAGCTCCGGTGAAAAAGAAAAAAAAAAACACAGAAACGGGGCAAAATGTAGTAAAAAGAAAATTAACTTAAAAAAAGAAAAACATTAGCTTTACTTGCATTGCACTGTAACGCCTCTCCACCCCTTCCACAAACACATCCATCCCACACACTGCAGAGATCTGTCACATGACATGCTTGTACACTGCAGAGCAGAGAGCACTGCCAGAAAGAGGTATTGTATAATGCTCTGCTGCCACTCTGCATTATGTCAGAGTAAGGTTTATTTCATCAAGTACAATGGGGGTTGTATCTGGAATTGGTTTTGGCACTACAGGGTCAGTGGTGGTACAGTGCCATACAATGGATACAGAAGAGTATACAATGTTAGGCATAGATTAGAAATATGTAAAAGATGGGTCAAGCAGAGGACCGGAGGGCAATCTGCTGCTGTCTAGGGCACTTAAAACACTCTGCAATGATAACTGAATCCTTGGGGAAGGACTCAGAGAGAGAGAAGATAAAAAAGAGAGAGAGAAAGAGAGGGGAGAAAAAGTGAGTCCCCTTGGTGCTGCAGCAGAACCTGGCTGCCTGGTTAATTTCCTGTTTGGTGTCCTGGTTAGTGTCCTGGCCTTGAGTGGTTGTGCCGGCTGGCTCCTGAGAGTTACAGGCTGCGATTGATGTGGCCTGCGATACTGCGGCTGGTGGCAGACGTGGTTCTTCCTCAGGTGTAATGGAGGGGTGCACCGGCTGGTGTATGAAGAGCTGCAGTGAACCTCTGACTGCCGGTGGTGGCAGCGGCCAACTGAGGCAGAGTACTGGGGACAGGGGTGGTGTGCGACAC
The DNA here is from genome assembly GCF_040937935.1 of Hyperolius riggenbachi. NCBI lineage: Eukaryota > Metazoa > Chordata > Amphibia > Anura > Hyperoliidae > Hyperolius > Hyperolius riggenbachi. Next base: position 287,517,836 of record NC_090650.1, read on the forward strand.
TGCAGCTGGTGTGATTCTGCCCTAGATATTGGGAGGGCTGCACTGCCTGGAGCAGTTGGTTAGTCTAAGTAAAGGCTAGAAACCAGGCAGCCTGGCAAAGGCAAAGCTGTTCCAGGCTGCAGCAACTACATACCAGGCCATCGCTATACAGCACACTATCCAGGGGATAGTGTGCTATATAGCGATGGCCTGGTATGTAGTGGTCGCAGTGTAAGCATGCCGTTGTGGCAGCAATGGGATCTGGCCTTTCATGGTGCCTAGTTCCCTTGACAGTGGTGGTGTAGCAGCCCATTTGGCACATCCACATGGATGCAGAGACCGAGCAGTGTTTGCCAGTCTGTTTGTTATCCTTGTGCTACAACTGGTAGTAGAGTAAGGTGGCCTTGCCCCCCAGGCAGTAGCAGAGTACGCGATCGGCAATAATGACCTGGCCTGATGGTGTCTTTGTCCTGTCCTCAGGGCCCTTATTGAGTGGCGTTAATGTTGTCCATGGGCCAGCCATGTGGGATATGGCTGTGGCTCAGCTTAATTGGCATCTGTGATAGTGCACCAGATTTCTGGAGCCCGGCATGCCCAGGTTCCTCAGGATGGAGGGAGCAGGAGGAACTCCTCCGGAGGGCTAGCATAGGTGAACCATAGAGGGAAAGGGGGGAAAAGGGTTGTAGACCTATGTGCCGTGGTGACCTTCTATAGCACCATTTTATTTACAGGAGGGCCTCCCTCAGGCTCCACGTGATGGGGGAGGGGTTCTGGATGGGGGGCTGGGGAGCCCACTCCTGTACATAATGCAGAGTGGCAGCAGGGCATTATATAATGCCTCCTTCTGGCAATGTAACCGATCCTCTTTACTTTTCAAAGTACAGGCATGTCATGTGACAGGGACGGAAGCTGCATAGTGGTTGGCTGTATGGCGTTTGTACACTGAAGAGCAATGAACAAAACCAGTCCTACTGCCAGAAGCAGTTACTATATAACAGAGGTAATGTAGACATTGCTGCTCTGCGTTTATGTACAGGAGTGGGCCCCCAAGCAATTGTTATGGCCTGTTTAGTATATGTCTAGCTCCAGTTCTTTGCCATTTTCAAAGCAGTAAGAAGTCTTCATCTAGTGTTCGAAAATGTGCATGCACAAAAATACATGTGTAAACACGATGTAACAAGTGAGCAATGTGACTCACTCTCTCTCTGTGTCCGGGAGCTCCTGTACAGTCAGAGTGTGTGTCACATTCCACACTTGTTACATTGTGTTTACTTATATGTATCTATCTAAACTTCGGCTGCACAGCATTTCTCTCCACGAGACTTTAAAGCTCTGTGTGCAACCCTTCCAATGCTGGTCTAGTAAAAAAAAATGCTGGTTGCATATAATATGCTGTGAATAATGTTTTAGAGCAAAGTTGAAATGCAGGGTTATATTCCGCTTTAAGTTTGACTGCATTTGCCGCATGCTTAATTCAGGTGTGTGATTCAGACACTACTGCTGCATGAAAGATCAGCAGGATGCCGGGCAAATAGTATTGTTAAAAAAGAAATAAACAGGGCAGCCTCCATATCCCTCTCAGGGCAGTAGTCATTTGACTTGAAATATTATACATATGCAGAAGATTTAATTATTTTGGTTCAAACTTGCATACATTAATATTAACAAAAAGATGAACATTTCAAAGCAATAAAATCAGAAGAAGAATTTTTTAGACATTTCACCCTTGACATCAGATTATTACTATAAAATTGTCATAGGAAGTTTAGTACAACTTTGTTTTTCCCATGCTTGACAAGCTATTAATTATGTTGCTAAGTGTCAGCATTAAATTATCCCTGCTGTTATGACAGCAACATTATTCATCTGGATTACAGACTCACTACAAGGCTGGTTAGCGCTGTTGCCGTCTTCTGGGCCTTATTGATTCTTTTCTATAACAAAGTGAGGTGCTATGAAAATGTGTTTTGTGCATATTGATAGTTTTAGATCTTTGTAGCTTTGCTGATGAAATTCTTATTGTCAAGCCATGTTGGCAGCAGGGAGTAAACTTGACTAATGTATTAATTTTACATGATATGGAAGCACCATTAGCAGGATGGTATTATAACGCCATACTCCAGTCAAATATGAAAGAACTGCATTTAAACTCACATGGTGAGTGGCTCTGAATTCTAAAGAGTATGAGAACTTTTGCTTTTGGCAAACACTGTGGGAAAGGGTCATGCTTCAACTGGAAAAGTGGGCAGATGGTGGTTTTAATCTAATATTACCATTGGATCGCTTATAGTCCATAAAAAGGGACTACAGCTGCAGATAGGCATTCCCTCCTAGACTCATGATGTCACTTCTTCATGCTCGTTATGCAAAGGATACTACTATGAACCTCCACTTCATTTGATTTTCAAAGAACAGTTAGTAAATGGAGATTAGGCACAGGCATCATGTGGAAAACCAGGCATCGGCATCAGCTTTTTTTTTTACAGCAAATAAGTGGATGCTTGCAGAATTATAATGTGATGGTTCTGAGCCTCTTCCTGACTGCCACATTTCCTAATGAGGGATTCTCAAGGTTTCCTTAATGTTTAAAAACACACCTGCATTGTAGTGCCAGTCCAGCTTACAGAATAGTGCAATTTTGCATAGGTCCCTGTCTGGGAATGCTTTTTAAAATGTAGAAAGGCAGCCTTGAGAATCCCCCATGAGGATATAGACTGGTCCAAAACCAGTCATCATCATTGGTTCAGAGATGTCAGATTATTAATAACTAGTGGGAATAACAGCTACGTAGGGGAACAATACATTTATAGTATGTTTTTCTATAGTATAAATGTACATTATATTTATGTGTGTACTTTCCTCCCAGCTGACAAATTATTGTATTTTCTGTCAGAGCAATGAGTCCCTCAGTAGGGAAGAAGTAGGGAATAGAGCTCTCTGCTCTATTGTAATCAGAGACCTGTTGCTCTGCTATCAAAAGGCATCAACTAGCTAATACAAACATTGTAACCCATTTCCATCCATGGCAAGGCTATTGAGGGGAAAAAGAAAGATGTGCCAATGCTTATTGATATGATATTGATGTCCTTTTTTTAGACTTTCACTGATTATTTTACTGATGACTAACATGGTACAAAAAAAAATCTACCTGTAAAATGAGCCAGCAAGGGGTTAAGTTTAGAGAAAGTTGCCATAAATTTCTCTAGGAGAAAAAAAAAAACTTTATGTCTTTCTGTTTAAGATTTACAAGTCCAGGAGGAAGAGCAGAAGGAATGGAGGGCAGCTTACCAGCTATACTGTCTGACAGCTACAGTTCTAAAGTAAAGCTGATATTTCTGTGAATGTGTACTTACTTAAAAGTTATGCTTCCTACAACTCTGGCACAGTGGCACGATCACTATCACTGAAGCTTATATTTCCAGAAATCATCAAGACACAGCAGATGCAGCAGAGCAAGCTGTGACTGTCTTAGTCATTGTACACCAGGAAGGAAGATGCACAGAGCTCTGGAATTCAGGCTGTATGTGCAGAAAAGCTTTGGACCAGGAGAGTTTATTTACTTTGGCATGTGGCCTTATCTCTCACCAAGTCTTGAAGCCCTTCTGCCCGTCTGCTTTTTCAGCGCCCAAGGCCATGGCCTTTGTGACTTTTCCAGAAATCTGACCCTTGTGATTAGACTATAGAAGACTGTGGAAGATGTCAGCACTATATAAACACTTAATAATAATAATAATAACAACAACAACTTTAGTATTTAGTGAATAGTCTGCACTAAAAACCATATGAAATGAAAGTAAAATGTTAAATGCTGAGACCAAGCAGCATCTGGCTTATGTAGTACTGTACAAAATAACTTCTCAATCAGTTAAAGGGTTACTTAAATAAAAAAAAAATCAGTTTAGCTTATGTGGGGGCTTCTTTCAGCCTCCTGGAGTAATCCTGTGCCAACGATGTCCATTCCAAGTCCCTCCATTGAGCAGCGGTGAACCCCGCAAAGCTGGCTGGTCGCCGTCAGTTGGCAGCTACTGCACTTGCGTGTCCCAAGCCATGCACACCCTGATTGTGCTTCCACTGCCAGGAGTGTTGTGTGCATGTGCAGAATGCTCCTGGCCATGGGAGCTTAGTGAGGCAGCACGTGGCCAGCCAGCTATGCAGGGGCATCCACTGCTTGTAGGATGAACTCGGGCGGACATCATGGGCACAGGACTCCAGAAGCCCCAGGTAAGTTAACCACTTATGTGGTTAAAGACGTTATATCTACGTCCCGCAGGACTTCAGTAGAGATGGCCCGAATGGTTCGTCGGCTAGCTTCTTTTGGCAAAAATCAGGTATTCATGCTCGCTGTGACCGGCGAGCACATAGCTATATTTGACCCACCCCCATACATCATCAATGGGCTAAACTTTCACCCCTTACATTCCAGTCAGCAGGCACATGGCAGCCAATCAGCCTGCACTACCTCAAAGACCCCTTCCCCGCCCCCTATTAAAACCCACTTGCGCCGGCCATGTTTCATTCTGACTTCGGCTGGAATAGTAAGAGGAAGGGAGAGACTCATTGTTGAGATAGGGAAAGCATTAGCTAGGCCTGTTTATCTTGTTCCTCGCTGTGAAAGCAACCCATACAGCCCTTCTGAGGGCTACTTCATCCTTCTGCTGTGTGTGTGTGTGTGTGTGTGTGTGTGTGTGTGTGTGTGTGTGTGTGTGTGTGTGTGTGTGTGTGTGCGACACTCCACAGCCCACAAGTTCCCACCCAGAGCTGTGTCGAGTGTCCACTACTATAATTGTATGTCACATTAGACACAAACAGAGTAGTACTCCAGTGCTTCTGTTATCACTGTATTGTGTTTGAACTATTGCATATCTCTGTATGTGATACTACACAGCCCACTGACACCCAGAGCTGTGTCCACTACTATAATTGTGTGCCATATTAGACACAATCAGAGTACTACTCCAGTACCTCAGTTATCACTGTACTGTGTTTGAACTATTGCATATCTCTGGGTGTCACTACTCAGCCCACTGATACTGAGAGCTGTGTACACTACTGCTATTGTTGTTGTTGCCACATTCAGTTTCAGGCATAGTAGCACTTCCAGTGCATTACTTGTCACTTGTTGCAGGCACAGTACTCCAAATAAAAACAATGACAGGCAGAGGCAGAGGCAGACCACCCTGCAAGGGTCATCAAGGTCATGCTGCTGTGATTTCCTGTGGCCCTGGAAGAATGCCCAGTGTTCGGAAGGGAACATACCATCAACACCTAAAATTCAGAGGAATTAGTTGACTGGCTTACACAGCACACCCCATCATGTTTTCCATCACTTTTGTGGCCAGAAACAGTCTTTGTAGGTTTTAAAATTCGCCTGCCCATTGCCCATTGAAGTCTATGGTGGTTCGCCCAGTTTGCATGAACTCAAACTTTTACGGAAATTTGAGTTTGGCGTTCGCGAACCAAAAATTTGATGTTCGCAACATCTCTAGACTTCAGTTTCTGCTCAGGGATGTAGATATTGGTCTATTGTGGCCGCTGTTCACTCTCATGCTTGCACTTGCACACGTTTCTGCCACCGCCCATTAAAGGAGAGATTGATGAATGAATGGGAACACAGTTCCCATTCATTAATCTAAGTCCCCATGTCGATGATCACCAACATCAATGAGATGCCTGCGGTCATTCTAACTACCGAAATAACACATCAATGCATTGCTTCCTGTTTTTTTTTTTTTAAACAATTTAATTACACTTCAGCACAAACATAGTCAAAAATGTAAAATCAACTTACTTATATATAAATTAAAAAGGACACATTGGTTTCACATATTTGTAAATACAGTTATAGAAGGATGTCTTGCTATGGCCAATTGTAGTAGGGGTGGATGAACACCCTGTAGAAAAAGTCACAGGAGACAAAAAACGGGAGCCCAGTAGTGCAATATGTCAATGACCACAATAAAAGAAAATAAATTAAAATTACTACTCACAAAGGGAGGTTGCTTGGGGCAACCAACCACAGGAAGCAGGTGGAGACAATAAACCCGACTCCACTCGGGGTGGTCCTAGCCAGAACCGGAAGGATGGTCGCTCTCTTAGTGGAAAAAAGGGGACAGAGTCCACTGTGGGGACTCCACTGGTGGTCTGCCACCTCCCCTCGGACAGGATGTGTTCGGGGGTATACTTAGCACGTAAAAGGGAAAGAGGCGCCCTGATGTAATAAAAGCATCTAAAATCAGCTTAAAATCGAAAAGTGATATGAGGTAGCTTACCTCAATGACGAAACCTCTGTAGTTAATACAAGGGATTTGTATTAACTATGCTCCCTATGCTAGATGATCTTTTCTATTTGGCACTTTTACTGGCCTGATGAAGCGGGCTGAGACCCACGAAACGCGTTGCCTGTGCTAATAAAAATCCCTTGTATTAACTACAGAGGTTTCGTCATTGAGGTAAGCTACCTCATATCACTTTTTGATTTTAAGCTGATTTTAGATGCTTTTATTACATCAGGGCGCCTCTTTCCCTTTTACGTGCTATGGCCAAGCCTGTCCAAACTTCACTTGAGGCTTAACACATTTTGGTAAAAAGTATGCAGTGTGACTTGGAAGCTGTTTTACCAAAGCGTGCCTTAGGGCCCTTCCACATTAACATGCAGAAAATCGTCACATCCCATTGCAGCAGCAGTGATAGCCCTATGGAACTATCACATTGATCATGGTGTGGTGCATTGCGGCTCATCCTGTCATGGCAATGCAAGAATTTCAGTGCATTGTGCACAGTTAACCTGTAAGTGAGGCATGCTTTCATTTGAAAGTATGCCTCACTGTATGGTTGTACCACAGTAGTAACATGGCATGCTAACCTTTAAGAACCATTGTGGTGATTGCAGAAGCATCGCACTGCAGCAGACATTTTAAAGAGACTCTGTATTGAAAAAATGTTCCCCTGGGGGGTATTCACTTCAGTAGGGTTAAGCCTCTGGATCTTGTCGAGGCTTCCCCCGTCTTCCTGTGTCCCACAATGGTCTCGCTGCAGCCCACTGAATGCACAGCCGACAATTTGTCAGGCTGTGCAATATTTACTTTTCCCTGTTCCAGCGGAGGCTCTGTTGCGGCTCTGCGTTCGGAAATAGGCGGAAATAGCTGATCTTGGTTGGGTCCTCTCTACTGCACAGTAGAGCAGACCCGACTGGGAACGGCTATTTCCGCCTATTTCCAAGCCAAATGCCGCTACAGCGCTGGAGCTGGGAAGGTAAATATTTACATCCCCGTCGTTCGGGGAGCTGGATCGCTGCTGCCGTGGGACCGAGGACGGGGGAAGCTTTGGTAGGACCCAGAGACTTCCCCCTCCCGAGGTGACTACCCCCCAGGGGCACTTTTTTGTTCATACAGATCCTCTTTAAGTTTGGAAGGGGCCTTAGACTGCAGAAGAAGGAAGGGGGTGTGCAAGTGCAGGCAACTCCCCATTCCACATCCACCTCTCAGAGCACTACTTGCAGTCACATGCCAAGAAAATATATATATATATCCTCTGCTACGGTTTTTGATATTCTTAATTGCATATTTTGGTCTTGTGCAAAATGAAAAAAAAAAAAAACTCTTGAAAAAAACTCTTCATGAAGGAATAGTTTGTGGAAGTTAGAAGATGCTGACTCAACTTACTGCACAACCTTGACATTTATAAATTGCAGGCTGAAATCCAAACACATGCTCTACTGTGCCCATCTGCATAAGTATTATAGGAATTTAGGAAGCAGTGTATATATAAAGTACATATGCTGCAATCTTGACATCCGTACAAGAGCATGATTATAAGTTTTTTGCTCCCTTTTTTTGGTGATTGGAATCACAACAGCTATTTAGTGAAATAATTGGAAATTGAAAGTGTGGTAATACATTTAAATGCATAATGAAATTTATAGAGTTTGCAAGATACTGGAAGGATAATTAGAAATTGGAAAATGACTTAGAAGACAATAAAACATTTAAGTGTGCATTTTCATGTTCTCAAGCAGTCTTTCAGTCTGTTCCGATGTCTCAAAACTTTTAAGTATTATAAAATGTAGATTGGCTCTATTTATTTAGCTGTCTGCTAACAAAATGAACAACTGAAGTCCGCATTATGTCTGTACATTTGTGTCATGCTAAGCTGAAATGACTAAAATGATGTAGCCTGTAAAAGGTTGTAATTGATGTTTTGTATCACTTTGAATAGGAGCTACTTTTGAGCTTCCCGAGGTTGTTTCCCTGCACAATTCTTGTCATATCTTGAAAATATTCTGATTTGCGCATATACAGTGTTTAGCCAACTTACAAATATGTTTAAACCTTTTATTCTTAGCTTAGATCTTATGAAGAAAGTTGTTGGACACTATATTATTATTATTATTATTAATAAACTTCATGTATGAAGTGCTAACATATTACGCTGTACAATAGATATGAGAGACATTACAACATCAAACAATGTTACACAAGGACAATATAGCATTCAACAATGGTACACAAAAAAGTGATGTAACTATGCAGGGATAAGTATAGCAGATGAGTCCATATGGTGGCGGGGAAGACCACAGGGGGAGAAGGGCACTGACAATCTAAAGGATACTCTAAGGGTTACTTGTAGATGTTGTATCTACAAGCTTCAGTTAGGGTTCACATTTGTCAAAATTGCATCCAAATTTTTATGCAGGAAAAATACAAAGCAGTGCAGCATAATTTCACGCATCCTGTGTGTTTTCTCTTCGCACATTATTATCTTTTGTGGGAAAACACACACGTTTAACCACTTCACTACTGAGGGGTAGAGATGTCGCGAACCTCCGATTTTCGGTTCGCGAACCCCGTTCGCGAACCTTCGCGGAAGGTTCGGTTCGCGTAAAAGTTCGCGAACCGCAATAGACTTCAATGGGGAGGCGAACTTTGAAAAATAGAAAAAATTATGCTGGCCACAAAAGTGATGGAAAAGATGTTTCAAGGGGTCTAACGCCTGGAGGGGGGCATGGCGGAGTGGGATACATGCCCAAAGTCCCGGGGAAAAATCTGGATTTGACGCAAAGCAGCGTTTTAAGGGCAGAAATCACATTGAATGCTAAATTGCAGGCCTAACGTGCTTTCAAACATCTTGCATGGGTAACTATACATCAATCAGGGAGTGTAATTCGAGTTCTGCTTCACACTGACACACCAAACTCACTGTGTACCGCACCACAAACAGCTATTTGCGTAGTGACGACCGTGCTGGACTGGTGCACACCGTGGCCAGAGTGTAGGCCGTGGCGTTTTTCAAGCCCATATGGTCGCCGGGCTGTGGTAGCTCAATGATAGAACAACAGTGACTGTCCAGCTGATCAAATTTGGACTGACCACAATGAAGCATATCTTTGTGTGCCACCCCCACCCGAGACACTCAAATAGCCGGCGGTCATTGCTTCATTGTGATATGCAAGCCCCTTCACCGCGGCAAGGTAATGATCACGAAGGGGGATGGGCACATGTACATGCCTTTTGTTATTTTGTTGCAGCTGCCCGTAGTGCAGCCAGAAAAATTAGGCAGGCATGTACACGCACCAGAAAAATTAGTGTAGCGGCCGCTGCTAGCAACGGCCTTAAAAATTCAGGAATCCGCCTAGAATCCTGGACCCTGTTGGTGGTGGCGGAGAAGGCAAGCGGCCTGCAGGCAGAGATGCTGTGTGTGGGGACTGACTTAGTCTTCGGTCATGCAGTAGCCCTCCGGGATCCATTCCTCATTCATTTTGATAAAGGTCAGGTACTGAACACTGTCGTGACTTAGGCGACTTCTCTTCTCAGTAACTATGCCTCCAGCTGCACTGAAGGTCATTTCTGACAGGACGCTTGCGGCAGGGCAAGAGAGAAGTTGTATGGCAAATTGGGACAGCTCTGGCCACAGGTCAAGCCTGCGCAACCAGTAGTCCAAGGGTTCATCGTCGCTTTTCGCAGTGTCTACATCCACACTCAAGGCCAGGTAGTCGGCTACCTGCCGGTCCAGGCGTTGGTGGAGGGTGGATCCGGAAGGACTATGGTGAGGAGTTGGACTAAAGAACGTCTGCATGTCCGACATCAACCTGAGATCACTGGAGCGTCCTGTCCTTGCCTGCGTGGACTTGGGAGGAGGAGGGTTACTGCCAGTGGTACCTTGATTGCGTTGTGCAGCCACATCACCCTTAAACGCATTGTAAAACATCATCGACAGCTTGTTCTGCAAGTGCTGCATCCTTTCCGCCTTGTGTTGAGTTGGTAACAGGTCCGCCACTTTGTGCCTGTACCGAGGGTCTAGTAGCGTGGCCACCCAGTACAGGTCATTCGCCTTGAGTTTTTTGATACGGGGTTCCCTCAACAGGCTGGAAAATATGAAAGAGGAAATCTGCACAAAGCTGGATGCAGACGTACTCTCCATCTCCTCTTGCTCTTCCTCAGTGATGGGATGCAACTCCTCTTCCTCCCTCCAGCCACGAACAATACCACGGGAACGTGGAGCAGCAGAAGCCCCCTGTGACGGCTGCCTCGGTTGTTCTTCTTCCGCCGCCTCTTCCTCCTCCACAGAAACACCTTCCTCATCATCACCATCATCAAAGTCTGACTCCTCTCCTTCCCCACACGACTCCTCTTCTTCCTCCTCCTCCCCCCTCTGTGCTGCCACAGGTGTTGTGGGAACATCGGGTTTGGGTGTAAATGGCTCTCACAACTCCTGCTGCTGTAACTCTTCTCGTTCACGCTCCTCCACAGCTGTATCCACCACTCTACGCACGGCACGCGCCAGGAAGTAGGCGTAGGGGATCAAGTCGCTGATGGTGCCCTCATCGCGACTCACCAGTTTGGTCACCTCCTCAAAGGGCTCCATGACCCTGCATGCATTTCGCATCAGTGTCCAGTTGTCAGGCCACAACATCCCCATCCTCCCAGATTGTGTCCTTGTACTGTAATGATACAGGTACTGGGTGACGGCTTTCTCCTGGTTTAGCAGGCGAGAGAACATCAGCAGGGGGGAGTTCCAGCGAGTCGGGCTATCGCAAATCAGGAGTCTCACCAGCAAGTTGTTTCTACGCTGAATGTCCGCAAAGCGTGCCATAGCCTTGTAAGAGTGCCTGAAATGGCCATACAACTTCCTGGCCTGCTTCAGGACGTCCTCTAAGTCTGGGTACTTGGACACAAATCTTTGCACGACCAGATTCAGCACATGTGCCATGCAGGGTATGTGTGTCAGCTTTCCCAAATTCAACGCAGCAATGAGATTGCTGCTGTTGTCACACACCACGTTGCCGATCGCTTGTGCGGGGTCAGCCATTGCTCCACCTGTTTGTTAAGAGCAGCCAGGAGAGCTGCTCCAGTGTGACTCTCCGCTTTCAGGCAAGACATGTCTAACACTGCGTGACACCGTCGTACCTGGCATGCAGCATAGGCCCTGGGGTGCTGAGGCTGTGTAGCTGGAGAGGAGATCGCGGCACCAGCCAAGGAGGAGGAGGAGGATGACGACAGCGAAGCGGTGGTAGCAGGTGGAGAGGAGGTGGCTGGAGGCCTGCCTGCAAGCCATGGAGGTGTGACAAGTCGGTCTGCTGCGCAGCCACGTACTCCCTGCTTGCTGCCATCGGTCACCAGGTTGACCCAATACGCTGTGTATGTAATGTAGTGGCCCTGCCCGTGCTTCCAAACTGCTGAGCCCCCCTGGGGTGATGGTGCTATGGTGGCATCAGCAGCTGACGTTGAAGGGCATGTTGGCTGGCTGGCCATAGATGGCGATACATGGAGCCGGACACTGCCCCCAGCTGTTTCTGAGGACGAGCTCCCTCTGCTTCTATCATGGAGTCGTCTCCTCCTACTCCTCTCTGACTCCTCCTCTGAACTGTCCCCCTGGTCATCTCCTCTACCGGGAACATATGTAGTATCCGTATAATCGTCATCATAATCCTCCTGGCCAGCTGCGCTTTCCTCAGACACCTCCTCAACTGCACCAACTTCAGGTGGTCCATCATCCCCATCCACACACGTTACGTCCATACTATCATCACCTAACTCAGACATATGAGGTGGTGTACCTGCGCCTTCTTGTTGTTGTTGCAGTAGTGGCTGGGAATCAGTGATTTCACCACCACCAAATAACTCCTGCGAAGTGTCAAATGCAGCGGATGTGGTGCTTGTTGTAGCGCTGGTGGCTGCGGGAGATGAGGTGTAGTGATGCTCAAATACCCCTTTTTAAAATTCGAGTTTGGTCGAATTCGAATAGTAAATTATTCGAGGTCAGTCGAATATTCGAGTCGAATAATTTTTACTATTCGATTCGACCTCGGACTTCGAGCTCACTATTTGAGTCGGTATTCGAGCTAACTATTCGAGCTGACTATTCGAATTGGCCTTAAATAGCTTCCCAACACTTGTTTTGAGGGTTAATGATGCAAGAAACATATTTTTTTCCAAGTGACAACAGCAAGTGATTATGTGGGGATGTTCCTTTAAAAAAAAAAAAAGGTGAAAAGAGAAGTTGTGTCCAGAATTTTGTTCAGTACTGTATATACTTCTTCTTCTTCTTCTTCTTTATCTTCTATATCTTCTTCTTCTTCTTCTATATCTTCTTCTTCTTCTTCATCTTCTTCTTCTTCTTCTTCATCTTCTTCATCTTCATCTTCTTCATCTTCATCTTCTTCATCTTCTTCATCTTCATCTTCTTCATCTTCTTCTTCATCTTCTTCATCTTCTTCATCTTCATCTTCTTCATCTTCTTCTTCATCTTCTTCATCTTCATCTTCTTCATCTTCTTCTTCTTCTTCTTCTTCATCTTCTTCTTCATCTTCTTCATCTTCTTCTTCATCTTCTTCATCTTCATCTTCTTCATCTTCTTCTTCATCTTCTTCATCTTCTTCATCTTCATCTTCTTCATCTTCTTCTTCATCTTCTTCATCTTCATCTTCTTCATCTTCTTCTTCTTCTTCTTCTTCTTCATCTTCTTCTTCATCTTCTTCATCTTCTTCTTCATCTTCTTCATCTTCATCTTCTTCATCTTCTTCATCTTCATCTTCTTCATCTTCTTCTTCATCTTCTTCATCTTCTTCATATTCATCTTCTTCATCTTCTTCTTCATCTTCTTCATCTTCATCTTCTTCATCTTCTTCTTCTTCTTCTTCTTCTTCTTCTTCTTCATCTTCTTCTTCATCTTCTGCATCTTCTTCTTCATCTTCTTCATCTTCATCTTCTTCATCTTCATCTTCATCTTCATCTTCTTCATCTTCTTCTTCATCTTCTTCTTCTTCTTCTTCTTCTTCTTCTTCTTCATCTTCTTCTTCATCTTCTTCATCTTCTTCTTCATCTTCTTCATCTTCATCTTCATCTTCATCTTCTTCATCTTCTTCTTCATCTTCTTCATCTTCTTCATCTTCATCTTCTTCATCTTCTTCTTCATCTTCTTCATCTTCATCTTCTTCATCTTCTTCTTCTTCTTCTTCTTCTTCTTCTTCTTCATCTTCTTCTTCATCTTCTTCATCTTCTTCTTCATCTTCTTCTTCATCTTCTTCATCTTCTTCTTCATCTTCTTCATCTTCTTCTTCATCTTCTTCATCTTCTTCTTCTTCTTCATCTTCTTCTATATCGTCTTCTTCGTCACTTATTTCTCTTTTCATTTTTTTTTTTTTAAAGAAATGCAGCTATTTTTGAGCGTAACAACAAATAGCTGGTGGCGCACGCATGTTGGAAGCGCCATTGTATGTGCTCCCTGGCAGTGGAAACACACAGACAGCAGGAGGTAAATTTAGCAGCAGGAGGAGGAGGATGAGTGTGTGGCAGCATGCAGTCAATGAGGCAGGCAGCGTGACATAATAGCCCTGGTACCTAGCGGTGATACCATGGCTGTAAATAAACACAACAGGAGGTCCCAGACAGCGGTCGTGCAGCCCACATTGTGTCCAATACACAACTGGGACAACACAGTTTTCAACCCGGGCACCTCAGAAAAATTAAACCTTTTTTTGTAATGGTTTTGTAGTTTTGGTTTTACAACCAATTACACAGATATATAGCTATTTTTCGACGTAATAGCTGGTGGCAGAGTGGCAGCAGAAGGTAAATCTGTGTACCCTGGCGGTGGGAAACACAGACAGACAGCAGCAGCAGCAGGAGGAGGAATGGAGGAGAGTAATTATGTGAGCAGCTATTGTTTGACGTAATAGCTGGTGGCAGTGTGGCAGCAGAAGGTAATTCTGTGTACCCTGGCAGTGGGAAACACAGACAGACAGCAGCAGCAGGAGGAATGGAGGAGTAGTGTGAGTGTGGCAGCAGGTAGGCAGCGTGACATAATAGCCCTGGTACCTAGCGGTGATACCAGGGCCGTAAATAAACACAACAGGAGGTCCCAGACAGCGGTCGTGCAGCCCACATTGTGTCCAATACACAACTGGGACAACACAGTTTTCAACCCGGGCACCTCAGAAAAATTAAACCTTTTTTTTTTTTTAATGGTTTTTTGGTTTTTGGTTTTACAACCAATTTAGCTATTTTTGGACGTAATAGCTGGTGGCAGAGTGGCAGCAGAAGAAGGTAATTTTGTGTACCCTGGCAGTGGGAAACACAGACAGACAGCAGCAGCAGGAGGAGGAATGGAGGAGTAGGCGAGCAGCTATTGTTTGACGTAATAGCTGGTGGCAGAGTGGCAGCAGAAGGTAAATCATCTGTGTACCCTGGCAGTGGGAAACACAGACAGACAGCAGCAGCAGCAGCAGGAGGAGGTATGGAGGAGCAGTGTGAGTGTGGCAGCAGGTAGGCAGCGTGACATAATAGCCCTGGTACCTAGCGGTGATACCAGGGCCGTAAATAAACACAACAGGAGGTCCCAGACAGCGGTCGTGCAGCCCACATTGTGTCCAATACACAACTGGGACAACACAGTTTTCAACCCGGGCACCTCAGAAAAATTAAACCTTTTTTTTTTTTTAATGGTTTTTTGGTTTTTGGTTTTACAACCAATTTAGCTATTTTTGGACGTAATAGCTGGTGGCAGAGTGGCAGCAGAAGAAGGTAATTTTGTGTACCCTGGCAGTGGGAAACACAGACAGACAGCAGCAGCAGGAGGAGGAATGGAGGAGTAGGCGAGCAGCTATTGTTTGACGTAATAGCTGGTGGCAGAGTGGCAGCAGAAGGTAAATCATCTGTGTACCCTGGCAGTGGGAAACACAGACAGACAGCAGCAGCAGCAGCAGGAGGAGGTATGGAGGAGCAGTGTGAGTGTGGCAGCAGGTAGGCAGCGTGACATAATAGCCCTGGTACCTAGCGGTGATACCAGGGCCGTAAATAAACACAACAGGAGGTCCCAGACAGCGGTCGTGCAGCCCACATTGTGTCCAATACACAACTGGGACAACACAGTTTTCAACCCGGGCACCTCAGAAAAATTAAACCTTTTTTTGTAATGGTTTTGTAGTTTTGGTTTTACAACCAATTACACAGATATATAGCTATTTTTTGACGTAATAGCTGGTGGCAGAGTGGCAGCAGAAGGTAAATCTGTGTACCCTGGCGGTGGGAAACACAGACAGACAGCAGCAGCAGCAGGAGGAGGAATGGAGGAGAGTAATTATGTGAGCAGCTATTGTTTGACGTAATAGCTGGTGGCAGTGTGGCAGCAGAAGGTAATTCTGTGTACCCTGGCAGTGGGAAACACAGACAGACAGCAGCAGCAGGAGGAATGGAGGAGTAGTGTGAGTGTGGCAGCAGGTAGGCAGCGTGACATAATAGCCCTGGTACCTAGCGGTGATACCAGGGCCGTAAATAAACACAACAGGAGGTCCCAGACAGCGGTCGTGCAGCCCACATTGTGTCCAATACACAACTGGGACAACACAGTTTTCAACCCGGGCACCTCAGAAAAATTAAACCTTTTTTTTTTTTAATGGTTTGTTTGGTTTCGGTTTTGCAACCAATATAGCTATTGTTTGACGTAATAGCTGGTGGCAGAGTGGCAGCAGAAGAAGGTCATTCTGTGTACCCTGGCAGTGGGAAACACAGACAGACAGCAGAAGGGCAGTACACAGCAGCCCACTGTAGGTGTAAAATGTGTGGCTGCAGGCGACGTAATAGTCAAAGTGAACCAGGCTGGCTTAGTGAGCAGGAGCCAGGAGGTGGTAAAGGGTGGTAAGGCACATTAACGATGGTTCCGGCAGCCAGTTCATGTCCCCCTCTCGCCGACAACAGGGGCCAGGAACTCGCCTTCCACCCACGCCTGGTTCATCTTGAGAAACGTCAGTCTGTCCACAGACTTGTGAGACAGACGTGAGCGTTTCTCGGTGACCACGCCACCAGCTGCACTGAAGCAGCGCTCGGACAGCACGCTGGAAGGGGGGCAGGACAGCACTTCCAGGGCGTACTGCGCTAGCTCGCTCCAGATCTCCATGCGCTTGACCCAATACTCCATGGGATCAACAGGGGCATCGCTGTCAAGCCCGCTGTACGACCCCATGTAGTCAGCCACCATGCGGGTCAGGCGCTGGCTGTGACCGGAGGAGGATGCTGCTGCATGCATCTCCTCTCTAGTCACTGCTGCCGGAGCCTCTACAGTCCTGTAGAGCTCGTGGCTGAGAGACAGCAGGTCTGTGGGGCGCTTGCTGCTGCTGGATGCAGGCACCTGCTGCTGCCTCTGTGCTGGCTGCTGGACAGTGGGGGTGGAAGGCTGGGGGAAGGCTTCCTCCAAGCGCTCAACAAGGGCCTGCTGCAAGCTCCTTATTTGTTGCGCTGGGTCTCCTCCTGCAGGCGGCAGGAACTGGCTCAACTTCCCCTTGAGGCGTGGGTCCAACATCATGCTGATCCAGATGTCCTCCCTCTGCTTCATCTGGATCACCCTGGGGTCCCTGCGCAGGCACGCCAGCATGTGCGCTGCCATTGGGAAGAGGCGGGCCACGTCTGCTGGCACATCGACGTCAGTGCTGTCCTCATCCTCCTCCTCTGCCGCCTCATCCTCTCTCCACCCCCGCACCAACTCAGCTGCGCTGTGCTGATCCCCCTCATCAGCAGCCAGGTCAGGGACCTCCACCAAGTCCTCCTCCTCCTCCCCCTCAGAGGTGGACTGCGCAGCTGGTTGCCGCTCCTGCTGGTCCAAGGCTGCCGCTCCCTGTTCCAGCAAACCATCGAGGGCCCTGTTCAGCAGAGAAACCAGGGGCACCCACTCGCAGACCATAGCATGGTCCCTGCTCACCATGTTTGTGGCCTGCAGGAAGGGAGCCAGCACAAAGCACACCTGCTGCATGTGCCTCCAGTCATCATCGGGGACGATGGACGGGATGTTGCTGGTCTTGTCCCTTCTCCGAGCTGCGGAAACAGTGGCCAGGGCAAGGTACTGGTTGACAGCGTGCCTCTGTTCAACCATACGCTCCAACATCGCCAGGGTGGAGTTCCAGCGAGTCGGAACGTCAATGATCAGCCGATGGCGTGGCAGATCCAGCTCCTTTTGCACGTCTTCCAGGCTCGCACAGGCTGCAGCCGAGCGCCGGAAGTGACGCACAACATTCCTTGCCGTTTCCAGCAGTTCGCCCATCCCCTGGTAGGTGCGCAGGAACTTCTGCACCACCAGGTTCAGCACGTGGGCAAGACAGGGGATGTGGGTCAGGTTTCCCCTGTCTATGGCAGCAACCAGATTGGCCCCATTGTCGGACACCACCTCTCCGACTCTGAGGCCTCTGGGGGTCAGCCAAATCCTCTCCTGCTCCTGGAGTTTGGCCAACACGTGGGCTGCCGTCAGCTTGGTCTTGCCAAGGCTGACCAAGTGCAGCAGCGCTTGGCAGTGGCGGGCCTTCACGCTGCTGCTGAGGCGGGGGGTTTGGCCAGGTGTGGCGGAGGATGGCAGAGGATCGGAGGAACCCGCTGCAGTTCCCCTGACCCTGCGGGGTGGCACCACCCACTGTGTTGCTGCTGCTGCTGCTGCTGTGCCCGCTGCTGCTCTCCCATCCTCACCCCCTTCCACCAAGCTGACCCAGTGGACAGTGAAGGACAGGTAGCGGCCTGTCCCGAAGCGGCTGCTCCAGGAGTCCATGGTGACGTGGACCCTTTCACCAACCGCGTGCTCCAGCCCTCGCTCCACATTGGCCATCACAAAGCGGTGCAGTGCTGGAATGGCCTTGCGGGAGAAAAAGTGTCTGCTGGGGAGCTGCCAGTCTGGGGCTGCACAAGCAAGCAGCGCCCGCATGTCGCTCCCCTCCTGCACGAGCGTGTACGGCAGGAGTTGGGAGCACATGGCCCGTGCCAGCAAGCCGTTCAGCTGCCGCACGCGACGGCTGCTGGGAGGCAGAGCCCTAACCACCCCCTGGAAGGACTCGCTCAAAAGGCTCTGGCGTGGCCTTTTGCTGACACGGGAATCACCAGACACAGCGGAGGAGGCCACTGAGGACTGGCTGCCAGAACAGGCCTCAGTGTCGGCGGCAGGAGTTGCAGAGGGGGGAGGAGCAGTGCGTTTCCGCACTCCTGCTGGTGCTGCTGGAGGAGCAGGAGGGCGGGTGGCTGCTGTTGCTGCTGCTGAAGGCTGTGCAGTGATGGGTGTGGTGCCACTGCCAGCACCAGATGCCTTCAGCCTCTGGAACTCCTCATGCTGGTGGAAATGTTTAGCCGCAAGGTGGTTGATCAGCGAGCTGGTGCTGAACTTTAAGGGGTCTGCACCTCTGCTCAACTTCCGCTGACAGTGGTTGCAAGTGGCGTACTTGCTGTACACAGTGGGCATGGTGAAAAAGCGCCAGATTGGTGACAGAAACATCCCCCTACGGCATGGAAGCGCTGCTGCCTGTCTCCCTGTGGTGGTTGGGGGGGGGGCTTGGGTGCGGCTGGTGGTGGTACTGGCTGATGCTGCTGCTGCTGCTGCTGAGCCTGAGACACCAGCAGGCTGTGGGTCGCTGCCAATGCTTGCAATGATGCGCCTCCTTGCAAGGCCCACAAGCGCATCCTCCTCCTCCTCCGAGCTGCTGAGGACGACATCCCCTGGAGGTGGTGGCACCCAGTCTCTGTCTGTCACCGGGTCATCAACATCATCCTCCCCCTCCTCAAACATGTCCTGCTGGGATGATGACCCCCCAAACTCCTCTCCTGATGCATGGATGGGCTGCTTGACTGTCGCCACAGTCTTGCTGTCCAATCCCTCATCCCCCAAAGTGCCCATCAGCATCTCCTCCTCAAAATCGCCAACAACAGCAGACAATTGACTCATCATGCCTGGGGTCAAAAGAGTGCTGAATGAGAGGTCGGCGACTGACGGTGAACTGGCCTCCTCCCCAGACCCTGCTGGGCGGCTGCTGCGAACAGGGGTGGTGGTGGTGGTGGTGGTGAGGGTGGAGGCCTCGGATGCAGAGCTGATGGCGGGCTGCTCATCCTCCGTCATGAGTTGCACCACAGTGTCTGCATCCTTTTCCTCAATGGGACGTTTCCGACCCGGCTGGAGGAAAATCGGAGCAGGTGCTACACGCTGCTGCTGCTGTGTCTCTGCAGCGTGAGTTGCAGATGCTCCTGCTGGGCGGCGCCCAAGGCGTCCACGGCCAGTGGCTATGGGAGGAATGTTAGCCACTGACGCTGCTGCTGCTGCTGCGGAACTGTGCATGGTGGCGCGCCCGCGGCCGCGGCTTGCCACAATGCTGCTCCCTCTCCTCCTGATTCCCTTGCTGCCCTTCCCCTTGCCCAAACCGCGCTGGCTGCCACTTCCAGACATCTTAAATGTTTTGGGCGTATAGACAAAAGTTTTGTAAAAGGGCGGGTGAAAAGTGGGGTACTTTAATGGAGTGGGTTGGTTGGTGAGGTGACTGAGTGAGTGTCCCCTAGTACAGTAAGTAAGTAGTAACAGTCAGGAAGTACAACTAGCAGTTACAATAATCAGTAGTAATCACAAGTAAATTTAGTGTGTGTACACTCAGACAGTGAGTGCACGCACGCAGGAGCTAGTAGCCTATGAACACAGTGACTGAGTGTCCTAGACTCCTAGTACAGTAAGAGTAAGTAGTAACAGTAAGTAGAACTAACTAATTACAATAATCAATCAGCGATCAGAAGGAAATGGAGTGTGGGTGGTGTGTGTACACTCAGACAGTGAGTGACCGCACGCAGGAGCTAGTAGCCTATGAACACAGTGACTGAGTGTCCTAGACTCCTAGTACAGTAAGAGTAAGTAGTAACAGTAAGTAGAACTAACTAATTACAATAATCAATCAGCGATCAGAAGGAAATGGAGTGTGGGTGGTGTGTGTACACTCAGACAGTGAGTGACCGCACGCAGGAGCTAGTAGCCTATGAACACAGTGACTGAGTGTCCTAGACTCCTAGTACAGTAAGAGTAAGTAGTAACAGTAAGTACAACTAACTAATTACAATAATCAATCAGCGATCAGAAGGAAATGGAGTGTGGGTGGTGTGTGTACACTCAGACAGTGAGTGACCGCACGCAGGAGCTAGTAGCCTATGAACACAGTGACTGAGTGTCCTAGACTCCTAGTACAGTAAGAGTAAGTAGTAACAGTAAGTAGAACTAACTAATTACAATAATCAATCAGCGATCAGAAGGAAATGGAGTGTGGGTGGTGTGTGTACACTCAGACAGTGAGTGACCGCACGCAGGAGCTAGTAGCCTATGAACACAGTGACTGAGTGTCCTAGACTCCTAGTACAGTAAGAGTAAGTAGTAACAGTAAGTAGAACTAACTAATTACAATAATCAATCAGCGATCAGAAGGAAATGGAGTGTGGGTGGTGTGTGTACACTCAGACAGTGAGTGACCGCACGCAGGAGCTAGTAGCCTATGAACACAGTGACTGAGTGTCCTAGACTCCTAGTACAGTAAGAGTAAGTAGTAACAGTAAGTAGAACTAACTAATTACAATAATCAATCAGCGATCAGAAGGAAATGGAGTGTGGGTGGTGTGTGTACACTCAGACAGTGAGTGACCGCACGCAGGAGCTAGTAGCCTATGAACACAGTGACTGAGTGTCCTAGACTCCTAGTACAGTAAGAGTAAGTAGTAACAGTAAGTACAACTAACTAATTACAATAATCAATCAGCGATCAGAAGGAAATGGAGTGTGGGTGGTGTGTGTACACTCAGACAGTGAGTGACCGCACGCAGGAGCTAGTAGCCTATGAACACAGTGACTGAGTGTCCTAGACTCCTAGTACAGTAAGAGTAAGTAGTAACAGTAAGTAGAACTAACTAATTACAATAATCAATCAGCGATCAGAAGGAAATGGAGTGTGGGTGGTGTGTGTACACTCAGACAGTGAGTGACCGCACGCAGGAGCTAGTAGCCTATGAACACAGTGACTGAGTGTCCTAGACTCCTAGTACAGTAAGAGTAAGTAGTAACAGTAAGTAGAACTAACTAATTACAATAATCAATCAGCGATCAGAAGGAAATGGAGTGTGGGTGGTGTGTGTACACTCAGACAGTGAGTGACCGCACGCAGGAGCTAGTAGCCTATGAACACAGTGACTGAGTGTCCTAGACTCCTAGTACAGTAAGAGTAAGTAGTAACAGTAAGTACAACTAACTAATTACAATAATCAATCAGCGATCAGAAGGAAATGGAGTGTGGGTGGTGTGTGTACACTCAGACAGTGAGTGACCGCACGCAGGAGCTAGTAGCCTATGAACACAGTGACTGAGTGTCCTAGACTCCTAGTACAGTAAGAGTAAGTAGTAACAGTAAGTAGAACTAACTAATTACAATAATCAATCAGCGATCAGAAGGAAATGGAGTGTGGGTGGTGTGTGTACACTCAGACAGTGAGTGACCGCACGCAGGAGCTAGTAGCCTATGAACACAGTGACTGAGTGTCCTAGACTCCTAGTACAGTAAGAGTAAGTAGTAACAGTAAGTAGAACTAACTAATTACAATAATCAATCAGCGATCAGAAGGAAATGGAGTGTGGGTGGTGTGTGTACACTCAGACAGTGAGTGACCGCACGCAGGAGCTAGTAGCCTATGAACACAGTGACTGTCTGACTGAGTGTCCTAGACTCCTAGTACAGTAAGAGTAAGTAGTAACAGTAAGTACAACTAACTAACAATAATCTATCAGTAATCAGAAGGAAATAGAGTGTGTGTACACACAGACAGTGAGTGAGTGCACACACGCAGGAGCTAGCTAGTAGCCTATAAACAGTGACAGTCAGTGAGTGTCCTACTCCTAGTACAGTATAACTACAATACTATTAGTAAAGGACAGCAGAAATACTGGTATAGATGAGAGAAATAAACAGAGGACAGCTGCCCACAGAGGCAAGGCCCCCCTGAGGCCTAAACCTGTAAGCTTGCAGCAGCTGCCTGTCTCTAATGTAACACACAAGCTACTAACTAAAATACAATGTCTATCTAACTAACAACAATATAGGTGTATATGGCAGGTGTAGGTGAGCAAAAACGCTAGGTAAATGATCACAATAGAGCACTTGCTAAGCCAAAGCACAAAGGAGCAACTCTCTCTCTGTACAAGTCTCAGGCAAGCATGGAGAAACGTAACATGGCGGCCGCTATTTATAGGGTAGGGGCTGGCCAGGGTCCCCCTCTGTGATTGGCTGCCGTCAGAGGGCCTGGGAGCCCTCTGATTGGCTCTAAGGACATCAATCTGGGCTATGACGCTATTCGAGCTCGGTACCGAGCTCGAATAGCGCCGAGTTGCTCGAATAGCTCGAATAGTGAATGGGCTATTCGAGTGTACTCGGATAGCCCATTCGAATAGCTCCAGCTATTCGGAGCTCGAATACCGAGCTCGAATAGCTGAAAAAGAGCTCGAATATTCGAGCTACTCGAATATTCGAGCTCTGCTGAGCACCACTGATGAGGTGTTCTGTGTTAAATACTCAAGCACCTCCTCACGATTTTTGGAAGTGATGGCACGTGCTTTTTTCTGAGCACTGTACTTTGGGCCAGGTCCGCACGAAATCACAGCAACACCACCTCGCACAGCCACAGACCTGCCGGTGCCTGGTGGCCTTCCTCTGGGTCAGCCTCTATCTCTTCCTCTACCTGGTTTTTCCATTTTGTCCATCTCGGGGGGATGCTAGGTATATGCAGTGAGGTGGGTTCACTCAACACAACAGGTAGTTAGATGTAGTGAGCTGGGTTCACTGAACAGTAAAGGTACTTAAGATGCAGTGAGGTGGGTTCTCACTCAACACAACAGGTAGTAAGATGCAGTGAGCTGGGTTCACTGAACAGTAAAGGTACTTAAGATGCAGTGAAGTGGGTTCTCACTCAACACAACAGGTAGTAAGATGCAGTGAGCTGGGTTCACTGAACAGTAAAGGTACTTAAGATGCAGTGAGGTGGGTTCTCACTCAACACAACAGGTAGTAAGATGCAGTGAGCTGGGTTCACTGAACAGTAAAGGTACTTAAGATGCAGTGAGGTGGGTTCCCACTCAACACAACAGGTAGTAAGATGCAGTGAGCTGGGTTCACTGAACAGTAAAGGTATTTAAGATGCAGTGAGGTGGGTTCTCACTCAACACAACAGGTAGTAAGATGCAGTGAGCTGGGTTCACTGAACAGTAAAGGTACTTAAGATGCAGTGAGGTGGGTTCTCACTCAACACAACAGGTAGTAAGATGCAGTGAGCTGGGTTCACTGAACAGTAAAGGTACTTAAGATGCAGTGAGGTGGGTTCTCACTCAACACAACAGGTAGTAAGATGCAGTGAGCTCGGTTCACCGAACAGTAAAGGTACTTAAGATGCAGTGAGATGGGTTCTCACTCAACACAACAGGTAGTAAGATGCAGTGAGCTGGGTTCACTGAACAGTAAAGGTACTTAAGATGCAGTGAGGTGGGTTCTCACTCAACACAACAGGTAGTAAGATGCAGTGAGCTCGGTTCACTGAACAGTAAAGGTACTTAAGATGCAGTGAGGTGGGTTCTCACTCAACACAACAGGTAGTAAGATGCAGTGAGCTGGGTTCACTGAACAGTAAAGGTACTTAAGATGCAGTGAGGTGGGTTCTCACTCAACACAACAGGTAGTAAGATGCAGTGAGCTGGGTTCACTAAACAGTAAAGGTACTTAAGATGCAGTGAGGTGGGTTCTCACTCAACACAACAGGTAGTTAGATGCAGTGAGCTGGGTTCACTCAACACTAAAGGTACTTAAGATGCAGTGAGGTGGGTTCTCACTCAACACAACAGGTAGTAAGATGCAGTGAGCGGGGTTCACTGAACAGTAAAGGTACTTAAGATGCAGTGAGGTGGGTTCTCAGTCAACACAACAGGTAGTAAGATGCAGTGAGCTGGGTTCACTGAACAGTAAAGGTACTTAAGATGCAGTGAGGTGGGTTCTCACTCAACACGACAGGTAGTAAGATGCAGTGAGCTGGGTTCACTGAACAGTAAAGGTACTTAAGATACAGTGAGGTGGGTTCTCACTCAACACAACAGGTAGTAAGATGCAGTGAGCTGGGTTCACCGAACAGTAAAGGTACTTAAGATGCAGTGAGGTTGGTTCTCACTCAACACAACAGGTAGTAAGATGCAGTGAGCTGGGTTCACCGAACAGTAAAGGTACTTAACCTCCTTAGCGGTAACCCCGTGTGTGACACGGGGTAAGCCGCCGGAGGGTGCCGCTCAGGCCCTGCTGGGCCGATTTAAATAATTTTTTTTTTGCTGGACGCAGCTAGCACTTTGCTAGCTGCGCCAGCACCCCGATCGCCGCTGCCGCGCGCCCGATCGCCGCTATCCGGTGCGGCGCCCCCCCCCCCCCCCCAGACCCCATGCGCTGCCTGGCCAATCAGTGCCAGGCAGCGCCAAGGGGTGGATCGGGTCTCCCAATGACGTCCCGACGTCCCTCCAGGAAATCCCGTTCTTTGAACGGGATTTCCTGATCGAAGCGGGCGGGGGGATGCCGCTGAGCAGCGGCTATCATGTAGCGAGCCCTGGGCTCGCTACATGATTTAAAAAAATTTTTTTTTAAAAACTGCTGCGCTGCCCCCTGGCGGTATTTTTCATACCGCCAAGGGGGTTAAGATGCAGTGAAGTAGGTTCTCACTCAACACAACAGATAGTAAGATGCAGTGAGCTGGGTTCACTGAACAGTAAAGGTACTTAAGATGTAGTGAGGTGGGTTCTCACTCAACACAACAGGTAGTTAGATGCAGTGAGGTGGCCAGGTGGGTTCACTCAACACAACAGGTAGTTAGATGCAGTGAGCTGGGTTCCCTCAACACAAAGCTAGGTATATGCAGTGATGAGGTGGGTTAAGTAAACACAACAGGTACTGGGGTATATGCAGTACTGGGTAGTACAATGTGCAGCTCCCTGTCACACATACAGGTAGTCACTTAATGTGCTGGGCTGCTGGCAGTGGCACACACACTATCAATTAGCAAGGCTGTGCATGCAACAAAAGTGTCAGTTTGACATACAGAAAAAAAAAATATGTACAGGATGAGCTCTGAAAAGAGCTGTTGCTGTTGCTGGGTGCTTTAAAAGCAATAATAATCAGTCAGGAGCAAGCAAAGCAGCCTAGAACCTAACTAATCTGTCCCTAGGAGAAAAAGTCTGCAGCAGCTGTCCCTTTCCTCTCTCTAGCAGGCACACGAGTGAGTGTAATGGCTGCCGGACCCTGCCTTATATAAGGGGGGGTGGGGCTCCAGGGCTTAGTGTAGCCTGAATGGCTACAATGTGCCTGCTGACTGTGATGTAGAGGGTCAAAGTTGACCCTCATAGTGCATTATGGGGCGAATCGAACTTCCGCAAAAGTTCGCCTGGTGCAGGCGAACGCGAACCCCCTAAGTTCGCCTGGAACTGTTCGCCGGCGAACCGTTCGCTACATCTCTACTGAGAGGTTTTTCCCCTTATAGACCAGAGCAATTTTCACCTTTCAGCACTCCTCCCATTCATTGCCAATAACGTTATCACTACTTATCACAACAAGACAATCTATATCTTGCTTTTTTGCCACCAATTAGCCTTTGTTTGAGTGTTACATTTTGCTAAGAATTATTTTATTTGAAATACATTTTAAGGGAAACAATAAGAAAAAAATGGAAAAAAAATCATTATTTATCAGTTTTTGGCCATTATAGTTTTAAAATAAAACATGCTGGTGTGGACTAGCGAAATTCAAAGCTTTAGTCACTGATTCAGCACACAAAAGGTTAAATTCTGGCTGCAGCTCAGGGAGGGTTGAGCATAGCGGGAGACCAGGTCATCAGGATGTAAGTAGAGTGACTTGCTGTATAAGGTGTTGCTCAGGCTGCCTACAGATTGTTCTTCAACTGTCAATTATCCCTTGTCCAAATCATAGACTGCACACTGGGGAACTACAGGTACCAGCATGTCCTACTGTGATTATGTATGTGTCATGTATGGAATTATAGTTCATCTTCACAAAGAAATGCTGGTATTTGTAGATCTCCCAGTGGTTTATAATGTTCTTACAAAGATACAATAATGGATAATTGTTCATATATAAGTGATAATTATTAAGTATTTCTATAGCACTGACATCTCCTGCAGCACTTTACAGAGTACATAGTTATGTCACTGACTGTCCTCAGCGGAGCTCACAATCTAATCCTACCATAGTCATAGCCTATTGTCCTACCATATTATTATTATTATGTATTTACTGTATATAGCAGTGACATCTTGTGCAGCACTTTACAGAGTACATAGTCATGTCCCAGACTGTCCTCAGGGGATCTCACAATCTAATCCTACCATAGTCATAGTTTAATGTCCTACCATATTATACTTATTATGTATTTATATAGTAGTGACAACTTCTGCAGCACTTTACAGATTACATAGTCTTGTCACAGACTGTCCTCAAAGGAACTTACAGTCTAATCCTATCATGGTCTAATGTCCTACCATATTATTATTATTATATATTTATACAGCAGTGACATCTTCTGCAGCACTTTATAGAGTACATAGTTATGACACCGAGTGTCCTCAGTGGAGCAGTGGTGCTCAGATACCCCTTTTTAAAATCCAAATAGATTCGGATTTGGATACTCAGATATCCGGATTCGAACTTTTGGGTATCCGAGTAGAAAAAGGGATTTTTGCCATTGAAGGTGATTTTGACTTCTGCACGGATATCTGAACTATCTGCCCGGATTTCGGATTTTAGATGGGAAATCCGAGTTTGCTCGGATAGTCTAGTCGGATTTTAAAAAATATCCGAATTATCTGGGTAACTCGATATCCGAAATCTTGCTGAGCAGCACTGCAGAGGAGCTCACAATCTAATCCCTACCATAGTTAAAGTCTAATATTTTCAATGTAGTATTATTTTGGGGAAAACCAGTTGATTTATTAGTAAGTTTTAGGGATGTTGGGGAATATGAAGTGCCTACATGAATGCCGGGGGAAGATAGTAACTCCATGCAGGTTTTGCCCTAGCCAATGTTCAAACCTAGGACTCAGCAGCACTATAATACACTAGTGCTATCCAGTATGCCTCTATTCTGCTCATCTCTCTCATGCAAGTCATCAATTCTGACCTTCCACCACCCTCCCTCCCTCCATTCTTCTTCTCTGGTCTTGTCTCACTTAAGGCCCGTTTAGACTAGCGTGGAAACCGGGCCGAATCCGCAGAGTTTCCCCGCTTGTCCTAGCGATTTGGCCGGCATTGCCCACAGTTTTCGCGTGGGAGGCAAAAAAATCCCATAGCCGTGCATGGCACAGCTTCTGGGATTCATCTGCGTACCCGCAGACTCAAAAGTGTCACCGCGCGTCTTGCAGCCGCGCACGGTGGCTAGTGGAAACGGGCGCTAACACTACCTGGTTCTGATGAAAATTGCTCCCACAACAATTCCTCCCATAACTGTTCCTCTTCATGCTCCTCCACAGCTTGATCCACCACTCTACGCATGGCACACTCCAGGAAGTAAGCGTACGGGATCAAGTCGCTGATGGTGCCTTCACTGCGACTCACCAGGTTGGTCACCTCCTCAAACGGCCGCATGAGCCTGCATGCATTTCGCATCAGTGTCCAGTTGTTGGGCCAGAACATCCCCATCTCCCCACAGATTGTGTCCTTTTACTGTAATTGTACAGGTACTGGGTGACGGCTTTCTCCTGTTCTAGCAGGAGAGGGAACATGACCAGGGTCGAATTCCAGTGAGTCAGGCTATTACATATCAAGCACCTCACCGGCAAGTTGTTTCTCCACTAAGCGTGCCATGGCCGTGTAAGACTGCCTGAAATGGCCACACAACTTCCTGGCCTGCTTAAGGACGTCCTCTAAGCCTGGGAACTTTGACACAAATCTTTGAATGACTAGATTCAGCACATGTGCCATGCAGGGTACATGCAGGGTACATGTGTCAGCTTTCCCAAATTCAAACCAGAAAGGAGATTGCTGCCGTTTTCACACACAACGTTGTCGATCTCCAGCTGGTGTGGGGTCAGCCACTGATCCACCTGTTTGTTAAGAGCAGCCAGAAGAGCTGCTCCAGTGTGACTCTCCGCTTTGAGGCAAGACATGTCTAAGATGGCATGACACCGTCGTACCTGGCATGCAGCATAGGCCCTCGGGAGATGGGGCTGTGTAGCTGGAGAGGAGATCACAGCACCAGTAGAGATGAACTGCTACTCAACCAAGGAGGAGGAGGATGACGACAGCGAAGAGGATGTAGCAGGAGGAGAGGAGGTGGCAGGAGGCCTGCCTGCAAGCAGCGGAGGTGTCACAAGTTGGTCCACTGCACAGCCACGTACTCCCTGCTTACCATCGGTCACCAGGTTGATTCAATGGGCTGTGTAAGTAATGTACCTGCCCTGACCGTGCTTGGCAGACCAGGCATACGTGGTCAGGTGGACCTTGACCCAACGCTGTGTGCTAGAGATGACACCACTTGCCTCTCAACTTCACGGTACAGTTTGGGTATCGCCTTTTTAGAGAAATAATTGCGGCCTGGTATATTCCACTGCGGTTTCTCAATGGCCACAAATTTACGGAAGGCCTCAGAGTCCACCAGCTGGTATGGTAACAGCTGGCGAGCTAACAGTTCCACCAAGCCAGCTGTCAGATGCTGGGCAAGGGGGTTACTGCCAGAAATTGGCTTCTTCCGCTCAAAGATTTCTTTCATGGACACCTGGCTGCTGTGGGCAGAGGAGCAGGAACCGCTCAAGGGCAGAGGCGGAGTGGAGGAGGGTGGCTGTGAAGGTGCAAGGGAGAAAGTGGCTGAAGATGCTGCACCTGAAGGAGGAAGAGGAGAAGGAGGGTGGCTTTCTTTTGTGTGCAGCTTTTGTTTAGGTGCTCTTCCCATTGAAGTTTGTGCCTTTTCTGCAGGTGCCTTCATAAGGCAGTCGTCCCTATGTGGGTGTTGGCCTATCCACGGCTCAATTTTTGGTGGCAGAAAGAACAGATGGCATTGCTCTGATCTACGGACCACAAACTAAAAAATGTCCAAACTGGGGTGATGGCACTATGGTGGCATCAGCAGCTGACGGTGAAGGGCATGTTGGTTGGCACCGGACACTGCCACCAGATGTTTCTGATGACGAGCTCCCCCTGCTTCTTTCAGCAACTCATCTACTCCTCTCTGTCCCCTTGGTCATCTTGTCTCTTAGGATCCCACGTGGTATCTATATCATTGTCATCATCATAATCATCCTGCCCAGCTTGGCTTGCCTCAGACACCTCCAAAATTGCACCAACAGCAGGTACTTCATCATCCTCCTCCTCACACATTACGTCCATAGTGTCACCACCTAACTCAGACAAATGAGGTGGTGTAACTTGCTTAGCGCCTTCATCTGGTTGTAACAATAATGGCTGTGAATCAGTTAATTCCCCACCAATTAACTCCTGTGAAGTGTCAACTGCAGCGGCTGTGGTGCATGTAGTAGCGCTGGTGGCTGCGGAAGATGAGTTGTCCTGTGTTAAATAATCAACCATGTCCTGACAATCTTGGGAGTTTATGGGACGTGCCTTCTTCTGAGCATTGTACTTTGGGCCAGGGCCGCACAAAATCACATCAACACGACCTCGCACAGACCTGCCGGGTGACCTTCCTCTGGGTCTGCCTCTACCTGTTTTGTCCATTTTGTCCATATCGGGGGGCATGAAGTCAAAGGTATGCACTGACTTGACTAATACAATGTGCAGTCACACAGGTGCAGTTAACAGGTAAGGTAGGTAGGTGGGTGCACTGTGAACAACAGGCAGGTATATGCAGTGGGTATTACAATGTGCAACTGTCACACACAGACAGGTACCGGACAGGCACAGTGACACTGCGTGCGCTCACGTAGGTGGGTGGGTGCACAGTGAACAACAGGTAGGTATATACAGTGGGTATTACAATGTGCACCTGTCACACACACAGGTAGTAGTCACTGAATGTGCTGGGCCTGGCAGTGGCACACACAGTAGGAATTACTAAGCCTGTCTATGCAACACAAGTGTCATTGGGATAACAAGAACAAGATTAGCTCTCGAAAGAGCTTTTGATGGGTGCTTTTTTAGCAATAAGAATCAGCAAGGAGCAAGCTAACAAGCCTACAAGAGTCTAAATAATCTTTCCCTATGCGAGTCTGCAGCAGCTTTCCCTTCTCTAATTACTGCAGGCACACGAGTGAGTGAAAGGCCTGATGCTGCCTGCTTTTTATAAGGGGGCATTGGGCTCCAGGAGGGAGTGTAGCCTGATTGGCTACAATGTGCCTGCTGACTGTGATGTAGAGGGTCAAAGTTGACCCTCATGATGCACTATGGGGCGAATCGAACTTCCAGGAAAGTTTGCGGTTCTCTGCAATCGCAAACCCCGGAAGTTCGCCTGGAACCGTTCGCCGGCAAACCGTTTGGGCCATCTCTAATGATCATTCTCCAAGTGAAGAAAAGAGAAGAAATATGCAGTAGGGTACATCAAACCCTGTTAGATTCTTAATGGATTTTATGCTGTAATCTATTTAAAATCTATGCCTAGTATGTGGAAGAATTTGATACCGCTCTCATCAGATTTGATCTGACCCAGTCCAGTTTTGAGCTGCCCCTCCCCCCCCCCCCTTCCCTTGAAATGTTGGTTGAGCTCCTCTCTCCACTACCCCATGCAGATTGACCAACGCATCAGCCCTACCCTATAGCAGAACTATACTATAAATGTGAAGTAAACCAACACTGTACACAGTAAATGCATCAATAGCCTGCAGGAGTTGGCAGTGTATGGGAGGAAGGGGGTACAGAAGGCTCTTTGTATTATAACTAGGACTTTATTTTATATTTAAGAATAGGTAGAGATGAGCCGAAATTTTCGAAATTTCGAACTGCTTTTATTACGAATGCGAAATTTAACATTACGACCCAAATTCGTAATTAATTTTCAAATCGTAATTTACAATTTCGTAATCGAAATTTCACTCCCGTAATGACGAATTTCGTGTCTCCAACCGAGATTTTACTTTTTCAGGTTTGTAAGGGTTTCTATCCCTCTAGATGCCTAAAATGAATAGCACAGCAGCCTCCTTCTCTCTCTCTCTCTCTCTCTCTCTCTCTCTCTCTCTCTCTCTCTCTCTCTCTCTCTCTCTCTCTCTCTCTCTCTCTCTCTCTCTCTCTCTCTCTCTCTCTCTCCAGAGATTTGTAGTATTTCAAAACCATACTCACATTCATGACATGTCCAGGGATCAAACCCAGGCCAACCACATGGAAGACAGCTATGCTCACCACCATACCACCAAACACACACTAAATAAACTGCTAACCTAAATCTTACTTGTAGACAGTCATATGAGACACATGCTGGGTGCAGGGCTTTGTGATTGGACCATGGACCATGCGATAGAGTGAGGTGCAAAAATGAAATCATGCCTAGCAGAGGATGGTTTCACAATGCTAAATGCTAGGCTGGCTGTGGTGCAATTGGTTAGTGCGTCTGGCTGGTAACAGCAAGGTTACAGGTTCGATTCCATCCAGGCATGTCTTTTCCTTTTGCGTTCAACAGTTGTCCAAACAGAGCCAACAGAGCCCCAGATAGCCATGTAGAGTTAGGTCACAGCTAGCCTGGCTGTGGTGCAATTGGTTAGTGTGTCTGGCTGGTAACAGCAAGGTTACAGGTTCGATTCCATCCAGGCATGTCTTTTCCTTTTGCGTTCAACAGTTGTCCAAACAGAGCCAACAGAGCCCCAGATAGCCATGTAGAGTTAGGTCACAGCTAGCCTGGCTGTGGTGCAATTGGTTAGTGTGTCTGGCTGGTAACAGCAAGGTTACAGGTTCGATTCCATCCAGGCATGTCTTTTCCTTTTGAGTTCAACAGTTGTCCAAACACCGAGCACAAAGTTTTGCATGCGTAAAGTTTTACGCACGCAAAATACCCCATGGGGTTCAATGGCGCAGCGCGCGCACGCAAAAGGAAAAGACATGCCTGGATGGAATCAAACCTGTAACCTTGCTGTTACCAGCCAGACACACTAACCAATTGCACCACAGCCAGGCTAGCTGTGACCTAACTCTACATGGCTATCTGGGGCTCTGTTGGCTCTGTTTGGACAACTGTTGAACGCAAAAGGAAAAGACATGCCTGGATGGAATCGAACCTGTAACCTTGCTGTTACCAGCCAGACACACTAACCAATTGCACCACAGCCAGGCTAGCTGTGACCTAACTCTACATGGCTATCTGGGGCTCTGTTGGCTCTGTTTGGACAACTGTTGAACGCAAAAGGAAAAGACATGCCTGGATGGAATTGAACCTGTAACCTTGCTGTTACCAGCCAGACGCACTAACCAATTGCACCACAGCCAGCCTAGCATTTAGCACTGTGAAACCATCCTCTGCTAGGCATGATTTCATTTTTGCACCTCACTCTATCGCATGGTCCAATCACAAAGCCCTGCACCCAGCATGTGTCTCATATGACTGTCTACAAGTAAGATTTAGGTTAGCAGTCTATTTAGTGTGTGTTTGGTGGTATGGTGGTGAGCATAGCTGTCTTCCATGTGGTTGGCCTGGGTTTGATCCCTGGACATGTCATGAATGTGAGTATGGTTTTGAAATACTACAGATCTCTGGAGAGAGAGAGAGAGAGAGAGAGAGAGGAGGAGGAGGAGGAGGAGGAGGAGGAGGAGGAGGAGGAGGAGGAGGATTGGTTGGTTATTCATTTTAGGCATCTAGAGGGATAGAAACCTTTGCAAACTTTAAAATACTAAATTTCGTAATTACGAAAATTTGCGTAATTTGCGAAAATTACGAAATTTCGATTACTGCTAAAATCGTAATTGTAGTAATTTCGCGAAATTTCGGAAATTCGTAATTAGGTCATTACGCTTATCTCTAAGAATAGGTAACTTCAGACAAAGTTTTTCAGGGCAGGCCCAGTTTTTTTAATTTCCCCATGGCTAGGCTCATACACATTTGGCTCCACCCATGACCTATCACAGATATGCCTTTTTGCAGCACAACATACAACACTAGCCTAGCTGAGGGCAACCTATGGTCACAACCTGCTCACAAAAATCTAGTCGCTGCAACTAGGTTGTAAGAAATAGGGGATAGTAACACAATCCACTTCACCAACTGAATGGGCTTAGAAAAATGCCCGAAGTCCAGCAGCTGAAGACTATGTGCAAGGGTCCTGGTGTGCAATTTTAGCTTTACTGTTTCTCCATTGGGTCCCCTATTTATTATTATTATTATTATTATTATTATTTATTTATAAAGCGCCAACATATTCCATGGCGCTGTACAATGTAAGAAAACAAACAAGGGATACATAATGATACAGACAATGATATACATCAAATATAAACACTGATACAAGATACAGCACTGCTGATTACAATTTGATTTAACATGATGACTAAAATGTATAAATGTCTAACAGTGTGCAAGCCATAAAATTAATAACAGTCCATGACACAAAAGGGTGAGAGCCCTGCCCTTGCGAGCTTACAATCTAAAGGAATGAGGTGGAAACAAGAGGTGGGGATGTATACAGTATATGTACAGGCAGTGCGCAATTAGGTTATTTAGTGGGTGCATGGCCTAAGCTAGAGAATATGCTTGTCGGAAAAGGTGGGTTTTGAGGGAGCGTTTAAAGATTTCAAAGGTGGGAGAGTGGTGGATGTGTTGTGGAAGGGCATTCCAGAGGAGGGGTGAGGCACGTGAGAAGTCTTGTACACGTGAATGTGAGGAGGTAATTGTAGAAGAGGATAGAAGAAGCTCATGTGCAGATCTGAGATTGCGGTTGGGTTGGTATCTGGAGACTAGTGAGGAGATGTACAGGGGAGAGAGATTGTGGAGAGCTTTGTAGGTTAGGGTTGAGAGTTTGAATCCTTTCATTAATTGGTAGCCAGTGAAGAGCTTGACAGAGAGGGTCAGCAGAGGAAGAGCGAGAGGAGAGATGAATGAGTCGAGCAGCAGAGTTCAGTACAGAATTGAGCGGTGTTAGTCGGTTAGTTGGAAGTCCACCAAGCAATATATTGCAATAGTCTAATCGAGATATAATAAGAGCATGTACTAACATTTTGGTTGTGTCATGGGAGAGAAAAGGTCGGATACGTGCTATGTTTTTCAGTTGGAAATGGCAGGAGCTGGTTAGGGAGTTAATGTGAGGAGTAAATGAGAGAGAAGAATCAAATATTACCCCCAAGCACCATGCTTTGGGAACTGATGTTATAGACGTGTTGTTAACATTTATTGTAATATCAGGCAAAGGGGTGGACAGGGATGGTGGAAAGACTATTAGTTCAGTTTTATTCATATTAAGTTTTAAGAAGCGAGAGGACATGAAAGAGGAAATAGCGGACAGGCAGTCGGGAACCCGTGTGAGGAGGGAGTTAAGGTCTGGGGCCGAGAGGTACAGTTGTGTATCGTCTGCATATAGGTGGTATTGGAAACCAAATGAGCTGATTAAGTTACCAAGACCGTGCATGTAAATGGAGAAGAGGAGGGGACCGAGGACAGAGCCTTGAGGTACCCCTACAGACAGAGGATGTGAAGAGGAGGCCTGATCTGAATAAGAAACAGTGAAAGACCTTCCAGAGAGGTAGGAAGATATCCAGGAGAGAGAGAGGTCCTTTATTCCTATAGATGAAAGGATCTGTAGGAGTAGAGTGTGGTCGACAGTGTCAAATGCTGATGACAGATCTAGAAGGATGAGTATGGAATAATAGCCTTTGGATTTAGCTGTGAGGAGATCATTAGCTACTTTGGTGAGGGCTGTTTCTGTGGAGTGGTTTGGCCGGAAGCCAGATTGGAACTGATCAAGCAAGGAATTTGCAGATAAATACTGACTTAGTTCAGCATGAATGTGGCGTTCAAGTAATTTAGATTCAAATGGAAGAAGTGACACTGGGCGGTAGTTAGCAAGTTCAGTGGGGTCTAGAGATGGTTTTTTAAGTAGTGGTGTTACAACAGCCCTCTTGAGTGAGGATGGAGAAATTCCGGTGGAGATGGATAGGTTAAACAGCGATGTTAGGGCAGGGATGAGGGATGTGGATAGCTGTGGAATGAGATGTGATGGGATAGGATCCAAAGAACAGGTGGTTAGATGGGATTTGGAGATAAGGGAAGAGAGTGAATGTTCGGAGAGTGCAGAGAAACTGGAAAGAGAGCAGTCAACAAGAGGAGTGGAGATGGAGTTTGATGTCTGCGTGGAAAACACACTACGGATTTTTGCAATTTTATCTGTAAAGTATGTTGCAAATTCTTCAGCTGATAAGCATGAAGAAGGAGGAGGAGGGGGTGGTCGGAGAAGGGAGTTGAAAGTACTGAACAGGCGCTTTGGATTGTGCAAGTGGGAGGATATGAGGGAGGAGAAGTATGATTGTTTTGCAGAAGAGAGAGCGGTTTTAAACTTGTTCAACTCTTTTTTGAAAGTAATGAAATCCTCATTAGTATTAGTTTTTCTCCAACGGCGTTCAGCTACCCTAGAGCACCCCTTTAACTGTTTAGTAGCTTTGGTCAGCCAGGGTTGGCGACTGGCACGGTGTGGGCGGACATTGGTGAGGGGTGCGATTTCATCCATGACTTGCGTGATTGAGCAGTGATAGTGTGCAGCTGCTGAGTCAGGGTCAGTGAATGGTTGTGTGAGGAGAGGTGCCAAGGCATCAGAGACAGATTGCATGTCTATGTTGTGGTAGTTCCTGCGTGTATAGGAGTGTGCTTGAGGCAGGGTGGTAAGAAGAGAGGAGGAGAGAGAGAAGTTTAGTAAGTTATGATCAGAGAGTGGGAGAGGAGTATTCGTGAAATCAGTGATAGAACAGAGACGAGTGAATATGAGGTCAAGTGTATGACCATTAGAGTGAGTTGGAGCAGTGGACCACTGAGACAGGCCGTAGGAGAAAGTAAGTGACAGAAGTTTAGTGGCGGCAGAATTGTTGGTGTCAACATGAATGTTAAAGTCACCCATAATGATGGTAGGGATATCGGAGGACAGGAACTGGAGGAGCCATGCAGAGAAGTGATCTAGGAAGAAGGAAGCAGGGCCAGGAGGGCGATAGATTATTGCGATCTGGAGGTTAGAGGGAGATTATAGATGGACTGCATGGACTTAAAAGGAAGGAAGAGAAAGAGAAGGAATGGGGGTGAGTGGCTTGAAGGAGCATCTATCAGAGAAAAGATGCTTACAAATTAGTGGATGCCACCAGATTTTCACAAGCAGGAAGCCTACGTTGGTCTATGAGGTTTCCCGTTGGGTCCCTTCAGCTAGACTTGTGCCCATGCTGCCTACGAGAGCCCAAAACCAAGCCTTAAAAGGTCTTTGACAAACCCTTTTAGGCCAAACCCCGGTTCACACCCCCAAGCCAGTATTTTTTTTAAACCCAAAAGGGGCAACTGTACCCTGAACAAGCATGCAGATCAGACAAAAATCTGAGAAGAATAGCTGCATGCATGTTTCTTGTGATGCAGACACTACTGACCTGAAAGATCAGCAGGACTGGCAGGCAACTATTATTGGTTAAAAGGAAATAAATATGGCAGCTAGGGATGGTCGTAAATTTCAATTTCCGATTCCGCAGAAATTCAGATTTCCGCCATTGGCCATTACCAATTACACAGATTTCTGAACGGTTTCCGATTTTCGAGTTCAGATTTACGATTTTCGAGTAGTGTTTTTTGGGTAATTTTTTGCATTATCTGATTGGCCAAATACTTCCGAGTTGACTCTGCATTCTCTGATTGGTCCAATGCTTCCGAGTTCTGTGACTGAGCTAAAATTACCGAGTTGTGGTAATGTAGTATTTCTACAGGAATCCGATTTCCGAGTTCGGATTTCCGAGTAGTGTCTTTTTGTAATTTTTTGCAATCTCTGATTGACCAAATACTTCCGAGTTGTTTCTGCATTCTCTGATTGGTCCGTTGATTTTGAGTTCTGTAACTGGGCTAAAATTACCGAATTGCAGTAATGCAGTATTTCTGCAGAAATCTACCGAGTTCCGATAGGAAATTCGAATTTCCAATCGGAACTCGGAAATTTCAATTCCACAAAATCCGAATGAGCAGCCTCCACATGTCACTTACCTTGGGTTCCTTTTACGTTCTCTAAAACAGAAAGGAGTTATCTTACAGGTGAGAGGTCAATGACTAGATCTGATTTATGAAGAAGAGTTGTTCTATTTAGCTCTGCATTAGAGACTACAGGAATAGATCAGCTTATCCTAAACAGAGCCATTGACTGCCGGCACTCTCACAAAACAGCCCCTATTGTACAACCCCCGCTGATAATAACACAGTTTGATGCTAGCAGCGTATCTATATACTGTGTCCTCTGCCTGTTGTTTTCATATCTGTACCGCTGGTCTTGCCATTTGAAAACCAGCATTCACACACACAATGAGCCATTTGCTGCTGCTCCATCCAGGATGTTTTTCCATCAGAGAAACAGATAAATTAGAGCCTCAATGTTATCATTTTCCAGAAAGCGAAATTATATTTATTCCACTGCAGGTAATAATCTCGGAACACTATAAATATAAAGGGAAAAAATGGAGGCAGCATAACAAGTGTTTGAGATTTGTTACCTTTCAATATAGCTTTTAGCTTGTAATAGGATAACCCCTTAACATATTGGTAGCCTATCAAGCTGCCCCTCAGGGTTAACCTGGAGGTGAAACAGGAAAATCAGCTCTGTTCATAGCAATTCAGCTTCTTTTCTGGCCAATAATGAAGTGACCTGAAATAATATAAAACCCTCGACTGCTGTTTGATGATTTTTGTCTTGGATAAGAGTAGAGATCCTGATTCGGAGTCACAGTTCATTTCATTTTTCAGTGCTGATGAGATCTCAGCTGTTATCTGATAAAATTGAACAGCCATTACTAGGCTCTGCTGAGTAAAGCCCCTTGACTGCTCTTAACAGAAATCCTATACACTCCACTTTGTCAGCAGTTTTGAATTCATCGTCGCAACAAGATGATAGGAATAATCTTACCAACTGAGATTGACAGTTCATTTCAGAAATCAATATTTACAATTTACTTCTTTCAAAGTTCATTCGAAAGAAGATTCCATATTATCCCTCTCCAAATAAGCTGATCATATCTCACTCGTCCCTGGAATGAGTTTTCCCAAAATGTGAATTTTTGGTAAAAATCAATGTCAGCATTGTGCACTTTAATCTTGCTTCTGATGACAGTAAATCTTTATCTTTTTATGGGTAAACGCCAGTGGCTGCTGACACCATTTCCTCTTAGAACAAAGCCGGGTCCATGTGGACTATGGTAGATACATGGAACTCTAATATGGCTGGACATGTTTCACTGGGGTCATTAATCAGACGCACTGACAGCCACCTACCAACACAATTCTCTTGTATCCTGCAATATATGATTCGGAGAGAGCAGCTCCTGAGAAGCAGCTTTCATATTACCAGCAACTTGATACATCCAGTCTGTTTCCGATACTTTTCTACCACGCCACTGTTGTAGTTCAATGCTTATCAAGTCAGTTTATTAAGTACCGTGAATTCTTATGCCAAATACTGCTATTGTTTACATATATTAGTCTTTAATTAAAGCTATGATTAACTTTTAATTAACTTTTTTTTTTTTTGCTTTTTCTTTGCATAAGAACAGTTTGGACAAATAAAAAAAAAAAACAAAAAAAAAAATGCTTGAGACATACAAGTTTTCTGTTGTTTCTTAAAATAGTAGCAATTAGGTAAAAGAGGGAACACATGCAGAGGTGGCGCTAACTGAGTCTCCATGGCAGCTGACAGGTAGTTTCTCGCTGCCTGTTGGCCAAATGTCAGGTTGCTCAAGTGATGATCAGTGGACAGCTAGAGCTAAGCACTGTAGCGATTCACCTCAATCAATCAACCAGCAGACTTGTAGAGGAGGAGAACAATGCAATAACCATAAGATTCCCAACCATCTAGACTGTAGCCTTGGGACTGTAGCTGGTGGATCCATGAGGTAAATGCACTGCACACGCATTCCTGGAGACTCATTCTTATTGGTAGAACTATTTTATTGTATTTGTGCTATAGTGGATTATTTTTTTATTTGAAATAGTAAGGGGCAATTCACACTTGTCTTTGTGGAAA
The DNA here is from genome assembly GCF_040937935.1 of Hyperolius riggenbachi. Taxonomy (NCBI): domain Eukaryota; kingdom Metazoa; phylum Chordata; class Amphibia; order Anura; family Hyperoliidae; genus Hyperolius; species Hyperolius riggenbachi. The sequence continues at coordinate 287,557,256 of NC_090650.1, forward strand.
AAGCATACGATTTTTCTCATGCATGATTCTGCATTTGGGATTTCTTTTTTTTTGTGTGTGTAAACTTTCAAAACTTGCAATTTTATTATGTTAGTGTGTGAAATGTAACATTGCAATTTTTCCATAAATAGTTTTAGTTTACAGGAAAATCTGTGCAATTAACTTTAAAATTGTATCTACATTTTCATGCAAAACACTGTTCTTTATGCTAATTTTCTGCATTCCCATTGACTTGCATTAAAATACAAATTGCATATCGCACACAAAAAAAACCCAGAACGGCCGCCAAAACTTTAAATGCAGAAAATTTGCAAATTCAGACAAAAAAACGAAAATATCTATGGAATGGTAAATGTGTTTCCATAATTTTGCGAATCACACACAAATTTTAATACATGCAAATCAGCATAATCATTTTGCAGGTTCTCACCATGTTTATGTGAGTACTGTGAAGATCCTTGAAGAGGCACTGCAGTGACATATAGTAGAATGTAGTAAATTATTCAGGATACCCAATTTTAGTCTAATTATCTTGGTTCTAACATCAGAAAAACTTCTTATATCTATATATTGCTGTATATTGGTATGTAGCCCCACCCTCACAGTAAAGTTTTGCCTAGGCTATTTAGTTAAGCAGCCTTCTATCTCAGAGTATTCTGGTAGTCCAGACATGTTTCTAATAACTTTTGAGGAAAAAAACATTCTGCAGAGATGCATCTGCCAGCAGTAAAGATGTTACCACCTGTGATAAATTTCAAAATGTTAATCAGGGTGAGGAAAGATTTTTTCAATGGGCTAACACAAACTTTGTCATTTATGAATAAATATTGTAAAAAATAAGACATTTTGGGGTTGATTCACTAAGAAACATAGCACAAGTAAACTCCTGTTACTCATGCTATTTAACCTTGCGCACCTTAATGCATGCTACGTGCACTATTGGCAGCATTGCACGCATTATTACCTTTAGTCAGAACCTTTTGGACCAATAAAAGTGCAGGGATCACTTCCTTTAACCAGCTGAGCGGTCTGGACGAGCTCAGCTCGTCCAACACCGCCAGCGGCTGCCGCTCAGGCCCTGCTGGGCCGATTTTGATGAAATAAAAAGCAGCACACGCAGCCGGCACTTTGCCAGCCGCGTGTGCTGCCTGATCGCCGCCGCGAGCAGCGGCGAAAGAGGGCCCCCCTAGCCGCCTGAGCCCTGCGCAGCCGGAACAAAAAGTTCCGGCCAGCGCTAAGGGCTGGATCGGAGGCGGCTGACGTCACGACGTCGGCTGACGTCGATGACGTCACTCCGCTCGTCGCTATGGCGACGATATAAGCAAAACAAGGAAGGCCGCTCATTGCGGCCTTCCTTGTTTATTCTGGGCGCCGGAGGCGATCGGAAGATCGCCTCCGGAGCGCCCTCTAGTGGGCTTTCATGCAGCCAACTTTCAGTTGGCTGCATGAAATAGTTTTTTTTTTATTTAAAAAAAACCCTCCCGCAGCCACCCTGGCGATTTAATCAGAACGCCAGGGTGGTTAAAGTTACTGGACCCGAAGGGGTCCAGGGCAGGATGAATGGAGCTGCCGCTATTGGCTAAGCGCTCGATATGCTGTGCATAGCAAGGGTTCCTCTGACTAAAGGTAATAATGCACGCAATGCTGCCAATAGTGCACGTGCCTTAGGGTGCGCAAGGTTAAATAGCGTGAGTAACAGGAGTCTACTCACGCTATTTTCTTAATTCATCAATCCAATTATTTTTTACGTTCTATTCCCTTAAAGTGTACCTGAAGGGGAAAAATGCCCCCAGGGGGTACTTACCTCAAAAGGAAGAAGCCTCTGGATACTGAACAGGCTTCCCCCATTGTCTTCCTTGGCAGAGGGGATCCAGCACTGGCTCCCCTGAAAATCCCCTTCTCAGGAATCTAGGGCAGGTGTTTCCCCTCATGCTCCGGCGGAAATAGCTGAGCCTGATTCGGTCCACTCTAGTATGCAGGTGTAAATGGCTCATGCCTGTGCAGTAAAGTGGACCCGGCTATTTCCACTGGAGCCTAAGCAGAAAGCCGCTAGTGCTTATGTTGCTTATGCCCCCCCCCCCCCCCCATAACAGAATTATGCAGCAGATGTCCACAGACTCCCCCATGCCATATTTATGCAGCATGTGTTCCCAAGAATACAGTAGTGCAACAACAACAGTATTACAGCAGTTGCCCTCCGATGGTATAAGCATGCTGCCTGTGTTCTCCAACAACATAATAGGGTGCAGATGCCCCTAATAACCTAATAATAATGAAAGTGTATAAATAGCCTTATCATGTACCAATGTTATGTGCTACACATCATCCAGCTCACTGCTGCCCTTTGATACTCTCCTCGTCCTAATCTGATTTCCTCCCTTACCTCCCCATTAACTTGTAACACAGCAGCAGCACATTGTCTCTGTATGATCTACTGCTGACTCTTGCCTTCTCCTTCCATCTTTTATCTGTAGTCCTCCTCTCTGTGTGATGCTTCTTGAGTTCTGGGTCACCATGAGCTTGCTGGTTGGTCTGTGCTGCTTCTTTAACCATTTTGACCATGCGGACATGAGCCTCACATCTGCAGCGGCTGCGGCTAGAGCTGCAGGGACGCTCTAGTCACGTCCCTGCAGTTTGGGTGGTCTGCGGGCGATCCTGCGGGAAAATGCCCAGGATCGTGCTGTTGCCACTAGCAGAGGGGATTGGCTGCAGGGGACAAAAGTCCCCTGTACCAATCTGTACATGTCTGCCAAGAATAAACACTGTTTTTGTTCCAAAACAGTGTTTATTCTGTAAATGGAGCCACCCCCATGATTTCGCCATGATTTCTGCCAGTTTCCACCGGCTGGCGCAATGCGTAATGACGTCACACCGTGGCTCTGACTCCGGAGCCACGGTGTGACGTCATTACGCATTGCGCCAGCCGGACACGGCTGGTTTGTATATGCGGAGCAGCCTCCTTTTAACTTTTTAACCTCAGCCAGCAGGGACTCCCTATACCATTACAGAGGGTGGGCTAGGCGGCAGAGGTGTACGGCTTGTCGCTTGCCGAGCACAGAGTAACCCCTGCATTCCCGCAACCGCTATAACGGCGGTTTGTATGTAATGGGACTGGCTGCTGGACACAATTTGCATACGTTTTTGTATATGTCTGCCAAGCAAGACTTTTAATTGGTTGATTAAACTTTACACTTTTACGCTATGTGGAGCCTATTTTTTGCTCAAACAGACCTGGAGCAGTAACCTGGAGCAGTAACCTGTGGATTGCCAGTGAGGCTGCGGGGTGGCCAATACCCCGAAAGAGATAACGGGCCCTGAAGGCCGCAACATCCGGTGAGTCTTTCCCCTAAGGGGGGCTTATTTTGACTGCATCTTCCACTTATATTAACGTGCAAGCAAACATTGAGCGCTTATCCATATATACAAGTGAAATGGTTAATACACTGCATGTAGGAAAATCAAAACTAAATAGGCTGGGTAGAAATTGTGATACAGCTGCACAGGCCCTGAACGTCACAAAGCCCTCGTGCAGCTTCAGGAGCTGTTCAAGCCTATATGCATTATTCTTACTTTATGTTTCATTTAAATTGAACATGAAGTGAGTAGAGATGGCCCGAACATCCGGTTTTCGGTTCGCGAACCTCCTGCAAAAGTTTGGTTCGCGCGAACTTTCGTGAAGCGCAATAGACTTCAATGGGGAGGCGAACTTGGAAAACTAGAAACATTTATGCTGGCCACAAAAGTGATGGAAAAGATGTTTCAAGAGGTCTAAAACCTGGAGGGGGGCATGGCGGAGTGGGATAGATGCCCAAAGTACCGGGGAAAAATCTGGATTTGACGCAAAGCAGCGTTTTAAGGGCCGAAATCACATTGCATGCTAAATTGCAAGCCTAAAGTGCTTTAAAACATCTCGCATGTGTATACATCAATCAGGGAGTGTAATTAGAGTACTGCTTCACACTGACACACCAAACTCACTGTATAACGCACCGCAAACAGCTGTTTGTGTAGTGACGGCCACGCTGGACTGGTGTGCACCATGGCCAGAGGGCAGGCCGTGGCGGTTTTCAAGCCCATATGGTCGCCGGGCTGAGGTAGCTGAATGACAGTACAGTGACTGTCCAGCTGATCAAATTTGGTCTGTCCACAATGAAGCACGACCTTATTATCTTGGGTCTAACCTCCACCCCCCCACCTGAGACACTCATATAGCCGGCGGTCATTACTTCATTGTGATACGCAAGCTCCTTCACCGCGGCTAGGTAATGATCACGAAGGGGAATTGGCACATGTACATGCCTTTTGTTTTGTTGTTGCAGCCGCAGTGCAGCCAGAAAAATTAGGCAGGCATGTACACGCACCAGAAAAATTATTATAGCAGCCACTGCTAGCAGCGGCCTTAACCACTTCCCGACCGGCGTATATACAATTGGCGGCCGGGAAGTGGACGCCGCAAGGACCGCCGTATTGACAATTGGCGGCGGTCCTTGTATGGGCATGGGCGGAGCGATCGCGTCATCCGTGACGCGATCCTCCACCTCCGCCTGGCGCCGCTCACCCGCCGCAACATCCCGCCGGCCATACGGAAGCGCCGGCGGGATGTTAACCCGACGATCGCCGCATACAAAGTGTATAATACACTTTGTAATGTTTACAAAGTGTATTATACAGGCTGCCTCCTGCCCTGGTGGTCCCAATGTCCGAGGGACCACCAGGGCAGGCTGCAGCCACCCTAGTCTGCACCAAGCACACTGATTTCCCCCCCCCCCCTGCCCCAGATCGCCCACAGCACCCATCAGACCCCCCCTGCCCACCCCCCAGACCCCTGTTTGCACCCAATCACCTCCCTAATCACCCATCAATCACTCCCTGTCACTATCTGTCAACGCTATTTTTTTTTTATCCCCCCCTGCCCCCCGCTCCCTCCTGATCACCCCCCCACCCCTCAGATTCTCCCCAGACCCCCCCCCCCCCCAGACCCCCCCATGTACTGTATGCATCTATCCCCCCTGATCACCTGTCAATCACCTGTCCATCACCTGTCAATCACCCGTCAATCACCCGTCAATCACCCCCTGTCACTGCCACCCATCAATCAGCCCCTAACCTGCCCCTTGCGGGCAATCTGATCACCCCCCCCACACCAATAGATCGCCCGCAGATCCGACATCAGATCACCTCCCAAATCCATTGTTTACATCTATTCTCTCCTCTAAACACCCACTAATTACCCATCAATCACCCCCTATCACCACCTGTCACTTTTACCTATCAGATCAGACCCTAATCTGCCCCTTGCGGGCACCCAATCACCCGCCCACACGCTCAGATTGCCCTCTGCCCCCCCCCCCCCCTTATCAATTCACCAGTGCATTAATTACATCTGTTCTTCCCTGTAATAACCCACTGATCACCTGTCAATCACCTATCACCCATCAATCACCCCCTGTCACTGCCACCCATCAATCAGCCCCTAACCTGCCCCTTGCGGGCAATCTGATCACCCACCCACACCATTAGATCGCCCGCAAACCCGCCGTCAGATTACCTCCCAAATGTATCGTTTACATCTGTTATCTTCTCTAAACACCCACTAATTACCCATCAATCACCCATCAATCACCCCCTATCACCACCTGTCACTGTTACCTATCAGATCAGACCCTAATCTGCCCCTTGCGGGCACCCAATCACCCGCCCACACGCTCAGATTGCCCTCAGACCCCCCCCCCTTATCAATTCGCCAGTGCATTAATTACATCTGTCCTTCCCTGTAATAACCCACTGATCACCTGTCAATCACCTGCCAATCACCTATCACCCATCAATCACCCCCTGTCACTGCCACCCAACAATCAGCCCCTAACCTGCCCCTTGCGGGCAAACTGATCACCCACCCACACCAATAGATCGCCCGCAGATCCGACATCAGATCACCACCCAAGCGCAGTGTTTCCATCTATTCTCTACCCTAAACACCCACTAATTACCCATCAATCACCCCCTGTCACTGCTACCTATCAGATTAGACCCCTATCTGCCCCTAGGGCACTCAATCACCCGCCCACACCCTCAGAATGCCCTCAGACCCCAGCCCTGATCACCTCGCCAGTGCATTGCTTGCATCTATTCCCCCCTCTAATCACACCTTGAGACACCCATCAATCACCTCCTGTCACCCCCTAGCACACCTACCCATCAGATCAGGCCCCAATTTGCCCCGTGTGGGCTCCTGATCACTCGGCCAAACCCTCAGATCCCCCTCAGACCCCCTTCCGATCACCTCCCCAGTGCATTGATTGCATCTATTTTCCCCTCTAACCACCCCCTGAGACACCCATCAATCACCTCCTGTCACCCCCCTAGCACTCCTATCCATCAGATCAGGCCCAATACAACCTGTCATCTAAAAGGCCACCCTGCTTATGACCGGTTCCACAAAATTCGGCCCCTCATAGACCACCTGTCATCAAAATTTGCAGATGCTTATACCCCTGAACAGTCATTTTGAGACATTTGGTTTCCAGACTACTCACGGTTTTGGGCCTGTAAAATGCCAGGGCGGTATAGGAACCCCACAAGTGACCCCATTTTAGAAAAAAAGACACCCCAAGGTATTCTGTTAGGTGTATGACGAGTTCATAGAAGATTTTATTTTTTGTCAACAGTTAGCGGAAATTAATTTTTATTGGTTTTTTTTCACAAAGTGTCATTTTTCACTAACTTGTGACAAAAAATAAAATCTTCTATGAACTCGCCATACACCTAACGGAATACCTTGGGGTGTCTTCTTTCTAAAATGGGGTCACTTGTGGGGTTCCTATACTGCCCTGGCATTTTAGGGGCCCTAAACCGCGAGGAGTAGTCTAGAAAACAAATGCTTCAAAATGACCTGTGAATAGGACGTTGGGCCCCTTAGCGCACCTAGGCTGCAAAAAAGTGTCACACATGTGGTACCGCCGTACTCAGGAAAAGTAGTATAATGTGTTTTGGGGTGTATTTTTACACATACCCATGCTGGGTGGGAGAAATTTCTATGTAAATGGACACTTGTGTGTAAAAAAATCAAACAATTGTCATTTACAGAGATATTTCTCCCACTTAGCATGGGTATGTGTAAAAATACACCCCAAAACGCATTATACTACTTCTCCTGAGTACGGCGGTACCACATGTGTGGCACTTTTTTACACCCTAAGTACGCTAAGGGGCCCAAAGTCCAATGAGTACCTTTAGGATTTCACAGGTCATTTTGCGACATTTGGTTTCAAGACTCCTCCTCACGGTTTAGGGCCCCTAAAATGCCAGGGCAGTATAGGAACCCCACAAATGACCCCATTCTAGAAAGAAGACACCCAAAGGTATTCCGTACGGAGTATGGTGAGTTCATAGAAGATTTTATTTTTTGTCACAAGTTAGCGGAAAATGACACTTTGTGAAAAAAAACTATTAAAATCAATTTCCGCTAACTTGTGACAAAAAAATAAAAACTTCTATGAACTCACCATACTCCTAACGGAATACCGTGGGGTGTCTTCTTTCTAAAATGGGGTCATTAGTGGGGTTCCTATACTGCCCTGGCATTTTAGGGGCCCTAAACCGTGAGGAGTAGTCTTGAAACAAAAATGACCTGTGAAATCCTAAAGGTACTCATTGGACTTTGGGCCCCTTAGTGCAGTTAGGGTGCAAAAAAGTGCCACACATGTGGTATCGCCGTACTTGGGAGAAGTAGTACAATGTGTTTTGGGGTGTATTTTTACACATACCCATGCTGGGTGGGAGAAATACCTCTGTAAATGACAATCTTTTGATTTTTTTACACACAATTGTCCATTTACAGAGGTATTTCTCCCACCCAGCATGGGTATGTGTAAAAATACACCCCAAAACACATTGTACTACTTCTCCCGAGTATGGCGATACCACATGTGTGGCACTTTTTTGAACCCTAACTGCGCTAAAGGGCCCAAAGTCCAATGAGTACCTTTAGGATTTCACAGGTCATTTTGAGAAATTTCGTTTCAAGACTACTCCTCACGGTTTAGGGCCCCTAAAATGCCAGGGCAGTATAGGAACCCCACAAATGACCCCATTTTAGAAAGAAGACACCCCAAGGTATTCCGTTAGGAGTATGGTGAGTTCATAGAAGATTTTATTTTTTGTCAAAAGTTAGCGGAAATTGATTTTAATTGTGTTTTTTCACAAAGTGTCATTTTCCGCTAACTTTTGACAAAAAATAAAATCTTCTATGAACTCACCATACTCCTAACGGAATTCCTTGGGGTGTCTTCTTTCTAAAATGGGGTGATTTGAGGGGTTCCTATACTGCCCTGGCATTTTAGGGGCCCTAAACCGTGAGGAGTAGTCTGGAAACGAAATTTCTCAAAATGACCTGTGAAATCCTAAAGGTACTCATTGGATTTTGGGCCCTTTAGCGCAGTTAGGGTGCAAAAAAGTGCCACACATGTGGTATCGCCGTACTCAGGAGAAGTAGTATAATGTGTTTTGGGGTGTATTTTTACACATACCCATGCTGAGTGGGAGAAATATCTCTGTAAATGGACAATTGTGTGTAAAAAGAATTAACAAATTGTCATTTACAGAGATATTTCTCCCACCCAGCATGGGTATGTGTAAAAATACACCCCAAAACACATTATACTACTTCTCCTGAGTACGTCAATACCACATGTGTGGCACTTTTTTGCAGCCTAACTGCGCTAAGGGGTCCAAAGTCCAATGAGCACCTTTAGGCTTTACAGGGGTGCTTACAATTTAGCACCCCCCAAAATGTCAGGACAGTAAACACACCCCACAAATGACCCCATTTTGGAAAGTAGACCCTTCAAGGTATTCAGAGAGGGGCATGGTGAGTCCGTGGCAGATTTCATTTTTTTTTGTCGCAGGTTAGAAGAAATGGAAACTTTTTTTTTTTCCCTCACAAAGTGTCATTTTCTGCTTACTTGTGACAAAAAATAAAATCTTCTATGAACTCACTATGCCTCTCAGTGAATACTTTGGGATGTCTTCTTTCCAAAATGGGGTAATTTGGGGGGTATTTATACTATCCTGGAATTCTAGCCCCTCATGAAACATGACAGGGGGTCAGAAAAGTCAGAGATGCTTGAAAATGGGAAAATTCACTTTTTGCACCATAGTTTGTAAACGCTATAACTTTTACCCAAACCAATAAATATACACTGAATGGGGTTTTTTTTATCAAAAACATGTTTGTCCACATTTTTCGCGCTGCATGTATACAGAAATTTTACTTTATTTGAAAAATGTCAGCACAGAAAGTTAAAAAAATCATTTTTTTGCCAAAATTCATGTCTTTTTTGATGAATATAATAAAAAGTAAAAATCGCAGGAGCAATCAAATAGCACCAAAAGAAAGCTTCATTAGTGACAAGAAAAGGAGCCAAAATTCATTTAGGTGGTAGGTTGTATGAGCGAGCAATAAACCGTGAAAGCTGCAGTGGTCTGAATGGAAAAAAAGTGGCCGGTCCTTAAGGGGTAGAAAGCCCTAGGTCCTCAAGTGGTTAAAAATTCAGGAATCTGCCTGGAGTCCTGAACCCTGTTGGTGGTGGCGGAGAAGGCAGTCAAGTGGCCCGCAGGCAGAGATGCTGTGTGGGGAGCGACTTAGTCTTGGGGCAGGCAGTCACATGGCGTGCAGGCAGAGATGCTGTGTGTGGGGAGTGACTTAGTCTTCGGGCAGCCCTGACCGTGCTTTGCAGACCACGTGGTCAGTTGGTCCCTTGACCCAATGCTGTGTGCCAGAGTTGAACCCAGAGCAGGGACAAGGTCCTCCAGCACCCAAGGCTGAGACACCAAAATGCGCCCCTCCATCCCTCCCACCTCAGCTGTCACACACTGATTGCTATTAGACTAAGAGGGCCACAGGGCCCACAACCTCCCCAACACCTTAATATCTAGTTATCTGGCTTACAGTCACTGCTATGTATCCCCTTTTCTTATTTCTTTCTGCTTCATACACAATTAGGAATGACAGCTGAATGAATTGTGCGCCCCCTCCTACACTGCGCCCTGAGGCTGGAGCCTCTCCAGCCTATGCCTCGGCCCGGCCCTGGTTGAACCCACTTGCCTTTCAACATCACGGTACAGTTTGGGTATCACCTTTTTTTGAGAAATAATTGCATATCTTCCACTGCGGTGTGTGGATTTGCTTTTGTGTGTGTTATAATTTAAGTAGGCCTCAGTTATTTGGACTGAGTTTTAGGTAAAAGGCTTGTTCGCAGAGTATACCTTTCAGGGGCAAATCCAGGATTTCCAAGGGGGGGATTCCTGAAAGCGACGTGTGGGCATGGCCAAAACATGGTGTGGGTGGAGCCAAATACTAGCAGTTTCTAGGCTAAATTGCACCCAGAGTGGGGGGGGGGGGGCGTAAAATGCGCCCCCAACGTGGAGACATGTATAGGTGCCTGCAGTATAGGTAGCCAGCTATAAGTTCCCCCCCCCCCAGTATAGGTAGCCCATATAGTTGCCTCCAGTATAGGTTAGATAGGTATATGCCTCCAGTATAGATTAGATAGATATATGTCCCCCAGTATAGGTTAGATAGGTATATGTCCCCCAGTATAGCTTAGATAGGTATATGCCTCCAGTATAGATTAGATAGGTCTATGCCTCCAGTATAGATTAGATAGGTAGGTGCCCCAGTATAGGTTAGATAGGTATATGTCCCCAGTATAGGTTAGATAGGTATATGTCCCCAGTATAGGTTAGATAGGTATATGCCCTCAGTATAGGTTAGATAGGTATATGTCCCCCAGTATAGCTTAGATAGGTAGGTGCCCCAGTATAGGTTAGATAGGTATATGTCCCCAGTATAGGTTAGATAGGTATATGTCCCGCAGTATAAGTTAGATAGGTATATGTCCCCCAGTATAGGTTAGATAGGTATATGTCCCCCATTATAGGTTAGATAGGTATATGTCCCCAGTATAGATTAGATAGGTATATGTCCCCCAGTATAAGTTAGATAGGTATATGTCCCCCAGTATAGATTAGATAGGTATATGTCCCCCAGTATAAGTTAGATAGGTATATGTCCCCCAGTATAGATTAGATAGGTATATGCTCCAGTATAAGTTAGTTAGGCGGGGGGGGGGAGCAGGGAGAGCTGCGGGGAGAGAGGAGTTTCCACTTACCTGCCTTGATCCTGCACGCACCTTCTATCTTCAGCCTCTCCCGGCGCGCGCCGCATCGGTAAGAGCTCCCCCTGTGATGACATGCGGTACGTCATCACAGGGGGCGCTGTTACCATAGCGACAGACGCCGGCCGGGACAGGAAGTACATAGAGGCTGCACAGGATCCAGGCACTGTAAGTGGAAGTCTTCTCTCTTCCCGCAGTGTGAGGCCCGTACGCCCGCCGCCACCCGCCAGCAGCAAGCGAGGCCCCCCGCAGCATAAGGCCTGCTCATGAGACCCTCGCCGCACACACCCCACTTCCGGTCTCGGTGTGGGGGGTGTTCCAGACACCCGGAACACCCCCCTCCATGCGCCAGTGCCTTTAAATAGAGGTTTTCGTGATGCAGGCAGAAGCATCTCAGTGTCTGCTTGAAGCAGATAATACAAGCAGATACTGAGAAGATGTTCCTAGTCCAAGGTCTTAGGCCTACACTGCCCCAGACAAATGGACTACGGGAACAATCAACATGGGCCATATTTATAAAACATAACATTCCTGCAACTAGGGCATAATATCTTATAGAATATTAATCGAGTAGGTGTGTGTCCTGACATCACAAGGGATCTGAACCAATCATAGATGGATCAGATGGGGTCACATTTAACTCTTTCTGGTTCGTATAAAACCCACAGCCGGAGTATGGAGTAGCACTCTTTCTGTCTTGCTACCTGTCCCTGCTGGCTTAAACCTTTATGTAATCCATTTCTGTTCTGATATGATGTATGCTGTACATAGTTAGTCTAGAGGATGTAACATAGGATAGACATAAGAAGATGACCTGATTACCTCTGATTACCTTCAACAGAATGGTGATCAAGAGCTCGTAACGCAACATGAGAATCTGCTTGGCTAAGATGAGACGAACTGTATCTGTATATCTGTTTCCTGAATAAACAACTTGTACTTTTAAGACGACAGAGAACGCTCTATCTCCAATAATGCTTGCTGTGTGAGAGTCAAGTTATCTCACAGTCTGTGAGGTGCAACTCTAAGAAGTTGGTCATCCCATTGCAGTTTGTGCTTTGTAATCATGTGCCTTCGTAAGGTAGTTGTCCCTACGCAGGTCTTGGTTATTCCACGGCTCAATTTTTGGTGGCAGAGAGTACAGATGGCTTTGCTCTCATCTGAGGCAGACACACAAAAACATTTCCACACCGCTGAGCCTTGGGATGATGGCACTTTGGTGATGGCTGCCGACGGAGTGTTAAGTGGGGTGCCAGAATCAGAGCAGGAGGAGGAAAATATGTCACGCTTCCGTGCGGAAGCTGAGAAAGATGAGGTGTTCTGTGTTAAATAGTCAACTACGTCCTGAAAATATTGGGGGTTGATGGCACGTGCTTTCTTCTGAACATTGTACTTTGGTCACGGGCCGCATGAAATCACGACAGCGTGACCTTGAACAGGCCTGCCAGGTGGCCTGCCTCTGCCTTTTGTTCTGTCCATATTGGGGGGGATGAAGTGAAAGGTATGCACTGACTTGACTAATACAATGTGCAGTCAGTCACACAGGTGCAGTTAACAGGTATGCACGGAGTGCTATATCACACTGTGTGCGCTCATGTAGGTATGTGGGTGCACTGAAGTGAACAACAGGTAGTAGGTATATGCAGTGATGGGTATTACATGTGCACCTGTCACACACAGACAGGTACCAGATAGGCACAGTGACGCTGTGTGCGCTCATGTAGGTAGGTGGGTGCACTGAAGTGAACACAACAGGTAGTAGGTATAGGCAGTGATGGGTATTGCATGTGCACCTGTCACACACAGACAGGCACAGTGACACTGACTGACAGGGCTGTATATAATGCAAGTGGGCCACAAAAAAAAAATAGATGACAAGAACAAGATTAGCTCTCAAAAGAGCTGTTGAGGGGTGCTTTTTTAGCAATAACAATCAGCCAGGAGCAAGCTAACAAGCCTACAAGAGCCTAACTAAGCTTTCCCTATGAGAGTCTGCAGCAGCTATCCCTTCACTAATTACTGCAGGCACACAAGTGAGTCCACTGCCTGACGCTGCAGGGGGGCGAACCGAGCTTCTGGAAAAGTTCCCTGTTCGCCGCGATTGCGAACCATGGATGTTCGCCGGGAACCTTTCGCCGTAAACTGGGAAATAAGTTAGATGCTCACTTGTGAAAAGGAAAGGCTCTGGATCCCATAGAGTCTTTTTGGTCCTCTGTTGAATCTACATGCTTTCAGGAAGATTTCAGAAGAAGTTGCACCCGTGAGTGCTTCCAAAGATGGGCACATCCTTACTGCAGAAACGCAAGCCCAGACCTGCACATGCGCATTACAGATCTGCTCATCTTTGGAAGTAAGTACTTCCCAAGCCTGCATGAGGAGTCCCAAAGAGGTATTCAACCTTCAGATTGAATAACTTCAACATGGGACAGCGGTAGAATGAAGGGATGGGAGGACTAGGGAGACTTTATGGGATACAGAGCTTTCCCTCTACATAGGTAAGTATCTAAATTTTCACTAATATTTTCTTTCATTTTGGGGAGTGTGTGTGCATCAAAAAACAGGCCCAACACTCGCACATTGACTGGTCTTCGAATTACAGGCGTTTTGCTCAAATTCATTGCTTCTGTCTACCCAACATTGTCAGATTATGTGACCTTGAAGCTGGAAAAGAAAATTTAATTTCTATGCTTATTACTGTGACCATCTCAATGTGTTTGATAAGACAGGGGTAGATATGTTACCACAGCACCACATTTTCTGATGTAAGCATGCACCTGGTGTTTTCACTTATGGGCATATCCCAATGTGTTTACACATTTGCCATATTCACCTGCGTACACATGTTTGAACATAAACAGCACAAATGAATGCTAATGCACTTGTGCACACGATTGCTCATAATTCAGTGCTGCTCGTAATGGAAAAATCTACGCTTACGGATCATTACGCGTAATTTTACGCTATTACGCATTACGCAATTACGGTTACGGCGTAGGAAATTATCTACGGTACATCACTGTAATTACGCGTAAACTTACGCAATTACGCGTAAGGGTACCGTAATGAAGGCGCTTACACTACGATGTTACGCGTAGTGCCGTAATAACCATTAATGCGTATTTTTTGACGCATGCGGACGATATGTACGCAATAGCCGTCAATGTGACAGTTATTGCGTACATATCATTTGTATGCGTCAAAACGTACGCTTATACTGAAAGGCGGGAGAAGATACTATTGGTTGCTTAGGATGTTGACTGATTGGCTACTCTTAGAAAATGGGAGATTTTACGTTAGTAATTACGTGTAAAATTACGCGTAAGTGTTCGTAAAATTACGCATGCCTAGCAATTACGGTAGACAGTGTAATTACGATACCACTTACGGTCTTACGCGTAAATAATTACGCGTAAGACCGTAAGTTACGTGTAACGCTTACGCGTAAATTTACATTGAATTACGATGCGTAATTACGCTCATGCGTAATTTCGGCCCAGCACTGTCATAATTTGTCGGTTAAAATTGACCATCTCAACCCCTGCTGATATTAGCTGGTGGGCTATATATGAGTAATGGGTTCGCTACTGGAAAGTGCTACCTAATGTTTACTTTTTCCAGCAGATGCAAACACACAATTCTGACATGAATTTTACAAACTGCCAAGACTCATTGATTATAGCACAGGCATAGGGATCACCATAGCAATGATAGCGGTTGCTATGGGGCCCACAAGCTACAAGGGGCCCCACAGGTCATGGCTACCTGTGCTTTTCTTTTTATTTATTCAATCCAGAGGCCCCATGATCACCAGCTGACCTTGCCCCCTCTCCCCCTCGAGGACACAGTGCAGAGCTAGCAGAGAGGCAGGCAGGAGAAGGGGACTATTTCTCCTTCCACCTCCCGGCATATTAACTACCGTAGGCTCTGGTCCCAGTCCACAATTAGTTTGCAGTTCCGGCTGTATACAGAGAGTGAGACACAGAGCTGCATGTGGCTTCCTCCCCCCTCCCCTCTTACTGGTGATTAAGCAAAAAACGGTAAAGCCTGTGCACCACAAAAGGTAAATATTGGATGCAATAAGCAGTAAATATCAGGTGATGCCATATGCGCCCATACAGATATAATTTAGAACAGGAAATTTGGGTGCCTGCCATAAACAACATTTGTGTGGGCGCCTATGGCGGCACACAATATTTACCATCTATTGCAGCGCCCGACGTTGTGGGTGGGTATTGTGCCTGGTACACACAATAAGATTTTTTGCCAATTTACTGCCAAACATTTTAGATAATTTCTAACATGTCTGAACTGATTTCCAATAAATTTTCGATCGATTTTCCATAACAGTGAATGGAAAATTGATCATCATACAGGTCGGTACATTTTTTAGGTAGGGGCCCCAATGGAAACTTTGCTTTGGGGCCCCATGATTTCTAACTACGCCCCTGGATTATAGGGATCTCAATAAGATCACTGGAAAAGTCATTAACCTTGTCTACTTATCACAGACCTCTTCCAAAGATGTTGGTCTGCAAAGATCTTTATAAAATTGGATATGAGAGGAGCATACAATCTTATCTGGATCAATGAAGGGGTGAATGTAAAAAAATGCCTTTTGTTTCAATTTCAGCTACCAAGAATATATGATGATGTCCTTTGTTTTGTGCAGTGTTCCAGCTACTTTTCAACATCTATTGAATGATATTTTCAGAGTTTTCATTGATGAATTTATGATCTTGTGTTTCGAAAATATTCTAATCTTCACATCTTGCAGTCATAGTCTTGGAGCATCTGAGAGTACATAGGCCTCGATTCATCATTGTCTTTGAGATTACTTTTTCCAGTTCATTAAATTACCGAATTTGAAGTTTAACAATTTCTAGTTGTATTCATCAAGGTTTTCCCGCGTTCGATAACAATGCGGTAACCATTCGGTAACGTGTCGATATTTCCATTTTACAGCGGTAATTTAACACAAGGCCATAAGATTCCCGTGGAATTGTAAGTCAAAAGGCAGTCCTTTGAACACCACATAGCAACATTCCGAATTGAGCTTAACACTAGTGTTGGGCGAACACCTAGATGTTCGGGTTCGCGAACGTTCGCCGAACATCGCCGCGATGTTCGGGTGTTCGCGCCGAACTCCGAACATAATGGAAGTCAATGGGGACCCGAACTTTCGTGCTTTGTAAAGCTTCCTTACATGCTACATACCCCAAATTTGCAGGGTATGTGCACCTTGGGAGTGGGTACAAGAGGGAAAAAAAAATATTTGAAAAAGAGCTTATAGTTTTTGAGAAAATTGATTGTAAAGTTTCAAAGGAAAAACTGTCTTTTAAATGTGGAAAATGTCATGTTTCTTGGCACAGGTAACATGCTTTTTGTCGCCATGCAGTCATAAATGTAATACAGAGCAGTGGTGCTCAGCAGAGCTCGAATATTCGAGTAGCTCGAATATTCGAGCTCTTTTCCAGCTATTCGAGCTCGGTATTCGAGCTCCGAATAGCTGCGGCTATTCGAATGGGCTATTCGAGTAAACGCGAATAGCCCATTCACTATTCGAGCTATTCGAGCAAACGGCGCTATTCAAGCTCGAATACCGAGCTCGAATAGCGTCATAGCCCAGATTGATGTCCTTAGAGCCAATCAGAGGGCTCCCAGGCCCTCTGACGGCAGCCAATCACAGAGGGGGACCCTGGCCAGCCCCTACCCTATAAATAGCGGCCGCCATGTTCCGTTTCTCCGTCCTTGCCTGAGACTTGCATAGAGAGAGAGTTGCTCCTTTGTGCTTTGGCTTAGCAAGAGCTTTATTGTGGTCATTTACCTAGCGTTTTTGCTCACATACACCTCCTATACACACCTATATTGTTGTTAGTTAGATAGACATTGTATTTTAGTTAGTAGCTTTTGTGTTACATAGAGACAGGCCAGCTGCTGCAGGCTTACAGCTTTAGGCCTCAGGGCCTGCCTGTGTGGGCAGTAGTGTTGGGCGAACAGTGTTCGCCACTGTTCGGGTTCTGCAGAACATCACCCTGTTCGGGTGATGTTCGAGTTCGGCCGAACACCTGACGGTGCTCGGCCAAACCGTTCGGCCATATGGCCGAACTAAGAGCGCATGGCCGAACGTTCCCCGAACGTTCGGCTAGCGCTGTGATTGGCCGAACGGGTCACGTGGTTCGGACCCGAACGCGCTCTGATTGGCCGAACTGTCACGTGGTTCGGGTAAATAAATACCCGAACCACGTCATATCTCCGCCATTTGTCTGTGGGTTTAGCTTTGGGTAGGCAGGCAGGGTAGTTCGCGCTCCAGCCACGCTAGCCAGGGTCCCCCCCAGTCATTGTGTGTCACTGCTGGGAACAGTAGTACACCGCTCGTTCAGCCACACTATATAGCATTCTGTGTACTGTTCTGTGTCTGCTGGGAACAGTGGTACACCGCTCGTTCAGCCACACTATATAGCATTCTGTGTACTGTTCTGTGTCTGCTGGGAACAGTGGTACACCGCTCGTTCAGCCACACTATATAGCATTCTGTGTACTGTTCTGTGTCTGCTGGGAACAGTAGTACACCGCTCGTTCAGCCACACTATATAGCATTCTGTGTACTGTTCTGTGTCTGCTGGGAACAGTAGTACACCGCTCGTTCAGCCACACTATATAGCATTCTGTGTACTGTTCTGTGTCTGCTGGGAACAGTAGTACACCGCTCGTTCAGCCACACTATATAGCATTCTGTGTACTGTTCTGTGTCTGCTGGGAATAGTGGTACACCGCTCGTTCAGCCACACTATATAGCATTCTGTGTACTGTTCTGTGTCTGCTGGGAACAGTAGTACACCGCTCGTTCAGCCACACTATATAGCATTCTGTGTACTGTTCTGTGTCTGCTGGGAACAGTAGTACACCGCTCGTTCAGCCACACTATATAGCATTCTGTGTACTGTTCTGTGTCTGCTGGGAACAGTAGTACACCGCTCGTTCAGCCACACTATATAGCATTCTGTGTACTGTTCTGTGTCTGCTGGGAACAGTAGTACACCGCTCGTTCAGCCACACTATATAGCATTCTGTGTACTGTTCTGTGTCTGCTGGGAATAGTGGTACACCGCTCGTTCAGCCACACTATATAGCATTCTGTGTACTGTTCTGTGTCTGCTGGGAACAGTAGTACACCGCTCGTTCAGCCACACTATATAGCATTCTGTGTACTGTTCTGTGTCTGCTGGGAACAGTAGTACACCGCTCGTTCAGCCACACTATATAGCATTCTGTGTACTGTTCTGTGTCTGCTGGGAATAGTGGTACACCGCTCGTTCAGCCACACTATATAGCATTCTGTGTACTGTTCTGTGTCTGCTGGGAACAGTGGTACACCGCTCGTTCAGCCACACTATATAGCATTCTGTGTACTGTTCTGTGTCTGCTGGGAACAGTGGTACACCGCTCGTTCAGCCACACTATATAGCATTCTGTGTACTGTTCTGTGTCTGCTGGGAACAGTAGTACACCGCTCGTTCAGCCACACTATATAGCATTCTGTGTACTGTTCTGTGTCTGCTGGGAACAGTAGTACACCGCTCGTTCAGCCACACTATATAGCATTCTGTGTACTGTTCTGTGTCTGCTGGGAACAGTAGTACACCGCTCGTTCAGCCACACTATATAGCATTCTGTGTACTGTTCTGTGTCTGCTGGGAATAGTGGTACACCGCTCGTTCAGCCACACTATATAGCATTCTGTGTACTGTTCTGTGTCTGCTGGGAATAGTGGTACACCGCTCGTTCGCCACTGTATAGCATTGTGCTCTGTGTCGCTGCTGGGAATAGTGGTACACCGCTCACCCGTCACTGTATAGCATTGTGCTCTGTGTCGCTGCTGGGAATAGTGGTACACCGCTCACCCGTCACTGTATAGCATTGTGCTCTGTGTCGCTGCTGGGAATAGTGGTACTGTATAGCATTTCTGTACTGCCACTGTACTGCTGCCAGTCAGCGTGTACTGTAAGGATAAGTGAAATGAGGAAGAAATCCGGTGAAAGAGGGAGGGGCAAGGGAAGAGGTGTTTCCCCTGACGGTTCACGTACAGGCCACAGGGGAGCACCCAAGAAAACCCACTCAATACCGCCCATGTTGTCCAGGACAACAACCCTCACAAATCCAAAAGAACAGGACCAGATAATTACTTGGATGACCTCTCAAGCGTCCAGCAGTGGGTTAAGCAGCACCAGCACATCACGCACGAGGTCCGAGTCCTCAGCCAGTTACAAGGAGCCAGTGGGCACAAAGCTGACACAACCGGCAGCGACACCACGCACACAACTGCCAGATAACCAGTCCGATGAATTACCTCAGGACACAATGGGGTATTCGCAGGAGCTATTCCCAGCCCAACAAACTTCCACCTTTCAAAGGTCAATGGAGGAACAGCCAGAAATGTTGTGCCTGGATTCACAACCGTTAACTGTGGGAAATGCACCGCGCACTGAAATACAAGGCGAGTCCGAAGAGGACTCGGAAATCCAAATCCCAGAGCAATTTGGGCAGGAGGGGTTGCAATTGCAGGAGGTCGGCCGACAAGATCTGGAAGACGACGTTGGAGTGTGCTGCGCAGAGGTTGTTGTGGGGAGCTCTACTCCACGGCGGTGGCCCACAATGACATATGACGAGTTTGAGGAGATGGAAGAGGAGGGTATGGACAATGTGGACAGAGACCCAGATTTTGTTTGTGAACGAGAACATCGCCGTCGTAGCAGCAGCACAGATGAGTCTGTTGAAGAACACACTGCTGCACGAGTTCGCCTTGTGCCACAAGGTAGGCGGCGCGCAATTTCAGGCACCACAAGCGTGGAAGTTCAAGTGAGAGGCAAAAGAGGAGCAAACAGAAATCGCAAGCAAGGAGGCAGGTGCTCCAAAGTCTGGGCTTTCTTTGAAGACTGCACTGAGGATGTTACCATGGCGATTTGCAAGGTGTGCAAGACCCGCCTGAGCAGGGGGAAAAATATTAACAACCTCTCCACCACCAGCATGAGCCGTCACATGCTATCCAAACATCCCACTCTTTGGGCAAACGCGTCAGGACAGGGTACCAGAAACAACACTGCCTCCCTTGGGTTCACCAGACTCACCACCAGACCCGCCTCAGCAGCAGCAGTAGCCCAGCCATTGCGTGGTTCACAACATTCACAAACATCAGACGACGCTGACACTGTCACTTTCCGGAGTAGTGCTCTTGAGGTCTCCCAGTGTTCATCAAACACAACAACCAACAGCCCTTCCGTGTGCAGCGCTACGGTTCAGTTGTCTGTGTCGGAGATGTTTGAGCGCAAGAGGAAATTGCCAGCAAATGACCCCCGGGCCGTGGCAGTAACAGCCAGCATAGCCAAGCTTCTGGCCTGCGAAATGCTGCCATATCGATTGGTGGAGACAAACAGCTTCAAGGGCATGATGTCAGTGGCCATCCCACGTTACGTGGTTCCCAGCCGCTACCACTTTGCGCGCTCTGCAGTGCCTGAGTTGCATGAGCACGTGGTCAGCAAAATAACCCGAAGCTTGAAGAATGCCGTTGCCTGCAAGGTTCACCTCACCACTGACACCTGGACGAGTGCGTTCGGCCAGGGTCGATACATCTCCCTTACCGCGCACTGGGTGAACCTTGTGGAGCCTGGCAGCGATTCCTCACCTGCTACGGCACGGGTGTTGCCCACGCCACAAACAGCTGCACCGCCGTCCCTCCCACTGGATAACAGCAGCACCTACCTCTCTGACTCCTTCTCCTCCAACGCATCTCAAAGCTGTACCTCATCCGGAAACGCTAACCCAGCAGCAGTAGGATCGTGGAAGCAGTGCAGCACAGCTGTTGGCATGCGTCAGCAAGCGTTGCTGAAGCTAATCTGCCTTGGGGATAAGCAGCACACAGGGGAGGAAATTTGGAGGGGAATAAAGGAACAGACGGATTTGTGGCTGGCACCGCTGGACCTGAAACCGGGCATGGTTGTGTGTGATAATGGGAGTAATCTCATTCGCGCTTTAAGGTTGGCTAAGCTGACACACATCCCTTGCCTGGCGCACGTGATGAACCTAGTAGTTCAGCGGTTCCTGAGGACATACCCAGGCGTGCCCGATCTGCTGTTGAAGGTGCGTCGAGTGTCCAAACATTGTAGAAATTCCAGTACTGCTTCGGGGGCACTCGCCAAGATGCAGGAGCGCTTCAATCTCCCCCACCATCGCTTGCTGTGTGATGTCCCTACGCGCTGGAATTCTACGCTGCACATGCTAGCCCGCTTTTGCGAGCAGAAGAGTGCAGTGGTCCAGTACATGACGGCGCAGTACCGAGGCGCATCCGGCCAGCTGCCAAGCTTCTGTGGATCCGATTGGGCCAACATGTTGGACCTCTGCCAAGTCCTCCAAAATTTTGAGCAATCCACGTTGCTTGTGAGCAGTGACAACTCTTCAGTCAGCATTACCATACCACTGCTGTGTTTACTGAAGAGGTCGATGTTAAAAATCAAGGAAACAGCTGTCATGATGCAACTGGGGGAATCTGAAGGAGAAAACGATCAGCGTGATGGTACCAACATCAGGCCATCCGCCTCAGGGAACGCTGGCCCCAGCAGCTATGACGAAGAAGAGGAGGAGGAACAGCTGGAGTTGGAGCAGGAATTTCATGCCACCACTGACGAGGGCCAGAGCGGTGCACGTTGGACTTCCACAATTCAACGCGAATGGTCAGCAGAAGCAGACCAGGAGGAAGGTGACGACTATGATGCATCACAACAACTATCACAACGCTCACAAGAGGATGATGAGGATTCTGGTAGGACTCTGGCACACATGGCTCAATTCATGCTAGACTGCATTGAACGTGACCCACGCATTGTGCGCATTCTGGACAACACCAATTACTGGGTTTATACCCTTCTGGATCCACGGTACAAACACAATGTTCCAAAACTGCTTGAAGAAAGAGTCAGACAGGTCAAAATGGAAGAATACCAGCAGGCCCTTGTGGAGACTTTAGAGAGGAGATTGACATCCTCCCCCTCCTCTAGCCAGTTGTACGCAGACAGACTGACTTCCGCAAACCCAGGACGACCAGGAGGGCAGCAAACAACGCAAGCCGCAGCTAGTACCCAAAAGGGAATGGTATCGGCAGTGTCCTTGGAGTGGGAAAATTTTCTGACACCCATGCAGCCGCAGCCCACTGAACAGCAAGCGTGCAGATCCACCTCCAACACCGATCGCCTGGAGAAGATGGTCAAGGACTACATGTCAGATGGCGTAGCTGTGTCGAACCATCCATCTGCACCCTTCAACTATTGGGTATCGAAGCTAGACACCTGGCACGAACTGGCAATGTACGCAATAGAGGTGCTGGCTTGCCCGGCAGCCAGCGTTATGTCGGAACGCTGTTTCAGTGCTGCCGGAGGCATCGTCACAGATCGGCGTATCCGCCTCTCTACAGAAAATGCAGACCGTCTGACTCAAATTAAAATGAATCAATCCTGGATTGGAAATGACTACGCAACACTCCAGGACCCCAACCAAGTAACATGACCAATGAACATCTGGGATGGTGTTGCGTTTCCGGGCCCTGTTTATTGAACCTCTCATCTGTATTACATTTATGACTGCATGGCGGCAAAAAGCATTGCTGCTATATCCGCACGCTTTTTGTCCACATGCAAGGCCTGGGTTGTTGTGTCTCACAAAGCGTGGCCTTCTCCTCCTGCGCCTGCTCCTGTTCCATCACGTCTGCTGCTGCTGGGTTAGCGTTGCCGCGTGGTCCCTGTTTATTGAACCACTTATCTTTATTACATTTATGACTGCATGGCGGTACAAAGCATGCTATCCGCACGCTTCTTGCCCTCATGCAAGGCCTGGGTTGTTGTGTCTCACAAAGCGTGGCCTTCTCCTCCTGCGCCTGCTCCTGTTCCATCACGTCTGCTGCTGCTGGGTTAGCGTTGCCGCGTGGTCCCTGTTTATTGAACCACTTATCTTTATTACATTTATGACTGCATGGCGGTACAAAGCATGCTATCCGCACGCTTCTTGCCCTCATGCAAGGCCTGGGTTGTTGTGTCTCACAAAGCGTGGCCTTCTCCTCCTGCGCCTCCTCCTGTTCCATCACGTCTGCTGCTGCTGGGTTAGCGTTGCCGCGTGGTCCCTGTTTATTGAACCACTTATCTTTATTACATTTATGACTGCATGGCGGTACAAAGCATGCTATCCGCACGCTTCTTGCCCTCATGCAAGGCCTGGGTTGTTGTGTCTCACAAAGCGTGGCCTTCTCCTCCTGCGCCTGCTCCTGTTCCATCACGTCTGCTGCTGCTGGGTTAGCGTTGCCGCGTGGTCCCTGTTTATTGAACCACTTATCTTTATTACATTTATGACTGCATGGCGGTACAAAGCATGCTATCCGCACGCTTCTTGCCCTCATGCAAGGCCTGGGTTGTTGTGTCTCACAAAGCGTGGCCTTCTCCTCCTGCGCCTCCTCCTGTTCCATCACGTCTGCTGCTGCTGGGTTAGCGTTGCCGCGTGGTCCCTGTTTATTGAACCACTTATCTTTATTACATTTATGACTGCATGGCGGTACAAAGCATGCTATCCGCACGCTTCTTGCCCTCATGCAAGGCCTGGGTTGTTGTGTCTCACAAAGCGTGGCCTTCTCCTCCTGCGCCTGCTCCTGTTCCATCACGTCTGCTGCTGCTGGGTTAGCGTTGCCGCGTGGTCCCTGTTTATTGAACCACTTATCTTTATTACATTTATGACTGCATGGCGGTACAAAGCATGCTATCCGCACGCTTCTTGCCCTCATGCAAGGCCTGGGTTGTTGTGTCTCACAAAGCGTGGCCTTCTCCTCCTGCGCCTCCTCCTGTTCCATCACGTCTGCTGCTGCTGGGTTAGCGTTGCCGCGTGGTCCCTGTTTATTGAACCACTTATCTTTATTACATTTATGACTGCATGGCGGTACAAAGCATGCTATCCGCACGCTTCTTGCCCTCATGCAAGGCCTGGGTTGTTGTGTCTCACAAAGCGTGGCCTTCTCCTCCTGCGCCTGCTCCTGTTCCATCACGTCTGCTGCTGCTGGGTTAGCGTTGCCGCGTGGTCCCTGTTTATTGAACCACTTATCTTTATTACATTTATGACTGCATGGCGGTACAAAGCCTGCTATCCGCACGCTTCTTGCCCTCATGCAAGGCCGGGGTTGTTGTGTCTCACAAAGTGTGGCCTTCTTCTCCTCCTGCGCCACCCTCCTCCTGTTCCATCACGTGTGCTGCTGCTGGGTTAGCGTTACCGGTCCCTTTTCCTGGAACCTCTTATATGTATTACATTTATGACTGCATGCCGACAAAAAACATGTTACCTGTGCAAAGAAAACAGACATTTCCCGCATTTAAAAGACAGTTTTCCCTTTGAAACTTTAAAATCGATTTTCTCAAAAACTATAAGCTCTTTTTGCTAATTTTTTTTTCCTCTTGTACCCACTCCCAAGGTGCACATACCCTGTAAATTTGGGGTATGTAGCATGCAAGGAGGCTTTACAAACCACAAAAGTTCGGGTCCCCATTGACTTCCATTATGTTCGGAGTTCGGGTCGAACACCCGAACATCGCGGCCATGTTCGGCCTGTTCGGCCCGAACCCGAACATCTAGATGTTCGCCCAACACTAGTGGGCAGCTGTCCTCCTGTCCTCTGTTAGTTTATTTCTCATTAGTATTAGACAGTATTAGACAGTATTAGTATTAGATAGTATTAGACAGTATTTCTGCTGTCCCTTTACTACTTAGTGATTGTTATATACTACTGTAACTGTACTAGGACACTCACTGTCACTGTTCATACTAGGCTACTAGCTCGGACTCCTGCGTGTGTGTGTGCACTCACTGTCTGTGTACTGTACACACACTCTATTTCCTTCTGATTACTGATTGATTATTGTAAATTCTACTTCCTGACAGTTACTACTTACTTACTGTAGTAGGGACACTCACTCAGTCACTGTTCATAGGCCAGCTCCTGCGCGTGTTTGCGCGTGCGTGCACTCACTGTCTGTAGTGTACACACACTCTATTTCCTTGTGATTACTACTGATAGTGATTATTGTAACTGCTGCTAGTTGTACTTCCTGACTGTTACTACTTACTTACTGTACTAGGGACACTCACTCACTCTCTGTTCATAGGCCAGCTCCTGCGCGTGTTTGCGCGTGCGTGCACTCACTGTCTGTAGTGTACACACACTCTATTTACTTGTGATTACTACTGATAGTGATTATTGTAACTGCTGCTAGTTGTACTTCCTGACTGTTACTACTTACTTACTGTACTAGGGACACTCACTCAGTCACTGTTCATAGGCCAGCTCCTGCGCGTGTTTGCGCGTGCGTGCACTCACTGTCTGTAGTGTACACACACTCTATTTCCTTGTGATTACTACTGATAGTGATTATTGTAACTGCTGCTAGTTGTACTTCCTGACTGTTACTACTTACTTACTGTACTAGGGACACTCACTCACTCTCTGTTCATAGGCCAGCTCCTGCGCGTGTTTGCGCGTGCGTGCACTCACTGTCTGTAGTGTACACACACTCTATTTCCTTGTGATTACTACTGATAGTGATTATTGTAACTGCTGCTAGTTGTACTTCCTGACTGTTACTACTTACTTACTGTACTAGGGACACTCACTCACTCTCTGTTCATAGGCCAGCTCCTGCGCGTGTTTGCGCGTGCGTGCACTCACTGTCTGTAGTGTACACACACTCTATTTCCTTGTGATTACTACTGATAGTGATTATTGTAACTGCTGCTAGTTGTACTTCCTGACTGTTACTACTTACTTACTGTACTAGCGAGTCGGGACACTCACTCAGTCACCTCACCCACCAACCCACTCCATTAAAGTACCCCACTTTTCTCCCGCCCTTTTCAAAAACTTTTGTCTTTACGCCCAAAACATCGAAGATGTCTGGAAGTGGCAGCCAGCGCGGTTTGGGCAAGGGGAAGGGCAGCAAGGGAATCAGGAGGAGAGGGAGCAGCATTGTGGCAGGCCGCGGCCGCACCACCATGCACAGTTCCGCAGCAGCAGCGTCAGTGGCTAACATTCCTCCCATAGCCACTGGCCGTGGACGCCTTGGGCGCCGCCCAGCAGGAGCATCTGCAACTCACGCTGCAGAGACAAAGCAGCAGCAGTGTGTAGCACCTGCTCCTATTTACCTCCAGCCGGGTCGGAAACGTCCCATTGAGGAAAAGGATGCATCCACTGTGGTGCAACTGATGACGGAGGATGAGCAGCCCGCCATCAGCTCTGCATCCGAGGCCTCCACCCTCACCACCACCACCACCACCACCCCTGTTCGCAGCAGCCGCCCAGCAGGGTCTGGGGAGGAGGCCAGTTCACTGTCACAAGTTGGCGACCTGTCACTCAGCAGTATTTTTACCCCAGGCACCATCAGGGTATTGTCTGCTGTTGTTGGCGATTTGGAGGAGGAGATGCTGATGGGCACTTTGGGGGATGAGGGATTGGACAGCAAGACTGTGGCGACAGTCAAGCAGCCCATCCATGCATCAGGAGAGGAGTTTGGGGGGTCATCATCCCAGCAGGACATGTTTCAGGAGGGGGAGGATAATGATGACCCGGTGACAGACAGAGACTGGGTGCCACCACCTCCAGGGGATGTCGTCCTCAGCAGCTCTGAGGAGGAGGAGGAGGATGCGCTTGTGGGCCTTGCAAGGAGGCGCATCATTGCAAGCATTGGCAGCAGTAGGCAGGTCCCACAGCCTGCTGGTGTCTCAGGCTCAGCAGCAGCAGCAGCAGCATCTGCCAGTACCACCACCAGCCGCACCCAAGCCCCCCCCCAACCACCACAGGGAGACAGGCAGCAGCGCTTCCATGCCGTAGGGGGATGTTTCTGTCACCAATCTGGCGATATTTCACCATGCCCACTGTGTACAGCAAGTACGCCACTTGCAACCACTGTCAGCGGAAGTTGAGCAGAGGTGCAGACCCCTTACAGTTCAGCACCAGCTCGCTCATCAACCACCTTGCTGCGAAACATTTCCACCAGCATGAGGAGTTCCAGAGGCTGAAGGCATCTGGTGCTGGCAGTGGCACCACACCCATCACTGCACAGCCTTCAGCAGCAGCAGCAACAGCAGCCACCCGCCCTCCTGCTCCTCCAGCAGCACCAGCAGGAGTGCGGAAACGCACTGCTCCTCCCCCCTCTGCAACTCCTGCCGCCGACACTGAGGCCTGTTCTGGCAGCCAGTCCTCAGTGGCCTCCTCCGCTGTGTCTGCTGATTCCCGTGCCAGCAAAAGGCCACGCCAGAGCCTTTTGAGCGAGTCCTTCCAGGGGGTGGTTAGGGCTCTGCCTCCCAGCAGCCGTCGCGTGCGGCAGATGAACGGCTTGCTGGCACAGGCCATGTGCTCCCAACTCCTGCCGTACACGCTCGTGCAGGAGGGGAGCGACATTCGTGCGCTGCTTGCTTGCGCAGCCCCAGACTGGCAGCTCCCCAGCAGACACTTCTTTGCCCGCAAGGCCATTCCTGCACTGCACCGCTTTGTGATGGCCAATGTGGAGCGAGGGCTGGAGCACGCGGTTGGTGAAAGGGTCCACGTCACCATGGACTCCTGGAGCAGCCGCTTCGGGACAGGCCGCTACCTGTCCTTCACTGTCCACTGGGTCAGCTTGGTGGAAGGGGGTGAGGATGGGAGAGCAGCAGCGGGCACAGCAGCAGCAGCAACACAGTGGGTGGTGCCACCCCGCAGGGTCAGGGGAACTGCAGCAGGTTCCTCCGATCCTCTGCCATCCTCCGGCACACCTGGCCAAACCCCCCGCCTCAGCAGCAGCGTGAAGGCCCGCCACTGCCAAGCGCTGCTGCACTTGGTCAGCCTTGGGAAGACCAAGCTGACGGCAACCCATGTGTTGGCCAAACTCCAGGAGCAGGAGAGGATTTGGCTGACCCCCAGAGGCCTCAGAGTCGGAGAGGTGGTGGCCGACAATGGGGCCAATCTGGTTGCCGCAATAGTCAGGGGAAACCTGACCCACATCCCCTGTCTTGCCCACGTGCTGAACCTGGTGGTGCAGAAGTTCTTGCGCACCTACCAGGGGATGGGCGAACTGCTGGAAACGGCAAGGAATGTTGTGCGTCACTTCCGGCGCTCGGCTGCAGCCTGTGCGAGCCTGGAAGACGTGCAAAAGGAGCTGGATCTGCCACGCCATCGGCTGATCCTTGACGTTCCGACTCGCTGGAACTCCACCCTGGCGATGTTGGAGCGTCTGGTTGAACAGAAGCGCGCTGTCAAACAGTACCTTGCCCTGGCCACTGTTTCCGCCGCTCAGAGAAGGGACAAGACCAGCAACATCCCGTCCATCGTCCCCGATGATGACTGGAGGCACATGCAGCAGGTGTGCTCAGTGATGGCTCCCTTTCTGCAGGCCACTAACATGGTGAGCAGGGACCATGCTATGGTCTGCGAGTGGGTGCCCCTGGTTTGTCTGCTGAACAGGGCCCTCGATGCTTTGCTGGAACAGGGAGCGGCAGCCTTGGACAAGCAGGAGCGGCAAGCAGCTGCACAGTCCACCTCTGAGGAGGAGGAGGAGGAGGACTTGGTGGAGGTCCCTGACCTTGCTGCTGATGAGGGGGAGCAGCACAGTGCAGCTGAGTTGGTGCGGGGGTGGAGAGAGGATGAGGCTGACGAGGCAGAGGAGGAGGATGAGGACAGCAGCACTGCCGTCGATGTGCCAGCAGACGTGGCCCGCCTCTTCCCAATGGCAGCGCACATGCTGACGTGCCTGCGCAGAGACCCCAGGGTGATCCAGATGAAGCAGAGGGAGGACATCTGGATCAGCATGATGTTGGACCCACGCCTCAAGGGGAAGTTGAGCCAGTTCCTGCCGCCTGCAGGAGGAGACCCAGCGCAACAAATAAGGAGCTTGCAGCAGGCCCTTGTTGAGCGCTTGGAGGAAGCCTTCCCCCAGCCTTCCACCCCCACTGTCCAGCAGCCAGCACAGAGGCAGCAGCAGGTGCCTGCATCCAGCAGCAAGCGCCCCACAGACCTGCTGTCTCTCAGCCACGAGCTCTACAGGACTGTAGAGGCTCCGGCAGCAGTGACTAGAGAGGAGGTGCATGCAGCAGCATCCTCCACCGGTCACAGCCAGCGCCTGACCCGCATGGTGGCTGACTACATGGGGTCCTACAGCGGGCTTGACAGCGATGCCCCTGTTGATCCCATGGAGTATTGGGTCAAGCGCCTGGAGATCTGGAGCGAGCTGGCGCAGTACGCCCTGGAAGTGCTGTCCTGCCCCCCTTCCAGCGTGCTGTCCGAGCGCTGCTTCAGTGCAGCTGGTGGTGTGGTCACCGAGAAACGCTCACGTCTGTCTCACAAGTCTGTGGACAGACTGA
The DNA here is from genome assembly GCF_040937935.1 of Hyperolius riggenbachi. Classification (NCBI taxonomy): domain Eukaryota; kingdom Metazoa; phylum Chordata; class Amphibia; order Anura; family Hyperoliidae; genus Hyperolius; species Hyperolius riggenbachi. The sequence continues at coordinate 287,586,838 of NC_090650.1, forward strand.
CGTTTCTCAAGATGAACCAGGCGTGGGTGGAAGGCGAGTTCCTGGCCCCTGTTGTCGGCGAGAGGGGGACATGAACTGGCTAAGAACCATCGTTAATGTGCCTTACCACCCTTTACCACCTCCTGGCTCCTGCTCACTAAGCCAGCCTGGTTCACTTTGACTATTACGTCGCCTGCAGCCACACATTTTACACCTACAGTGGGCTGCTGTGTACTGCCCTTCTGCTGTCTGTCTGTGTTTCCCACTGCCAGGGTACACAGATTTACCTTCTGCTGCCACTCTTCCACCAGCTATTACGTCAAACAATAGCTATATATCTGTGTAATTTGTTTTACAAACAAAACCAAAAAACCATTAAAAAAAAAAAAGGTTTAATTTTTCTGAGGTGCCCGGGTTGAAAACTGTGTTGTCCCAGTTGTGTATTGGACACGATGTGGGCTGCACGACCGCTGTCTGGGACCTCCTGTTGTGTTCATTTACGGCCTGGTATCACCGCTAGGTACCAGGGCTATTATGTCACGCTGCCTACCTGCTGCCACACTCACACTACTCCTCCATTCCTCCTGCTGATGCTGCTGTCTGTCTGTGTTTCCCACTGCCAGGGTACACAGAATTACCTTCTGCTGCCAGTCTGCCACCAGCTATTACGTCAAACAATAGCTGCACACATAATTACTCCTCCATTCCTCCTGCTGCTGCTGCTGTCTGTCTGTGTTTCCCAACGCCAGGGTACACAGATTTACCTTCTGCTGCCACTCTGCCACCAGCTATTACGTCAAAAAATAGCTATATCTGTGTAATTGGTTGTAAAACCAAAACTACAAAACCATTACAAAAAAAAAGGTTTAAGTTTTCTGAGGTGCCCGGGTTGAAAACTGTGTTGTCCCAGTTGTGTATTGGACACGATGTGGGCTGCACGACCGCTGTCTGGGACCTCCTGTTGTGTTTATTTACGGCCTGGTATCACTGCTAGGTACCAGGGCTATTATGTCACGCTGCCTACCTGCTGCCACACTCACACTACTCCTCCATTCCTCCTGCTGATGCTGCTGTCTGTCTGTGTTTCCCACTGCCAGGGTACACAGAATTAGCTTCTGCTGCCAGTCTGCCACCAGCTATTACGTCAAACAATAGCTGCACACATAATTACTCCTCCATTCCTCCTGCTGCTGCTGCTGTCTGTCTGTGTTTCCCACTGCCAGGGTACACAGATTTACCTTCTGCTGCCACTCTGCCACCAGCTATTACGTCAAAAAATAGCTATATCTGTGTAATTTGTTGTAAAAACAAAACAAAAAAATAGCTGCATTTCTTTAAAAAAAAAAATTGAAAAGAGAAATAAGTGAAGAAGAAGACGATATAGAAGAAGATGAAGAAGATGAAGAAGAAGAAGATGAAGAAGAAGAAGAAGAAGAAGAAGAAGAAGAAGAAGGAGAAGAAGATGAAGATGAAGAAGAAGAAGATGAAGAAGATGAAGAAGAAGAAGATGAAGAAGAAGAAGATGAAGAAGAAGAAGAAGATGAAGATGAAGAAGAAGAAGAAGATGAAGAAGATGAAGATGAAGAAGATGAAGAAGATGAAGAAGAAGAAGATGAAGAAGAAGAAGATGAAGAAGAAGAAGAAGATGAAGATGAAGAAGAAGAAGAAGATGAAGAAGATGAAGAAGATGAAGAAGAAGATGAAGAAGATGAAGAAGATGAAGAAGAAGATGAAGAAGATGAAGAAGATGAAGAAGAAGAAGAAGATGAAGAAGATGAAGAAGAAGATGAAGAAGATGAAGAAGATGAAGATGAAGAAGATGAAGAAGATGAAGAAGAAGAAGATGAAGAAGATGAAGAAGATGAAGAAGAAGATGAAGAAGATGAAGAAGAAGATGAAGAAGATGAAGAAAAAGAAGATGAAGAAGAAGAAGAAGATGATGATGAAGAAGATGAAGAAGAAGAAGAAGACAATATAAAAGAAGAAGAAGATATAGAAGAAGATATAGAAGAAGAAGATATAGAAGAAGAAGATATAGAAGAAGAAGAAGAAGAAGATATAGAAGATAAAGAAGAAGAAGAAGAAGTATATACAGTACTGAACAAATTTCTGTAAATAGCTATATCTGTGTAATTTGTTGTAAAAACAAAACAAAAAAAAACAAACAAAAAAAAGGTTTAATTTTTCTGAGGTGCCCGGGTTGAAAACAACAATCACAACGCTCACAAGAACATGAAGACAGAGGAGTCTGGCAGGATTCTCTGGCACACATGGCTCAATTCATGCTAGACTGCATTGAACGCGGCCCGTGCATTATTCACTATTCATTATTATTCATTATTCTGGACAACACCAATTACTGGGTTTATACCCAGTTTATACAAACACAATGTTAAAAATCTGATTGAAGAAAGTGTCAGACAGGTCAAATTTGGAACAATTCCAGCAGGCCCTTGAGGATGGAGACTTTAGAGAGGAGATTGACATCCTCCTCCTTCTCTAGCCAGTTGTACGCCGACAGACTGACTTCAGAAAACCCAGGAGGACCAGGAGGGCAGCAAAGAACACAAGCTGCTGCTAGTGCCCAAAAGGGAATGGTATTGGCAGTGTCCTTGGAGTGGGAACATTTTCTGACACCCATGCAGCAGCCCACAGAACAGCAATCGGGCAGTTCCACATCCTCCAACACCAATCGCCTGAAGAAGATGGTCAAGGTCTACATGTCAGATGGCGTAGCTGTGTTGAACAATCCATCTGCAGACAGACGGTGAGTGTGACAGCACAGAAGGAACATGGCAACTCACTCATAGTACCACAGTTTGATAGTGCTGCCCAAAAAATGATATGGATCCGTGGACCCGGGCAGTACTGGGAAGTGGGAACGCAGATTTTAGTACCTAAACACACGATACAACATGTTTTCCGGGGTCGGACTCTGAGGCACATACAGATGGTCCCGATCATCATTCTCATCATACAACTCTTCTCCTGAGTCTGACCCACCCACCACCTCTGCCACCCCAACATCCCCAGACACAGACCCCTCATCGTCCTCAACATTAACTTGGGATGCTGGCCTGAGCCAGACCTCCTCCTCCACATCAGGCCCCATCATCTCCTCAATGGCAGCCCTCATTAATCGCTTTGGCGACGGACCGATGGACACAACGTTCTCCTCCGGGGAGGGCTGCTGCTGACCACTGGCTGCTGGGGTGGATGTTATAGCTTGCGTGGGGCGTTGGCTGTTGCTGTTGTTGGGAGTGCTGCTCACAGCGGAGGTCTCTGAGGAACTCATGGTGAGCTCATATAGTGGTTGGCGGTGAGTGGAGTATTACTGATCCCAGCAATATACACACTGACTGGCAGAGTACGCAATGCTCTATAGTCTGGCTGAGCGGTGTACACAGAGTGGCAGTACACACAATGCTATATAGTCTGGCTGAGCCGTGTACACAGAGTGGCAGTACACACAATGCTATATAGTCTGGCTGAGCGGTGTACACAGAGTGGCAGTACACACAATGCTATATAGTCTGGCTGAGCGGTGTACACAGAGTGGCAGTAAACAATGCTATATAGTTCTGGCTGAGCCGTGTACACAGAGTGGCAGTAAACAATGCTATATAGTCTGGCTGAGAGGTGTACACAGAGTGGCAGTACACACAATGCTATATAGTCTGGCTGAGCGGTGTACACAGAGTGGCAGTACACACAATGCTATATAGTCTGGCTGAGCGGTGTACACAGAGTGGCAGTACACACAATGCTATATAGTGTGGCTGAGCAGTGTACACACAATGCTATATAGTCTGGCTGAGCCGTGTACACAGAGTGGCAGAACACACAATGCTATATAGTCTGGCTGAGCGGTGTACACAGAGTGGCAGTACACACAATGCTATATAGTGTGGCTGAGCGGTGTACGCAGAGTGGCAGTAAACACAATGCTATATATAGCGTGGCTGAGCGAGGTACACAGTGGCAGTACACACAATGCTATATAGTCTGGCTGAGCGGTGTACACAGAGTGGCAGTACACACAATGCTATATAGTCTGGCTGAGCAGTGTACACAGAGTGGCAGTACACACAATGCTATATATATATATATATAGTGGCTGGATAGTGTAATGGTTAAGGGCTCTGCCTCTGATGTAGGAGTCCTGGGTTCAAATCCTGGCTCTTCCTACTCAGTAAGCCAGCACCTATTCAGTAAGGAGTTCATTGGGCAAGACTCCCTAACACTGCTACTGCCTACTGAGTACGCTCTTGTGGCTGCCTCGCAAGCGCTTTGAGTCCGACAGGAGAAAGGCGCTATACAAAAAAAGGAATTATTAAAAGGAATTATATAGTCTGGCTGAGCCGTGTACACAGAGTGGCAGTACACACAATGCTATATAGTCTGGCTGAGCGGTGTACACAGAGTGGCAGTAAACACAATGCTATATAGTGTGGCTGAGCGGTGTACACAGAGTGGCAGTAAACAATGCTATATAGTCTGGCTGAGCGGTGTACACAGAGTGGCAGTACACACAATGCTATATAGTGTGGCTGAGCGGTGTACACAGAGTGGCAGTAAACAATGCTATATAGTCTGGCTGAGCGAGGTACACAGTGGCAGTACACACAATGCTATATAGTCTGGCTGAGCGGTGTACACAGAGTGGCAGTAAACAATGCTATATATAGTGTGGCTGAGCGAGGTACACAGTGGCAGTAAACAATGCTATATATAGTGTGGCTGAGCGAGCGGTGTACTACTGTTCCCAGCAGCGACACACAATGACTGGGGGGGACCCTGGCTAGCGTGGCTGGAGAGCGAACTACCCTGCCTGCCTACCCAAAGCTAAACCCACAGAGAAATGGCGGAGCTATGACGTGGTTCGGGTATTTATTTACCCGAACCACGTGACCGTTCGGCCAATCAGAGCGCGTTCGGGTCCGAACCACGTGACCCGTTCGGCCAATCACAGCGCTAGCCGAACGTTCGGGGAACGTTCGGCCATGCGCTCTTAGTTCGGCCATGCGGCCGAACGGTTTGGCCGAGCACCATTAGGTGGACGGCCGAACTCGAACATCACCCGAACAGGGTGATGTTCTGCAGAACCCGAACAGTGGCGAACACTGTTCGCCCAACACTACTTAACACCTGGACCAGTATTCTGGAAGTGGCTTGGGACAATCCCACAATTCTGCCAGCTACGGCTTGATAGGAGCCTTTTCTGAAAAAATGTAGTGCAGCTAACAATTTAGTTAACCCTGTGTTCTCTTACAAGATGATTAAAGAGAAATGCAGATGTCCTGGTATAGCAAATAAATCCATTCTCTTGCAAATTGATAAGGTTCTAGACCTTATTCTTGCCCTTCTGCACCTTTGAATCACTCACAGCTGATACATAACCATTTCAAATGGCTCCAAATGGAATTTTTATGACTCAATTTCCCATATGCAAATCTAGGTGAGTGTCCTTAGGGAGAGTTCTCATTGGTTGAGCCCCTGGTCCATGGGAGCCCCGGACATAGGATTAAATATTCTTAGCTGGGGTTCCCTGCATAGTACAGCACTGGAGACCTGGAAAGAAGCAGCTGTGCGACAGGTGGTTGTGGGCTATGGAAAACAGAAGCCATAAGGCGGGTGGTTGCAAAGGTCTCTTATTGAAGAACGGCACTGCACAGAGGGAGTGACAGGGCTGGGGGCAACAATGAGCAGCAGCAGCAGTTTGATGAGCCTGCTGACTGGGAGGCAACACTACAAGCAAGATGAAAAGAGAAGCAAGAATACAGAAGAAAGAAGTAAGAAGTGACAGATGAAGAAAAGGAAGGGTTTTTTATTATTATTTATGAAACCACTGTCTTTTTTTTACACGTAATAGTTAGAGAGTAAAAAATGACTCCCTTTACCCATTTAAAAGACAGACATCTTGGATCTCAATGGTAAAGGCGTTTCCCAGATGCTAACTTAGTCCAGCAGCAGTTGGGTGATAGATACTTTTTACCCGCTGTGAGCAGGTGAAAAGTTCTTGCCCATTGACTTCCATGTCTGTCATAAGCACCACTTTTGGGGGTCTCAAATCTACTCTGCACGTCTGGTGTGGAACTACAACAGCCAATCATATCTCAGCCTTCCTTGTCGATGGGAAAATTTAGAAGGCTGCAATTCTCACAGTAATAAATCTAGAGTCTCCAAACTTGGCACAGTTGGTCATTTGGTGACTGAGGTTACAAATTCAGGAGATGGGGAAAAGCATAAAACAGCCAATCAAATTTCAGCCATTCATTTTAAATGGGAAAATGTAAACTGCAGCCATTCTTAGACGGTTAATTTCAGAGTTCTCAAACTTTGCACAGTTGGTCACTGGGTGACTGGGATTAATATTCAGGAAAGTGAGTGGAACCTACAACAGTCAATCATAATTCACCTATTGATTTTCAAGGGGAATATTTAAATTACTGCAATTATTACTCTGTTAATGGCAGAGGAATCAAACCAGCTACATTTGATTGTTGGGTGACTGGGGTTTAAATTCTTAAAAGGGGCAGAGCCACAAACAGCCAATCAGATTTGTTTGATTGATTTTAATGGGAAAAATGTAACTGCTTCCATTCTCACATTATTGATGCCAAGGACCCCAAAGCTCACAAACCTGGTCATTGATCGACTATGTATCAAGGTTTGAAAAAGTGGCTGGACCCAACATCAACCAAATACATTCTCGGGCAATGCCGGGTCTTCAGCCAGTTGTTTATATTACTTTCATGACCTGGTGGAAGCACTGTTGAACTTTTGCATGGGCTTCCACTGTCTACCAGCAGATTTTTCTCCTCATATTGGGAACTCTGCAGTTTTTGGCTCACCTTCAGATGGAACTCTGAACATTCTGAACAGCCACTTGACCAATGTGCAGCATATACTGTATACTGGTGGTAAGGTTGCTTCTCCCATTCATTATGATAGTAGCCCTTATGATTCTGGCAATCAATCCTTGAACCTTGTTCCTTGTGCCTTGCCTCCTGTATCTTGCTATTGACTTACTGGTATCGACCTACTGTTTGCTTGACTACTCTTTTGCCTAGTATATAATAATACCTGATCTTCTGGTTTTGACCCTGCTTGCTTGACTATTTGTTTGGTTTCGATTTATGATAATCCGCTCTTGAACATAGATTGCATGAATTGTGCACCTTTATATTACTTTGTTTATATCTACTGTAAATAATTAGTTAGTTAGGGCTGGTCTTCTGGGATCTGTGGTCCACCATTTGTTCTGGGTGTGTATATATATATATATGGTTACATGCTTATTGTTGTATGTATGTATACAGTATTTTCCTTTGCACTCCTGTAAGTAAACATGTTTTTTTTTCACTTTCCAATCAATGGTGCAGACCTCAGTATTTCCTTGCAAGTGATGTTCTGTTCTTGTTTAGGCGTGTTAACAATCTGTGCAGATTGTTACAATTATATGTCTAAATCCAGAGTTGTCTGAAAAAAAAATCATTTATCCACATTTAAAGGGAACCTAAACTGAGAAGGATATGGATTTTTCCTTTTAAAATAATACCAGTTGCATGCGCGGACCTCCCGCACATGCGCAGAAGACCCAGACTGGACGTGACTGAGCAGCAACCGGTGCTGATCACGGCAGACAGCAGGAGGATGGCGAGGGACTCACATGTGCTTATGGGGCTGGAGGAAGCCCCAGATAAGTATCAATTCTGCCATTTATAACAGCTCTGGTTTACTTTAAAAGGAAACATCCATATCCCTCTCAGTTAAGGTTCCCTTTCACTAGGCATAACACATGGCTTGACTTCCAAACTAATTCAACTTACAATCTCCTAGAACAGAACCTGTTTGTAAGTAGGGGACCACTTATATATGCAATCATGGTCTATAGATTTTTTAAATTTGTATTGATGGAAAGAAAAATGTGTCCAGTTTTTCCTTTCATTTTTCTGTACTGCTGCTGCCATGGAAGTGGTTGTGCACCCATGTAGAGCTGTACTTTGGTGCTCACTCATAACTGATGGTGCACACATGAACTACCCTCCCTCCAAAAATGCTTTATTTCCCACCATAAAATTGGTAAAGAGGGAAAGGTGTTAGTGCTGCAATAGCTCAGGAACTCCTTTAAATGTCATGCATGATTGTATCATTCCACATGTGGACAAACAATACATAAGACATGTGCAGGTAGAAAGAAATGGAACAGAAGCAGCAGTGAGAGGAGGGGAGGGAGGAAACCGGAGGAGCTCAGTACGTTTTACTCTTTTTAGATTTACAAAGAAAAACAGATCACAGTAGTGATACTACTGCTGATCCGCCCACTGCCCGGCCTCCCTCAACGCGTCACTCTCCGGACTCCTCCTCCTCCTCAGTCACTCCATAGTGCCGCCCACTGCCAGCCACCCACTACCGCACAGGTACAGTTTCACTTCCTAACTTTTGAATGGGGAAGCGGGCAGAGGGGGGAGCACTAGCGGAGGGGGTGGGGGGAATTTCCGACCCCCCCCCCCCGCGATCGGGGCATGCTCCCCCCTTATGCCTGCGACCCCATAGGGCCCCCAAAAGCGGGATGTTCGGGGAGTTCGGGGTTCGGCCCGAACATGCCGAACATTGCGGCCATGTTCGGCGAACTTTCCCGAACCCGAACATCCAGGTGTTCGCCCAACACTAGGGGAGAGCCATCCCCTCCTCAAGTGAAATTAGTATAGGGGTTCTGATGTATCCCTTACCCATTTCCACAAAGAGTTAAAAAAATAAAAACACAACCACGAGAAAAGCCCTTCAATATTCTTAATTAACCAAAATACCTACCTTTAATCAATGCTCCCATGACAGCATCCTTGGAAATGATCCAATGAAGATACCTTGACTGAAGTTCTCCGCACACCCGTCCCCACCCCACACACACTGCTCCATGTGCAGCACTAGCTATACAAACTATAGCTGAGTAAAATGATTTTTAAAAGTCTCTCCAGAGCTCCCCATTGGTCCATTAATCAAATGAGAAAATGCGAACAGCAAACGGTCGTTTTTTGCCATGAACTGACCACCAGCAAACGTGCTCGTCCATCATTATTCAGCACTGAACAAGTGAAAGGGTATTAAAAAGATGTTAAGAAAGGTAATGTCAACCTTAAAGAAGAACTGTCGTGAAAATATTAAAATTTAAAACACATATAAATAGGCAGTGCATTTTTATCAGAGTAACATGAGCCATACATTACTTTTCTCCTATGTTGCTGCCACTTACAATAGGTAGTAGAAATCTGACATTACCAACAGGTTTTGGGTTAGTCTGGATATGAGTATCCAGCTTACAATTGTTCCTCTTCTTTTCTTTTTGGGCGAGATCTCTTATAACAGGGGTCCCCAAACGTTTTGGGTCAAGGGCCGAGTCAACAAACTTCAGACTGCTAGGGGGCCGTAGTATACATAAAATAATGCAGAAGTCTTTTGTGCACCAGACAGTAAAGCATACCCAGGTGACAACCTGCAGTCCAATTGGACAACAGCATCACCGGATGTGGAATTTGATTGGAAACCAGCAAATTACTGCTTTCTGGCTTCATTCTATATGCAGATCACCAATATTTAAAGATGTAGCTGACCGCATCTGTAATACATGTTGTGTATGGGGGGCTGGTAAGAAAAGCCTCAGGGGGCCACATTCGGCCCGCGGGCCTTAGTTTGAGGACCACTGTCTTATAAGGACCAACAGAAGGTGGATATCATTTTAACGGGTTAAGGCCAACTTCCTGAATGAACCACTTTTCATTTACTTTCCCTCTCTTTTCTTCCACAGGTGTACTAATCGCTTCACAACGGAATAACAGGTAAATAACTAATATAAGAGTTAATGAAAACTGAGTTAGGCCTCTTTTAATGATCTTTTTCTCTACATCTCTTCTGCAGCAAAACAAAAAATACCGATACAATAGTTTGCTGAGCCTTTTTTATATTAGCTACAAAAGAAATACTAAATAGAGATGGCCCGAACGGTTCACATGCGAACTTGTTCGCAGGAACAACGCGAGTTCGCATTCGCGTCAAATCGCGAACTTTATGCGAGTTTGACCCGCCCCCTATACTACATCATTGGGCTAAACTTTGACCCTCTACATCACAGTCAGCAGACACATGGCAGCCAATCAGGCTGCACTCCCTCCAACCCTCCCATATAAAGCAGCAGCGTCAGCCATTTTCTTACTCTGTGTGCTGCTGTATTAGTGAGAGAAGGGAGAGACATTGGAGAGATAGGGAAAGTGATAGTTAGGAGGTCTGTTAGCTTGCTCCTTGCTGATATTTGTTGATGAAAAGCACCCCAAAACAGCTCTTTTGAGAGCTAATGCTCTTGTGATGTGTGTTTTTTTGTGTGTGTGTGTGGCCCACTGACAGTGCATATACAGCCCTGTCTGTCGCAGCTGGCCCTTGCTAATTGCTATACTGTGCCAGGCCCAGCACATTCAGTGCCAAGTGTGACTGCTGCACATTGTATTATAATACCAGTCACTGCATCTGTGTGACAGCACACTGTTTTTTATACCAGTCCGTGCATACCTTTGCACTGCACCTGTGTGACCGCATGCTGTTTTATATACCAGTCACTGCAAACCTTTCACTGCATCTTTGTAACCACATGCTGTTTTATATACCAGTCACTGCATACCTTTCACTGCATCTGTGTTTTATATACCAGCAGTCAGTGCATCCATTTTCACTGCACCTGTGTGACTGCACATTGTTCTACCAGCAGTCACTGCAACCTTTTCACTGCACCTGTGTGACTGCACATTGTTATACCAGCAGTCACAGCATACCTTTCACTGCACCTGTGTGACTGCACATTGTTATACCAGCAGTCACTGCATACCTTTCACTTCACCTGTGTGACTGCACATTGTTATACAAGCAGTCAGTGCATCCATTTTCACTGTACCTGTGTGACTGCTGCACATTGTATTATAATACCAGTCACTGCATACCTTTTGCTGCATCTGTGTGACTGGAAACTGTATTATATACCAGTCAGTGCATAGCTTTCACTGCATCTGTGACTGTGACATTGTATTGTACCAGCAGTCAGCCAGGCCGAAATTATTTTTCTAAAAAGGCGATACCCAAACTGTACCGTGATGTTGAAAGGCAAGTGGTGTCATCCCTGGCACACAGCGTTGGGTCAAGGGTCCATCAGACCACAGATTCCTGGGCCCATATGCAATTAACTTTTTCTCCTGCGTTTTCTCCTAGGAGATAATTTTTCATGTTCCCGTTTAAATAACTTTTCAGCACTTTGCAATTAAAAAGGATTAAAAGGTAAGTGAAAAAGGACTATCAATATAATTTTGAGTGCTTTCTCACTTGGTGGTGGTTTAAAGGGCATTTCATTGAAAAGTTATGAAAATATCACCTAGGAGAAAAAGTTAATTGCATATGGGCCCCGGACTTAGTGTTGGGCGAACAGTGTTCGCCACTGTTCGGGTTCTGCAGAACATCACCCTGTTCGGGTGATGTTCGAGTTCGGCCGAACACCTGATGGTGTTCGGCCAAACTGTTCGGCCATATGGCCAAACTAAGAGCGCATGGCCGAACGTTACCCGAACGTTCGGCTAGCGCTGTGATTGGCCGAACAGGTTACGTGGTTCGGACCCGAACGCGCTCTGATTGGCCGAACGGGTCACGTGGTTCGGGTAAATAAATACCCGATCCACGTCATTTCTCCGCCATTTGTCTGTGGGTTTAGCTTTGGGTAGGCAGGCAGGGTAGTTCTCTCTCCAGCCAGGCTAGCCAGGGTCCCCCGGTCATTGTGTCGCTGCTGGGAATAGTAGTACACCGCTCACCCACACTATATAGCATTGTGTTTACTGCCACTCTGTGTCTCTGCTGGGAACAGTAGTACACCGCTCACCCTGTATAGCATTGTGCTCTGTGTCGCTGCTGGGAACAGTAGTACACCGCTCACCCACACTATATAGCATTGTGTTTACTGCCACTCTGTGTGTCTGCTGGGAACAGTAGTACACCGCTCACCCTGTATAGCATTGTGCTTTGTGTCGCTGCTGGAAATAGTAGTACACCGCTCACCCACACTATATAGCATTGTGTTTACTGGTTAGCATTGCCGGTCCCTGTTTATGGAACCTCTTATCTTTATTACATTTATGACTGGATGGCGGCAAAATGCATGCTATCCGCACGCTTCTTGTCCTCATGCAAGGCCTGGGTTGTTGTGTCTGAAAGCGTGGCCTTCTCCTCCTGCGCCTCCTCCTGTTCCATCATGTGTGCTGCTGCTGCTGGGTTAGCGTTGCCGGTCCCTGTTTATGGAACCTCTTATCTGTATTACATTTATGACTGCATGGCGGCAAAATGCATGTAACCTGTGCAAAGAAAACAGACATTTCCCGCATTTAAAAGACAGTTTTCCCTTTGAAACTTTAAAATCGATTTTCTCAAAAACTATAAGCTCTTTTTGCTAATTTTTTTTCCCTCTTGTACCCACTCCCAAGGTGCACATACCCTGTAAATTTGGGGTATGTAGCATGTAAGGAGGCTTTACAAAGCACGAAAGTTCGGGTCCCCATTGACTTCCATTATGTTCGGAGTTCGGCGCGAACACCCGAACATTGCGGCCATGTTCGGTGAACGTTCGCGAACCCGAACATCCAGGTGTTGGCCCAACACTAGCCCCGGTCTGCAAAGCACAGTCAGGGCAGGTACATTGGGTCCTTCCTTGGATGTGTGGTGGTAGCTGTTTCTCAGGCTCCCACTCTGGACCGGAATCGAACCCAGATTCCCCGGCCATTACCCGTGGTCACCATGGTGCAGAGTGTGTTGGGGGCACACCTAAAACCAAGATAATAAGGTCATTGCTTCATTGTGGACAGACCAAATTCGATCAACTGGACACTCAGTCCTGTCATTGAGCTACCTCAGCCCGACCATATGGGCTTGAAAACAGCCATCACCTGCACTCTCGCCATGGTGAGCACGAGTCCAGCTCGGCCATCACTACACAAACAGCTGTTTATGGTGTGTTACACAGTGAGTTTGGTCTGTCAGTGTGAAGTAGTACTCTAATTACACTACCTGATTGATGTATACACACGCAAGATGTTTTAAAGCACTTTATGCCTCCAATTTAGCAATGCAATGTGATTTCTGCACTTAAAACCCAGCTGTGCATCAAATCCGTAATTTTCCCGGGGCTTTTGGCGTGTATTCCACTCCGCCGTGCCCCCCTCCAGGTGTTAGACCCCAGTTGAAACATCTTTTTCATCACTCCATCTTTTACAGAGGCGCTCAGTGTGGTTTTGATGCTGTTAAGCTGTATGCTCCTTTTTGATTGGCCTGATGAAGCGGGATTGAGCCCGTGAAACGCGTTGCCTATTTTTACTGTGGAGTATAAATAAATTGTTGTTTGACTGTTGATGCCACAGTCCTTCCTTTGTTTGCTTTGTCTGCATGGATGGGATAGGCCCACCACTGCCCCATCGGTTTTAAGCTCGTTTAAGTGACTTTTATTCTATTGGCGCCTCTGGAAAGCTTCTACATATTGCTAAGTCCACCCTTGGTGGAGGGTTGTACCCATCTTCTTCCCATCTACAGAGAGCGACTTTTAATCCTGAGTGGGGTCAGGTTAATCTCCCCACCTGCCTTCACAGTGGTTGCCTAATGGTAACCCTGGTTTGTGAGTATTAAATTGTTATATTACTCATTATTAATTATCGTCTATACAATATCACACTATTGAGCTCTTGGTGTCCCCCCTCCCTTTATCTTTTTCATCACATTTGTGGCCAGAATTAGTGTTTGAAGTTTTGAAAGTTGCCCTGCTCATTGAAGTCTATTGCGGTTCGCAAACTTTTGTGGAAGTCCGCGTTCGAGGTTCATGAGCCGCAAATCAGAGTTTTGAGCCATCTCTAATACTAAATTGTCAGCTTCTTGAAAGGAGAAGTGATATATCAGTATAGTAGTAATATGTTTAGTTAGCTGGCAAGCTAGATTAGTTCATACTTAAAATCATCTGAATGAATGTACTAAGTATGGGAGTCTCTAAATGGGGTCAGAGCATTCTTGAAGACTTGTTATAATTAGACAGTCTAGTTTTATTTCGAATCACATGCTTCTATTCCTGAAAAATAGCTGTAGCCAATCTTCTATAATAACTTGTCCCAGGGTATACACTCTTACTAGCTGAAGTTAGCTGGTGAGTCATCAATTACACTAAGTGAAATAGAAATATTTATACTCAATATGTCTTTCTCAGCTGTCCTGCTTGTTTACCATATTAAAACTGCCTGTTTCTCTCTTTTGCTCTCTCACTCTCTCAGTGCCTTCTTTCTACTTTTCTTTACAGCTTTACTAAGTCTCATGTCCTATCTGTGTTCTCCTCTGCTGGATGGCTTGCTACAACTCTGGACGGCCCCTCTCATCTCTCGGGGCCCTCCGCCGCCTCTCCCTTACAGCTGCATCCTCTCCACTCTCCATGATCGCCGCCAGCTAACTGCGCCACCTTACACCCCAAAACGGTTCTTAACGTTCTATCTAATGGCTCCTGCACATGCTCCCCCATTCAGTGATCTACCTGTGTCCCCGCTGTCTAGCAACAGAAAGGGGGATATGTGTGCATAAAACTATACATGCACATGCCTCCCTGTCCTCTCCTGAACACAGCAGCCACCAAGCACTGACTTGCCTACCCCACATGCTAAACAGACCTGTGTCAGCAGAACATCAATTTAAGCTGCTGGCCAGGTATTTCAATATATATATATATACATTAGAGATGGCCTTCCGGGGTTCGCGAACGCAGAGAACCGCAAACTTTTCCGGAAGTTCGGTTCGCCCCCATAGTGCATCATGAGGGTCAACTTTGACTGTACCTGTGTGACTGCTGCACATTCAGAACCTGAAGTCTGGCCACTTCGGGATCTGGCTGGCCAAAACGCGATGTGCCCGTGCCCCTACGGTCAATGTTAGAAATAAAATGATTCCCGGAAGTTTCATGTATTTTCTGGACATCTCGCTGCGGTCAAATGTATCAAAAGTTAGTTAATTTCATTAAATTAAGCCGGCGGCAATGTAACGGATGAAGCCGCCGGCCTCCTCTCCTCCCCCTGCCTCTCTCCTATACAATACTGGCAGCCAGGGGACATGCGTGTCCCCGAGAGTTGTTCATCGCACCAGGGAAGCAGAGCGGGGAGGCTGCAGACATTGCTTCTGCCAGCACCTGCTCTGCAGAAATGGCAGGTTTCCTGCTGTGATGAAAGACTCTGGGGGGGACACGCATGTCCCCTGGCTGCCAGTATTGTATAGGAGAGAGGCAGGGGGAGGAGAGAAAGCTGAAGCCGGCAGCTTCATCTGTTACATTGCCGCCGGCTTAATTTAATTAAGTGGCCAGAGTTCGGGTTCTGGCCGTAACATATACACATGCAAGATGTTTTAAAGCACTTTAGGCCTGCAATTTAACATTCAATGTGATTTCTGCCTTTAAAATGCTGCTTTGCGTTTAATCCAGATTTTCCCCAGGGCTTTTGGCATCTATACCACTCATCCATGCAAAAACTCAGATGTTAGACCCCTTGAAACATCTTTTCCATCACTTTTGTGTCCAGCATAAGTGTTTCTAGTTTTCAAAGTTCGCCTCCCCATTGATATCTATTGCAGTTCGCGAAAGTTCGTGAACCGAAAATCGGAGGTTTGGGCCATCTCTAATGAGCTTTCTCCTTCTACTGGCTACATACCATGGACATGCTACAGTAGTATTCTCAACGGGACTAGAAGGTTGTAGATGGTGGAGATTTTGAACAAGCCCATGGGAAAATTCATATTGTTTCTTCCTCCCCATGTGACAAAAAAGCACTACCACCAAGTTGAATTGGATAAAGAGGTGATATTGTAAACCTTTACCTATTAACCACACATGGACCCATATGCAATTCACTTTTTCACCGGAGTGAAAGATCATTTTAAACTTGTCAAAGTGCCTTTTAAGCCACCAGAAAGCAAGAAAATACTCAAAATAATGTTGATACTGCTTTTTCATCTACTTTTTGGTACTTTTTTAGTTGAAAAGTCCTGGAAAGTTATTTTAAATTGAAGATGAAAAATGATCTCCTAGGAGAAAACTCAGATGAAAAAGTCAATTTCATATGGCCCATGTGCCCATATGCAATTAACTTTTACTCCTGAGTTCTCTCCTAGGAGATAATTTGTCAACTTCCATTGAAATAAAAAAAAAATCTTTTTCAGCACTTTGCTATTGAAAAAGGACCAAAAAGTAGGTGAAGAAGTAATGTCAAAATTATTTTGAGTATTTTCTCTCTTGCTGGTGGTTTAAAAGGCACCTTATTGACAATTTGTGAAAATATCACCTAGGAGAAAACGCTGGAGAAAAAGTTTATTGCATATGGAGCATGGGCCCATATGCAATTAACTCTTTCTCCTGTATTTACTCCTAGTAGTAAATGTTTCAACTTCTTTTTAAAATAACTTTTCAGCACTTTGCAATTGAAAAAAATACTAAAAATTAGGTAAATGTACTATCAAAATAAGTATTTTCTTACTTGCTGGGGGTTCAAAACCCATTATTATTTATAAAAAAGGAAAAAGTTTGCGCTTGTGTGGATGAATGTGTTGCTGCTAGAGGTGGGGTCGGCTCAGACCCAATGATGAAGGAGAAAATGTATATAGTACCCCAGCGTAAAAAAGGGTGTGGAACTTGCCCCGGGCTATGCAAACCCACTCGAGATGTAAGCAGATGACAGTACAGTACCTTAATAGAGGTTACATCTAGCTGCCCAAATACTTGCTGTAATCCTGATCTCTGTATTTCAAGTAATCCCAATATCACAGCGGCGGGGGATAAGAGATAGCTCGCTCTACCACTTCCTGTTTCCGGTCCGTCAAGCCCTACAACCAGTAGGGTGCATGCTGCACTGCAATGTAGTTCCATGCGCCAATAAAATTGCACCGGACAGCCTAAAAAAGAAATAGGCAACATATAGTGCAGAGAGTAGCAAAATGAGTGTCCACCGCTTAGGAATCACTTACTAGAAGCAGAGCTTGTTTATTGCACATAATAAAAACACGTAGACTCCTCTCCCGACTCGAGTTTTGGGAGGAAGACATACAGCCGAAACTCGAGTCGGGAGAGGAGTCTACGTGTTTTTATTACGTGCAATAAACAAGCTCTGCTTCTAGTAAGTGATTCCTAAGCGGTGGACACTCATTTCGCTACTCTCGGCACTATATGTTGCCTATTTCTTTTTTAGGCTGTCCGGTGCGATTTTATTGGCGCACGGAACTACATTGCAGTGCAGCACGCACCCTACTGGCAGTACGGCTTGACGGACCGGAAACAGGAAGTGGTAGAGCACTCTAGCTCTTATCCCCCGCCGCTGTGATATTGGGATTACTTGAAATACAGAGATCAGGATTACAACAAGTATTTGGGCAGCTAGATGTAACCTCTATTAACCTTCCTGGCAGTAACCCCGAATGTAGTTCGGGGTAAGCCGCGCAGGAGGATTTCTCAGGCCCTGCTGGGCCGATTTGCATAATTTTTTTTTTGCTAAACGCAGCTAGCACTTTGCTAGCTGTGTGTGCACTCCGATCGGTACCGCTACCCGCCGATTCGCCGATACCCGCCACGTCGCCCCCCACCCAGACCCCATGCGCTGCCTGGCCAATCAGTGCCAGGCAGCGCTGAGGGGTGGATTGGGACTCCCTTTGACGTCACGACGTCGATGAGGTCATCCCGCCCGTCACCATGGCGACGGGGGAAGCCCTAATGGAAATCCCGTTCAGAACGGGATTACCGGATGGGCTTGATTGCCAGAGGCAATCGAAGAGGGTGGGGGGATGCCGCTGCACAGCGGCTGTCATGCAGCGAGCCCTAAACTCGCTACATGATTTAAAAAAAGAAAAAAACTAAAAAAAAAAAACTGCTGCACTGCCCCCTGGCGGTTTTTAAAAGACAGCCAGGAGGGTTAAGGTACTGTACTGTCATCTGCTTACATCTCGAGTGGGCTTGCATAGCCCGGGGCAAGTTCCAAGCCCTATTTTGCGCTGGGGTACTATACACATTTTCTCCTTCATTTTTATTTACAGGTTTAACAATATCCATAATATGGGCCATAATATGAAGTTCACATTTTCTCCAGAGTTTTCCCCTAGGTGAAATTTTAACAACTTGTCATAAAATGCCTTTAAAACCACCAGCAAGCAAGAAAATACTCAAAATAATTTTGACAGTAAGTTTTCACCTACTTTTTGGTACTTTTTTAATTGAAGAATGCTGAAAAGTTATTTTAAATACTAGCTGATTGCCTGGCGTTGCCCGGGTATGTATTTGGCTGGTGTTGGCTCCGCCTACGTTTTCTAACCCTAACACACAATTATTTGTACGTTGAACAGAGGCGCCAGCAGGATAAAAATTCATAAAATCTTTAAAAGTGCTTGGAGGAAGTGGTGGGCTTGCCTCCCAAAAGCAGACAAGACATCCTTTTTTTATATAAATAAACACATTTATTATGCAATACCCCAGACAGTAATGCAACGCGTTTCACAGGTCAAGCCTGCTTCATCAGGCAAAAATGGGGGCAACAGGAGGTCTGTAGTAGCAGGAATAGCGCCTCAGTATACTGAGGCGCTATTCCTGCTACTACAGACCTCTTGTTGCCCCTATTTTTGCCTGATGAAGCGGGCTTGACCTGCGAAACGCGTTGCATTACTGTCTGGGGTATTGTATAATAAATGTGTTTATTTGTAGTTAGCCAATAAATGGTATCATCCTGATTTAAAACTTCTTGCTTTTACTGATGGCTAACACGGTACAATACCCTACTGCTACTACTATGCTTGAAGATACCGCAATGTACCGCACTTTCCTGGAACTAAAGAAAGACCTGAAGAAACTTGCACAACTGGACAGCGACATCTTTTTCTTGACTACATGCAAAAAGGAAAAACTTATACCTCAAGGACTAAGGATACAGAATCCCACCCTGCATACATACAATAGCAGGTTTGCAGAAGAAATCTGCAGGAGGAGCTCGGAGAGAATACGGAATAACCTTTTAAGAGTCTGCTATAACCGTAAGAGGATTACAAAGGATGAGATACAGAGCCTGAAACTGTCTCTGAATGATGAGCCCACTGGATATACATGGGATAAACTACAAACCTTCTATGGGAAACTACAGAGATTCCTAATTAACAACAAAAAGAAAAAACTTCAGAGACTTAGAATTAAGAGTGGACGCCTGGATGCACAAGCAGCAGAAAAAGAGCAACCCACAGGTGTAATGAATCTTTCCTCTTATCAGGCTACTGAAGCTGAAATGTCAGTACTCTCCAAAGGCCTGTCATTCTGCCCTGCGAGACCCATAGACAGGATTGCACGCTGTGGAGATATGGAGGAATTTTTCAGAAAGCTGCGACTCAAGGAACACTACCATGATAAGGAAGCCTGTGATACAATGGGTAATGGACCAAAACGCACTAGATCTAAAAAGAAAAAAAAGAAAAAAAGATGGACCCCCAAAGAAGGAAAAAACCCGGCCCTGGATAAATACATCAACAAATTCAGACGCAGACTCTGTGACAGGATCCTGAGTAAAAGAAAGACACTGGCCCAGAACGTAACACCACAGGAGCGACAGGCCATCAGATCCCTTAAGGAGAATAAGGACATTATTATTAAACCAGCGGATAAAGGTGGTGCCATAGTCATAATGAACACCAGTGACTACATCCAGGAGGCACAAAGACAATTATCAAACACCGCTCACTATGCCAAATTACAGGGGGACCCCACAAAATGCTACAGGATGGCACTTAATAGGATGGTAACAGATTGCCTGCAAACATCAGACAACATGTAAGGACCCTTGTCCCTGAAGAGCCTAAAACAGCCTGCTTTTACATGCTTGATGCTTCCCAAGATCCACAAAGAGGGAAACCCAGGCAGGCCCATAATCTCAGGGAGCGGAACTCTTACAGAGAACATTTCAGGGTGGCTGGAAAACATCTTGAAACCTCTTGTCTGTAAAAGACCCAGCTACTTACAGGATACCACCCACCTCCTGAACAAACTGACAGCCATCGGCCCAGTACCTGAGGGAACCATACTGGCCACGATGGACGTGGAGTCCCTGTACACGAACATTCCCCATGATGATGGTATTGCGGCCTGCCGTAAATATCTTCAGGGTCAGGGCATACCAGTAAAGCCTATTACTGGACTGATCAAATTCATTCTCACTCACAATTATTTCACTTTTGGACAGGACCTCTATTTACAGCAGATGGGCGTGGCAATGGGTTCGCGATTCGCTCCACAGTATGCAAATCTATTCATGGCCAAAATCGAAGAGGAATACCTCAATGCATGTGGCATAAAACCCTTGGCCTACTTCCGCTTCATTGATGATATTTTAATCATCTGGTCCGCAAGTGAGGATGATCTTCTCCAGTTCCACAGGAACTTCAATGCCTTCCATCCTACAATCAAATTGAAACTTACCTACTCTCACACAGAGATTAACTTTCTGGACACCACCATGTACATCAGGGGTAACAACATACAAACCTCTGTGTATCGCAAACCTACAGACCGTCCCACATACCTAAGATATGACAGTTTTCATCCCAAGCACATTAAGAACTCTATAATTTACAGCCAAGCAATAAGATACAACCGGATTTGTTCTGACAGGATGGACAGAGACAAGCACCTGGATCACCTTAAGAACACTTTCATTAAACAAGGTTACAGTCCTCCCATGGCTGAGGCCCAAATCAGGAAAGCCAGCAACATCCCCAGGACTGAACTCCTGAAATATAAGCAAAACCAGAAAGAGGAACGTGTCCCTTTGGTTGTCACCTACAACCCACACCTGGAAATCTTAAGGAGGATTGCTAAGGAACTTCATCCCATTTTACACAAGGATCACAGACTAAGAACGATATTCCCTAAACCTCCAATCTTGTCATATCGGCAACCACACAATCTAAAACAGATGATTGTCAGGAGCTATTTGAATAGGCCTCAACAAAAGGGAACATCACCCTGCTGACAAAAAATATGTGGGACCTGCAGACACATTTACTCCACTGACAGGGTAACGATACCAGGTTCACAACAGGAGTACAGAGTACAAGGTAAATTTTCCTGTGGGTCCACCAATCTGGTATATCTGATCATGTGTGCTAAATGCCCCAATGTTATGTACGTGGGAGAAACTGGACAAACTCTACGCAAACGTATGAATGGACACAGGTACACTATTAATGATACCAAATCTGGACTCCCAGTTGCTACACACTTTTGGTCCAACGGACATAGCATGGATGATCTTTGTGTCACTGCCCTGAAGGGCGGCTTCAAAACGTCAAATGACCGATTGATAGCAGAAACAAAATTTATAAATTGGTTCAAACCTGTGCAGAAGGGTTTGAATAAGGACAACAACTTTCTATATTGGTATGAGATTGATGATATTTAAACTGTCTCAGCCACTCTAGCTGAACTTGTGAACTAAGAATTTATGATACCTCTGGGTCAATCCTAATACCAGGTCTGTGAGCCATGGAGTAAACAAGGATCCTTATCTTACCCCATTTAGATGGTCTGTTTGAATTAAGGCCTCTTAATGACGTATTTATGCTTGAAAAAAATATCTGTTTTCCCTTTTGATGTTGCATGTATATAAGCTGTCTGTACCACCAGCTTGCAAACTAACAGGATGTAAACCTGACGAAGGCTGCAAGGCCGAAAGCTTGTTTATTCTTATTCATTTGTAGTTAGCCAATAAATGGTATCATCCTGATTTAAAACTTCTTGCTTTTACTGATGGCTAACACGGTACAATACCCTACTGCTACTTATATAAAAAAAGGACGTCTTGTCTGCTTTTGGGAGGCAAGCCCACCACTTCCTCCAAGCACTTTTAAAGATTTTATGAATTTTTATCCTGCTGGCGCCTCTGTTCAATGTACAAATACATTGCGTCCACTCCTGGTGGAGGGGAGTGCTACCCCCTTTTTCTCATCTCTACAGAGAGCGACTTCTTAGCCCTGAGTGAGGACAGGCCTAATCTCCTCACCTGCCTTTATAGTGGTTACCTGGACGGTAACCCATGTTTGTGAGTATAATTGTTCTCACTTAACCATTTGACCAAATTATCCTAACTTACTACACCATATTGGGCTCTCGGTTTTCTGCTTTAATTTTTCTAACACACAATTACTCACTGACCAAGTTTGTGAGCTTTGCGGTCTTTGGTATCAATAATCTGCATTGAAATGAAACAAATCTGATTGGCTGTGTGTGGATCCACCCCCTTTTCTGAATTTGAACCCCAGTCACCCAGTAACCAACTGTACCAGGTTTGAGGCCTGTGCCATTAACAGTTCAAGAATGGTAGCAATTAAATATTCCCCTTGAAAAGCAATAGGTGGAGCCTAATTTTGTAGGCTCCCCCCACTTTTCTGAATATTAATCCCAGTCACCCAGTGACCAACTGTGCAAAGTTTAAAAACCCTGCCATTAACAATGTAAGAATGGCTGCAATTTACATTTTCCCAGTGAAATTTGTATTTGTCTCCACCCACTGATGACCTGGCATTGCCCGGGTATGTATTTGACTGGTGTGGGCTTCGCTCACTTTCTAATCCTAACGCACAAACACTCAATGACTAAGTTTGTGAGATTTGGGGTCCTTGGCATCAATAATTTGTATATTCCCATAGAAATTAAACAAATCAGATAGGCCATTTGTGGCTCCGCCCCTCTCCAGCATTTGAACGCCAGTCACCCAATGACCAACTGTAGCAGGTTTGAGGCATCTGCTATTAACAGTGTAAAAATGGCAGAAATTTAAATATTCCACTTGAAAATCAACAGGTGAATTTTGATTGGCTATTATAGGCTCCACCCACTTCCCTGAATATTAATCTCAGTCACTCAGTGACCATCTGGGCAAAGTTTGTGAACCCTGCCATAAACAGTGTAAGAAGGGCTGCAGTTTACACTTTCCCAGTGAAATTTGTTTTTGGCTCCGCCCACTTTTTGTAACCTGGACACAAAGTCACTACTCAATGACCAAGTTTGTGAGCTCTGGGGTCCTTGGCATCAGTAATTTGTATTTTCCCATGAAATGAAACAAATCTGATTCACCGTTTGTGGCTCTGTCCCCTTTTCTGAATTTGAACCCCAGTGACCGAATGACCAACTGTACCAGGTTTGAGGCTTGTGCCATAAGTGCAAGAATGGCAGCAATTTTAATATTCTCCTTGAAAAGTGACATGTGATTTTTGATTGCCATTTTTAGGCTCCTCCCACCTTTCTGAATATTAATCCCAGTCACCCAGTAACCAGCTATGCTAAGTTTAAGAACCCTGCCATTAACAGTGAAGAAGGGCTGCAGTTTACAATTTCCCAGAAAAATCTGTTTTTAACTCCACCCACTTTTTGTAACCTGGACACACAGTCACTACTCACAAGTTTGTGAGCTTTTGGGTTCGTGGCATCAAAATTGTGCTAATGGAAGCAGTTTATCCAGCAAAGAAATCTGGCTGTTTTTGGCTCCGCACCTTTACTGAATTTGAACATTTTTGCATTTTACCATTGAAATTAAACAAATCTAATTGGCTGTTTTTGGCCTGATCCCTTCAGAATTTAAACCCCAGTCTCCCAGTGACTGACTGTAGCAGATTTTAGGCCTCTGCCATTAAGAGTGCATGAATGGCAGCAATGTAAATATTCCCCTTGAAAATCAAAAGGTGAATTTTGATTAGCTGCTGTAGGCTCCACACACTTTTCTGAATATTAGTCCCAGTCACCCAGTGGCCAACTGTGTCACGTTTGAGAACCCTGCCAATAAAAGAATGGCTGAAATCAATCTAACAAATCTGATTGGCTGTTTGTGGCTCCACCCCTTTAGTGAATTTGGACCCTAGTCACTCAATGACTTACTGTATCAGGTTTGAGGCCTCTGCCACTAACAGTGTGAGAATGGTAGCAATGGGAATATTCCCCTTGAAAATCAATAGGTACATTTTGATTGGCTGTTGTAGGCTCCACCCACATTTCTGAATATTCATCCCAGTCACCCAGTGGCCAATTGTGTAAAGTTTGGGAACCCTGCCAAAGTTTGGGAACCCCACTTTTCCTGGATTTGTAACCTCGGTCACCAAGTGACCAACTGTGCCATGTGTGGGGACTCTGGCTTGATTACTGTGAGAATGGCAGCCTTTTACATTTTTTCCATTGACTTGAATGGGTGATATCTGATTTGCTGTTTGTAGCTCCGCCCATGTGTGCAGGGGGGCCGTGAGACCCCCAGAACATATCATCCCAGGTAGTAAGGGATCTGTGTACCAAGTTTCATTCAAATCGGTCAAGCCGTTTTCACGTGATCGCGGCACATACATACACACACACACACACACATACTGTACATACACACATCCGATTTTATATATATAGATAAAATGAAAAAATATCTCCTAGGAGAAAACTCAGGAGAAAAAGTGAATTGCATATGGGCTATGGTTCCTTATGCAATTAACATTTTCTACTAAGTTTTCACCTATGAGATCATTTTCACCTTCTGTTTGAAATAACTTTTCAACAATTTGCAATTGGAAAAGGGTCAAAAAGTTTGTGAAAAAGTACAATTACAATTATTTTGAGTATTTTCTTGCTTGCTGGTGGTCTAAAAGGCATATTATCATGATGATGTCACGTCATCATGATTCATCAATGACCTTTGTGCACCCTCCAGACTGCAGGGGGAGGGAAAGACAAGGAGGAACAGCTGCTGTTAGTATAGCTCTTCCTGCAGTACAATATTTGCCTAACAAGACGAATAATTAGAAAGGAGCTGGAAAGAGACAGCACAGCTTTTTTAACACAAGAGAGGTAAACAAAGATTTGTGCTTATTAAAGGAACATATCAATTCATTTAAATTGCAATCAGAAACAGAGCTACAGAACCCCTTTAAACTTCACTCTATTTAAAGAGAAACCATAACCAAGAATTGAATTTCATCCCAATCAGTAGCTGATACCCCCTTTCCCATGAGAAATCTTTTCCTTTTCTTAAACGGATCATCAGGGGGCTCTATATGGCTGATATTGTGTTGAAACCCCTCCCACAGTGTGATGTCAGGACCACAGTGCTGACATCACACTGTGGGAGCCTTGTTGCATTGTGGGAAATACCAGCTATTTCCAACTGCCAAAAAAGCAAGCAGCAGCCACTTCCACTGACATCACCCGCTAGCAGTAAAAATGTCATCATATGATAAATGTCAGAATGTAAATCAGGAAGAGGATTTTACAATGGGCAAACACTGACTAAATCATTTATACATCATTCTTGTAAAAATTAAACACTTTTGTTAATTACGTTATTTTCACTGGAGTTCCTCTTGACGTTTAATAGAAAGTAATTCAACTACATGACTAAGGATGAATGTCGAAGGCCTAAAAATTCAACACTGTACTATATTATTTAATCTGTCACCTAAGAAGTGCCTTTTTCATTGAAATACTTGGATGTGTTTGTGGTTACACTTTCAACAGATCTTACCACTTGTCTATCTGGAAAATGTATACTTTTACATACTGAAAGAACAAAATTCTTGGTGTAACTAGATAGAAAAATAATGTTAATACCTACATTAGCTTACTAAGAAGATCAAAAAGACTTAACCCACAGATGTAGGTTACATTTTGTATCGTTTTTTATTGCCTTAATTTTGAAATATCTATGACTTAATGAAATTCAGTTTATATAACCTTAATTTTGAGTTTCTGCCTTGATAATGATTTATCGAGCTGATATGAAGCTTACCTGGAAGGGAAGGAATAAGGACATTTTTATGTGATTCTTCATTGTGGTAGCATTCAAACCCGATATGATCCTATAATATGGTTTCAATCGATCAGTTTCCTAAACTGGCTTCTTAGGGCATTTTTTTTTAATCAGGAAAGAAAATTAGGACAAGGACAAAATGTCTCTGAAATGTTCTAAGTGTTTCAGAGATATTAGGAGTCCAAATGTCCAGGCTACTTTTCATCTTTATGCTTGGGGCCTGCACGGCAGCCTTTACTGTATGCTCTACAGCAGAGTTCTCTGCACCTCAGCAAATAATATACGGCACTTTCCCTCATTGACTGACTGAAATAAAATAATCTATGATGCATGAACAAGTCTAAATGAAATAATAATATCCTTAGCAGTGAAAACGGATTGGTAATACAGTAATTGAACAGATTTATTGCCATCTCCTAGAGCTAGCCTTCTGAAACAGCCTGCTATTTTATTTAATCTCATATCAGTGGAATTACTGGCTGGTAATCCATTGTTAAACATCATTTAGAGTGATGGATGAAAATGTCAGCTTTTCCAACATAATCAATTCATATCTCATTAGCACATATTATTTATGATTCTCATAATAGGACCTGCAGGAGTCTCAGGGGGAGAATGGAGACCTCAGCTGTTGTTGAAATGAGATGAGATATACTGTAGCTGAGTTAATAACTGCTTATAAAAATACTTCCTTGTGGTATTGATTGGACTTACAATTTTACAAATGAATTGATTACCTCAACCTCTCTCCTTATGGTTTAGAAAAAAGAAACCCTTAGCATGTGCTAATTGGGTTCAAACCATCCTTTGCAACAAAAAGCATTGAACAATCGTAGTCAAGATATTACAAATGCACATATACCAATACTAATTTGAATAATAACTAGTCATGCATATATGACAAATATTCAAAGTGACTGATTTTTGAAGTCCTCTCATCTTTGAAGGACAAGTGCGAGGAAATAAGAAAAACAAGATCTACATACTTGGTGCTTCTTTCAGGCCCTTGCAGCCGATCTGTCCCTCGCCACAGCTCCAGGGTCCCAGGGTCCACTTCATGGCAGTTGCCGACCAGGCCAGGTCGGGATCTTCTACACCTGCGTGAGTGCGCAGCCACGCTATGTGGCCTGGAGTGTTCTGTGCAGGCACAGTACTTCTGTGCCTGCACAGAACACTCCAGGCCATGTGAGCGTGACTGCAAGCAGCGCAGCCATGTGCATGCGCAGGCGCAGAAGATTCCGACCTGGCGAGGCCAGCATCTCCAACGGATCCCAGGACAGAGGAGCTGTGGCAGGGGACAGATCGGCTGCCAGGGGCTAGAGGAAGCCTCAGGTACATAGATCTCATTTTTTTTTTTATTTCCTCGAATGTGTCCTTTAAAACTGGTGTTAGATTCTGTTTTTAAAAGGAACCCGAGGTGAAAGGAATACGGAGGCTAACATATTTATTTCCTTTTAAACAATACCAGTTGCCTGGCCGTACTATTAATCTTTTTGGCTTCTGAATTCCACAATTGAAACAAGCATGCAGCAAATTCAGCCAGATTTGAGTCAGAGCATCTGATCTGCATGGTTGCTCCAGGTCTCTGGCTAAAAGTATTAAAGGCAGAGGATCAACAGGACAGCCAAGTAACTTCCATTGTTTAAAAAAGAAATAAATATGTCAGCCTGAGAGTAATATGGAGGCTGCCATATTTATTTCCTTTTAAAGAATACTAGCTGCCTGGCAGCCTTGCTGGTCTATTTGGCTGCAGTAATGTCTGAATTACACCATAAAACAAGCATGCAGCTAATCTTGTCTGTTCTCACAATATTGTCAGAAACACTTGATCTGTTTCATGATTGTTCAGGGTCTATGGCTGATAGTATTAGAGGCAGAGGATTAGCAGGATAACCAGGCAACTGGTATTGCTAAAAAGGAAATACATATGGCAGCCTCTTCATTTTAATCATGCAGATTTCCCTACAGATTATATTTGTTTATGTATTTTAATTTTATTATATCCTGCTTGTGTTTTCTTAACATTTATCACAATTATGTTTAAAGAGACACTGAAGCGAAAAAAAAAATATGATATAGTGAATTGGTTGTGTACTATGAATAATTACTAGAAGATTAGCAGCAAAGAAAATATTCTCATACTTTTATTTTCAGGTATATAATGTTTTTTCTAACATTGCATCATTCTCTAATATGTGCAGATTACACAACATTCAGCATTCAAAATGAGTCTTTCAGAGCAGTCTGTGAAGTAATGTCCTCTCCTCTAGCAGAGGAAAAGAAAACAGTTGAGATAATAAAAGTCAGATAACAGCCCTCTCCACTACTAAACTTAGTCGGAAAGTTAATGGCTTGTTTGCATAGAGATAACAACTGGAGTTTCTTAACTCTTCCTGTACTGGAAACAATTAGACTGATGTATCTGATCTTAATGTTTTATTTCTTAGCTGTACTACACATACAAATCATAATATCATAATTTTTTTTTCGCTTTAGTGTCTCTTTAAATAATCCTTTCCTTTGCTCATAATCAGTTTTAAACAATTATTCAAATCTGGCTTAATTAGCTGTCCCAAGAAAAATTATATACCTGATTTATCAAGATAGGCACACATACTGTGAATCTAGAACAAAAGTAAAGTGGTTGTCTAGAGCAAACAATCAGGTTAAGCTATGAAATGAAACAAAGATTCTGGGAAATGGAACAACGTTTCTTTCAATTTCCTTTGATTTGTCTGTATAAATCATCCCCTGGGTGTCATGATGTAGGGTTATATGATTTTTTTTATAGGGCTTGTATACCCTTACAGTTGTGTCAATAGCGATCAGCAACCAAGCTGAACCTACCTGTTATATTGCCCATTCTGCCCAATGTATTGTGCCTATGTCACTCATTCAAACATTTGAGGAGGTCTGAATGCCTTCTGTGGAAATAATCAGGTGACTTTGTACAGTCATTTTGGAGAATATCACAAGCTCTGACAGCAATCAACTCTAAAAGCCTAAGAAAAGTAAGGACTTGTTCAAATTGGGTGCGTTCAGAAACGTATTTAGGCACATGATAAAAAACGCATGTGTTGATGTGCGTTTCAAATTTTACAAGTGCTTAGACGCACTTGAACTCATTTTTGTTTAGCATGTTTTGCTTATTTGATTTTTTTTTCTTTTTTATTAAATTAGGGGTAGAAAATGCATCTCCAATGCACATTGCTATGCTAAAAAAGCACACCCATTGACTTGCATTGCTGTGCGCTTCACAGTGCTACGCACGGAAATGCATGCAACACCATGTTTTTCAAATGGACAGTAATAAAGTGCATAGATGTGAACGTGGTACATTAGAAACACTGGAAAAGATGAACCTAGCAAAGCCCACAGTGCAATGCACTGTGAAAAGCATACAGCGACAACCCTGGTGTGAGTAAGGCCTTAAATGGCATAAAAGACTAGTGTGCCTATTGCTGTAAAATTTAATACAGTTGCCCTGTAACATTCATCTACAGTATGTGCCTGTTATAATTCTGTTTTCATTATAGTTTTATATATAAATATTAAAAAGCATAGGATGTGAAGTGCTTTTTTCTTGAAACTATTTTATATTTATATGATTTATAAAAGCAACCTATCCAAAGAAACAAAGTGAACAAGGGTTGCTGTTGAATAAGCCAAATGAACAACTGGAAAACTGTATTGAATAAGATGCAAAACATGTGCCTTGTAAGACAGCAAAGCCTGGTGCTGCTAAATGTACAGTACAGTCAGATGCATTTTAAATACAGTTAAAATCTGTCAAGCCACCAATGAAACTAAAGCTTATTTTGTTGTGTTAATGCAGTTTATGGTGCATCAGTAATCATGGTCAAAATGTCAACTGCTGCCTCAATTAAACTGCATTTGAGAATCATTTTATGTTTCAGCTCATAAACATCAATAAAAGAAAATGAGTAATAAATGACTGTCTAGAGTACAAAAGACCAGCTCATATTTCAGATGAAAATGAAGACAAAACGTAGCTTTTATTTGCCTGTGGAATTCCCATTAACTGCATCACTGACAGGAGGGAACTGGATCAATAGTCGGCTGGCCGCTGAAAACAGTTTCTGGCTGTTCAGCAGCCAATGCGAAAGGAAAGCTGTCATATCGTGATCTTTATCAGGTAATCTTCATTACACCAGACCAATGATATATGTATATGCTGGTCAGCTAGGGGCGCATTTAATTCTTGCTTCTATTTGTGGTCTGAGCACAGATTGCTCACAAATTATTTGTTTACTGGAATGAGAAACCTTCGGTGTTCATTTCTTTTATTCCTTTCATTGGTGACTGATTGCAAACAAGTTCTATGCAATCTTTCTTTCCTTTGTCCAGTTGTTTATGAAAGTCTACAGGAAAATGTATTTTTCTCCTGTATTGAGACTTATATTTTGTTCTTGTTTCTGCAATTGTTCTGATTATAAAGAGCTGGAATGATTTATTTCTGTATAAGTTTCATCCAAGTGTCACAGTGATATTTGTTTTGTAGTGTTAGGTGTAGCACCCCTGGGAGTACTGGCTTAGTAGATGTGATTAGATTCACCTGCTGTGTTTGCCTTGGAACCCTCAAAACTAGAGATGATCTGTTCATGTAATTGTGAGAAAACGCGTGTACTGGCAGCAAGGCGGCTGTTTCCGCGTCCAACGCGGCGGTTTGCACGCAGCAGCGTGCGTCTGATGTGGCTGGGTCTGTTAGTGCACCTGGATGGAGAACTACGCGCGCGAGCCTGAAGTCAGGACCTTTATGCCAGCAGGAGATGGATCAGCTGATAAGGACGATCAGCTGATTCCTGCTGGACTCCTGATTGGCTGAGTGGCTCGGGCGGGGCAGCAGAGTCCTGCAACTATATATATAGCTTGCTTGCCAGTTGCTGGTTGTCTGCCATTGCGAACACTTACGTGGAAGAATTCAGATCATAGTCAGATCCTACAGTGTGTTTGAACCAGGAGGACCTGGGAATTCACACTGAGCCAGAATACTTTTGTTCATCATTTGTGTTATACTCCAGACTAGTTCCAGGGTGCTGAGACCACGGACCTCGCATCCAAGACTAGGGAACTGTATTATCATTTGTGTTATACTCCAGACTAGTTCCAGGGTGCTGAGACCACGGACCTCGCATCCAAGACTAGGGAACTGTATTATCATTTGTGTTATACTCCAGACTAGTTCCAGGGTGCTGAGACCACGGACCTTGCACCCAAGACTAGGGAACTGTATTATCATTTGTGTTATTCTCCAGACCTGCTTGTGACGCCCATCTTCCAGGGGTCACTAGCCACCGGGTCTTCTTGCTACTCAGCCTGGGACTCCGCCCCCTTGGATGTCTCAGGCTGCTGCAAGATCTCTGCACTTCCAAAGGGAGGTATTTCTCATACTGCAAAGGACCACCTGCTCCTCGGGTGGTCCTCACTCAAAGTTATTACTGTTGCACCAAACACTCCCACTATATAGGTGTCCAGAGGTTAGCAATATATCTGTATTATCGGTGATTCTGCAGATCATCAATAATCATGTATATATCTGCATTCTTGGTGATACTGCAGATCACCAATAATCAGATTCTCTCTGCATGCTGACACCTATTGTTACAGTAATTCATGAAGGAGCATGTGACTGACTTGATTAGGTGAGAGATTTGTACGTTTCGAAAGGCTGACCATGTGGCCATGTGTCTTCTATGATGGCTCGAACCTCCGATTTTCAGTTCGCGAACCTCGAATGCGAACTTCCGCAAAAAGTTTGGTTCGCATGAACTTTTCGAAGTGCAATAGACTTCAATAGGGAGGCGAACTTTGAAAACTACAAACATTTATGCTGGCCACAAAAGTGATGGAAAAAATGTTTCAAGGGTTCTAACACCTGAGTTTTTGCATGGTGGAGTGGGATACAAGCCAAAAGTCCCGGGGAAAAATCCGGATTTGATGCACAGCTGCGTTTTAAGGGCAGAAATCACATTGCATGCTAAACTGAAGGCCTAAAGTGCTTTAAAAGATCTTGCATGTGTATACATGAATCAGGTAGTGTAATTAGTGTACTGCTTCACACTGACAGACCAAACTGTAACGCACCGCAAACAGCTGTTTGTGTAGTGACTGGACTGGTGCGCACCATGGCCAAAGTGCAGGCAATAGCGGTTTTCAAACCCATATGGTCCCCGGACTGAGATAGCTCAATGACAGAACAACAGTGACTGTCCAGCTGATCGAATTTGGTCTGTCCACAATGAAGCAACAACCTTATTATCTTGGGTGTGCCCCCCCCCCCCCCCGAGACACATATAGCCAGTGGTCATTGCTTCATTGTGATATGCTAGCCCCTTCACCGCAGCAAGGTAAAGATCACGAAGGGGAATTGACACATGTACATGCCTTTTGTTTTGTTTTTGCAGCTGCAGTGCAGCCAGAAAAAATAGGCAGGCATGTACATGCACCAGAAAAATGATTATAGCAACCGCTTAGCGGCCTTAAAAATTAATCAATCCGCCTGGAGTCCTGGACCCTGTTGGTGGCGGAGAAGGCAGTCAAGCGGCCTGCAGGCTGAGATGCTGTGTGGGGAGTGACTTAGTCTTGGGGCAGGCAGTCGTGCAGGCAGAGATGCTGTGTGTGGGGACTGACTTAGTCTTCGGGCGGGCAGTAGCCCTCCGGGATCCGTGCATCATTCATTTTGATAAAGGTGAGGTACTGAACACTTTTGTGACCTAGGCAACTTATCTTCTCAGTGACAATGCCTCCAGCTGCGCTGAAGGTCCTTTCTGACAGGACGCTTGAGGCAGGGCAAGACAGAAGTTGGATGGCAAATTCTGGCAGCTCTGGCCACAGGTCAAGCCTGCGCACCCAGTAGTACAGGGGTTCATCGCTGCTCACAGTGTCTACATTCACACTTAAGGCCAGGTAGTCGGCTACCTGTCGGTCGAGGGGTTGGTGGAGGGTGGATCCGGAAGGGCTAAGGCGAGGAGTTGGACTATAGAATGTCTGCATGTCCGACATCACCATGAGATCGCTAGAGCGTCCTGTCCTTGCCTGCATGGACATGGGAGAAGGATTACTGGCAGTGGTACCTTTATTCCATATCACCCTTAAACGCACTGTAAAGCATAGTTGCCAGCTTGTTCTGCAAGTGCTGCATCCTTTCTGCCTTCTGGTGATTTGGAAACATCTCCACCACTTTGTGCTTATACCGAGTAGTCTAGTAGTGTGGCCACCCAGTAAAGCTCATTCCCCTTGAGTTTTTTATATGTGGTTCCCTCAAAAGGCTGGACAACATGAAAGATGCCATCTGCACAAATTTGGATGCAGACGTACTATCCATCTCCTCTTGCTCTTCCTCAGTGATGTCAGGTAAGTTCTCCTCCTCCCCCCAGCCACGAAGAATACCACGGGAAAGTGGAGCAGCACAAGCCCCCTGCGATGCCTGCTGCAGTTGTTCTTCCTCCTCCTCCTCAAAAAAAAAAAAAAAAAACACAGCTTCCTCATCATCTGACTCCTCTTCCCCACACGACTTTTCCTGCTCCTCCTGTCCCATCCTCTTTGCTGCCACAGGTGTTTAGGAAAAATCTGGTTCTGTGAATTGATCCCACAACTCTTCCTCCTGTTCCTGTTCACGCTCCTCCACAGCTTGATCCACCACTCAACGCACAGCACACTCCAGGAAGAAAGCATATGGGATCAAGTTGCTGATGGCGCCTTCACTGCGACTCACCAGGTTTGTCACCTCCTCAAATGCCACATGAGCCTGCAGACATTTTGCATGAGTGTCCAGGACTTCGGCCAGAACATCCCAATCTCCCCAGAGTGTGTCCTTCTACTGTAGTTGTAGAAATACTGGTTGATGGCATTCTCCTGTTGTAGCAGGCGATTAAACATGAATTCCAGCGAGTCGGGCGTCTCACCGGCAAGTTCTCCGCTGAATATCGGCCAAGCATGCCATGGCCGTGTAAGACCGTCTGAAATGCACACATAACTTCCTGGACTGCTTCAGGACGTCCTGTAAGCCTGGGTACTTAGACACAAATCTCTGAATTATTATATTCAGCACATGTGCCATGCAGGGTACATGTGTCAACTTTCCCAAATTCAAAGCCGAAATGAGATTGCTGCCCAGAGCCGGGACTAGGTCCTTCAGCACCCAAGGCTCCACTTTGAGGCAAGACATGTCTAAGATGGGGTGACATTGTCATACCTGGCATGCAGCATAGGCCCTGAGGAGCTGGGGCTGTGTAGCTGGAGAGGAGATTGCAGCACCAGTAGAGTTGAACTGCCACTCAGCCAAGGAAGAGGAGGAGGACAACAGTGAAGAGGATGTAGCAGGAGGAGTAGGAGAAGAAGGAGAGGAGGTGGCAGCAGGCCTGCCTGCAAGCCGTGGAGGTGTCACAACTAGGTCCGCTGCACAGCCACGTACTCCCTGCTTGCCAGCGGTCACCGGGTTGATCCAATGGGCTGTGCAAGTAATGTAATGCAATGCCCTGACCGTGCTTGGCAGACCAGGCATCCATTGTCAGATGGATCCTTGACCCAATGCTGTGTGCCAGAGATGACACCACTTGCCTTTCAACTTCACGGTACAGTTTGGGCATCGCCTTTTTTGAGAAATAATTGTGGCCTGGTATCTTCCACTGTGGTGTCCCAAAGGCCACAAATTTTCGGTAGGCCTCAGAGTCCACCAGCTGGCACAGTAACAGCTGGCGTGCTAACAGTTCCCCCAAGCCAGCTGTCAGACGTGGGGCAAGAGGGTGACTGGCAGACATTGGCTTCTTCCGCTTAAACATTTCCCCCATGGACACCTGGCTGCTGCAGTGGGCAGAGGAGCAGGAACCGCTCAAGGTGAGAGGCGGAGGGGAGGAGGGTGGCTGTGATTGTGAAGGTGCAAGGGAGGAAGCGGATGAAGATGATGTACCTGAAGGAGGAAGAAGGAGAAGGAGGGTGGCTTTGCTTTTGTGTGCTGCTTTTCCTCAAGTGGTCTTGCCATTGCAGTTTGAGCCTTTTTCTCAATGTAACTTCATAAGGCAGTTGTCCCTACGTGGGTGTTGGCCTTTCCACGGCTCAATTTTTGCCGGCATAGAGAACAGATGGCATTGCTCTGATCTTAGGCAGACACACAAAAAAATTTCCACACTGCTGAGCCCAGGGGTGTGGGCACTATGGTGGCGTCAGCAGCTGACATTGAAGGACATGTTGGCTGGCTGTCCATAGGTGGCGATACATGGCGCCGGACACTGCCACCAGCTGAGTTCAAGTTCCTGAACTTCTTTCAGGAACTCGTCTCCTCCTACTCCTCTCTGACTCCCCCTCTGAACTGTCCTCTTGGTCATCTTGTCTATTAGGATCCCACTTGGCATCCATGGCAGTATCATCATCATCATCATAATCATCCTCCCCAGCTTAGCTTGCATCAGACACCTCCAAAACTGCACCAACAGCAGGTACTTCATCATCCTCCTCCTCACACCTTACGGAATTCCCCACCAAATAACTCCTGCAAAGTGTCAAATGCAGCGGATGTGGTGCTTGTAGTAGCGCTGGTGGCTGCGGAGGATGAAGTGTTCTGTGTTAAATAGTCAACCAAGTCCTGACAATCTTGGGAGTTGATGGGACGTGCCTTCTTCTGAGCACTATACTTTGGTCCAGGGCCGCACGCAATCACGTCAGCATGACCTCAAACAGACCTGCCGGGTGGCAAATCATTATATAGGAGGCGCCCAAAGTTATTGCTCTTTTTTGTTCATCAGTTCTCACACTGCAGCCACTGTAGAGGTGTATCCTTTTCACCAAATGCAGTATATGTCAAACAAAAACAGCAGCGCTGTGTGGTCTATGACCACACAGCACTGCTACTTTTGTTTGACAGACCTTCTGGGAAGCCTTCCTCTGGGTTTGCCTCTGCCTCTTCCTGTTTTTTCCAAATGGGGGGGGGGGTGAAGTGAAAGGTATGCACTGACTTAACTAATACAATGTGCAGTCACACAGGTGCAGTGAAAGGCATGCAGTAACTGGTATTACAATGCAATGTGCAGCTGTCACACAGGTGCAGTTAACAGGTATACACGGACTGGTATGTTAAACAGCGTGAGGTCACACAGGTACTGTGAATAATTATGCAATGATTAGTAATCGTGCATGCGCTCATGTATGTAGGTGCACTGAACAGGTAGGTATGCAGTGATTGGTATTACAAATGTGCAGCTGTCACACACAGGTACCGTGAACAAGTGCAGTGACTGGTGGTATATAACACTGCGTGCGCTCACATAGGTAGATGCACTGAACAGGTACGTATGCAGTGATTGGTATTACAAATGTGCAGTTGTCAAACACACAGGTACCATGAACAGGTGCAGTGACTGGTACATAATATAACACTGCGTGCGCTCACGTGGGTAGGTGCACTGAACAGGTAGGTATGCAGCGATTGGTATTACAAATGTGCAGCTGTCACACACACAGGTACCCTGAACAGGTGCAGTGACTGGTGGTATATAACACTGCGTGCGCTTACGTAGGTAGGTACACTGAACAGGTAGGTATGCAGTGATTGGTATTACAAATGTGCAGCTATCACACACACACAGGTAGTCACTGAATGTGCTTGGCCTGGCAGTGGCACAGTAGGAATTACCAAGGGGCCAAGGGCCAGCTGCGACTGACTAACAGGGCTGTATATGCAACACTAGTGTCTGTGGGACACACACAAAAAAAATAGATCACAAGAACAACATTAGCTCTCAAAAGAGCTGTTGAGGGTGCTTTTTAGCAATAAGTATCAGCAAGGAGCAAGCTAACAAGCCTAACACAAGAGCCTAACTAAGCTTTCCCTATGTCTACAGCCAGGTCCTCTCCCTTCTCTAATTACTGCAGCCACACGCTGTCTGCCTTTTATAAGGGGGGCTCCAGGAGGGAGAGTAGTCGGATTGGCTACCCTGTGTTTGCTGACTGTGATGTAGAGGGTTAAATTTGACCCTAATGATGTAGTATAGGGGGCTGGTCAAACTCGCATATAGTTCGCGGTTCACCGCAAACGTGAACCACTGAAGTCTGCATGAATCGGTCGGGCCATCTCTACTTCCTGTCTTAGCCTACAAAGGAAGAGGAAGCAAAAGTGAGAAGTAAGACATACGGTAATAATGTTTTTAGAGATGTAGAGAAAGCACCTCAGGCATGGGTGTCCGCTGAAAATTTCCCCGGGGGGGGGGGGGGGGGCATGCAAGTCGTACAGCACCAGAAAATGGGCATGGCCATGGATCAGAATGTGGGCGTGGTCACGGCTGGAGCCAAATTTACATAAACTTAGCCAAATTCACATAAACATAGACCCCCCCAAGTTAAGTGACAGGGAGTCCCCTAGTTTAGGTGGTGACAGGTGCCCCCAGTTTTAGGTAGAGAAAAGGAACTCCCATTCCACTCCCTGTGATATCAGACCTCAGATCAGTGTTGCCCGCCTGCTGTGTCCCATCTCCGCTGCTTAAATCATGTAACAGGCAGGGTCACTCAGACCTCCGATCAGCCAGCGACCAGTGAGAAGCAGGCGCATGGTACCCCCTGTGGACACTGCACTGCATATGAGGCTTGTTAGTGACGTATGACGTCACTTCCACAGTGTCTGTGAGGTACTGGTGCCAATTTCTCACTGGTCACTGGCTGATCGGAGGTCTCTCCTGTTACATGATAGGCAGCAGGCATGGGACACAGCAGGCAGATACAAGGAGGCAGCGGTGGTGGCACAGGATGGGGCAGGCATGGTGTCAGAGCCATGCCTGCACCCCTGAAGATATGCATCTGGTTTGTTTGGCCGGGGGGTGGGGGGGGGGTGGTTACTGTTAGCCGGGAGGGGGGTGGCTGACCCCTCTTGCCCTATACTGCAGATGCCCATGACCTCAGGGTGTGCATTATTGCCTTAGATGGGCACTGGAGAGTTTTTACTCACATTACACAATCGTCTTCTTAACAGACGATGCTGCAGTGATAGGCTGTGCAAGCTTGATAGTGCTGTATAAGTAGAAAGCAGGTGGTATTCAGAAAAAAAGCTGCACTTAACTTTATCTGCATTTAAAAAACGTCAAAAAGTAGGTTAAAGGGAAGAGGGAGGCACCTCAGTCAAATGGGTAATGAGGTGACCAGGGCCTTACAGCTGACAGCTGTTTTGTGCCAGGTTAACCCTTGTTCATATAGAGTTCGGGAAACCATTTGGAGATTTTCAAATCAGTCACCCTTTAAAACAGAATATTTGTTTTTCCATGTATTCTCCTACCTCAGAGCAAACTCTTCTTAACAGAATTCTCTACATTCATAGGTAACATTAGGCAAGAAAGAAGATCATCTTTAAACTGTAACCTTTAAAAAAAAAGTTAGATACTCACCGAAGTGAAGGGAAGGCTCTGGATCACTAAGAACCTTCCGGTTCCTCTCTGCATCTCCTCAATCCACTGTTGGATGCCCCGTTCCAGCCTCTGATTTTAATGTTCAAGAGAACTTCAGGTCTCCTCAGAAGGCCACTGAAGAGTACTTCTGAAGACAAGCAGTACCATACTGTGCAAACATGAGTGCAGACATACGCAGTACGGAGATGTTCATCTTTGGAAGTACCTGGAGACCCAAGTAGTTCCAAGGAGACCCGAAGATACAGCCAGCAGAAGATTTGAATGGGGGCCTGGCAATAGAATGAGGGAACACAGAGAGGACTGAGAAGTCTCTAAGTAGGGCCGGGCCGAGGCATAGGCTGGAGAGGCTCCAGCCTCAGGGCGCAGTGTAAGAGGTGGCGCAGTATTCATTCAGCTGTCATTCCTAATTGTGTTTGAAGCAGAAAGAAATGAGAAAAGGGTATACATAGCAGTGACTGCAAGTCAGATAACTAGATATTAAGGTGTTGGGGAGGTTGGGGGCCCCTCTTAGTCTAATAGCAATCAGTGTGTGATGGATGGGGTGGCAGGGATGGAGGGACGCACTTTGGGGTCTCAGCCTTGGGTGCTGGAGGACCTTGTCCCACCTCTGTCTCTAAGGGATGGCATTTTTATTTCCTTTTAAACAATAACTATTGTCTGGCTGTCCTGCTGACCATCTGCCTCTAATACTTTAGTCATGGGCCCTAAACAAGCATACAGATCAGGTGCTCTGACTGTAGTCTGACTGGATTAGTTGCATGTTTGTTTAAAGTGTGTGATTCCGACACTACTGATGCCAGGAGGATCAGCAGGGCTGCCTGGCAATTGGTATTGTTTAAAAGGAAATAAATATGGCAGCCCCCATGTGCCTCTCCCTTCAGGTTCCCATTAAGCCTAGCTTACGCTATACAATTTGTGGTAGGTTAAGTAAATAATCTATTTTCTACCTGATACTGAATATTCACCTGTTCTACCACCTTGCAGCAGGTGATATTAGACAAGATTTCAGTAGAAATCTTGACTAAAATTGACTGCACCAACACTCTCTTTATAAGGAACTTGTCTGCTCTTAAAGTTTCTGCCGAGACCCGGGCAAAATCCGTCGATTCCGGGTCTTGGCGCTTGTTCCCTACTTTTTTTTTTGTAAATCACAATTTTATTAGATCAAGATCATGAATAAACCTTAGTCAACGGTATCCAGTCATGTATTTACAATGCAAAGACCCAAAGAATAAAAAAGAACAAAAAGTTCTGCCAAATATCTTCTCCCAATACAGTAACCTGGTCTCAGCACCTTACTAATATTAGGTAGTTTGACAGACTTCCCAGATTTCAAAAAGTTCCTATTTTTTTCTTTTTCCCTTTATCCTAAAACCTCAGCTCCATGTCAAGAGAGAAGCAAGAAGCTACTGGTATGAAAAAATAAAAAAAAGGAAAATAGAAAAAGAAAGAAAAGATAGCCCAGACCCCATAGATATGCCCATACACAGTTGACTTCCAGCAAGAAGTTGGATTTAAGATATTTTGTGTTGATACTCCAAGACTACATCTCTCTCTCTCTCTCTCTCTCTCTCTCTCACTCTCTATCTATCTATCTATCCATCTATCTATCTATCTATCTATCTATCTATCTATCTATCTATCTATCTACCCATCCATCCATCCATCCATCCATCCATCCATCTATCTATCTATCTATCTATCTATCTATCTATCTATCTATCTATCTATCTATCTATCTATCTATCTGTATGTATATATATATATATATATATATATATATATATATATATATATATATATATATATATACATCATAGTCTCTCTCTGTAGTCTAGCTAAGACGACCACTTTTTTTTAGAAAACGTGTCTCCCCAGATAGCAGTCATTTGTCCATTCTCATCATATTATTACACTGCGTCTGCTAGGTCCGCCTCCCCCATATGAACGTCTTCCTTCCAATGCTTAGCAATCAGATACTTAATCGAGCCCATAATATGACCGAGAGTTGACTCCTTTACATGTTTGACTTTGCCAGGGAACATAGACAATATTAGGATATTTCTGGAGAGTGGTCAATCTGGCACAGATTCATTTCCTCATACCACCTAAAAGCAATTTCCCATATACTTCTCACCTTATCACAATGCCACCACATATGCAGGTAATCTCCCCCCCCCCCACCATTGTCCACATCCCCAACATGCATCTGTCGATATCTCCTGCCATCTGCAGGCCTGGGCTGGGGTACGAAACCAGTGAGTTAGTAGCCTATAATTCCGGCGCTATTTCCCCCCTGATGACGTCACTGTTGAGACACAAACTACACATGCTGATAGATGGAGGACACATTCGCAATACGCCCTCCGCAAATGTAAGCAATAGTCAGCTGACTCTGGTCAGCTGACAGCACAGTGTCAGCTGATGTTACAGCTGACACCTAGATAGGCTGAATGCTGTGTGATGGGATGTGCGGAGTGTGGCTGGCCACTGATCGGATGAAAGTTGTATTTAAACCTGCAGAGTGCTCCCAGTCATCACCCGTGATAAGCATAGCTTTGGCTAGTTGCTGGATGCACACTCACTTGTTGATATTATTGGATCTTAACCTTTAGCTTGTATTGACGATTCCTGTCTACTGTGATTAACCCTTGCTTTGTTTCCTGGATAACCCTTGCCTGCTGCCTGGACCGACCTCTGCCTTGTTTCTTGGAAAACCCTTGCCTACTGTAACGATTGGGGAATTATTTCCGTGGTCAGCGCACAAGATGCGCACTGACACTGTGGAAAACCTCCACAAGCATATAAAATAACAGAACCCAGCTATGGTGCTATGCACCTGTAGAGGGAAATTCCCACCGGCAGATGGAGCTGTGGAGTACAGAGGAATAAACCCTCTGCCCTGCCACAGATGCCAGATGGGAATTGTATGAGGTGAAGCAATATAGGGCAAGATAGTCCTTGGAGAGAGAGAGCACAGAGACAGAATGTATGTGTGTCCACTAATTTAGTTGCCACCCGGTGACGGTGAACACACAACAACGAAAACCAAGTGGGAACGCAATCGCAAGAATGGCGATTGCTAATAGCGACACCAGACTGAGTAATACAGAGCAAAGGAACAGAATAAAGACAGAACTGATAACAAACAGTAATCCAATACACAGGAGCAGACAGGACTAACTACATGCGGTCACCACACGTTAAGCACAATAGCGACAAAGCGCGTGCGCGGCATGGTCGCCACACGAGAAGCGCAATAGCGTCAAAGCGTACCAATCCTGACTAACCACAGAAGCACGAAAACAAAAGAGAACGCGAACGCTTGCTAAACGGTTACCTCACCGAGATGACAGCAAGCGTTCGTTCCAGACAGACAGACAGATGGAGCAGCCAGTAGCAACCGCTGCTCTGGCTACACTCCCAGACAGAGTACAGAAGGAACCACCGCCTCTACCACTAGGGTGAATGCAATCCCAACAGACAGAACGATCTCTTGTCGACCGCCACTGGCGACAAGACAATCGCAACAGATAGACAGTACAAGCAATACAGGAACAAACAACCTGACTATGCTAACAGGAATGCTAGGGCACTCCCAAGGAACTACTCTAAGATAGCAATATTAGCAAACAGTAAGCAAAGGCCTGAGACTCCAGGTAAGTTAGCAGGAACAAACCATCATGACCAGCAAGGAATTCTGGGAGGAAATGGTTTTTATACTGCAAGCCATCAGAGGAAGCAGCTAAACAATTTGCATGACAAGTGGATGCAAATTCCTCCCCAGAACAGCAACTCTGCAGCTTGCAGAGTGGAGACAGATCTCTTTTCCAGGGACCTGCAGCACTCAGACCTACTAAATGGTCAAAAAGCTGTCTGCCTGTGCAGACAGCAGAGCAGATCATTACAGTAACCCCCCCCCCCCTCCTCTAGGGACGGCTTCCAGACGTCCCTCAAAACTGATATTTTCAACAAAACAGACTGACTGAACACTCATGAAGGTCGGGTCAGCCCGACAAGGCCCAATTCCAGAGTCAATCCTCCCGAAACCGAACTCATCGCAAGCAGAAGCCACCGAAACATGCCCATCAGTACTACAAGCCTCAGTGTAACACCCATCAAAACTGCGAGTGCCAGAGAAGAACCCATCGAAACTCTCCGAGCAATACCCACCACCTTCCAGGGACTGTCCAAAAATACCAAACCTCCCACAATACCTATTCGAAGTGTCCCTATCAAGACAGAAGCCACTGTTGATCCCATCTGAGGTACCAAAAAAAATTTCTCCCAGAATCTCCCAGAACACTTTGAAGCTCCGTAGAGATCCCAAAGGGCCAGAATGCTCATTAAGCTCACATGGAGAACTATCAAGAACGCCTATGGAACCCATGACAATTCCGGATTCAGGATTACCAGGACAAGCATCAAGATCAGGGCTTTCAGGGACCACTTCTGGGCATGCAGGCATGCAGGCACTATCAGAACATGTCTCCACCAAGGAAGCATCTGAGCATGCTGGTAACCGAGACATACTTGGGCATTCTGGCTCACAGAGCGCATCGGGGTACACTAGCACAAGAGAAACCTCAGGACATTTCGAGGAACTGCAAACGTCAGAGTCCGTCATGACAAGACCAAAACCAGGACTGGGC
The DNA here is from genome assembly GCF_040937935.1 of Hyperolius riggenbachi. Lineage (NCBI taxonomy): Eukaryota > Metazoa > Chordata > Amphibia > Anura > Hyperoliidae > Hyperolius > Hyperolius riggenbachi. The sequence continues at coordinate 287,629,765 of NC_090650.1, forward strand.
AGAAGATCATCACGAGTAGTGGTCACAAGTACTGGTCTTTCAAAAGAAGACTTGGACTCAGACTCAGAAGTCTCTGTGACTGTAATAGTATCTACCAAAAACTCATCATTGACTAGTGTTGGGCGAACAGTGTTCGCCACTGTTCGGGTTCTGCAGAACATCACCCTGTTCGGGTGATGTTCGAGTTCGGCCGAACACCTGACGGTGCTCGGCCAAACCGTTCGGCCATATGGCCGAACTAAGAGCGCATGGCCGAACGTTCCCCGAACGTTCGGCTAGCGCTGTGATTGGCCGAACGGGTCACGTGGTTCGGACCCGAACGCGCTCTGATTGGCCGAACTGTCACGTGGTTCGGGTAAATAAATACCCGAACCACGTCATATCTCCGCCATTTGTCTGTGGGTTTAGCTTTGGGTAGGCAGGCAGGGTAGTTCGCGCTCCAGCCACGCTAGCCAGGGTCCCCCCCAGTCATTGTGTGTCACTGCTGGGAACAGTAGTACACCGCTCGTTCAGCCACACTATATAGCATTCTGTGTACTGTTCTGTGTCTGCTGGGAACAGTGGTACACCGCTCGTTCAGCCACACTATATAGCATTCTGTGTACTGTTCTGTGTCTGCTGGGAACAGTGGTACACCGCTCGTTCAGCCACACTATATAGCATTCTGTGTACTGTTCTGTGTCTGCTGGGAACAGTAGTACACCGCTCGTTCAGCCACACTATATAGCATTCTGTGTACTGTTCTGTGTCTGCTGGGAACAGTAGTACACCGCTCGTTCAGCCACACTATATAGCATTCTGTGTACTGTTCTGTGTCTGCTGGGAACAGTAGTACACCGCTCGTTCAGCCACACTATATAGCATTCTGTGTACTGTTCTGTGTCTGCTGGGAATAGTGGTACACCGCTCGTTCAGCCACACTATATAGCATTCTGTGTACTGTTCTGTGTCTGCTGGGAACAGTAGTACACCGCTCGTTCAGCCACACTATATAGCATTCTGTGTACTGTTCTGTGTCTGCTGGGAACAGTAGTACACCGCTCGTTCAGCCACACTATATAGCATTCTGTGTACTGTTCTGTCTGCTGGGAACAGTAGTACACCGCTCGTTCAGCCACACTATATAGCATTCTGTGTACTGTTCTGTGTCTGCTGGGAACAGTAGTACACCGCTCGTTCAGCCACACTATATAGCATTCTGTGTACTGTTCTGTGTCTGCTGGGAATAGTGGTACACCGCTCGTTCAGCCACACTATATAGCATTCTGTGTACTGTTCTGTGTCTGCTGGGAACAGTAGTACACCGCTCGTTCAGCCACACTATATAGCATTCTGTGTACTGTTCTGTGTCTGCTGGGAACAGTAGTACACCGCTCGTTCAGCCACACTATATAGCATTCTGTGTACTGTTCTGTGTCTGCTGGGAATAGTGGTACACCGCTCGTTCAGCCACACTATATAGCATTCTGTGTACTGTTCTGTGTCTGCTGGGAACAGTGGTACACCGCTCGTTCAGCCACACTATATAGCATTCTGTGTACTGTTCTGTGTCTGCTGGGAACAGTGGTACACCGCTCGTTCAGCCACACTATATAGCATTCTGTGTACTGTTCTGTGTCTGCTGGGAACAGTAGTACACCGCTCGTTCAGCCACACTATATAGCATTCTGTGTACTGTTCTGTGTCTGCTGGGAACAGTAGTACACCGCTCGTTCAGCCACACTATATAGCATTCTGTGTACTGTTCTGTGTCTGCTGGGAACAGTAGTACACCGCTCGTTCAGCCACACTATATAGCATTCTGTGTACTGTTCTGTGTCTGCTGGGAATAGTGGTACACCGCTCGTTCAGCCACACTATATAGCATTCTGTGTACTGTTCTGTGTCTGCTGGGAATAGTGGTACACCGCTCGTTCGCCACTGTATAGCATTGTGCTCTGTGTCGCTGCTGGGAATAGTGGTACACCGCTCACCCGTCACTGTATAGCATTGTGCTCTGTGTCGCTGCTGGGAATAGTGGTACACCGCTCACCCGTCACTGTATAGCATTGTGCTCTGTGTCGCTGCTGGGAATAGTGGTACTGTATAGCATTTCTGTACTGCCACTGTACTGCTGCCAGTCAGCGTGTACTGTAAGGATAAGTGAAATGAGGAAGAAATCCGGTGAAAGAGGGAGGGGCAAGGGAAGAGGTGTTTCCCCTGACGGTTCACGTACAGGCCACAGGGGAGCACCCAAGAAAACCCACTCAATACCGCCCATGTTGTCCAGGACAACAACCCTCACAAATCCAAAAGAACAGGACCAGATAATTACTTGGATGACCTCTCAAGCGTCCAGCAGTGGGTTAAGCAGCACCAGCACATCACGCACGAGGTCCGAGTCCTCAGCCAGTTACAAGGAGCCAGTGGGCACAAAGCTGACACAACCGGCAGCGACACCACGCACACAACTGCCAGATAACCAGTCCGATGAATTACCTCAGGACACAATGGGGTATTCGCAGGAGCTATTCCCAGCCCAACAAACTTCCACCTTTCAAAGGTCAATGGAGGAACAGCCAGAAATGTTGTGCCTGGATTCACAACCGTTAACTGTGGGAAATGCACCGCGCACTGAAATACAAGGCGAGTCCGAAGAGGACTCGGAAACCCAAATCCCAGAGCAATTTGGGCAGGAGGGGTTGCAATTGCAGGAGGTCGGCCGACAAGATCTGGAAGACGACGTTGGAGTGTGCTGCGCAGAGGTTGTTGTGGGGAGCTCTACTCCACGGCGGTGGCCCACAATGACATATGACGAGTTTGAGGAGATGGAAGAGGAGGGTATGGACAATGTGGACAGAGACCCAGATTTTGTTTGTGAACGAGAACATCGCCGTCGTAGCAGCAGCACAGATGAGTCTGTTGAAGAACACACTGCTGCACGAGTTCGCCTTGTGCCACAAGGTAGGCGGCGCGCAATTTCAGGCACCACAAGCGTGGAAGTTCAAGTGAGAGGCAAAAGAGGAGCAAACAGAAATCGCCAGCAAGGAGGCAGGTGCTCCAAAGTCTGGGCTTTCTTTGAAGACTGCACTGAGGATGTTACCATGGCGATTTGCAAGGTGTGCAAGACCCGCCTGAGCAGGGGGAAAAATATTAACAACCTCTCCACCACCAGCATGAGCCGTCACATGCTATCCAAACATCCCACTCTTTGGGCAAACGCGTCAGGACAGGGTACCAGAAACAACACTGCCTCCCTTGGGTTCACCAGACTCACCACCAGACCCGCCTCAGCAGCAGCAGTAGCCCAGCCATTGCGTGGTTCACAACATTCACAAACATCAGACGACGCTGACACTGTCACTTTCCGGAGTAGTGCTCTTGAGGTCTCCCAGTGTTCATCAAACACAACAACCAACAGCCCTTCCGTGTGCAGCGCTACGGTTCAGTTGTCTGTGTCGGAGATGTTTGAGCGCAAGAGGAAATTGCCAGCAAATGACCCCCGGGCCGTGGCAGTAACAGCCAGCATAGCCAAGCTTCTGGCCTGCGAAATGCTGCCATATCGATTGGTGGAGACAAACAGCTTCAAGGGCATGATGTCAGTGGCCATCCCACGTTACGTGGTTCCCAGCCGCTACCACTTTGCGCGCTCTGCAGTGCCTGAGTTGCATGAGCACGTGGTCAGCAAAATAACCCGAAGCTTGAAGAATGCCGTTGCCTGCAAGGTTCACCTCACCACTGACACCTGGACGAGTGCGTTCGGCCAGGGTCGATACATCTCCCTTACCGCGCACTGGGTGAACCTTGTGGAGCCTGGCAGCGATTCCTCACCTGCTACGGCACGGGTGTTGCCCACGCCACAAACAGCTGCACCGCCGTCCCTCCCACTGGATAACAGCAGCACCTACCTCTCTGACTCCTTCTCCTCCAACGCATCTCAAAGCTGTACCTCATCCGGAAACGCTAACCCAGCAGCAGTAGGATCGTGGAAGCAGTGCAGCACAGCTGTTGGCATGCGTCAGCAAGCGTTGCTGAAGCTAATCTGCCTTGGGGATAAGCAGCACACAGGGGAGGAAATTTGGAGGGGAATAAAGGAACAGACGGATTTGTGGCTGGCACCGCTGGACCTGAAACCGGGCATGGTTGTGTGTGATAATGGGAGTAATCTCATTCGCGCTTTAAGGTTGGCTAAGCTGACACACATCCCTTGCCTGGCGCACGTGATGAACCTAGTAGTTCAGCGGTTCCTGAGGACATACCCAGGCGTGCCCGATCTGCTGTTGAAGGTGCGTCGAGTGTCCAAACATTGTAGAAATTCCAGTACTGCTTCGGGGGCACTCGCCAAGATGCAGGAGCGCTTCAATCTCCCCCACCATCGCTTGCTGTGTGATGTCCCTACGCGCTGGAATTCTACGCTGCACATGCTAGCCCGCTTTTGCGAGCAGAAGAGTGCAGTGGTCCAGTACATGACGGCGCAGTACCGAGGCGCATCCGGCCAGCTGCCAAGCTTCTGTGGATCCGATTGGGCCAACATGTTGGACCTCTGCCAAGTCCTCCAAAATTTTGAGCAATCCACGTTGCTTGTGAGCAGTGACAACTCTTCAGTCAGCATTACCATACCACTGCTGTGTTTACTGAAGAGGTCGATGTTAAAAATCAAGGAAACAGCTGTCATGATGCAACTGGGGGAATCTGAAGGAGAAAACGATCAGCGTGATGGTACCAACATCAGGCCATCCGCCTCAGGGAACGCTGGCCCCAGCAGCTATGACGAAGAAGAGGAGGAGGAACAGCTGGAGTTGGAGCAGGAATTTCATGCCACCACTGACGAGGGCCAGAGCGGTGCACGTTGGACTTCCACAATTCAACGCGAATGGTCAGCAGAAGCAGACCAGGAGGAAGGTGACGACTATGATGCATCACAACAACTATCACAACGCTCACAAGAGGATGATGAGGATTCTGGTAGGACTCTGGCACACATGGCTCAATTCATGCTAGACTGCATTGAACGTGACCCACGCATTGTGCGCATTCTGGACAACACCAATTACTGGGTTTATACCCTTCTGGATCCACGGTACAAACACAATGTTCCAAAACTGCTTGAAGAAAGAGTCAGACAGGTCAAAATGGAAGAATACCAGCAGGCCCTTGTGGAGACTTTAGAGAGGAGATTGACATCCTCCCCCTCCTCTAGCCAGTTGTACGCAGACAGACTGACTTCCGCAAACCCAGGACGACCAGGAGGGCAGCAAACAACGCAAGCCGCAGCTAGTACCCAAAAGGGAATGGTATCGGCAGTGTCCTTGGAGTGGGAAAATTTTCTGACACCCATGCAGCCGCAGCCCACTGAACAGCAAGCGTGCAGATCCACCTCCAACACCGATCGCCTGGAGAAGATGGTCAAGGACTACATGTCAGATGGCGTAGCTGTGTCGAACCATCCATCTGCACCCTTCAACTATTGGGTATCGAAGCTAGACACCTGGCACGAACTGGCAATGTACGCAATAGAGGTGCTGGCTTGCCCGGCAGCCAGCGTTATGTCGGAACGCTGTTTCAGTGCTGCCGGAGGCATCGTCACAGATCGGCGTATCCGCCTCTCTACAGAAAATGCAGACCGTCTGACTCAAATTAAAATGAATCAATCCTGGATTGGAAATGACTACGCAACACTCCAGGACCCCAACCAAGTAACATGACCAATGAACATCTGGGATGGTGTTGCGTTTCCGGGCCCTGTTTATTGAACCTCTCATCTGTATTACATTTATGACTGCATGGCGGCAAAAAGCATTGCTGCTATATCCGCACGCTTTTTGTCCACATGCAAGGCCTGGGTTGTTGTGTCTCACAAAGCGTGGCCTTCTCCTCCTGCGCCTGCTCCTGTTCCATCACGTCTGCTGCTGCTGGGTTAGCGTTGCCGCGTGGTCCCTGTTTATTGAACCACTTATCTTTATTACATTTATGACTGCATGGCGGTACAAAGCATGCTATCCGCACGCTTCTTGCCCTCATGCAAGGCCTGGGTTGTTGTGTCTCACAAAGCGTGGCCTTCTCCTCCTGCGCCTGCTCCTGTTCCATCACGTCTGCTGCTGCTGGGTTAGCGTTGCCGCGTGGTCCCTGTTTATTGAACCACTTATCTTTATTACATTTATGACTGCATGGCGGTACAAAGCATGCTATCCGCACGCTTCTTGCCCTCATGCAAGGCCTGGGTTGTTGTGTCTCACAAAGCGTGGCCTTCTCCTCCTGCGCCTCCTCCTGTTCCATCACGTCTGCTGCTGCTGGGTTAGCGTTGCCGCGTGGTCCCTGTTTATTGAACCACTTATCTTTATTACATTTATGACTGCATGGCGGTACAAAGCATGCTATCCGCACGCTTCTTGCCCTCATGCAAGGCCTGGGTTGTTGTGTCTCACAAAGCGTGGCCTTCTCCTCCTGCGCCTGCTCCTGTTCCATCACGTCTGCTGCTGCTGGGTTAGCGTTGCCGCGTGGTCCCTGTTTATTGAACCACTTATCTTTATTACATTTATGACTGCATGGCGGTACAAAGCATGCTATCCGCACGCTTCTTGCCCTCATGCAAGGCCTGGGTTGTTGTGTCTCACAAAGCGTGGCCTTCTCCTCCTGCGCCTCCTCCTGTTCCATCACGTCTGCTGCTGCTGGGTTAGCGTTGCCGCGTGGTCCCTGTTTATTGAACCACTTATCTTTATTACATTTATGACTGCATGGCGGTACAAAGCATGCTATCCGCACGCTTCTTGCCCTCATGCAAGGCCTGGGTTGTTGTGTCTCACAAAGCGTGGCCTTCTCCTCCTGCGCCTGCTCCTGTTCCATCACGTCTGCTGCTGCTGGGTTAGCGTTGCCGCGTGGTCCCTGTTTATTGAACCACTTATCTTTATTACATTTATGACTGCATGGCGGTACAAAGCCTGCTATCCGCACGCTTCTTGCCCTCATGCAAGGCCGGGGTTGTTGTGTCTCACAAAGCGTGGCCTTCTTCTCCTCCTGCGCCACCCTCCTCCTGTTCCATCACGTGTGCTGCTGCTGGGTTAGCGTTACCGGTCCCTTTTCCTGGAACCTCTTATATGTATTACATTTATGACTGCATGCCGACAAAAAACATGTTACCTGTGCAAAGAAAACAGACATTTCCCGCATTTAAAAGACAGTTTTCCCTTTGAAACTTTAAAATCGATTTTCTCAAAAACTATAAGCTCTTTTTGCTAATTTTTTTTTTCCTCTTGTACCCACTCCCAAGGTGCACATACCCTGTAAATTTGGGGTATGTAGCATGCAAGGAGGCTTTACAAACCACAAAAGTTCGGGTCCCCATTGACTTCCATTATGTTCGGAGTTCGGGTCGAACACCCGAACATCGCGGCCATGTTCGGCCTGTTCGGCCCGAACCCGAACATCTAGATGTTCGCCCAACACTATCATTGACTACGCATGACTGAAGCTCCACAAGAGCTGCAAAGGTAGTCAGCACAACAGCAATACCCACTGAAGTGGGCAATACCCCAGAAAGACCTGGGGGGGGGGGGGGCAGGAGGCATCTCCTAAAAGTTCTGCAACCTTTGGGATGAACCTGGAGACCTCCAAAACATCAAACAAAACCTCAGGAGCATAATTTCCCAAGTTTTCCGACAAAGTCATCGAGGATTCTGAACTATCCATGTTACAGGGCAAAACATCAAATACATCTTGTGGACAGGGCTAATGTCCCAGGGATGGTTCTACAATATGCTGAGACTGAATTTCATCTTCAAGAACAGGATGCACGGGAATATCTACTGGAACGAACACTCACACCCTGACTCTAATCTCACTGCACGCAGAATCCTGCATAGCAGTCAAACTAGACTGCAATTCCAAACTGGCAGAAGGACAGGTGAGAGTGGTTGCAATATCTGAACGAGCCTCTAGGTTTACTGCAGGAGAATTTATGCAAGGCAACATTGACTCATCCAGAGTACAGGGTAGAGAGTCTGTACTTTCTTCAGAGCAAGAAAGGGTCTCACAAATGTCAGTGCGAGTGGACATCATTGTTTCATTCATGATACAGGGTGGACTCACAGAAATATTCTCTTGGCTAGGCAAAGATCCCTCAGAATCAGAGTGAGACATAGATTTATTTGCAGACGAAGTTGTGACAACAACATGAGGAACTTCATTAGTCATGTTAACATCAGTGCTGCTCATCAGGATACCGGATATCCGAATAGACTCGGATATCCGAACTTTTTAGGCCTATCCGATCGGATCCGGATTCCGGATAGCTGGACGGAAATCCGGATAGCTCTATGCGGATAGTTGGTCGCATAACCCGGATATCCGCGGATACCGATCGGATATCCGAATCCGGGTACTGTAACCATGGACATGATGTCCATGACGTCATTCAGCCAATCAGAGCGCTCCCAGCCTAAGCCCAAGCACCCAATCACAGAGGGGAACCTTGGCCAGTCCCTCCTGTATATAAGGAGGGGGGCATGTTAAGAATCTCGTCCTTGCTTTGTGACTGCCACTGAGATAGTTTGTCCAGTGTGTTTGGCTGAAGCAAGTACATTATCCCAGTGATAACCCAGCGTTTTAACACTAAAACACCTTCTGGTTTTACTGTTTTACTGTGTTGTAGTTAGCTTAGCTAGTCTGTGTAATTTGTTAGTGTCAGTCAGTCTTGTCAGTCAGTCTTTCAGCTGCAGCAGCTGCCTGTGCCTGCTACTAGGTCCTGTGTCTTTGTGTGTGCTGTGTCTGTGTGCACACACTCCAGGCTCCTTGCTGCTGGCTGGGCTGCTATTACTACTGCTACTAGGTCCTGTGTCTTTGTGTGTGCTGTGTCTGTGTGCACACACTCCAGGCTCCTTGCTGCTGGCTGGGCTGCTATTACTACTGCTACTGTGGTTTTATATTGTGTAGTTGCAGACAGTGCTAGTACTACAGATTATTGCTGCTGTGCTGCTGCTGAGTGAGCAGTGTCAGTGTGTTTAGTTGTTGTACTCCTGTCTGTCAATCTGCAGATCATTTCCAAGCCCGCCGCCAATAATAAAAGTGCACCAAGTACCCCACACACATCATCTGTGACGTCGACTCATCAGTGACAGTGAGTCTTGTACTATGTCTGGCACTGGCAGTGTGAGACGGGGGAGGGGCAAGGCCAGAAGGAGAGTGAGCAACATTGCGGCCTCTGGCAGCAGTTCTGCCGCATCAGTCATTCCGCCGCTACCCACTGGCAGTCACGCTGCAGAGACGCAGCAGCGTGTTGCGTCAATTTTCAAGCAGGGTCAGCGGCGCAGATTGGAGGAGAAGGACGCCGCGTCTGTGATGCAGCAGATGGCGCATGACGAGGAGCAAGCCAGTGACAGTGAGGCCACCACCACCAGCCCTAGCCCTAGAGAAAATATTCTCAGCAAAATTGGCTTTACAGAAGAGTCTGAGATGCTGACAGTAATTGTTGGGGGGGAGCCCGTCCATGATGTGTCAGCAGAAGAGGAGTTTGAGGCGGACTCATCATCCCAGCAGTTTTACGAAGGGGAGTTTGATGATGAGGTGAAGGACCCGGACTACCAGCGACCGGAGGGGCATGTCAGCTCTGACTCTGAGGAGGAGGAGTCAGTGTGTATGGCACGCAGGTTGAGCATTGCAGGGATTGGCAGGAGCAGCAGTGGGCATGGAGTACGTGACCCGCAGGCTGCTGCTCCATCTGTCAGTGGCACGACTACCACCAGCCGCACCACTCAACCCCAGGCCCCAACCACCACCGGGAGAAAATCCACAGCAGCATCCCGTTCTGAGCCACGTAAGGGAAAACTCCAATCCCCAATATGGCAGTTTTTCCATCTGCCCTCACTGGATAGCAAATTTGTAACGTGCAAATTATGCCATATGAAGCTGAGCAGAGGGTCTCACCCCTCCAGTTATGGCACCTCCAGCTTCATCAACCATCTGGGCAATAAGCACAAACCTGAGCATCAGGAATTCAAGCTGCTGAAGGAAGCTGGCGCTGGCCCTTGCAGAGGTCAGAGCACTATAACCAGCTTTGCCACTCCTGCTGACACTGAGGCCTGTTCAGGCAGCCAGTCCTCCTCAGTGGTCTCCTCTGTTCCCTCCTCAGCTTCCCGTGCAAGCCTAAAACGCCCCCACCACCAGACCCTGCTGAGTGACTCTTTTGTGGTCAGGGCTCAGCCTCCCGGCAGCCGTCGCATACGCCAGCTGAACGGCTTGCTTACACGGGCCATGTCCTCCCAGCTCCTCCCGTACTCGTTTGTGCAGGAGGGGAGCCGGATGCGTGCGCTCCTGCAGTGCGCAGCGCCGGATTGGCCAATCCCCAGCCGGCACTACTTCGCACGCAAGGCCATCCCAGCACTGCACTGCTTTGTAAAGGCCAACGTGGAGCGTGGGCTGGATCATGCGCTTGGTGCGCGCGTCCATGTGACAATGGACTCATGGAGCAGCCGGTTCGGGACAGGCCGCTATTTGTCCTTCACCGCGCACTGGGTCAGTTTGGTGGAAGGGGGTGAAGAGGAGACAGCAGCATCATCACCACGGTGGGTGGTGCCACCCCGCAGCAGGGTCAGGGGAAGTGCAGCAGCTTCCAGCTCTGATCCGGTTCCATCCGCCGCCAAACAACCCCGCCTCAGCAGCAGCGTGAAGGCCCACCACTGCCAAGCGCTGCTGCAGATGGTCACGGTGGGCAAGAACAAGCTGACGGCAGACCACGTCTTGGCCAAGCTCCGAGAGCAAGAGAGGAGTTGGCTGACCCCCAGAGGCCTCAGAGTCGGAGAGGTGGTGGCCGACAATGGTGCAAACTTGGTTGCCGCCATCCAGCGGGGAAACCTCACCCACATCCCCTGTCTGGCCCACGTCCTGAACCTAGTGGTGCAGAAATTCCTGCACACCTACCAGGGGATGGACACTCTTTTGGGAGCGGCAAGGAAAACGGTGGGTCATTTTCGCCGCTCGGGTGGTGCCACAGCGACCCTTACAGCCGTGCAGATGGAGCTGAACCTCCCACAGCACCGCCTCATTATAGACGTTCCAACACGCTGGAATTCCACCCTGGCGATGTTGGAACGTCTGGTTGAACAGAGGCGGGCTGTCAACCTGTACCTGGCCAGAGCCACCATGGATGCCAACTTGTTGGGGACCGGCACCACCCACCTCCCAGACATCATCCGCCCTGCTGAGTGGGGAAAAATGCAGCTGGTGTGCTTTGTGCTGGCACCCTTCCTGGAGGCCACCAACATGGTCAGCCGGGACCATGCGTCGCTGTGTGAGTGGTTGACCATTGTGTGCATGCTGGACAAGGCCCTCGATGCTCTGCTGGAAGTGGGAGAGGAAGCCTTGATCCAGCAGCAGGAGCAGCAGCAGCACACTTCACAGTCCACCTCTGTGCAGCAGGAGGAGGATTCGGAGGAGTTGGAGGAGGACTTGGAGGAGTTGGAGGTCCCTGACCTTGAAGAGGAGGGGGCACAGCGGAGTGCAGCTGCAGTAGTGCGGGGGTGGAGAGAGCAAGATGAGGCTCCGGAATCAGAGGAGGACGACAGCACTGTCAGCGGTGCAGAAGATGATAGGTCAGCAGAGATGGCAGCCCTCTTCCCCATGGCAGTGCACATGCTGCAGTGCCTGCGCAAAGACCCAAGGGTGAAGGAGATGAGTGCTCGGGAGGACATCTGGATCACCCTGATGCTGGACCCACGGCTGAAGGGGAAGCTGGCTCAGTTCCTGCCTGTAGGAGGAGACCCTGTGCGCCGAATCAGGGACTTGCAGCGGATTCTGGTTCGGCGCTTGGAGGAAGCCTTCCCCCGGACTCCCACCCCCCCTGCTGTCTCAGTCCAGCCAGCACAGCAGCAGGTGCCTGCATCCAGCATCAGCAGGCGCCCAACAAACCTGCTGTCTCTGACAAAGGCGCTCTATGCCACACCAGTACCGCTGCCTACAGAGGAGGTGCCTGCAGCAGCATCCGGCTCTCAAAGCCAGAACCAGCACCTGACCCGGATGGTGGCCGACTATATGGGGTCCTATAGCGGGCTTGACACCGACACCCCTGTGGACCCCTTGGAGTACTGGGTGAAGCACCTGGATATCTGGGGCGAGCTGGCGCAATACGCCCTGGAAGTGCTGTCCTGCCCGCCTTCCAGCGTTATGTCGGAAAGGTGCTTCAGTGCGGCCGGTGGCGTGGTCACTGAGAAGCGCTCTTGTCTGTCAGGCCAGTCTGTGGACAGACTGACTTTTTTAAAGATGAACGAGGCTTGGGCAATTGGTGAGTTCCTGGCCCCTGTTGTTGGCAAGAGAGGGAAATGAAGTGGCTGAGTGGTTATCACTATGCCTGCTTGCTGCTTAACCACCCTTTACCACCACAACCTCCTGACTCCATCTTCATGAAGCCAGGTTCTTATTTTTTGAACTGTGCCGTGGTACCTGCCATGGTCAACTATGTAAACACAATAGCTGTGTAATTTTTTTGGAGGTGTCTGTGCTGTGCGAGTTGTGGGGAGGCCCCAACTGCGTCAGTACGACCGCTTCCTGGAACCTCTCCTAATTTTTTACTGTGCCGTGGTACCTACAACAGTGCCATGGTCAACTATGTAAACACAATAGCTGTGTAATTTTTTTGGAGGTGTCTGTGCTGTCCGAGTTGTGGGGCCCCAACTGTGGCAGTACGACCGACCGCTTCCTGGAAACTCTCCTAATTTTTTACTGTGCCGTGGTACCTACAACAGTGCCATGGTCAACTATGTAAACACAATAGCTGTGTAATTTTTTTGGAGGTGTCTGTGCTGTCCGAGTTGTGGGGCCCCAACTGCGGCAGTACGACCGACCGCTTCCTGGAACCTCTCCTAATTTTTTACTGTGCCGTGGTACCTACAACAGTGCCATGGTCAACTATCTAAACACAATAGCTGTGTAATTTTTTTTGGAGGTGTCTGCTGTCCGAGTTGTGGGGAGGCCCCAACTGCGTCAGTACGACTGCTTCCTGATACCACTCTGATGTTGATTGACAGCCATTTTTTTAGGGGGGGGGGGGGATTTTAAGTCCACTCCCCACATCATCAGTGTTTCCATTTTCAAAATTATGATGCTACATGCCTCATATACCCTAAAAAACCTTTTTAAAGCAATTTAAAGGCCACTTCCGGGATTAAACACGGATATCCGAATCCGATCGGATACTAGGGTCGAATATCCGAATCGGATTCGGATCGGAAAATTTTGAATTCGGATATCCGACCCGGATCGGATAGCGGGGTATCCGGATCCGAATCGGATCCGGATTTTGAAAAGGGGTATCCGAGCAGCACTGGTTAACATTACTCTTGAGGTTGCACAGTTTAGGAATTTTCCCCAGAGCAGGATCATCTATGAGGATCATCATCTTAAAGAATCATTGGGAGAAAAAAAATCTGTTTTTAAATGACAAGGGATCCCACACATTTTTGACAAAACTGACACATTCATGTTGATCATAATCTGCAGGAACACCTGAGAAACAGGCATTAGATCGCACAGTGTTTAAACTCACTTGCTTTACCCCAGAAAGGCAGGAACAATCATCCGATAACGGTGTCTCTTTATTGGAGTCAATTGGTTGGTGTGTGTGCAATTCATCCAAAATCGTCTGCCACACACAAATCACCGGATCCACAAAACTTTGGTCACACACATCAGATTCAATCAAAGTGTACACAGAATCAACACAAACATTAAGAATCTCTTTGCTTTCTGCGATGTAAAAATCGCAAAACGTCTTCCAATCAATCTCGAACTCCTCAATCAAAGCCCCAGTCTCCCACGGAGCAAATGGAGGCTCAAACAACCCTGTATCAAGGTAACACGCATACGGGTTGGGATCAGGAACATGCATAGATTGTCTTACTCCTTTAATATACTGAATGGTTTTGTATGTAAGGGATAGAACAGCTGACTGGTTAGCAGATACATACTCATCAAGAATGGGTGGTAAACAAGGCAGTTTAAACCAGTGGGAAAAAATCAATGTAAGAAACTGATAAGGATTATCATTCCAGGAATTACTTTTCAAAATCTCATAAGCCCACAAAAACAGATCTCCTTGCAATAGAGTATAAGCTAATTGGAGAGCCGACGTGGACGGATCAGTAATTTGAAAGGTAGGATTCAGAAAAAATCTTACACATTCAGAAAGGAAGTCCTCTTTGGTTTCAGAGTCTAGTCTCTTAAAGCTCTTAAAGGTATAAGAACCATATTCGACAAAAACGTACAAATCGGAGATTCCCTCTACACTGGGAATTTCGGTTTGGCTGGTCATACTGTAACATTTGGGGAATTATTTCCGTGGTCAACGCACAAGATGCGCGCTGACACTGCGGAAATCCTCCACAAGCGTATAAAATAACAGAACCCAGCTATGGTGCTATGCACCTGTAGAGAGAAATTGCCACCGGCAGATGGAGCTGTGAAGTGCAGAGGAATAAACCCTCTGCCCTGCCACAGATGACAGATGGGAATTGTACGAGGTGAAGCAATATAGGGCAAGATAGTCCTTGGAGAGAGAGAGAGAGCACAGAGACAGAATGTATGTGTGTCCACCAATCTAGTCGCCACCCGGCGACGGTGAACACACAACAATAAAAACCAAGTGGGAATGCAATCGCAAGAATGGCGATTGCTAATAGTGACACCAGACTGAGTAATACAGAGCAAAGGAACAGAATAAAGACAGAACTAATAACAAACAGTAATCCAACACACAGGAGCAGACAGGACTAACTACACGCAGTCACCACACGTTAAGCACAATATTGACAAAGCGCATGCGCGGCACGGTCGCCACACGAGAAGCACAATAGCAACAAAGCGTACCAACCCCTGACTAACCACAGAAGCACGAATACAAAAGAGAACGCGAGCGCTTGCTAAACGGTTACCTCACCGAGACGACAGTAAGCATTCGTTCCAGACAGACAGACAGATGGAGCAGCCAGTAACAACCGCTGCTCTGGCTACACTCCCAGACAGAGTACAGAAGGAACCACCGCCTCTACCGCTAGGGTGAATGCGATCCCAACAGACAGAACGTTCTCTTGTCGACCGCCGCTGGCGACAAGACAATCGCAACAGATAGACAGTACAAGCAATACAGGAACAAACAACCTGACTATGCTAACAGGAATGCTAGGGCACTCCCAAGGAACTACTCTAAGATAGCAATATTAGCAAACAGTAAGCAAAGGGCTGAGACTCCAGGTAAGTTAGCAGAAACAAACCATCATGACCAGCAAGGAATTCTGGGAGGAAATGGTTTTTATACTGCAAGCCATCAGAGGAAGCAGCTAAGCAATTTGCATGACAAGTGGATGCAAATTCCTCCCCAGAACAGCAACTCTGCAGCTTGCAGGGTGGAGACAGGTCTCTTTTCCAGGGACCTGCAGCACTCAGACCTAACAAATGGTCAAAATGCTGTCTGCCTGTGCAGACAGCAGAGCAGATCATTACACCTACTTCCTGGACCGACCTCTCCCTTGTTTCTTGGATAACCCTTGCTTGCTGCCTATACTGACCTTTGCTAAGTTACGTGACACTCTAGTAAGCCTGAAATAATCCTTGCATATTGAATAACCTTGCATGTGATCCTCACATGAACTATCTCCTCGCCTGGAGCATTCACTGCCTGTTGAATAACGCTGCATGTGGACTTGCATGAACTCTCTCAAATCTGCCTGGATCCCTCACTGCCTGATCCTCATACATCTGTCATTACCGGCATTCGACATGGAGTGCCTTATCCTCTTGAATCAAGGTAATTGCCCTGTGTGATATTTATGAACTATCTGAATGGGTGTTACTAGCCTTAGTGGGGTCCTTGTTGTTCGATCTACTTCAGTTTGAATGCCTTGCATGCTAAGACCTGGGGGTATCCGAAGTCAGGAGACATATTGAGTGTCCTGTTCAAGTGGGGACTTGTCTATAGGTGAAGATGTGGGCCGAGCTCAGAGCTGCAGCACTAGATTGGGGCATAGAGACTGATTGGGAACATAACCTGTCAGGCCTTACACTCTTTGTACAGTATCATCCAATAGAGAACTATGAGACTGTTGTTCCCTGCCACCTGCAGTCCCTCAAGCACTCCTCCTACACAAAATTGGCATTCCTGATCAATGCAAAATTTGTATTTTGATAAAAACATTATTGGTTGATCATGCCCCAGTTTTGTTAATAACAAATGTTTATATAAAATCTAACATATACAGTGGGTTGCAAAAGTATTCGGCCCCCTTGAAGTTTTCCACATTTTGTCACATTACTGCCACAAACATGCATCAATTCAACACAAAGTGGTGTACATGTGAGAAGTGGATCGAAAATCCTACATCATTCCAAACATTTTTTACAAATAAATAACTGCAAAGTGGGGTGTGCGTAATTATTTGTCCCCTGAGTCAATACTTTGTAGAACCATCTTTTGCTGCAATTACAACTTCCAGTCTTTTAGGGTATGTCTCTACCAGCTTTGCACATCTAGAGACTGAAATCCTTCCCCATTCTTCTTTGCAAAACAGCTCCAGCTCAGTCAGATTAGATGGACAGCGTTTGTGAACAGCAGTTTTCAGATCTTGCCACAGATTTTCAATTGGATTTAGATCTGGACTTTGGGCCATTCTAACACATAGATATGTTTTGTTTTAAACCATTCCATTGTTGCCCTGGCTTTATGTTTAGGGTCATGTCCTGCTGGAAGGTGAACCTCCGCCCCAGTCTTTTGCAGTCTCCAAGAGGTTTTCTTCCAAGTTTGCCCTGTATTTGGCTCCATCCATCTTCCCATCAACTCTGACCAGCTTCCCTGTCCCTGCTGAAGAGATGAACCCCCCAGCATGATGCTGCCACCACCATATTTGACAGTGGGGATGGTGTGTTCAGAGTAATGTGCAGTGTTAGTTTTCTGCCACACATAGCGTTTTGCATTTTGGCCAAAAAGTTCAATTTTGGTCTCATCTGACCAGAGCACCTTCTTCCACATGGTTGCTGTGTCCCCCACATGGCTTGTGGCAAACTGCAAACGGGACTTCTTATGCTTTCTTTTAACAATGCCTTTCTTCTTGCCACTCTTCCATAAAGGCCAACTTTGTACAGTGCATGACGAATAGTTGTCCTATGGATAGTGTAGGGCGAACAGTGTTCGCCACTGTTCGGGTTCTGCAGAACATCACCCTGTTCGGGTGATGTTCGAGTTCGGCCGAACACCTGACGGTGCTCGGCCAAACCGTTCGGCCATATGGCCGAACTAAGAGCGCATGGCCGAACGTTCCCCGAACGTTCGGCTAGCGCTGTGATTGGCCGAACGGGTCACGTGGTTCGGACCCGAACGCGCTCTGATTGGCCGAACTGTCACGTGGTTCGGGTAAATAAATACCCGAACCACGTCATATCTCCGCCATTTGTCTGTGGGTTTAGCTTTGGATAGGCAGGCAGGGTAGTTCGCGCTCCAGCCACGCTAGCCAGGGTCCCCCCCAGTCATTGTGTGTCACTGCTGGGAACAGTAGTACACCGCTCGTTCAGCCACACTATATAGCATTCTGTGTACTGTTCTGTGTCTGCTGGGAACAGTGGTACACCGCTCGTTCAGCCACACTATATAGCATTCTGTGTACTGTTCTGTGTCTGCTGGGAACAGTAGTACACCGCTCGTTCAGCCACACTATATAGCATTCTGTGTACTGTTCTGTGTCTGCTGGGAACAGTAGTACACCGCTCGTTCAGCCACACTATATAGCATTCTGTGTACTGTTCTGTGTCTGCTGGGAACAGTAGTACACCGCTCGTTCAGCCACACTATATAGCATTCTGTGTACTGTTCTGTGTCTGCTGGGAACAGTGGTACACCGCTCGTTCAGCCACACTATATAGCATTCTGTGTACTGTTCTGTGTCTGCTGGGAACAGTAGTACACCGCTCGTTCAGCCACACTATATAGCATTCTGTGTACTGTTCTGTGTCTGCTGGGAACAGTAGTACACCGCTCGTTCAGCCACACTATATAGCATTCTGTGTACTGTTCTGTGTCTGCTGGGAACAGTAGTACACCGCTCGTTCAGCCACACTATATAGCATTGTTTACTGACACTATATAGCAGACTATATAGCATTGTGTGTACACCGCTCAGCCAGACTATATACCATTGTTTACTGACACTCTGTGTACACCGCTCAGCCAGACTATATACCATTGTTTACTGCCACTCTGATTCTGCTGGGAACAGTAGTACACCGCTCGCTCAGCCAGACTATATACCATTGTTTACTGACACTCTGTGTACACCGCTCAGCCAGACTATATACCATTGTTTACTGCCACTCTGATTCTGCTGGGAACAGTAGTACACCGCTCGCTCAGCCAGACTATATAGCATTGTGTTTACTGCCACTCTGTGTACACCGCTCAGCCACACTATATAGCATTGCGTACTCTGCCAGTCAGTGTGTATATTGCTGGGATCAGTAATACTCCACTCACCGTCAACCACTATATGAGCTCAACATGAGTTCCCCAGAGACCTCCGCTGTGAGCAGCACTCCCAACAACAGCAACAGCCAACGCCCCACGCAAGCTATAACATCCACCCCAGCAGCCAGTGGTCAGCAGCAGCCCTCCCCGGAGGAGAACGTTGTGTCCATCAGTCCGTCGCCAGAGCGATTAATGAGGGCTGCCATTGAGGAGATGATGGGGCCTGATGTGGAGGAGGAGGTCTGGCTCAGGCCAGCATCCCAAGTTAATGTTGAGGACGATGAGGGGTCTGTGTCTGGGGATGTTGGGGTGGCAGAGGTGGTGGGTGGGTCAGACTCAGGAGAAGAGTTGTATGATGAGGATGATGATCGGGACCATCTGTATGTGCCTCAGAGTCCGACCCCGGAAAACATGTTGTATCGTGTGTTTAGGTACTAAAATCTGCGTTCCCTCCCAGTAGTGTTGGGCGAACAGTGTTTGCCACTGTTCGGGTTCTGCAGAACATCACCCTGTTCGGGGTGACTATATAGCAGACTATATAGCATTGTGTTTAATGCCACTCTGTGTACACGGCTCAGCCACACTATATAGCATTGTGTTTACTTCCACTCTGTGTCTGCTGGGAACAGTAGTACACCGCTCACCCGCCACTGTATAGCATTGTGCTCTGTGTCACTGCTGACAATAGTGGTACACCGCTCACCCACCACTGTATAGCATTTCTGTACTGCCACTGTACTGCTGCCAGTCAGCGTGTACTTTAAGGATAAGTGAAATGAGGAAGAAATCCGGTGAAAGAGGGAGGGGCAAGGGAAGAGGTGTTTCCCCTGACGGTTCACGTACAGGCCACAGGGGAGCACCCAAGAAAACCCACTCAATACTGCCCATGTTGTCCAGGACAACAACCCTCACAGATCCAAAAGAACAGGACCAGATAATTACTTGGATGACCTCTCAAGCGTCCAGCAGTGGGTTAAGCAGCACCAGCACATCACGCACGAGGTCCGAGTCCTCAGCCAGTTAAAGTCTGGGCTTTCTTTGAAGACTGCACTGAGGATGTTACCATGGCGATTTGCAAGGTGTGCAAGACCCGCCTGAGCAGGGGGAAAAGTATTAACAACCTCTCCACCACCAGCATGAGCCGCCACATTCTATCCAAACATCCCACTCTGTGGGCAAACGCGGCAGGACAGGGTACCACCGTACCACCAGCAACACTGCCTCCCTTGGGTTCACCAGACTCACCACCAGACCCGCCTCAGCAGCAGCAGTAGCCCAGCCATTGCGTGGTTCACAACATTCACAAACATCAGACGATGCTGACACTGTCACTTTCCGGACTAGTGCTCTTGAGGTCTCCCAGTGTTCATCAAACACAACAACCAACAGCCCTTCGGTGTGCAGCGCTACGGTTGAGTTGTCTGTCTCTGAGATGTTTGAGCACAAGAGGAAATTGCCAGCAAATGACCCCCGGGCCGTGGCAGTAACAGCCAGCCAGCATAGCCAAGCTTCTGGCCTGCGAAATGCTGCCATATCGAGTGGTGGAGACAAACAGCTTCAAGGGCATGATGTCAGTGGCCATCCCACGTTACGTGGTTCCCAGCCGCTACCACTTTGCGCGCTCTGCAGTGCCTGAGTTGCATGAGCACGTGGTCAGCTAAATAACCCGAAGCTTGAAGAATGCCGTTGCCTGCAAGGTTCACCTCACCACTGACACCTGGACGAGTGCGTTCGGCCAGGGTCGATACATCTCCCTTACCGCGCACTGGGTGAACCTTGTGGAGCCTGGCAGCGATTCCTCACCTGCTACGGCGCGGGTGTTGCCCACGCCGCAAACAGCTGCACCGCCGTCCCTCCCACTGGATAACAACAGCAGCACCTACCTCTCTGACTCCTTCTCCTCCAACGCATCTCAAAGCTGTACCTCATCCGGAAACGCTAACCCAGCACCAGCAGCAGTAGGATCGTGGAAGCAGTGCAGCACAGCTGTTGGCATGCGTCAGCAAGCGTTGCTGAAGCTGATCTGCCTTGGGGATAAGCAGCACACAGGGGAGGAAATTTGGAGGGGAATAAAGGAACAGACGGATTTGTGGCTGGCACCGCTGGACCTGAAACCGGGCATGAAGCTAGACACCTGGCACGAACTGGCAATGTACGCAATAGAGGTGCTGGCTTGCCCGGCAGCCAGCGTTATGTCAGAACGCTGTTTCAGTGCTGCCGGAGGCATCATCACAGATCGGCGTATCCGCCTCTCCACAGAAAATGCAGACCGTCTGACTCAAATTAAAATGAATCAATCCTGGATTGGAAACGACTACGCAACACTCCTGGACCCCAACCAAGTAACATGACCGATGAACATCTGGGATGGTTTAGCGTTTCCGGTCCCTGTTTATTGAACCTCTCATCTGTATTACATTTATGACTGCATGGCGGCAAAAAGCATTGCTGCTATATCCGCACGCTTTTTGTCCTCATGCAAGGCCTGGGTTGTTGTGTCTCACAAAGCGTGGCCTTCTCCTCCTGCGCCTCCTCCTGTTCCATCACGTGTGCTGCTGCTGCTGCTGCTGGGTTACCGTTGCCGGTCCCTGTTTATGGAACCTCTTATCTTTATTACATTTATGACTACATGGCGGTACAAAGCATGCTATCCGCACGCTTTTTGTCCTCATGCAAGGCCTGGGTTGTTGTGTCTCACAAAGCGTGGCCTTCTCCTCCTGCGCCTCCTCCTGTTCCATCACGTGTGCTGCTGCTGCTGCTGCTGCTGCTGGGTTAGCGTTGCCGCGTGGTCCCTGTTTATTGAACCTCTTATCTTTATTACATTTATGACTACATGGCGGTACAAAGCATGCTATCCGCACGCTTTTTGTCCTCATGCAAGGCCTGGGTTGTTGTGTCTCAAAAAGCGTGGCCTTCTCCTCCTGCGCCTCCTCCTGTTCCATCACGTGTGCTGCTGCTGGGTTAGCGTTGCCGCGTGGTCCCTGTTTATTGAACCACTTATCTTTATTACATTTATGACTGCATGGTGGTACAAAGCATGCTATCCGCACGCTTCTTGTCCTCATGCAAGGCCTGGGTTGTTGAGTCTCAAAGCGTGGCCTTCTCCTCCTGCGCCACCCTCCTCCTGTTCCATCACGTGTGCTGCTGCTGGGTTAGCATTACCGGTCCCTTTTCCTGGAACCTCTTATATGTATTACATTTATGACTGCATGCCGACAAAAAGCATGTTACCTGTGCAAAGAAAACAGACATTTCCCGCATTTAAAAGACAGTTTTCCCTTTGAAACTTTAAAATCGATTTTCTCAAAAACTATAAGCTCTTTTTGCTAAATTTTTTTTCCTCTTGTACCCACTCCCAAGGTGCACATACCCTGTAAATTTGGGGTATGTAGCATGTAAGGAGGCTTTACAAACCACAAAAGTTCGGGTCCCCATTGACTTCCATTATGTTCGGAGTTCGGGTCGAACACCCGAACATCGCGGCCATGTTCGGCCTGTTCGGCCCGAACCCGAACATCTAGATGTTCGCCCAACACTACCTATGGACAGAGTGTCCCACCTGAGCTGTAGATCTCTGCAGCTCGTCCAGAGTCACCATGGGCCTCTTAACTGCATTTCTGATCAGCGCTCTCCTTGTTCGGCCTGTGAGTTTAGGTGGATGGCCTTGTCTTGGTAGGTGCACAGTTGTGCCATACTCCTTCCATTTCTGAATGATCGCTTGAACAGTGCTCCGTGGGATGTTCAAGGCTTTGGAAAAAAAATTGTAGCCTAAGCCTGCTTTACATTTCTCAATAACTTTAGCCATTACCTGTCTGGTGTGTTCTTTGGACTTCATGGTTTTGTTGCTCCCAATATTCTCTTAGACAACCTCTGAGGCTGTCACAGAGCAGCTGTATTTGTACTGACATTAGATTACACACAGGTGCACTCTATTTAGTCATTAGCACTCATCAGGCAATGTCTATAGGCAACTGACTGCACTCAGATCAAAGGGGGCTGAATAATTATGCACACACCACTTTGCAGTTATTTATTTTATTAAAAAAAATGTTTGGAATCATGTATGATTTTTGTTCCACTTCTCACGTGTACACCACTTTGTATTGGTCTTTCATGTGGAATTCCAATAAAATTGATGCATGTTTGTGGCAGTAATATGACAAAATGTGGAAAACTTCAAGGGGGCCGAATACTTTTGCAACCCACTGTATTCTACGAAAAACATTGTGCATTGTATTTGTAGTTTACGATTTTATGCCAGTTTATAAATAGTTAATCTATTCTTCAAACTTTAGTTTTCCTAATCATGTCTAATTAGCTAGCTAAAAACAACAAATATTTGTCATGTTTGTACCATTACCTGAATTACAAAAAAACTATCACAGTCCTACCTTTTTTTCAGGTTCACAAACACTGGCATGTTCTTCCTTGGGGTGTTATAACCGGAAGGTAAGATTAAGGCTTCTAAGATGAAATACAAATTAAAATTCATATAATGTAATCTTGTTAGCAGAGATGTAATGAAATGCTATTCAGGGAGGAAGAAAAACAAGGTACTAAACTGGTAGGATCCTGCGAACTAAAATAAATATTTACTCTATTAATAAGTATGTTACACAACACACAATAAGGAAGGCCATAGTTTGGGATGGTTATTAGTAGTAAAAGGGTTTATAAAGCAGATACTTGGGACCTTACTCTATTCACCTCTTCTCCATTTTCTCCTAGGCGATAATTTCTGTTTCAAATTTATTTTCAGAACTCAGCAATTGAAAAAGTAGGTGAAAGAGTACTGTCAAAATTATTCTGCATATTCTTTTTTTTTCCTTGCTTGCTGGGGGAATAAAATTCATTTTATTGATAAGGAGAAAACTAGGGACTAATCCAAATCATTTTATCTCCTAAGTTTTCTCCCAGGTGATATTTTCACATATTATCAATAAAATACCTTTTAAACCACCAAGAAGCAAGAAAGTACTCTTTGGTACTTTTTCAATTGCAGAGTGCAGAAAAGTTAGTTTAAAGAGAACCTGAGGTGGATCCTTGGGGGCAGATGGGACACAGAGGCATTTTCTCTGCCTCTTGACATGCCTCTGTCTCCCTCAACCGCCGATCTCTGCCCCCCCCCCCTCTACCACCGCGCTATAGTCCCCCGAAATTAGTGACAATATTTGTCGCTATCTCGGAGGGTAAATAGAGGAGAGGGATTCCCTGCTCAAAACGCCCACTAGGGGCATTCCTGCAGGCTTACCAGAGCTGCCATGGGGCAGCTCTCTTTTCCTGGCCATGCCCCTTGCCTCTCCCCCACCTCCCTGCATGCTGCTGTGAGAGAGAGATCTCTCTCTTTCCAGCATCATGACCCAAGAGGTCACAAAAATGAAGGTGGACCAGTGCGGCCCACAGAAGCGGTGGCGGCTACCTGATCCGCCCAGCCCCAGATCAGGTAGCATAAATTTTTTTTATTTTATGAGCCCACCTCAGGCTCTCTTTAAACAGAAGACTAAATATTATCTCCAAGTAGAAAACTTTAGAGAAAAAGTTAATTGGTTTGGGTCCAACTTAAATTGAATAAGGGCCATGAACTAGTATTACATGGAGAGTGTTGGCAGATGAGCAGTAATGGATAATGAAAGAATTGAAGGACTGGGTATCGTGAAGCTATGGAAAAATTAGCTGTAAGGTCGTGAAGCAGATGGGTTAGAAGTAGAAAGAAATCACTGACTTGTGGGCACTGGGCAGGGCAGTTAAAATGACTTAAAATTTAATTCAGACAGACCTGCACATAACAGAGCAAAAGAGATGAAGAAGATGAGACAGGAGGCAGGCAGGGGAGTCAGTAATGTTCAATTGGGACTGGAGAAAATATTTTAGGATTGTAGGCATCTAATATTGCTAGTGGTGGATCAGGGTGGAAGACGAGTCTTCTAGGAAAGTCTAGAGTGGGGTAAGAGAAAAGGAGAAGGTATTTAAGTCTTTTAAGAGAATCTGCAGAAAGGTGTAAAAACCGTCAGCAGAATGCAATGCTAGACAAGATAGTGGAGATCAGTGAAGATAGAAGGAACTACTAATGGATGAGTAGGAATAAATAGAAAACATAGATCAGGATTCAGGAAGACTGAAATGATATCCAACAGAATACACAGGACATTAGCAGGGCATTTTCTAGGCTAAATTGCTCCCAGGGCGAGGGTGTAAAAATTGGGCCCCCATGAGCTTGAGAACATTATTTGCAATGCAATGCCCCCAGTATAGGTAGCCAACTATAGGTGCCCCAGTACAGGTTAGCCAGCCATAGGTACCCCGGTATAGGTTAGCCACTCATAGGTGCCCCAGTATAGGTTAGCCAGGTATAGGTGCCACAGTATAGGTTAGCCAGGCACAAGTGCCTCAGTATAGGTTAGCCAGCTACAGGCACCCCAGTATAGATTAGCCATCCATAGGTGCCCCCAGTATAGGCTTGCCTGCCATAGATGCCCCACTACAGGTTAGCTAGCCAAAGGTGCACCAGAATAGGTTAGCCAGGTATTGTTGCACCCCCCTCCCCCCACACCCATCCCCCCCCCACACACACACACACATACACAAAGGCTAGGGAATTACATGCTAGGATATCCTGATGCCTCTTTTTCTATCTGCTCTTCTGTCACTGATGAGATTTCCTGCTTTGTCCCAGTCAACTTCAATGGTCCTCAGTGTGTGTGTGTGTGTGTGGGGGGGGGGGGGGTTCAGTGAAAGAGGGTGGAGCAGCAGCGTACTGGGACTCAGAACACTGGGACTCACACCTCCCTCCCTCTCCTCGGGTACCCCTCCATGCTTCCTCCTCCTTTGAAATAATGTATGGCAGCAGCAAGGGGTATTAGTATAACCTCACCTTCCAGGCTCCATTTTGAGGATCACATGCCACAAGGCTTCTCTGTCTCCACCTTCGCTTACTACTTCCTGTGAACGGCAGTGGAGACAGAGCAGCCCAGTGATCCTTACATGGAGACGGGAAGGTGAGTTTTTACTAGCACCCCTTGCTGCTTCCATACATTTCTTCAATGGAGGGGGGGGGGGGGGCATGAAGGGGGGCCAGGAGAGAGGGAGGGAGGGAAAACTTGGGCCCCCCTCCCTTCGGCTGAGTCCTAGTGTGCTGCTTCTTCCCCCTCCTTCACTGCACCCCCCCTCACTTTTTTTTGTGCAACCACCACAAAAGGCCCTCTAGCCACTAGTACAAGCAAGGATTTGTCCCAACCGATATTGCCTTTGCTAGAGCAGGGGACTAAAGTTACTTTGGGAGCTGGAACAATGTGTTAATTCTTAATATTTATCTAATTTCAATTGGTCAGAGTTATGGATAATTGTATTCATTAGCCCAAACAGAAAATACTGAAGTATTTGTAGAAATAGCAGACTGTCAGCTTGTAGTAGTACCCATTTACAGCACAACTAATCAATTTCAACAATCAGTACACAAGCAGTATGTATGTGTAACGATCGGTGTCAGCACGCAGAGGGGATCTGATTATCGGTGATCTGCAGTATCACCGAGAATACAGATATATACCCGATTATTGATGATCTGCAGTATCACCGATAATCAGATATATCTCTAACCTCTGGACACCTGAGTAATATGAGTGTTTGGTGCAACAGTAATACTTTGAGGAGAGCACCCGTTTAGAGGGTGCAAGGCAGTAGAGATACTGCCCAAAGAACAGGCTCCTTCCAAAAGCCTGAGGCTCCCCAAGGGGAGGAGTCAGGCTGAGAATGGGAAGGACCAGAGTGTGAGTGACACCAATGGTGGAGTGTCACTGACAGATCTGTGAACTATCTGTAAACAGAGGAGATAGTTCTCGAGGTCGGACAAGCCAGATCGGCAACAGACAGACAGATTAGGTACAGAGGAAGGAGACAGACTCGGAATCCTAAGGCAAGCAAGGTTTGGCAATGGGGTATCAGATATAGCAAAGTACCAAATCAGAAATCAGAAGAGAGGTCAGGAAAGCAGAAGGTCATAACAAATAATCAACAATGTCTAATCTATAGGTGTGAGCTCCTTGATCATCAACACCCTGGAACTAGTCTGAAGTATAACAGGATGGTAAAACTAATTCCTAGTCTTGGGTGTGAGCTCCATAGTCATCAACACCCTGGACTAGTCTGAATAATAACAAAGATAATACACAGTATTCCGAGTCTTGGGTGTGAGCTCCGTAGTCATCAACACCCTGGAACTAGTCTAGAGAATAACATAGATTCTGACAAACAGGTCTGAGTGCTACCACGTAGTGATCGCAACGGCAGACAACCAGAGAATGACCAGCACCCAGTATATATAGCAAGGCGCTCTCCAGCGCCTCCCCTAAGTGCTGGACCAATGGGAAGTGGTGGAATTGTCAGCTGACCGGCTTGGTCAGCTGACTCCCTTCTGGCTGTCATAAAAGCTTTGCCTCTCAACGCGCGTGCGCGTCCTTCTGAACCTGTGTGGACTATCAATCCCAGCCACACCAGACATGTGTTGCAAAGCACTCGCCGCGCTGGACGCGGAATCCGCCGCACCGCTATCAAGGCATGCGGCGGTTTCTCCGCGTTCGGCCCTACTACTGGATGTAGGCCTACGCGTGCAGACCGCCGCGTAGGACGCGGAATCAGTCGCCTTGTTCTGAGTACACGCGGCGGCTTTTCCGCGTTTTCTCACAGTATGTAGGGAGGATAATTGCATTGCTTTCATGTTTGCAAGCAAGTATAGATAGAAATCTTCATACATAGGAGATAACCCGATGCAGTGCCCAATCTCAGCATTGTATATGTTCAAATGATTTTGTGAAACAGTGTCCTATACCAACATATATAATGATCACTGGGCCAAGACCAATCACAGCTTTCCCAGATTGTGCTCAAAGTAAGGCAGGTATGACTGTGCAATCTGTGTGTTTATAATTCAATACAGCAACTGATGTACCAAAATTTGAATGGTCTTATTATCCAGTCCCCAAAGCATTCAAACGACCAAACAAATGGCACAAGTTCCAAGTAGTTCTGGTCACTCTGGAAGCAGGGGCGTAGGAATAGGGATAGCAGGCATAGCAGTTGCTATGGGGCCCCAGGTCACTAGGGGGCCCTATCCTGCTAGCAGGAAACATATTTTTTTATTATAAAATTTAGTTTATTAACAGCGCAGGAAGAAAGCACCCTCCACCCTCCCCAAAGCCCCCTTTCCCAATGATCCTGGCTAAAATCTTGAAGCAGCAGCAGGCAGGTGAGAGGGGACTATTTTTTCACCAGTCTGCTGTGAATAGATGCCTCCCTGGCTGGCCTGACAATTAATCTGTAGTTCCAGCCAGGGAGGTGGAGCTGCTGGAGGTGGTGAGCACCGAGGATTCCCTGATGCAGCTGTGCAGAATGAGGAGACAGCCTGTGTGTGACATACAGTTCCTAGGAGTGAGTGCAACCTCGTTGTTCCATGTGAGTGGAGAGAGCAGCGCTGCTGATGCTGTTTTTCTGGCTACACTGTCTGCAGGTACAGAGTAAGGCCCCGTTCACACTGCACGCGTTTCCAGCTGCGTTTTGGAAACGCGTGCAGGTGGCCGACACGCAGGACATCAGACATTGCATAGAGTGCAATGTCTGATGTTCACACTGCATGCGTTCCGGACCTGTGCGGTCCGGGAACGCATGCTGCACGCATTTTTTGTAAAAACGCGTGGCTGTCCCATTCACTTTTCAGTGATGGGATCAGCCACGCAACGCACACAAACGCGGATGGCGTGCGTTCGTACACGTTGCAGTCCGCACGCGTTCCGCACGCATGGCCATCCGCATTTGTGATGTGAACGGGGCCTAAGTGTAGAGTGGGTTGCAATGCTAACTTCTATTAGAAAAGATTAGAAAGGGGACAAAACTTGTAACCCGATCAAAGGTATATTTGCTCACAGATCTGACACATGGCTGTAGCCCACCAGAAAAGAGTTCCCCATACACAATGCTGCATGTGGTGAGGAACAGCTCTTTCAGCTGAGGGGCTAATGTATATTCACTTTCCATCAGACTGCACTCCTCAGATTTTCCTCCATTTAACCATTACTAGCTGCCCAGTGCAAATTAGCATGTCCCAAAAAATCCAGCATATATGTACAAGCTCTGTTTGTACTATTTCCACTACGTACATTTGTGACAGTTTTCCACAATTGCTTGTAGACAATCTTCTGCAGCACAGTACAGAGTACATAGTCATTTCACTGACTGTCCTCAGAAGAGCTTACTATCTAATCCTACCATAGTTATAGTCTAATGCCCTACCATATTATTATTATGTTTTTTTTTTTAGCCCTGACATCTCCTACAGCACTTTACAGAGTACATAGATGTCACTGACTGTCCTCAGAGGAGCTCACAGTCTAATCCTACCATAGCCATAGTCTAATGTCCTACCATATTATTATTATGTATTTATATAGCACTGACATCTTCTCCAGCACTTTACAGAGTGCATAGTCATTTCACTGACTGTCCTCAGAGGAGCTCACTATCTAATCCTACCATAGACTGAGTCCAATGCCCTACCATATTATTATTATTATTATTATTATTTATTTATAAAGCACTTACATCTTCTGCTGCACTTTACAGAGTACATAGTCATGTCTCTGACGGTCCTCAGAGGAGCCCACAATCTAATCCTGTCATAGTCTAATGTCGTACCATAATATTATTATGTATTTATATAGCACTGACATCTTCTGCAGCACTTTACAGAGTACATAGTCATGTCACTGCCTGTCCTCAGAGGAGCTCACACTCTAATCCTACCATAGTCAAAGCCTGATGCCCTACCATATTACTATTACTTATTTACATAGCACTGCCGTCTTCTGAAGCACTTTAAATATTACATAGTCATGTCTCTGGTTGCCCTCAGAGAAGCTCAAAATCTAATCCTACCATATGCCCATCGCAGTCTAGGGCCAATTTTAGGGGAAAGTCAATTAAGTTATCTGCATGTTTGGGATGTGGGAGGAACTGGAGTGCCTGGTGGAAACCCATGCAAAAATGGGGATAACAAACAAACTCCATTTAGATAGTTCCCTAGCTAGGATTTTAAACGGGACCCAGTGCTGCAATACAAGAGTGCTATCCACTATGGTACCATGCTGCCCACACATTCTAGCCACATTATGCTAGAAAAAGACAAACAACATTATATATATCATTAGTAGAAGGCTGTTAGTAGGCTGTTAGCACCATTAAAGGGAGACCACTGGCAAGCAGGTGTTTGTTTGGCCGGAGGGGAGGGGGGGCCTGGTCAAAAAAAATTGCTATGGGGCCCAGTGAGTTGTAGCTACGCCCCTGTCTGGAAGTATAGCTCTGGCGGAACAATGCAGCAAGTGGCAAGTGTAGGTGTCACAATGGAGAGAGTATGGGTGATCACGCAAATTGAGGGCAAAGTCTTGCCTGGAGATAACTTCACTGTGTTGTGCTTCCTCCTCAATCCCTTACAGATTACCAAAACAGTATTGGGGTAGGGCTTAGTGGGAGGGATAGGGCTTAGTGGGAATCAGGAAGGGGCAAGGCTTAGAATTGATCGGCCATGGCACAACTGGATTCAGTGTGGCCACCAGCTGCCCCTGTTTTCTAAAGGAGGTGGTGGCCACCGGGGATACTGAGCAGCTCACGAATGCTGCACCCACACTGCTCACCTCAGCTGCCTGTTGCTTGGTCCTTTTACCCCAGTCCTCTACACTGGTTGCTTGTGATTGGCTGATCTGGCAAGTCAATCCAAGCAGAGATGTGGAGGCTGGAGGTTAGGGATGGGAAGTTAAATAACGGCACCAGCATCAGTGGGGCTCATCGGAGAATCCTCCAGCCCACCGGTGGCCCAGTTCAGCCCTGGTTATTACACTCTATCCACAAATTCAAGTAGAAAGGACTTTTCAGTTTTCACCTCACTCTTCCATGAAACAGTCAATCCACCAGGATTCTAGGCACCAAGGAATAGAGATGTTGCGAACCTCCAATTTTCGGTTCGCGAACCCTGAACCTCCGCGAAAGGTTCGGTTCGCGAAAAAGTTCGCGAACCGCAATACACTTCAATGGGGAGGCAAACTTTAAAAATTTAAAAAAATTCTACCGGCTGCAATAATGATAAAAAACATGTTTCAAGGGCTTGAATACCTGGAGGTCCGCCCCCCCTCCCTCCTCCAAGCAAGGTCCTTATGCCATTTCACTCACTTGTCTGCCTACACTAATTAGTTAAGGGACAGCTGCTTCCCTCCTCCCTCCACCCTCCTCCCTCCTCCTAGCTTCAGTTACTACTGTTATGGTACAGCGGTTAGGGTGCTTGCCCACCACACAGTGAGACCCGGGTTCAAATCCCAGCCAATGTGAGTTGGCTTTTATGCTACAAATCCTTAAAGGGAACCTAAACGGTGAAGGATATGGATTTTTCCTTTTAAAATAATACCAGTTGTCTGAATCGCCTGCTGATCCTGTGTCTATAATACTTTTAGCCACAGCCCCTGAACAAGCATGCAGATCAGGTGTTCTGACTGAAGTCATACTGGATTAGCTGCATGCTTGTTTCAGGGTGTGATTCAGCCACTATTGCATTCACAGAGATCAGCTGGACTGCCAGGCAACTGGTATTGTTTAACAGGAAACATCCATATCACTCTCAGTTAAGGTTCCCTTTAAGCAACCTAATGTTTCTATTGCATTGAGCATAAATAGTAAATGCTAGGCCAACTTCAGTTACTACTGTTGTGGTACAGTGGTTAGGGTGACTTGCCTACCACACAGTGAGACTTGGGTTCAATTCCCAGCCAATGTGAGTTGGCTTTTATGCTACAAATCCTTAAAGGGAACCTAAACGGTGAAGGATATTAATTTTTCCTTTTAAAATAATACCAGTTGCCTGAATCGCCTGCTGATCCTGTGTCTCTAATACTTTTAGCCACAGCCCCTGAACAAGCATGCAGATCAGGTGCTCTGACTGAAGTCAGACTGGATTAGCTGCATGCTTATTTCAGGGTGTGATTCAGCCACTATTGCAGTCACAGAGATCAGCTGGACTGCCAGGCAACTGGTATTGTTTAACTACTTCCCGACCGCCGTATAGACAAATGGCGGCCGGGAAGTGCACCCCGCAAGGACCGCCGTATTGACAAATGGCGGCGGTCCTTGTAGGGGCATGGGCGGAGCGATCGCGTCATCAGTGACGCGATCCTCCGCCGGGAGTCGGAAGCCCGGCATTTTGCCTCTGCTCGCCGGCCACTTAGCAGAGCCGGCGAGCGGAGGAATCCAACAAAGTAGCCAATCAGGTAGTATAAGGCACTTTGTTAAGTAAACAAAGTGCCTTATACGTGCTTCCTCCTCGCCTCGTGGTCTCATTGTTGCAGAGACCACTAGCGAGGAGGAAGCACTTTGTAAGTACCAGCACACAGCCTTTTTTTTTGCCTTACAGCCCCCTGATCACCCACCCCAGGCCTCATACCCCCCCTGATCACCCCAGCAGACCCCTGCCAGCACCCTTGCACCCCTGCAAACCCCCCACCCCCCCCACCTGCCACTAACTAGCGACGCTGCCCCTTAGTTTAGGTCCCTAACTGCCTCCTAGTCACCCCTGATCCCCCCCTTCCTTTAGATCACCCCCAGACCCCATCCCAGACTACCCCCCTGTATACTGTATACATCTGTATACAGCTACCTTACCCCCTGATCCCCCTCTGATCCCCCTCTGATCACCTGTCTATCACCTGTCCATCACCCCTCAGCACCCCCACCCATCAGAGCAGACCCTAACTGCCCCGCGGGGGTAACCGATCACCTGCCCAGGCCCTCGATTGCCCTCATACCCCCCGCCTGATTACATCCCCTGCTCTTTGTTTACATCTGTCCTCCCCAGCGATCACTAACTGATCTTTGATCAGTAACCCCCTGTGTCTGCCTCTCATCAGATCAGGACTCAGTCTGCCCCGTGCGGGCTCCTGATCAACCCCCCACCCCCTCAAATCGCCCTCAGACCCCCCCCCTAATCACCGTCCAAGTGCATTGTATTTGACTGTGCTGCGCTTGTATTCGATTGTGCTGCGCTTGTATTTGATTGTGCTGCGATTGTATTTGATTGTCCCGTGATCTGCTTCGATTGTCCCGTGATTGTTTGATTGCCTGAGACCCCACTTCCCACCACAACCAACCCCACCCTCCCCCCCCACCACACCCAACCCCAGAGCCGGGACAAGGTCCTCCAGCACCCAAGGCTGAGACACCAAAGTGCGCCCCTCCATCCCTCCCACCCCAGCCGTCACACAGATTGCTATTAGACTAAGAGGCGCCACAGGGCCCACAACCTCCCTAACACCTTAATATCTAGTTATCTGGCTTGCAGTTACTGCCATGTATCCCCTTTTCTTATTTCTTTCTGCTTCAAACACAATTAGGAATGACAGCTGAATGAATTCTGCGCCCCCTCCTACACTGCGCCCTGAGGCTGGAGCCTCTCCAGCCTATGCTTCGGCCCGGCCCTGCCCAACCCCACCCTCCCCCCCCACCACCTCCAACCACCACCTTCCGAGTGCATCAGATTTGCTTGTGCTGTGATTGGAGTCGATTGTGCTGTAATTGTATTTGATTGTCCCGTGATCGGCTTCGATTGCCCCGTGATTGTTTGATTGCCTGAGACCCCACTTCCCGCCACACCCAATCCCACCCTCCCCCCATCACCTTCCGAGTGCATCAGATTTGATTGGGCTGTGATTGGATTCGATTGTGCTGTAATTGTATTTGATTGTCCCGTGATCGGCTTCGATTGCCCCGTGATTGTTTGATTGCCTGAGACCCCACTTCCTGCCACACCCAATCCCACCCTCCCCCCATCACCTTCCGAGTGCATCAGATTTGATTGTGCTGTGATTGGAGTCGATTGTGCTGTAATTGTATTTGATTGTCCCGTGATCGGCTTCGATTGCCCCGTGATTGTTTGATTGCCTGAGACCCCACTTCCCGCCACACCCAATCCCACCCTCCCCCTATCACCTTCCGAGTGCATCAGATTTGATTGTGCTGTGATTGGAGTCGATTGTGCTGTAATTGTATTTGATTGTCCCGTGATTGTTTGATTGCCTCTGAGACCCCACTTCCCACCAACCCCAATACCTCTCAAATACTCCCTTTTTGCTAGGTAGGTGCTCTTTTTTTCTGGGTAGTCTCGGAGGAAAACCCCATAAATTTAGCAATCCAAAATGGCAAGAAGGGGGCTTTCCGATGACGAGGTATACAGGTACATGGACCAGTCGGATGAGTTCTTTTGGGAAGAATCATCCGTCGAATCTTCCGGGTCTGAATTTGAACCTGTAGAAAGCAGTGGTTCCCTGACCGATAGTGATGACGAGGCTATGGTCCCGGCTAGAGCCAGGCGTACCAGACCCCAAGTCGTTAGACCGCAGGTGGCGCAGGATCCGCCTCAAGGGCAGCAGGGTGGTGCTAGCGCTGTTGATAGTTTTCTTGGTGAGGCAGGCACCAGCAGCGCAGCATCTCCTGGACTTAGTGCCAGTGCTTCCGTAGACCCTGGCGAAGTGGTGAGCGTCAGCATGGAAGTTGAAACTGGTACGGTGGCAAGTGCAGTAGTACCCCCGTCGCAGCCACCAAGAAGAAGACGGGCCCGTAGTACCCATAGACTCCCAGAGGGGCTGGCACAACCAGATTGGCAATCCCCTGATTCCGCCGCACCCGTAGTGCCCCCTTTCACCGCCCAGTCTGGAGTCCAGGTGGCGACAGCTCATCTAGGAACGGCCCTAGAATTTTTGCAGCTGTTCATCACCCAGGTTCTCTTGGACTTAATTGTGGTTGAGACCAACCGTAAAGCCACACAATTCATCACCGAGCACCCGGAGAGCATGTATGCCCAGCCTTTCGGGTGGAAACCAGTCCAAGTTTCCGACATTAAAATCTTTTTGGCCCTTATCCTTCACTTGGGACTAATGAAACAGAATGTATTGCGGTCGTATTGGTCTACGAACCCAGTACATCATGTTCCCTTGTACCCTGCTGCCATGTCCAGGACACGATTTGAGTCCATCCTGCGCTTCCTGCACTTCAACGACGACGAAACCTGTCATGAAAGGGGAGACCCTGCTTATGACCGGCTCCACAAAATTCGGCCCCTCATAGACCACCTGTCCTCAACATTTGCAGATGCTTATATCCCTGAACAGAACATCTGCGTAGACGAGTCCCTCTTACGCTTTACCGGGCGCCTTGGCATCAAACAGTACATCCCAAGCAAGCGCGCCCGGTATGGGGTGAAACTGTATAAGCTCTGTGAAAGGGCCACAGGCTATACATGTCGTTTTAGGGTCTATGAGGGAAAAGACTCAAAATTGGAGCCGGTCGGATGCCCTGACTACCTGGGGAGCAGTGGAAAGGTTGTGTGGGACTTGGTGTCACCCTTGTTCCAGAAGGGGTACCATCTTTTTGTGGACAATTATTACACAAGTGTGGCCCTCTTTCAGCACTTAAAGTTAGAAGGAATCCGATGCTGTGGCACTGTGCAGCCTAGTCGCCAGGGCTTCCCCCAACGGCTCATTACCACCAGACTTGAACGGGGGCAGAGGGCCGCCTTGCGTACTGAAGACCTGCTCGCGGTGAAATGGAGGGACAAGAGGGACGTTTACTTTCTGTCCACCATTCACACAGACACGACAGTCCAAATTCAACGGGCAACTAAGGTCATTGAAAAGCCCCTTGTCGTCCACGAATATAATGTCAACATGGGAGGGGTGGACTTCAATAACCAGAGGTTAGCGCCCTATTTAATGACCCGGAAAACAAGACGCTGGTATAAGAAAGTGTCTTTTTATCTGATTCAATTGGCAGTTTACAACAGCTTTGTTCTCTACAGTAAGGCTGGGAGAACTGGATCTTTCCTCTAATTTCAGGAACAGATCATTCTGGACATCCTGTATCCAGGAGGTGCCAGCCCCCCCCCCCCCCCCAGATGCAACTAGCCGACTGCATGGTAGGCATTACGCCTATCAGATTCCGTGTGCCCCAGGTCAACGCATCCGAAGAAAACGTTGTCGTGTCTGCAGCAGGACTGGAAGAAGGAATGACACCAGTTTTTATTGTCCCCGCTGTCCTGACCAGCC
This sequence comes from Hyperolius riggenbachi, assembly GCF_040937935.1. Classification (NCBI taxonomy): domain Eukaryota; kingdom Metazoa; phylum Chordata; class Amphibia; order Anura; family Hyperoliidae; genus Hyperolius; species Hyperolius riggenbachi. Next base: position 287,665,357 of record NC_090650.1, read on the forward strand.
TGGCCTATGCGTAGGGCCGTGTTTTGAGAGGTACCACGAGCAGGTACACTATTAGAACCTAGGAAACTCCAGACACAGGAGTAGGCACACACTCAGTGGTCTTTTGCACATTGTCGCAGGGAGAGGAGAGGTAAGCTTGAAGACCAAACGGGTAAGCATAAAAGTGGGAAGAAGGATCGGTTTCCATGCTTGATATTGCTGATCTGTCCTGGGTTGGCGATATAAGACGGCATGTTTGAATTTCCCTTGAGTGTGGACACCCCCGGTTTATATGTGATTTGGGCCTATGATGATGCTTTAATGCCACACAGAGTCATCTCTATTGGCAGGCATATTGCTGTATCCTACAGGCATAATGCTGTATACTAAAGTTCTGAGGCCCAGTCACATAAGTTGGTGGCTCACCCTGAGTGCAGGGTGGCACGGGGTGTCTCTCTCCTGAGGTTATCACTGCCATTGATGTGGAGGAAGATCTGCCATTGATGTGGAGCAAGTAGAGTTGGGCCGAACGGTTCGCCTGCGAACGGTTCCATGCGAACTTCAGTGGTTCGCGTTCGCGTCCCGCAGGCGAACCTTTGCGGAAGTTCGGTTCGCCCCATAATGCACATGGAGGGTCAACTTTGACCCTCTACATCACAGTCAGCAGGCCCAGTGTAGCCAATTAGGCTACACTAGCCCCTGGAGCCCCACCCCCCCTTATATAAGGCAGGCAGCGGCGGCCATTACGGCCACTCGTCTGCCTGCATTAGTGAGAGTAGGGCGAGCTGCTGCAGACTGTCTCTCAGGGAAAGATTAGTTAGGCTTAGCTTGTTCCTGTCTGGCTGCATACCTGTTCTGTGAACCCACCACTGCATACCTGTGCTGTGAACCCACCACTGCATACTTGTGCTGTGAACCCACCACTGCATACCTGTGCTGTGAACCCACCACTGCATACTTGTGCTGTGAACCCACCACTGCATACCTGTGCTGTGAACCCACCACTGCATACCTGTTCTGTTCAGTGGACCCGCCACTGTATACCTGTTCAGTGAACCCACCACTGCATACCTGTGCTGTGAACCCACCACTGCATACTTGTGCAGTGAACCCACCACTGCATACCTGTGCTGTGAACCCACCACTGCATACCTGTTCTGTTCAGTGGACCCGCCACTGCATACCTGTTCTGTTTAGTGAACCGCCACTGTATACCTGTTCTGTTTAGTGAACCCGCCACTGCATACCTGTTCTGTTCAGTGAACCCACCGCATCAGTGCGCATACCTGTGCAGTTAAGTGAACCCGCCACTGCATACCTGTTCTGTTCAGTGAACCGCCACTGTATACCTGTTCTGTTTAGTGAACCCGCCACTGCATACCTGTTCTGTTCAGTGGACCCGCCACTGCATACCTGTTCTGTTCAGTGAACCCACCGCATCAGTGCACATACCTGTGCAGTTAAGTGAACCCGCCACTGCATACCTGTTCTGTTCAGTGGACCCGCCACTGCATACCTGTTCTGTTTAGTGAACCGCCACTGTATACCTGTTCTGTTTAGTGAACCCGCCACTGCATACCTGTTCTGTTCAGTGGACCCGCCACTGCATACCTGTTCTGTTTAGTGAACCCGCCACTGCATACCTGTTCTGTTCAGTGGACCCGCCACTGTATACCTGTTCTGTTTAGTGAACCCGCCACTGCATACCTGTTCTGTTCAGTGAACCCACCGCATCAGTGCGCATACCTGTGCAGTTAAGTGAACCCGCCACTGCATACCTGTTCTGTTCAGTGGACCCGCCACTGCACACCTGTTCTGTTTAGTGAACCGCCACTGTATACCTGTTCTGTTTAGTGAACCCGCCACTGCATACCTGTTCTGTTCAGTGGACCCGCCACTGCATACCTGTTCTGTTTAGTGAACCCGCCACTGCATACCTGTTCTGTTCAGTGGACCCGCCACTGCATACCTGTTCTGTTTAGTGAACCGCCACTGTATACCTGTTCTGTTTAGTGAACCCGCCACTGCATACCTGTTCTGTTCAGTGGACCCGCCACTGCATACCTGTTCTGTTTAGTGAACCCGCCACTGCATACCTGTTCTGTTCAGTGGACCCGCCACTGCATACCTGTTCTGTTTAGTGAACCGCCACTGTATACCTGTTCTGTTTAGTGAACCCGCCACTGCATACCTGTTCTGTTCAGTGGACCCGCCACTGCATACCTGTTCTGTTTAGTGAACCCGCCACTGCATACCTGTTCTGTTCAGTGAACCCACCGCATCAGTGCGCATACCTGTGCAGTTGTTCTGTTTAGTGAACCCGCCACTGCATACCTGTTCTGTTCAGTGAACCCACCGCATCAGTGCGCATACCTGTGCAGTTAAGTGAACCCGCCACTGCATACCTGTTCTGTTCAGTGGACCCGCCACTGCTTACCTGTTCTGTTTAGTGAACCGCCACTGTATACCTGTTCTGTTTAGTGAACCCGCCACTGCATACCTGTTCTGTTCAGTGAACCCACCGCATCAGTGCGCATACCTGTGCAGTTAAGTGAACCCGCCACTGCATACCTGTTCTGTTCAGTGAACCCACCGCATCAGTGCGCATACCTGTGCAGTTAAGTGAACCCGCCACTGCATACCTGTTCTGTTCAGTGAACCCACCGCATCAGTGCGCATACCTGTGCAGTTGTTCTGTTTAGTGAACCCGCCACTGCATACCTGTTCTGTTCAGTGAACCCACCGCATCAGTGCGCATACCTGTGCAGTTAAGTGAACCCGCCACTGCATACCTGTTCTGTTCAGTGGACCCGCCACTGCATACCTGTTCTGTTTAGTGAACCGCCACTGTATACCTGTTCTGTTTAGTGAACCCGCCACTGCATACCTGTTCTGTTCAGTGGACCCGCCACTGCATACCTGTTCTGTGAACCCGCCACTGTATACCTGCTCTGTTCAGTGAACCCACCGCATCAGTGCGCATACCTGTGCAGTTGTTCTGTTTAGTGAACCCGCCACTGCATACCTGTTCTGTTCAGTGAACCCACCGCATCAGTGCGCATACCTGTGCAGTTAAGTGAACCCACCTACCTACGTGAGTGCACGCAGTGTGATATACCACTCCGTGCATACCCGATATGGACAAAACAGGTAGAGGAAGAGGTAGTGGCAGAGCCAGAGGAAGGCCACCCGGCAGGTCTGCGCGAGGTCGTGTAAATGTAATTTCGTGTGGACCTGGCCCACAGTACAGTGCTCGGAAGAAGGCACGTCCCATCACCTCCCAAGATTGTCAGGACGTGGTTGAGTATTTAGCGACACAGAACACCTCATCTTGCTCAGCCACCAGTGCTACTACTAGCACCACTTCCGCTGCATTTGACACTTCGCAAGAATTATTTAGTGGTGAAATCACTGATGCACAGCCATTGTTGTTACAGCCAGATGAATTTTCACCAGCTCATATGTCTGAGTTACGCGGCAACATTATGGATGTAACGTGTAAGGAGGATGAAGGACCTACTGATGTTGGTGCATGTTTGGATTTGTCTGAGGCAAGCGAAGCTGGGCAGGATGATTACGATGATGACGATGATAGGGATCCTCTGTATGTACCCAATAGAGGAGATGAAGAGGGGGACAGTTCAGAGGGGGAGTCAGAGAGTAGGAGGAGGAGAGAAGTTGCTGAAAGAAGCTGGGGCAGCTCTTCGTCAGAAACAGCTGGTGGCAGTGTCCGGCACCATGTATTGCCACCTATGTACAGCCAGCCAACTTGCCCTTCAGCATCAGCTGCTGAGGTCCCCATAGTGCCCACATCCCAGGGTGGCTCAGCGGTGTGGAAATTTTTTAATGTGTGTGCCTCAGATCGGACCAAAGCCATCTGCTCGCTCTGCCAACAAAAATTGAGCCGTGGAAAGGCCAACACTCACGTAGGGACAAGTGCCTTATGAAGGCACCTGGAGAAAAGGCACAAACAGCAATGGGATGGCCACCTGAGCAAAAGCAGCAGCAGCACACAAAAGCAAAGCCACCCTCCTTCTCCTCTTCCTCCTCCATCAGGTGCATTATCTGCTTCTGCCGCTTTCTCCCTTCCACCTTCACAGGCACCCTCCTCCACTCCGCCTCTGCCCTTGAGCGCTTCCTGCTCCTCTGCCCACAGCAGCAGTCAGGTGTCCGTGAAGGAAATGTTTGAGCGGAAGAAGCCAATTTCGGCCAGTCACCCCCTTGCCCGCCGTCTGACAGCTGGCGTGGCAGAACTGTTAGCTCGGCAGCTGTTACCATACCGGCTGGTGGACTCTGAGGCCTTCCGTAAATTTGTGGCCATCGGAACACCGCAGTGGAAGATGCCAGGCCGCACTTATTTTTCGAGAAAGGCCATACCCCAACTGCACCGTGAAGTTGAGAGGCAAGTGGTGTCATCTCTTGCGAAGAGCGTTGGGTCAAGGGTACACCTGACCACGGATGGCTGGTCTGCCAAGCACGGGCAGGGCCGCTACATTACCTACACAGCCCATTGGGTGAACCTGGTGGTGAACGATGGCAAGCAGGGCGCAGCGGACCAAATTGTGACACCTCCACGGCTTGCAGGCAGGCCTCCTGCCACCTCCTCTCCTCCTGCTACATGCTCTTCGCTGTCCTCCTCCTCCTTGGCTGAGTGGCAGTTCTCCTCTCCAGCTACACAGCCCCAGCTCCGCAGGGCCTATGCTGCATGCCAGGTACGACGGTGTCACGCCATCTTAGACATGGCTTGTCTCAAAGCGGAGAGTCACACTGGAGCAGCTCTCCTGGCTGCTCTTAAGAAACAGGTGGATGAGTGGCTGACCCCGCACCACCTGGAGATAGGCAACGTGGTGTGCGACAACGGCAGCAATCTGCTTGCCGCTTTGCATATGGGGAAGCTGACACACATACCCTGCATGGCACATGTCATGAATCTAGTGGTTCAAAGATTTGTGGCAAAGTACCCTGGCTTAGCGAATGTCCTGAAGCAGGCCAGGAAGTTCTGTGGGCATTTGAGGCGGTCTTACACAGCCATGGCACGCTTTGCGGAAATTCAGCGCAAAAACAACATGCCGGTGAGACGCCTCATTTGCGATAGCCCGACTCGCTGGAACTCGACCCTGCTCATGTTCTCCCGCCTGCTAGAACAGAAGAAAGCCGTGACCCACTACCTCTACAACTGGAGTAGAATGAAACAGTCTGGGAAGATGGGGATGTTCTGGCCCGACAACTGGACACTGATGGAGAATGCATGCAGGCTCATGCGGCCGTTTGAGGAGGTGACCAACCTGGTGAGCCGCAGTGAGGGCACCATCAGCGACTTAATTCCCTACGCTTACTTCTTGGAGCGTGCTGTGCGTAGAGTGGCGGATGAAGCTGTGAATGAGCGTGACCAGGAACCGTTACGGCAGGAACAGGCATGGGACCAATTTTCATCAGACCCAGCTGTTTCCTCAACACCTGCGGCAGCACAGAGGGGGGAGGAGGAGGAAGAAGAGAAGTCGTGTGCAGAAGACGAATCAGACTCAGAGGATGATGAGCAAGGTGTTTCTTTGGGGGAGGAGGAGGAGGAGGAGGGGACAGCGGCAGGAGAACAACCTCAGCAGGCATCGCAAGGGGCTTGTGCTGCTCAACCTTCCCGTGGTATTGTTCGCGGCTGGGGGGAGGAGGTTGACTTACCTGACGTCACTGAGGAAGAGCAAGAGGAGATGGAGGGTACTGGATCCGACTTTGTGCAGATGTCGTCTTTTATGCTGTCCTGCCTGTTGAGGGACCCCCGTATAAAAAAACTCAAGGGGAATGAGCTGTACTGGGTGGCCACACTACTAGACCCTCGGTACAGGCACAAAGTGGCGGACCTGTTACCAACTCACCGGAAGGTGGAAAGGATGCAGCACATGCAGAACCAGCTGTCAACTATGCTTTACAATGCCTTTAAGGGTGATGTGACGGCACAACGCCAGCAAGGTACCACTGCCACTAATCCTCCTCCCGTGTCCACGCAGTCAAAGACAGGACGCTCCAGCGATCTCATGGTGATGTCGGACATGCGGACGTTCTTTAGTCCAACGCCTCGCCGTAGCCCTTCCGGATCCACCCTCCACCAACGCCTGGAACGGCAGGTAGCCGACTACCTGGCCTTAAGTGTGGATGTAGACACTGCTGTGAACAGCGATGAGGAACCCTTGAACTACTGGGTGCGCAGGCTTGACCTGTGGCCAGAGCTGTCCCAATTTGCCATCCAACTTCTCTCCTGCCCTGCCGCAAGCGTCCTCTCAGAAAGGACCTTCAGCGCAGCTGGAGGCATTGTCACAGAGAAGAGAAGTCGCCTAAGTCACAAAAGTGTTAAGTACCTCACCTTTATCAAAATGAATGAGGCATGGATCCCGGAGGGCTGCTGCCCGCCCCAAGACTAAGTCAGTCCCCGCACATACAGCATCTCTGCCTGCACGCCGTGTGACTGGCTGCCTGGCCTGCCCCAAGAAGACTAAGTCGCTCCCAGTCCCTCCACACAGCATGTCTGCCTGCAGGCCGCTTGACTACCTTCTCCGCCACCACCAACAGGGTCAGGGACTCCAGGCGGATTGCTGAATTTTTTAGGCCGCTGCTAGCAGCGGCCGCTGTAATAATTTTTCGGGTGCGTGTACATGACTGCCTAATTTTTCTGGCTGCACTGCGGGCAGCTGCAACAACAAAAGAAAAGGCATGTACATGCGCCCATTCCCCTTCGTGATCATTACCTTGCCGTGGTGAAGGGGCTTGCGTATCACAATGGAGCAATGACCGGCGCCTAGATGAGTGTCTCGGGGGGCACACCCACGATAATAAGGTCGTTGCCTCATTGTGGTCAGACTAAATTTAAACAGCTGGACAGTCACTGTTCTGTCATTCAGCTACATCAGCCAGGTGACCATATGGGCTGTAAAGCCACCAAAACCTGCACTCTCGCCATGGTGCGCACCAGTAAAGCACGGCCGTCACTACACAAACAGCTGTTTGCGGTGCGTTACACGATGAGTTTGGTGTGTCAGTGTGAAGCAGTACCTTAATTACACTACCTGATTGATGTATACACATGCAAGATGTTTGAAAGCACTTTAGGCCTGTCATTTAGCATTCAATGTGATTTCTGCCCTTAAAACGCTGCTTTGCGTCAAATCCAGATTTTTCCCGGGGACTTTTGGCATGTATCCCACTCCGCCATCCCCCCCTCCAGGTGTTAGACCCCTTGAAACATCTTTTCCATCACTTTTGTGGCCAGCATAATTATTTTTTTTTTCAAAGTTCGCATCCCCATTGAAGTCTATTGCGGTTCGCGAACTTTAACGCGAACCGAACCTTTCGCGAAAGTTCGCGAACCCGGTTCGCGAACCGAAAATCGGAGGTTCGGCCCAACTCTAGGAGCAAGGTATGTTTGCCGTTCATTTTTCCTTTCAGCCCAGAGTGCATTACTTGTATACCCAATATAAGGAGTATAGCAGAAACTCCTAATACTGGCCATACATGTAATGATTGCAGAGACCCTAAAATGCCAGGACAGACTCCACAAATGACCCCATTTTGGAAAGAGGACACCCTAAAGTATTATGTGAGGTGCACGGTGAGTTCATAAAAGATTTTAGTTTTTGTCACAAGTTAGCAGAATTTTTTTTTAATTTTTTTTTTTAACAAAGTGTCATTTTCCGTTTACTTGTGACAAAAAATAAAATTTTCAATGACCTCACCATTACCCTCATGGAATACCTTGTTGTGTATTCTTTCCAAAATGGGGTCATTTGTGGGATTTGTTAACTGTCCTGGCAAGTGGGCGGGGTGCTAAATTGTGAGCACCCCTGTAAAGCCTAAAGGTACTCATTGGACTCTGGGCCCCTTAGAGCAGTTAGGGTGCAAAAAAGTGCCACACATGTGGTATCGCCGTACTCGGGAGAAGTAGTACAATGTGTTTTGGGGTGTATTTTTACACATACCCATGCTGGGTGGGAGAAATACCTCTGTAAATGACAATCTTTTGATTTTTTTACACACAATTGTCCATTTACAGAGTTATTTCTCCCACCCAGCATGGGTATGTGTAAAAATACACCCCAAAACACATTGTACTACTTCTCCCGAGTACGGCGATACCACATGTGTGGCACTTTTTTGCACCCTAACTGCGCTAAAGGGCCCAAAGTCCAATGAGCACCTTTAGGATTTCACAGGTCATTTTGCGGAATTTGATTTCCAGACTCCTCCTCACGGCTTAGGGCCCCTAAAATGCCAAGGCAGTATAGGAACCCCACAAATGACCCCATTTTAGAAAGAAGACACCCCAAGGTATTCCGTTAGGAGTATGGTGAGTTCATAGAAGATTTTTTTTTTTGTCAAAAGTTAGCGGAAAATTGATTTTTATTGTTTTTTTCACAAAGTGTCATTTTCCACTAACTTGTGACAAAAAATAAAATCTTCTATGAACTCACCATACTCCTAACGGAATACCTTGGAGTGTCTTATTTCTAAAATGGGGTCATTTGTGGGGTTCCTATACTGCCCTGGCATTTCAGGGGCCCTAAACCGTGAGGAGTAGTCTGGAAATCAAATTCCGCAAAATGACCTGTGAAAGCCTAAAGGTGCTCATTGGACTTTGGGCCCTTTAGCGCAGTTAGGGTGCAAAAAAAGTGCCACACATGTGGTATCACTGTACTCGGGAGAAGTAGTACAATGTGTTTTGGGGTGAATTTTTACACATACCCATGCTGGGTGGGAGAAATATCTCTGTAAATGGACAATTGTGTGTAAAAAAATCAAAAGATTGTCATTTACAGAGGTATTTCTCCCACCCAGCATGGGTATGTGTAAAAATAAACCCCAAAACACATTGTACTACTTCTCCCGAGTACAGCGATACCACATGTGTGGCACTTTTTTGCACCCTAACTGCGCTAAAGGGCCCAAAGTCCAATGAGCACCTTTAGGCTTTCACAGGTCATTTTGCAGAATTTGATTTTCAGACTACTCCTCACGGTTTAGGGCCCCTAAAATGCCAGGGCAGTATAGGAACCCCACAAATGACCCCATTTTAGAAAGAAGACACCCCAAGGTATTCCGTTAGGAGTATGGTGAGTTCATAGAAGATTTTTTTTTTTGTCAAAAGTTAGCGGAAAATTGATTTTTATTGTTTTTTTCACAAAGTGTCATTTTCCACTAACTTGTGACAAAAAATAAAATCTTCTATGAACTCACCATACTCCTAACGGAATACCTTGGAGTGTCTTATTTCTAAAATGGGGTCATTTGTGGGGTTCCTATACTGCCCTGGCATTTCAGGGGCCCTAAACCGTGAGGAGTAGTCTGGAAATCAAATTCCGCAAAATGACCTGTGAAAGCCTAAAGGTGCTCATTGGACTTTGGGCCCTTTAGCGCAGTTAGGGTGCAAAAAAAGTGCCACACATGTGGTATCACTGTACTCGGGAGAAGTAGTACAATGTGTTTTGGGGTGAATTTTTACACATACCCATGCTGGGTGGGAGAAATATCTCTGTAAATGGACAATTGTGTGTAAAAAAATCAAAAGATTGTCATTTACAGAGGTATTTCTCCCACCCAGCATGGGTATGTGTAAAAATACACCCCAAAACACATTGTACTACTTCTCCCGAGTACGGCGATACCACATGTGTGGCACTTTTTTGCACCCTAACTGCGCTAAAGGGCCCAAAGTCCAATGAGCACCTTTAGGATTTCACAGGTCATTTTGCGGAATTTGATTTCCAGACTCCTCCTCACGGCTTAGGGCCCCTAAAATGCCAGGGCAGTATAGGAACCCCACAAATGACCCCATTTTAGAAAGAAGACACCCCAAGGTATTCCGTTAGGAGTATGGTGAGTTCATAGAAGATTTTTTTTTTGTCAAAAGTTAGCGGAAAATTGATTTTTATTGTTTTTTTCACAAAGTGTCATTTTCCACTAACTTGTGACAAAAAATAAAATCTTCTATGAACTCACCATACTCCTAACGGAATACCTTGGGGTGTCTTCTTTCTAAAATGGGGTCATTTGTGGGGTTCCTATACTGCCCTGGCATTTCAGGGGCCCTAAACCGTGAGGAGTAGTCTGGAAATCAAATTCCGCAAAATGACCTGTGAAAGCCTAAAGGTGCTCATTGGACTTTGGGCCCTTTAGCGTAGTTAGGGTGCAAAAAAGTGCCACACATGTGGTATCACCGTACTCGGGAGAAGTAGTACAATGTGTTTTGGGGTGAATTTTTACACATACCCATGCTGGGTGGGAGAAATATCTCTGTAAATGGACAATTGTGTGTAAAAAAATCAAAAGATTGTCATTTACAGAGGTATTTCTCCCACCCAGCATGGGTATGTGTAAAAATAAACCCCAAAACACATTGTACTACTTCTCCCGAGTACAGCGATACCACATGTGTGGCACTTTTTTGCACCCTAACTGCGCTAAAGGGCCCAAAGTCCAATGAGCACCTTTAGGCTTTCACAGGTCATTTTGCAGAATTTGATTTTCAGACTACTCCTCACGGTTTAGGGCCCCTAAAATGCCAGGGCAGTATAGGAACCCCACAAATGACCCCATTTTAGAAAGAAGACACCCCAAGGTATTCCGTTAGGAGTATGGTGAGTTCATAGAAGATTTTATTTTTTGTCACAAGTTAGTGGAAAATGACACTTTGTGAAAAAAACAATAAAAATCAATTTTCCGCTAACTTTTGACAAAAAAAAAAATCTTTTATGAACTCACCATACTCCTAACGGAATACCTTGGGGTGTCTTCTTTCTAAAATGGGGTCATTTGTGGGGTTCCTATACTGCCCTGGCATTTTAGTGGCCCTAAACCGTGAGGAGTAGTCTGGAAATCAAATTCCGCAAAATGACCTGTGAAATCCTAAAGGTACTCATTGGACTTTGGGCCCTTTAGCGCAGTTAGGGTGCACAAAAGTGCCACACATGTGGTATCGCCGTACTTGGGAGAAGTAGTACAATGTGTTTTGGGGTGTATTTTTACACATACCCATGCTGGGTGGGAGAAATACCTCTGTAAATGGACAATTGTATGTAAATAAAATTAAAAAATTGTCATTTACAGAGATATTTCTCCCACCCAGCATGGGTATGTGTAAAAATACACCCCAAAACACATTATACTACTTCTCCTGAGTACGGCAATACCACATGTGTGGCACTTTTTTGCAGCCTAACTGCGCTAAGGGGTCCAAAGTCCAATGAGCACCTTTAGGCTTTACAGGGGTGCTTACAATTTAGCACCCCCCAAAATGTCAGGACAGTAAACACACCCCACAAATGACCCCATTTTGGAAAGTAGATCCTTCAAGGTATTCAGAGAGGGGCATGGTGAGTCTGTGGCAGAATTCATTTTTTTTTGTCGCAAGTTAGAAGAAATGGAAACTTTTTTTTTTTTTTTTTCTCACAAAGTGTCATTTTCCGCTTACTTGTGACAAAAAAATAATATCTTCTATGAACTCACTATGCCTCTCAGTGAATACTTTGGGATGTCTTCTTTCCAAAATGGGGTCATTTGGGGGGTATTTATACTATCCTGGAATTCTAACCCCTCATGAAACATGACAGGGGGTCAGAAAAGTCATAGATGCTTGAAAATGGGAAAATTCACTTTTTGCACCATAGTTTGTAAACGCCATAACTTTTACCCAAACCAATAAATATACGCTGAATGGGTTTTATTTTATCCAAAACATGTTTGTCCACATTTTTCGCGCTGCATGTATACAGAAATTTTACTTTATTTGAAAACTGTCAGCACAGAAAGTTAAAAAAATCATTTTTTGGCCAAAATTCATGTCTTTTTTGCTGAATATAATAAAAAGTAAAAATCGCAGGAGCAATCAAATAGCACCAAAAGAAAGCTTTATTAGTGACAAGAAAAGGAGCCAAAATTCATTTAGGTGGTAGGTTGTATGAGCGAGCAATAAACCGTGAAAGCTGCAGTGGTCTGAATGGAAAAAAAGTGGCCGGTCCTTAAGGGGTAGAAAGCCGTAGGTCCTCAAGTGGTTAATAAGAAACATCCATATCACTCTCAGTTAAGGTTCCCTTTAAGCAACCTAATGTTTCTATTGCATTGAGCATAAATAGTAAATGCTAGGCCAACTTCAGTTACTACTGTTGTGGTACAGCAGTTAGGGTGCTTGCCCACCACACAGTGAGACCCAGGTTCAATTCCCAGCTATGGTATGTAAACTGGTTTTTGAAATAGTATAATTCCCTGGCAAATAAGAGCCTCCGGGAGGAGGGAGCAGGAAGGAGGGTAGGAGGGTGGAGGAAAGCAGCTGTCCCTTAATTATTTAGTGTAGGCAGACAAATGAGTGAAATGGCATAAGGACCTTGCTTGGGGGGGGGGGGTCGGTCCAGCAGTGTGTTTGACAATAATGTGCCTGCTGACTGTGATGTAGAGGTTCAAAGTTTTGCTCAATAGAGCATTATGGGGCGAATTAAACTCCTGCAAAAGTTCGCCTGCTGCAGGCGAACGCGAACTCCCAAAGTTTGCCTGGAACCGTTCGCCGGCGAACAGTTCGCTACATCTCTACCAAGGAAACAAAAAGGTTTTTTTTTTCTTCAAATCACCAATTTATTGACAATTTATTCCCAAACAAATCCAAAGACATCCATAAGACAATGTCATTTATGCAGAAATATTTATGCAGAAATAATCTTCTGAAAATGTACCGGTAATTCCATAATTATAGCTGAATTGCATAGTACCAAATTCAGAGCTAGTAATTATAGCAACTATATCAGTGATTATAGCAGCAGTAGAATAAGCTACCTGGTATGTTATACAGCATATCTTCAATACATCGCTAGGAAAAAAAATACCACTTAGATCCCTGTAAAGAAAATAAATCATTACCTCAGGTTTTATCTTATATCGTTGCAAGTATTTAACTGAACAGCTTTGACTTAGAGTTTAAAAACTGCTGACAATGCTTACTGTATCCAAACAAAAACAAAAATGAAGCAATACCACTAAAAAATTAAGATAGATAATCAAACTGCCATGTGCTCAGGGAAGAATCATGTTAAACCATAACCAAATAAAATAATTCCTTACGAGAGCACTAGGGTAGCAATAGTAATATGCTAATTATATGCAAATATAAACCCACACTAAGTATACATTGAAAAAAGTATACATTTATTGGCAATAGATTACAATTTAAAGAAAACCTGAACCGAACATTAAAAGTCAAAATTAACATACACAAGTCATACTTACCTCCTGTGTAGTCTACTCCTCAATCTATTCTTCTTTTCCTGCATCCTGTTTGTCCACTGTGATCAATGGAATTCTCCGTCCTCCATTTTGAAAATGGCTATTACCCCATAACAGCTACCTGGTCAGCACACTGTTAAACTGTAACATCGCCCACTTGAGCCATAGGGAAACATGGACACATCAGTTCTCCTCTCAGCTGTAACTGACAGCAACTGATATATTTCAATTCTGACAAAATGTTGTCAGAACTGGAAGGGATCACTGTAAGAAGAAAATGGTAAGCTTCTGAGAGGAACTGATGGCAAGGTAACTATGTAATGTTCATTTGAAGTTACCTCATGTGTTTATTTTAAATAATTTTACTCAGTACAGGTTCTCTTTAAAACCAAGAGGTGTGGGCTATAGGGAGCAGACAAAAAGCCATACATTATTGCAGCCAAAAGTGCTGCAAGAACAACTGCATACCGGGGTAGATAAGCATATAATATTGCAACAGTTGGAAAATGCTGCAAGAATTATTGCAAGTTGGTTAAGCAAACCATGAATACAAGGAATATGCATATATGTCAAAAAGTGCAATGAAATGATAAGTCAGTGAAACCAGGGTACAATGAGAATCATCAGAATTCAGTATTTAGTGGAATAGGCACCTTTTTCAATCACAGTTTTCATGTGTTGTGGCACATACTCTACCGAGTTTTCACATTGCAGTTAGGTAGCTTCATGCCACTCTTTCTGGGGGAAAAAAACAGCTCACCTTTGCTTGATGGTTTGTGACCATCCTTCTAAAGTCATGCAAAAATGTTCAATAGGGTTCAAATGTGGAGATTGGACTGACCAAAAGTCAGAGACAGAGTCTTGATATGATGATACTCCATCCCCTGGCTGTATAGCATGGAGTCTTGTCTTGCTGAAAATTACAATTCTCTGAGTTTGGGAACATAGATCTTAGTAGCAAGCATTTTTTTTTGTTCTAGGATAACCTTTTATGTGGCTTAATTAATAGATTTATATATCCTTCACAAAGAGACATCTGCCTTGCAGAAGCACCACCAGATAATCATCATCATGACCCTTCTCCATATTTTACAGTTGGTTCGAGACATTGGGGGTTGTAGACTTTTCCCAGCCTTTGTGTAAATATAAGATGAGTGTTGGGCAAAGCAGAAAATTGGACTCAACTGAGAAGATGACCTGACTTAATCCTCTACAATCCAACTTCTGTGGTCTTTGGCAAACCCCAGCCTCACTCTTCTTTGCTTTTCCCACATGAAGAGCTTTTCTTGCTATGCATGACTTCAGTCCTAAGGATGAGGAAGCAAAATTCCCAAATTTGATTTTCTTTTCCTCATTAGATTTTATTCACTTTTTAAAGATACAACATTACATGTTATGAAAAGCAAGATCAAATCATGACAACATTACAAATAAAAAAAAAAAACAAGAGTGAGTAATCCATCATGCAACAAGACATGAATTCAACAGGTGCTTTACAGGTATATACACCTTGGAGGGAGTGGTGCAACCATATGTAATTTAAAGTACGGTATTTTTAATTACAGATCAAAAGTCAATAAATGCTGTTTCGTTGCCATAAGGTAGGGATATAAAGATGGGAATGGTGAGTTGTAACTCCAGACGTTTATTGATACATTAAAAAATGTGGAGAGTAGCAGGATTTCTGTAAGCGGGATGAGACTGGTTATATTGGCTTAGATGAGTAGGCGATCCAACACTTATTTGGCTTTGCTTGATTAAATTAGGAAAAATATCGTATCAACAGAAGAGTAACAGTGGGATATATGTACCAATTTGTAGAATAATGGATTAACGCATCCTGCTTTAATTATTACCTTATGAACACTACTCTGAAGATATATATGTATATATATATATCAAAAAGCTTATATTGTGTGGTGTATGTACTACCAATATGCACTTCTATTTCAACTACATTTGGTCATCTACCTATTATATATAAAAAAAACAAAAGTTTGCCTTCTTAAAACAGAAAGAATTTGCGATAATTCAGGTTGGAGTGATCTTGAGATGTCTCCCAGGGCATCACTGCTGAATATATGCAAAATAACCATTGTACCCTTAGAAGCTAAACATACCTCCAGAACCGCTGGAATGCAATGATGTGTCAGCTTGTTAATTTGTACAGAGCCAAAATATTCCAACATGCATACAGACTGTTTCCGATTGTTTGATCCTCATCAGTGCATGGCATGGATTAATTTGGCTCTATGCAGTAGGGCTTGTAACACCGAGAGGTACAGACTAACCAGCAAGCTCATGGTGACCCAGAACTCATTGGAGTGTGTAAGGGACTACAATGGTCCTAAAAGCGCCCTTACTAAGATGTTAAGAAAAACAAAAGTTTGCTTTCTTAAAACAGAAAGAATTTGCGATAATTCAGGTTGGAGTGAGCTTGAGATGTCTCCCAGGGCATCACTGCTGAACATATGCAAATTAACCATTGTACGCTTAGAAGCTAAACACACCTCCAGAACCGCTGGTTATATATAATTCACAAAGGTGTACTACTCTACCTGCAGGATCACTGAGGAGGTAATATGCACTGTCCTATGTTCTAGCAAGACCCAACTCTCAAATTCCATTCTATGCTCAAGTTTTTGTTTTTGTTTGTTTTTTTCTTAATCAGGTCAGTAGATAATTTCTCAGTGGATTTCCATGCAAAGGCTATCATTCATGAAAGTGCTGTCGGTATGGAGAATCAGTGCGGGAAAACACAGCTGGTGGTGTTTTAGACTTCTGGGTGGGCATTCATAAAAAAGTATCCATGTGCGGTAGCAGTGCGGAGATTCCCCGAACTAGGCTGGCGGTAGGCTTGCGGAGACATGGAAGCTGCCGAGTTGATACATTTCTCTGTGTTCCGCTCTGCTGCAGCTGCCTGGGAGGTCTGTGTGTCTCCATTTACTTACATTGGGATCGCCACATCAGAGGGAGTGGTACTTCCCAACCTCACACCGCTTGCGGGGATCTTTATGAATTAACATTTTGCTACATTTGTTCCGATAATCACCGCACAAGGCGGTGATTTATCACTCTGCTCGGTAGTGTCATTTTTTCATGCGGAAAGAGCCTTTATGAATGCTGACTTTGCTATGTGTGCGGTAAAGTCAGCTGTTTTAAGCATTTCCGCATGCGAAAATGGTTTATGAATGATAGCCATTGTGGGGAATGCTGAGGATGCTTGAGGAGAGAAAAATGCTAGTTTCCTGGGGGAAATATACAATTTAGATAAGATGTTCTGGTGTTACTCCCAGTGGGCATTATATTTGGAGTGTTGTCTTATAAGCCTGTTGGCAGAACTTATATCTACTAAGCTAATAGGAGTTTTAAAATGTTGTGCCTATACTGTAATGTACTTTTGTAGAGGGTTACAATAAAGGAGTTCCTCATACCATAATAAGATAATTCCCTTAGTTGTGTCTTTACTAAGTAATCTGGTAGCTATTTGAGCACTGATGAGAGGTAGAGATGGCTCGAACCCCAGATTTTGGGTTCGCAGACCGCAGACGTGAACTTCCACAAAAGTTCGAGTTTGTGCGTACTGGGTGAACCTCCATAGACTTTAATGGGTAGGCGAATTTCAAAACCTACAAAGACTGTTTCTGGCCACAAAAGTGATGGAAAAGTTGTTTCAAGGGCTCTAACACCTGGAGGAGGCATGCCGGATTGGGATATAGGTTATAATCCCTAAAAGGCAGAAATCACATTGCATTCCTAAATTGGAGGCATAAAGTGCTTTAAAACATCTTGCGTGTGTATACATCAATCAGGTAGTGTAAGTAGTGTACAGTTTGGGTATCGCCTTTTTGGAAAAATAATTGCGGCCTGGTATCTTCCACTGTGGTGTCCCCATTGCCACAACTTTTCAGAAGGTCTCAGAGTCCACCAGCTTGTATGGTAACAGCTGGCAGGCTAACAGTTCCGCCAAGCCAGCTGTCAAAAGCTGGGCAAGCGGGTGACTGGCAGACATTGGCTTCTTCCACTCAAATATTTCCTTAAAGGACACCTGGCTGCTATGGGCAGAGGAGCTGGAACTGCTCAAGGTGAGAGGTGGAGTGGAGGAGGATGACTGTGAAGGTGCAAGGGTAGCAAAGGATAAAGCGGCTGAAGATGCTGCACCTAGAGGAGGAAGAAGATGCAGAGGGTGGCTTTGCATTTGCATGCTGCTTTTCCTCATGTGCTCATCCCATTGGTGTTTGTGCTTCTTGATCAAGTGCCTTTGTAAGGCTGATGTCCCTAGGTGGGTGTTGCTTTTTCCACGACTCAATTTTTGTTGGCAAAGATTACAGATGGCATTGCTGTAATCTGAGGCAGAGAGACAAAAAAAATTCCACACTGGTGAGCTCTGGTATGACGGCATTTCGGTGGTGGTGGCAGCAGCAGCTGACGTTGAAGGGCGTGTTGGCTGGCTGTCCCTAGGTGGTGATACATGACGCTGGACACTGCCATGAGCTGTTTCCGACGAGCTACCCCTACTTTTTACAGCAACTCATTTCCTCCTCTCTGAATCCCCCTCTGAACTGTCCCCCTGTTCATCTTGTCTTCCGGGATCCCACGTGACATCCATGCCATGATCATTATTATCATCATCATCCACAGCTTCGCTTGTATCAGACACCTCCAAAACTTCACCAACAACAGGTACTTTATCATCCTCACACCTTACATCCATAGTGATGCCTAACTCAGACATATGAGGTGTTGTAACATCCTTAGCGCCTTTACCTTGGAACAATAATGGTTGTGGATCAGGAAATTCACCACAAACGTTGTTTTGGTTTTTGACCCTGCATATTTAGGCATGCGAAAGCAAATGCATATTTGCATGAGCAATGTCTCGTGATTAGCCAATAGGCCAAATTTGCAAAGCCAGATTTGTCACTTGGTTGATGCACACATTTTCTCTCTGTTGTAATTAACAATAATGGTTGTGGATCAGGAAATTCACCACAAACGTGTGAATAATTCCTGCAACATCTGAAGTGGAGCGGCTGTGGTGCTAGTAGCAGCGATGGTGGCTGCCGGCTGAGTGTTAAGTAGTTGTTGGGTGCCAGAATCAGAGCAGGAGGAAGAAGATATGTCAAGGCTCCATGCGTAAGCTGAGGAAGATGAGGTGTTCTGTGCTAAATAGTCAACTACATCCTGACAATCTTGGGGGTTGAGGGTACGCGCCTTCTGAACATTGTACTTTGGTCGAGGGCCGCACGAAATCACGCCAGCAGGACCTTGAACAGACCTGTGGGGTGGCCTGCCTCTGCTTGTTAGTGAGTGTAATCACAAATAAGCACACTATCAGTGTCAAATGCACAGCAGGTGTGTGTGTGTGTGTGTGTGTGTGTGTGTGTGTATCACAGGGCTGTGTACTTTAACACACACATAGAGATATCCTATCCTAAAGAACAGCCTAGCTAACTGTCCCTGTCTCACTGTGGGCTGTATCTATGTAGTGTCACCCACAAAGAGAGATATGGTATAGTAAGTAAAAATCACACAAATACAGTGCAAAGATATGCAAAGGTATAACACAGTGTGCAGGCGGGAGGTCTACAAATGCCAGCTGGCAACTGTGGGCTGTATCTATGCAGTGTCACCCACAAAGAGGGCTATGGTATAGTAAGTTAAATCACACAAATACAGTGCAAAGATATGCAAAGATATAATACAGTGTGCTGGCGGGTGGACTACAAATGCTAGCTGACAACTGTGGGCTGTATCTATGCAGTGTCACCCACAAAGAGAACTATGGTAAAGTAAGTTAAATCTCACAAATACAGTGGAAAGATAAGCACTGGTAATACAGTGTGCTGGGCCTGGTACTGTACAGCAAGGGCCAACTGTGAGTGCAACAGACAGGGCTGTATCTATGCAGTGTGAGTGTCACGTACAAAAAAAAAAAAAAAAAACACATCAGAAGAATATTAGCCCTCAAAAGAGCTTTTTTGGGGTGCTTTTAGCAACAAATTTCAGTGAGACGTAAGTTAACAAGAGCCTAACTAACACTTTGCCTATCTCCAACAATGTCTCACCCTTCCTCTCACTACAGCAGCAGACAGAAACTGAGAAAATGGCTGACATAGCTGCGTTTTTATAGGGGGGCGGGGGTCCAGGAGGGAGTGCAGCCTGATTGGCTGCCATGTGTCTGCTGACTGTGATATAGAGGGTCAAAGTTTAGCCCGATGACGAGGTATAGGGGGTGGGTCAAAGCGCTATTTGTTCGCTACCCGCCTCGGACGCGGACAGCTGAAATACACACAAACTACCCGGCGGGCGAACCATTCTGGTCATCTCTAATAAGGGGGATGCAAATATTTTTCTGGGATATTAGATTATATATCCTATGGTAATTGAACAGTTGTGACTCAGGAAGATTATATACAGTATAAGGACTAATTCAGAAAATGTCAGCATTTTATTGTCTGATAATATATTGTTGATGAATAGGTATTTTTTTTGTTTTTTACGCCAATGGAAGAGATACAAATGAGATATCATGAGGTTTAGTGTTTTTATGGGAAGTCGAAGGAGTTTCAGATCCTTGTTAGGAGTAGAGATGTCTCGAACCTCCGATTTTCGGTTCGCGCAAACTTTCGAGAACCGCAATAGACTTCAATAGGGAGGCGAACTTTGAAAACTAGAAAAAAATATGCTGGCCACAAAAGTGATGGAAAAGATGTTTCAAGGGGTCTAACACCTGGAGTGGGATACATGCCAAAAGTCCCGGGGAAAATTCTGGATTTGACGCAAAAAAGCGTTTTAAGGGAAGAAAACAGATTGAATGCTAAATTGCTGGCCTAAAGTGCTTTCAAACATTTTGCATGTGTATACATCAATCTGGGAGTGTAATTAGAGTACTTCTTCACATTGACACACCAAACTCACTGTGTAACGCACCACAAACAGCTGTTTGCGTAGTGACGGCCGTGCTGGACTGGTGCGCGAGAGTGCAGGCCGTGATGGTTTTCAAGCCCATATGGGTGCACTCAACACAACAGGTAGGTATATGCAGTGATGAGGTGGGTACACTCAACACAACAGGTAGGTATATGCAGTGATGAGGTGGGTACACTCAACACAACAGGTAGGTATATGCAGTGATGAGGTGGGTGCACTTAACACAACAGGTACGTATATGCAGTGATGAGGTGGGTTCACTGAACACAACAGGTAGGTATATGCAGTGATGAGGTGGGTTCACTGAACACAACAGGTAGGTATATGCAGTCAGGAAGATATCCATTGCTCTGTTAATAGACCAATGGGGAGACTTGGAGCAAAAATTCAAAGATGCTTTCAGCTCTAGCTATATAGAGTATAGCTAGAACTGTGTGCTTTCCGACGGGGAGCGGCGCTGTGTGTCGGCGGGGGTGCGTCTTTGATCTTCAATCAAGGTGAAGATTGCAAGATAGAGGATAGTGGAGTAGGAACTTTCCGAGGATGTTGGCGTGGGAACCTTTTATTAAAGGTACAGGTAAGTATTTGTTAATTAAGATTAAAAAAATACTTTTCTCGTCATTGCGTTTTTTATTTCATTTAACCCTATGTGAAAATGGGTAAGGGGTGCCCCTATACTACGTTCTCCTTGGAGAGGGTCCTCCATCTGGGGTTCTCTTCTTAATGGGGACTCCCAGATGCCATCATGAACCCCCCAGAGAGTCGTGGCCTCCACCTCCTCCTGGAGCACCAGAGGTGGGGAAGAGCCCCTTATCCATGGATTGCCCCCCATACCATGGGCCATGCGGGCTGGTATAGCTCAGGGTGTGAAGCCCCAGTCAGCCTGGGCTCCACATTCCAGCTATCCAAGCCTGCATGTGGGACAAGGGGTTAAACATGTTTGGTACGGGGGACCCCACGTTATTTTTTTATTTTTTTAATTCCCACCCTCTGCACATAAAAAAAAATTAAAATTAAAAAAATAGGAGAAGAATATTTTTTCTCCACTATCTTTTTAACATATCCTGCAAATTTGGTCTACCATGTAAGGGGGCTTTGCTATTAACCTCTAAAGTCGGCGGGTTTTGTTTCCTTAAGAAGTGTCATTTACTGCATTTAAAAATATACTTTTTCCCTTTGAAATGTAAAATTGATTTTCTCAAAAAGTATAAGGTCTTTTTGAAAAAATCTTTTTCCCCTTGTAGTCACTGCCCACCTCCACATAACCTGCAAATTTGGTGTTTCTGGTATTAAAGGGGGCTTTGCTATTAACCGCTAAAGTCGGTGGGCGTTTAATTTTCCGACGGTCAGAAGGAGATCTTAAAATTGATTTTCTCAAAAATTATTAGGTCTTTTTTTTAAAAAAATGTTCCTCTTTTAGTTACTGTCCCCCTCCACATACCCTGAAAATTTGTTGTTTCTAGCACGTAAGGGGGCTTTGCTATTAACCGCTAAAGTCGGCGGACACTCGCCTGCCATTAAAGTCTATGGTGGTCCGCCTGGTCCACCTGTTCATGGACTTTTGCGAGGGGCATATAGATTGATCAAAGTGTACCATTGGTTGTTTATTTGGCCAACTAATATTATATAACCACTGTTTGCATCAGATTCTATATGAGAAGGTATAACATGCAGGTTTTCCCTAAAGGCTAGAGGACTCCTCTTTTTTTTTTTTTTTTTTGAGAAAATACTTTGATAAATAAGCGGACAGGACTTATGTTTGCACAATTGTAAGTCTTTGTTCAGTAGAGATGTTTCGTGCGCAAATAAAATGTCACATTGCTGTTGGTGTGCTTCTTTCCACATTTCCACATTTACACAGTATCAGATCAAATGGGGTGACAACCAGGGCTGTTTGGCTCTCCCTATTGGCTGTCTGTTACATCTGTCAACTTTTAGAAATTGTGAGTGAACTGGTAGTTTGAGCTGGAGGTAAAAGCTGAACACTTTTACTTGATTTACCGAATGCTTTAATTTTTATGAATTCCACTTTCTTGACATTTCTTGAGGTATTTACTGCACAAGTCAGTAATCAGCAAGTGTAAATCAGTGCTGTCAGCTGTGCTTTTGTTCTTTTCTAATATGTTAATACTGAAGGGTTAACCCTTTCTGCAGTGGTGCTCGGATATTTTGCGTGATCCCGGAATAGCCATGATTCACTAGCATTTTACCCACTATTCGACTGCCGAATCCGAATTTGTGATCTATTCTGGATCACGGAAATCGGCCATGGAAATTCCGTGATTGCAAGTATTCGGAATTTGGTTATGGCCATGATCACGGTGGAAATCTGAGATTAGGTTGTGATTGGTGGAAATGGGCAGAATTGACATCCCTAGGCCAATCAGAGTCCCCCAGCCAGGCCCTAACAACCAATCATAGGAGGGGAGGCTCTGCCCTGCCCTCCTGTATATAAAGTTGGGGCCATTTCCAGAGCTCCGTGGCACTGAGAGGATCATCTCCAGGCCATATTGTACATCAGCAAAAGCGTTTTCAGTCCTTACATTGCCTTTATACTGTATCTGATACTGATCTGATGTATTCAGCTAGCTAGCCAGTGAGTGATTACTTAAGTCAGCCCCACGCTTGCTGTGACATCCACCCACAGACATCCACCCGCCAGGTGCCATTGGGACTCACCTTCACCTCTGAGATTGCTTAAAGTGTATTTCCCTATTTAAAACCACTTATTACCAATTAATAGCCACATTTATAGTGTTGATTTAACTTTAAAAATCCGTTTTCTCAAAAACTAATGCTGGGATTACACCATACAATTTTCTGTTAGATTTTTCTGTTAGATTTTCTATTAGAATGCATAATTAGATTATTTTCTGTAGAGAATGGTCATTATCTCTGGTGCATTGTCTTCTGGTCATCTCCTGCTGAGTAGAACAATGCCTAATTGCTCGGCAGATAGATGTTAAGATAGATACATTTCCAAAATGTTGAATTTAGAGAATCTAACAGAAAAATCTAACAGAAAATTGTATGATGTAATCCCAGCATAAAAGTTATTTTTGGAATTTTGTAGCCCCTTATCACCTTTATAATCCATGCAATTTGGGGGGGGGGGGGGGGTACTGTGCTCGATTGGCCTGCCAACTCTCCTGACCTGAACCCCATAGAGAATCTGTGGGATGTCGTGAAGAGAAAGTTGAGAGACGCAAGACCCAACACTCTGGATGAGCTTAAGGCCGCTATCAAAGCATCCTGGGCCTCCATAACACCTGAGCAATGCCACAGGCTGATTGCCTCCATGCCACGCCGCATTGAAGCAGTCATTTCTGCAAAAGGATTCCCGAGCAAGTATTGAGTGCATAACTGAACATAACCTTTTGAAGGTTGATTTTTTTTTGTTTTAAAAACACTTTTCTTTTATTGGTCGGATGAAATATGCTAATTTTTGAGTTAGGAATTTTGGGTTTTCATGAGCTGTATGCCAAAATCATCAATATTAAAACAATAAAAGGCTTGAACTACTTCAGTTGTGTGTAATGAATCTAAAATATATGAAAGTCTAATGTTTATCAGTACATTACAGAAAATAATGAACTTTATCACAATATGCTAATTTTTTAGAAGATCCTGTATATATATATATATATATATATATATATATATATATATATATATATATATATATATATATATATATATATATATATATATATATATATATATATAATAAAACGAGGAGTTGCAGCACACGGCTCTTTTATTGAGCAAAATATGATATATAGACAGACGTTTCAGTTGTCCCCAACCTTTCTCAATGTCAATTCAACAAATGCATTGCATTCAAATTTATACCCGCCCCCACAGGAAGTGACATAGCAGATCACCACCCAACATGGTGGACATAAAGGTAAACAAGGAAATGAAAGTCAAAGGAAAATAATATCAATAAAGAATAATAAGTGTTGATTCACACTTATCTCATAGCTGTCAGTTCATAGTTCTATTTCCTTTTGTCTGTGCATGTCTTCCAATCCGTTTCAAATATATTGGATGAACCTAAAAAGAAACAATATTATAAATATAGATGGAGGTCGAAATCCCTATTCAATCCATATGGGTGTAGGGATCTCAGTTTGTGGATCCACATGACTTCCCTTTTCTTTAGCATATAGCAGAACCCGATCACTTCCCCTCCTAGGTTTTTGTATATAATCAATAATCATAAATTTCTGATCCACCTCTCTGTGGCCCATGGATCTCCAGTGTCTTGCTACTGGAAGGTCAGACGTTCCCCCCCTGACAGAGCTCCGATGTTGGCAGACATGATCTCGTGCCTTTTGTGTGGTTTCCCCTATGTATCTCAGCCCGCATGGGCAAGTGAGCATGTATACAACAAAGGAGCTCTGGCAGGTGAGGAAATGTCTGATCTGAAAATTGCCCCCAAAGGTAGACCCTTTGATCATGTGTTGACACTCGCTGCAAGAAAGGCATGGAAAATAACCTTTATGTTTAGGACCCAAGAAGCTTGTGCTTTCTGATACTTTGGGGGGAATGTACGCCCTCACCAATCTGCTGCCCACAGTCTCATTGCGTCTGTAGACAGGTATTGGTGGTGAATTAAATTCAGGTATCTCTGGATACGCACTACCCAATATGTGCCAGTGTTTCTTTATACTAGCTAGAACTTTATTGGAAAAGCTGTGAAACTGGCACACAAAGGGCAGGCGTGGTCCATGGTTGGTGAGCCTTTTTCCAATATCCCCCTGAGCGATCTCATCTCATGCCTCTCGGATGAGATCAGGTGGATATCCCCGCTCCGAGAGCTTTTCAACCATCTGCTGTCTCCTACTTTCAAGTACCCCTTGATCAGTGACTATCCTGTCCACCCGGAGAAATTGGCTCCTTGCTACTGAGCGGAACACAGCAGGTGGGTGAAAGATCTCGTAGCGGAGTAGTTGGTTGCGATTAGTGTTGGGCGAACAGTGTTCGCCACTGTTCGGGTTCTGCAGAACATCACCCTGTTCGGGTGATGTTCGAGTTCGGCCGAACACCTGACGGTGCTCGGCCAAACCGTTCGGCCATATGGCCGAACTAAGAGCGCATGGCCGAACGTTCCCCGAACGTTCGGCTAGCGCTGTGATTGGCCGAACGGGTCACGTGGTTCGGACCCGAACGCGCTCTGATTGGCCGAACTGTCACGTGGTTCGGGTAAATAAATACCCGAACCACGTCATATCTCCGCCATTTGTCTGTGGGTTTAGCTTTGGGTAGGCAGGCAGGGTAGTTCGCGCTCCAGCCACGCTAGCCAGGGTCCCCCCCAGTCATTGTGTGTCGCTGCTGGGAATAGTAGTACACCGCTCGCTCAGCATTCTGTTTACTGCCACTCTGTGTACCTCGCTCAGCCACACTATATAGCATTCTGTTTACTGCCACTCTGTGTCTGCTGGGAATAGTAGTACACCGCTTGCACAGCCACACTATATAGCATTCTGTTTACTGCCACTCTGTGTACCTCGCTCAGCCACACTATATAGCATTCTGTTTACTGCCACTCTGTGTCTGCTGGGAATAGTGGTACACCGCTCGCTCAGCCACACTATATAGCATTCTGTTCACTGTTCTGTGTCTGCTTGGAATAGTGGTACACCGCTCGTTCAGCCACACTATATAGCATTCTGTGTACTGTTCTGTGTCTGCTGGGAACAGTAGTACACCGCTCGCTCAGCCACACTATATAGCATTCTGTTCACTGTTCTGTGTCTGCTGGGAATAGTGGTACACCGCTCGCTCAGCCACACTATATAGCATTCTGTTCACTGTTCTGTGTCTGCTGGGAATAGTGGTACACCGCTCGCTCAGCCACACTATATAGCATTCTGTTTACTGTTCTGTGTCTGCTGGGAATAGTGGTACACCGCTCGCTCATCCACACTATATAGCATTCTGTTCACTGTTCTGTGTCTGCTGGGAATAGTGGTACACCGCTCGCTCAGCCACACTATATAGCATTCTGTTCACTGTTCTGTGTCTGCTGGGAATAGTGGTACACCGCTCGCTCAGCCACACTATATAGCATTCTGTTCACTGTTCTGTGTCTGCTGGGAATAGTGGTACACCGCTCGCTCAGCCACACTATATAGCATTCTGTTCACTGTTCTGTGTCTGCTGGGAATAGTGGTACACCGCTCGCTCAGCCACACTATATAGCATTCTGTTCACTGTTCTGTGTCTGCTGGGAATAGTGGTACACCGCTCGCTCAGCCACACTATATAGCATTCTGTTTACTGTTCTGTGTCTGCTGGGAATAGTGGTACACCGCTCGCTCATCCACACTATATAGCATTCTGTTCACTGTTCTGTGTCTGCTGGGAATAGTGGTACACCGCTCGCTCAGCCACACTATATAGCATTCTGTTCACTGTTCTGTGTCTGCTGGGAATAGTGGTACACCGCTCGCTCAGCCACACTATATAGCATTCTGTTCACTGTTCTGTGTCTGCTGGGAACAGTGGTACACCGCTCGTTCAGCCACACTATATAGCATTCTGTGTACTGTTCTGTGTCTGCTGGGAACAGTAGTACACCGCTCGTTCAGCCACACTATATAGCATTCTGTGTACTGTTCTGTGTCTGCTGGGAACAGTAGTACACCGCTCGTTCAGCCACACTATATAGCATTCTGTTCACTGTTCTGTGTCTGCTGGGAATAGTGGTACACCGCTCGCTCAGCCACACTATATAGCATTCTGTTCACTGTTCTGTGTCTGCTGGGAACAGTAGTACACCGCTCGTTCAGCCACACTATATAGCATTCTGTGTACTGTTCTGTGTCTGCTGGGAACAGTAGTACACCGCTCGTTCAGCCACACTATATAGCATTCTGTTCACTGTTCTGTGTCTGCTGGGAATAGTGGTACACCGCTCGCTCAGCCACACTATATAGCATTCTGTGTACTGTTCTGTGTCTGCTGGGAACAGTAGTACACCGCTCGTTCAGCCACACTATATAGCATTCTGTTCACTGTTCTGTGTCTGCTGGGAATAGTGGTACACCGCTCGCTCAGCCACACTATATAGCATTCTGTTCACTGTTCTGTGTCTGCTGGGAATAGTGGTACACCGCTCACCCGTCACTGTATAGCATTGTGCTCTGTGTCGCTGCTGGGAATAGTGGTACTGTATAGCATTTCTGTACTGCCACTGTACTGCTGCCAGTCAGCGTGTACTGTAAGGATAAGTGAAATGAGGAAGAAATCCGGTGAAAGAGGGAGGGGCAAGGGAAGAGGTGTTTCCCCTGACGGTTCACGTACAGGCCACAGGGGAGCACCCAAGAAAACCCACTCAATACCACCCATGTTGTCCAGGACAACAACCCTCACAAATCCAAAAGAACAGGACCAGATAATTACTTGGATGACCTCTCAAGCGTCCAGCAGTGGGTTAAGCAGCACCAGCACATCACGCACGAGGTCCGAGTCCTCAGCCAGTTACAAGGAGCCAGTGGGCACAAAGCTGACACAACCGGCAGCGACACCACGCACACAACTGCCAGATAACCAGTCCGATGAATTACCTCAGGACACAATGGGGTATTCGCAGGAGCTATTCCCAGCCCAACAAACTTCCACCTTTCAAAGGTCAATGGAGGAACAGCCAGAAATGTTGTGCCTGGATTCACAACCGTTAACTGTGGGAAATGTACCGCGCACTGAAATACGAGGCGAGTCCGAAGAGGACTCGGAAACCCAAATCCCAGAGCAATTTGGGCAGGAGGGGTTGCAATTGCAGGAGGTCGGCCGACAAGATCTGGAAGACGACGTTGGAGTGTGCTGCGCAGAGGTTGTTGTGGGGAGCTCTACTCCACGGCGGTGGCCCACAATGACATATGACGAGTTTGAGGAGATGGAAGAGGAGGGTATGGACAATGTGGACAGAGACCCAGATTTTGTTTGTGAACGAGAACATCGCCGTCGTAGCAGCAGCACAGATGAGTCTGTTGAAGAACACACTGCTGCACGAGTTCGCCTTGTGCCACAAGGTAGGCGGCGCGCAATTTCAGGCACCACAAGCGTGGAAGTTCAAGTGAGAGGCAAAAGAGGAGCAAACAGAAATCGCCAGCAAGGAGGCAGGTGCTCCAAAGTCTGGGCTTTCTTTGAAGACTGCACTGAGGATGTTACCATGGCGATTTGCAAGGTGTGCAAGACCCGCCTGAGCAGGGGGAAAAATATTAACAACCTCTCCACCACCAGCATGAGCCGTCACATGCTATCCAAACATCCCACTCTTTGGGCAAACGCGTCAGGACAGGGTACCAGAAACAACACTGCCTCCCTTGGGTTCACCAGACCCGCCTCAGCAGCAGCAGTAGCCCAGCCATTGCGTGGTTCACAACATTCACAAACATCAGACGACGCTGACACTGTCACTTTCCGGAGTAGTGCTCTTGAGGTCTCCCAGTGTTCATCAAACACAACAACCAACAGCCCTTCCGTGTGCAGCGCTACGGTTCAGTTGTCTGTGTCGGAGATGTTTGAGCGCAAGAGGAAATTGCCAGCAAATGACCCCCGGGCCGTGGCAGTAACAGCCAGCATAGCCAAGCTTCTGGCCTGCGAAATGCTGCCATATCGATTGGTGGAGACAAACAGCTTCAAGGGCATGATGTCAGTGGCCATCCCACGTTACGTGGTTCCCAGCCGCTACCACTTTGCACGCTCTGCAGTGCCTGAGTTGCATGAGCACGTGGTCAGCAAAATAACCCGAAGCTTGAAGAATGCCGTTGCCTGCAAGGTTCACCTCACCACTGACACCTGGACGAGTGCGTTCGGCCAGGGTAGATACATCTCCCTTACCGCGCACTGGGTGAACCTTGTGGAGCCTGGCAGCGATTCCTCACCTGCTACGGCACGGGTGTTGCCCACGCCACAAACAGCTGCACCGCCGTCCCTCCCACTGGATAACAGCAGCACCTACCTCTCTGACTCCTTCTCCTCCAACGCATCTCAAAGCTGTACCTCATCCGGAAACGCTAACCCAGCAGCAGTAGGATCGTGGAAGCAGTGCAGCACAGCTGTTGGCATGCGTCAGCAAGCGTTGCTGAAGCTAATCTGCCTTGGGGATAAGCAGCACACAGGGGAGGAAATTTGGAGGGGAATAAAGGAACAGACGGATTTGTGGCTGGCACCGCTGGACCTGAAACCGGGCATGGTTGTGTGTGATAATGGGAGTAATCTCATTCGCGCTTTAAGGTTGGCTAAGCTGACACACATCCCTTGCCTGGCGCACGTGATGAACCTAGTAGTTCAGCGGTTCCTGAGGACATACCCAGGCGTGCCCGATCTGCTGTTGAAGGTGCGTCGAGTGTCCAAACATTGTAGAAATTCCAGTACTGCTTCGGGGGCACTCGCCAAGATGCAGGAGCGCTTCAATCTCCCCCACCATCGCTTGCTGTGTGATGTCCCTACGCGCTGGAATTCTACGCTGCACATGCTAGCCCGCTTTTGCGAGCAGAAGAGTGCAGTGGTCCAGTACATGACGGCGCAGTACCGAGGCGCATCCGGCCAGCTGCCAAGCTTCTGTGGATCCGATTGGGCCAACATGTTGGACCTCTGCCAAGTCCTCCAAAATTTTGAGCAATCCACGTTGCTTGTGAGCAGTGACAACTCTTCAGTCAGCATTACCATACCACTGCTGTGTTTACTGAAGAGGTCGATGTTAAAAATCAAGGAAACAGCTGTCATGATGCAACTGGGGGAATCTGAAGGAGAAAACGATCAGCGTGATGGTACCAACATCAGGCCATCCGCCTCAGGGAACGCTGGCCCCAGCAGCTATGACGAAGAAGAGGAGGAGGAACAGCTGGAGTTGGAGCAGGAATTTCATGCCACCACTGACGAGGGCCAGAGCGGTGCACGTTGGACTTCCACAATTCAACGCGAATGGTCAGCAGAAGCAGACCAGGAGGAAGGTGACGACTATGATGCATCACAACAACTATCACAACGCTCACAAGAGGATGATGAGGATTCTGGTAGGACTCTGGCACACATGGCTCAATTCATGCTAGACTGCATTGAACGTGACCCACGCATTGTGCGCATTCTGGACAACACCAATTACTGGGTTTATACCCTTCTGGATCCACGGTACAAACACAATGTTCCAAAACTGCTTGAAGAAAGAGTCAGACAGGTCAAAATGGAAGAATACCAGCAGGCCCTTGTGGAGACTTTAGAGAGGAGATTGACATCCTCCCCCTCCTCTAGCCAGTTGTACGCAGACAGACTGACTTCCGCAAACCCAGGACGACCAGGAGGGCAGCAAACAACGCAAGCCGCAGCTAGTACCCAAAAGGGAATGGTATCGGCAGTGTCCTTGGAGTGGGAAAATTTTCTGACACCCATGCAGCCGCAGCCCACTGAACAGCAAGCGTGCAGATCCACCTCCAACACCGATCGCCTGGAGAAGATGGTCAAGGACTACATGTCAGATGGCGTAGCTGTGTCGAACCATCCATCTGCACCCTTCAACTATTGGGTATCGAAGCTAGACACCTGGCACGAACTGGCAATGTACGCAATAGAGGTGCTGGCTTGCCCGGCAGCCAGCGTTATGTCGGAACGCTGTTTCAGTGCTGCCGGAGGCATCGTCACAGATCGGCGTATCCGCCTCTCTACAGACAATGCAGACCGTCTGACTCAAATTAAAATGAATCAATCCTGGATTGGAAATGACTACGCAACACTCCAGGACCCCAACCAAGTAACATGACCAATGAACATCTGGGATGGTGTTGCGTTTCCGGGCCCTGTTTATTGAACCTCTCATCTGTATTACATTTATGACTGCATGGCGGCAAAAAGCATTGCTGCTATATCCGCACGCTTTTTGTCCACATGCAAGGCCTGGGTTGTTGTGTCTCACAAAGCGTGGCCTTCTCCTCCTGCGCCTGCTCCTGTTCCATCACGTCTGCTGCTGCTGGGTTAGCGTTGCCGCGTGGTCCCTGTTTATTGAACCACTTATCTTTATTACATTTATGACTGCATGGCGGTACAAAGCATGCTATCCGCACGCTTCTTGCCCTCATGCAAGGCCTGGGTTGTTGTGTCTCACAAAGCGTGGCCTTCTCCTCCTGCGCCTCCTCCTGTTCCATCACGTCTGCTGCTGCTGGGTTAGCGTTGCCGCGTGGTCCCTGTTTATTGAACCACTTATCTTTATTACATTTATGACTGCATGGCCGTACAAAGCCTGCTATCCGCACGCTTCTTGCCCTCATGCAAGGCCTGGGTTGTTGTGTCTCACAAAGCGTGGCCTTCTCCTCCTGCGCCTGCTCCTGTTCCATCACGTCTGCTGCTGCTGGGTTAGCGTTGCCGCGTGGTCCCTGTTTATTGAACCACTTATCTTTATTACATTTATGACTGCATGGCGGTACAAAGCCTGCTATCCGCACGCTTCTTGCCCTCATGCAAGGCCGGGGTTGTTGTGTCTCACAAAGCGTGGCCTTCTTCTCCTCCTGCGCCACCCTCCTCCTGTTCCATCACGTGTGCTGCTGCTGGGTTAGCGTTACCGGTCCCTTTTCCTGGAACCTCTTATATGTATTACATTTATGACTGCATGCCGACAAAAAACATGTTACCTGTGCAAAGAAAACAGACATTTCCCGCATTTAAAAGACAGTTTTCCCTTTGAAACTTTAAAATCGATTTTCTCAAAAACTATAAGCTCTTTTTGCTAATTTTTTTTTCCTCTTGTACCCACTCCCAAGGTGCACATACCCTGCAAATTTGGGGTATGTAGCATGTAAGGAGGCTTTACAAACCACAAAAGTTCGGGTCCCCATTGACTTCCATTATGTTCGGAGTTCGGGTCGAACACCCGAACATCGCGGCCATGTTCGGCCTGTTCGGCCCGAACCCGAACATCTAGATGTTCGCCCAACACTAGTTGCGATCAGTGGGCCTTAAAAAAAAATCTGACACCAGGATGTCACCAACTCGTCTAATTGTAGTATCCAGAAAATTTAACTCAAAACGGTCATACACAATTTCAAACTTCATGTTGGCATGGAAACAGTTGAGATCATCATGGAGGGACAAAAGGAATCCAAGGTGGCCCCGCCACACCACAAAAATGTCGTCTATGAATCGCCACCAAGCGCCACAGTGCCTGGTGAACGATTCATGAGTATAGACATATCGAGTCTCAAACTGGTGCATGAAAGCACCTGCAAAGGACGGGGCCACATTGGATCCCATCGCCATCCCACGTAGCTGAAGAAAGAAAGTTTCCTTAAAAAGAAAATAATTATTCTCCAGCACAAAGTGTAACAAAGTGCTGAAGAAAGATAATTGTTGTTGTGTGTATGTTCCAGCCGATTCAGCCAATTTAAGACATGCCTGGATGCCTTAGGACTGAGGAATGGACGTATAAAGGGACGATACGTCCCAACTTACCAACCATGTTTCTTCCATTGGATCAATATATATATATATATATATATATATATATATATATATATATATATATATATTCTAAACTTAACAAAAAGAAATTCCTACCACATTGGATGTTCTGACAAGGCAGCTGGGCAGAAAGTGGTTAGCAAGTGGGGAGTTGTGGCAATAGATTACTTACTCAAAGTATCTACAGAGAGAGTTTTGGGTGTGTTTGTCTGTCTATGAAATTATAACTGACTGCTTGCTAAGAGCAATTTTTAGTAACATCAGTTTATAAAACGTGTTGCGTAACACTGAAATGATATACCGGTACTAATTTTCCAGTGAAAGATTAGCTTTCCTTCAAAAGGAACCTGAAGTGAGAGACATATAGAGGCTGGCCTATTGGCTGTCCTGTTGATCTTCTGCCTCTAATACTTTTAGCCACAGATTGTGAACAAGCATGCAGATCAGGTGTTTCTGACAAAAATCTGGTAAGATTAGCCACATGCTGGTTTCAAGTGTGATTCAGACACTACTGACCAGAAAGATAAGCAGGAAAACCAGGCAACTGGTATGGTTTAAAAGGAAATACATATTTCAACCTTGAAATGTCTCTCAATTTGGGCTCCTTTTAAAAATGTAAAAATGCACAAAATTAAAATATAAAATCAATATGGGGAATCAAAGATGCCAGAAATTGTACAAATAGAGCAAAGTCTTCCAGTCTTATAATGTGATTTGCTCAGATCTTTGATCCAAGGTTAAAAAATTGTTCATCAAAGCTATTACTAGCACCAGACCAGAGGTACAGGTTGTTTAAGTTTAAATGAAAAGAAGTGTTGAAGTAAACAGAGTTATGTCACTGAACTCCTTTATTGAGGATGCTATCACATGAATGACGTATTGGTAAGAATACAAAATATGAATTTTCTGAAGGTAACCCTGGCTAATACATTTCTATCGCATGATAAATGTGTATTGCCCAAATATATATTAAAGATAAATATAACTTTCTAACACAAGTGCTAAAATATGATCAGCTACGGCAAAACAAAAGAAACATACTGTATGTTCTATACAAACTTCTCCCCAATGTTATTACTTCATAGGAAATATTAAACCTCAAGTATTAATTTTGCTTGATGGCTGAGTTATAATGGACTTGTTTTATAAAAATATAACACAGGTTTTTCTGTTTCCCTTACAGTAACCTTTCAAAGTCATTTTGCATTAGCCAGGAAATTTACAAATTTCCCTGTTCACTCCAACGTTCCACAAGAGTGAATCTATCATAATAATCTAACTTGCTTTGTGTAAAGACTTCTAAATTGAAAATGATGCATACTGCAACTTTCTGTAGCCTGTGTATACTGTTTCTTTATCTAGCACTGCCACCATGTGGCCTACATGAAAACACTACAGGAAACAATTAAATTCACACTCTAAATCTTAGGAAAAACATAGCCATACACAGAAAGTTTCAGTTGCCTTTCCAAATAGAGCCTGGCTAAAGGCTTAGAGCTTGTTCACACCAAATGCAGTTCTGTCTGTTATGATGCATCATTCCACAAGAATCGGTCAGCACCACCTAAAGTGTTATTATAGCGATTGCTGCCTTATCAATTAAAGAGCTATAATACACTTTAGGTGGTGCTGACGCCTTCTTGTGGAATTGCACAGTGTACCCCTGGAAGTGCTGGGGTAGGGGTCTAGCACGCCAATCAGCTCATTGGGTGCTCCTTCACTGCTACTTTGTGTTCTTGTTATGATGCATCACACATTGTGGGCGAGCTGTATGGTAATATGAAAGTTCATAGATTTTCAGGTTATTATTCAGAGTTCAGAGCACATTCTTGTGAGTTTCAACAGAATGCATCTGGGAACATTTTAGCAGGTAACACACACAATTTCCCTCTGGGTTGTACTGTATTGTGGCTTCTTCTAAGGTACTGTACCTTGCTGCACATGCTGTGTGCTGGGTAAGAGTGCACAATATTGCACTCCTCCACGTGTCATGTAGTGCGAATGGGCCTTTAATGGTTTAATCCTTCACATGTATAGCCATATAATGAAGTGTAAGACATATTGGTGTTTGGTTAACAGGAAAAAGAAACCCCAGCATGCCCTGCAACTTCCTTTGTGCGGCAGATGAACCAAATAAGAGCCAGGGAAACTGTGGGGAATTATATTTTATGGACAAGAAAAGTAAGAGTGATTTTTAACTTTTGGATCGACTGGTTAGCATCCTTATTACTTGTTTACTAGGAAAAAAAATGACAGTTACGTTTTAAGAAACAGTTTATCCCAGGGAAAAGCCAGCCATTCTACTGTATGTAAACATAACGCTTTACCCTCTAATGTGGCTGTTAATCAAGCAACCTGTTTCTCTGCTTACCTCTGACTCATTCATATAATGTGAGTCAAGCAGCCTGCTGTAGAGGTCTGAATAAATGTAACAATTTCAGAGCTTGTGACATTTGAAGGACATTTTCATTTTAAAGAAATGGACGCATTAGAAATGAAATTTAGATTTTATGCCCAGTTGAATTACAATATATTTAATGCAGTTCCACTTTAAGATCCTCCATAACAATTCATTGTTTCATTGTTTAAACATTTGGGGCTGATAAAATAGCCAGAGATTTATGAAAGTCAGCAAAATGTTGACATAATAGAATTTACCCAGTTCACAGCAATAGTGGTGAGTGCAAATTTCTCAAGGTTTGTTTCTGCTGACTCAGAAAAGGAATAAAATGAAATGCAATCAATAAAAGCCGCTACCTTCTGGGTAATTAACCAGCAGCCAGATGAATAATTGACAGTGGCTGATTTTCTTTCAAACCCTAGGTTACTGGAAATGTACATGGCTGGAAATATTTTGCCTCATTACAACCCAGCACTGGCAGCAAGTAGTGACATCAAGAAAATGAAATGTGAACTTGCCGCAAACTTTTGCAAACCGACAAACCTAGCGAACCATAGACTTCAATGGGCAGGCGAATTCTAAAACTTATTGGGACTGTTTCTGGCCACAAAAGTGATGCAAAAGTTGTTTCAAGAGGCCTAACACCTGGACTGTGGCATGCCGGAGAGGGATCCCTGGAAAAAGTCCCACCAAAAATTACATAGTTGACGCAGAGTCATGTTTTAATCGCTTAAGGGCAGAAATTTCAGTACATTCCTACATTTGTGAAATAAAGTGCTGCTTTAAAACGTCCGGCGTGTGTACATATCCATCAGGCAGTTTAAGGGTTAGGTCCACTTCACACTGACAGACTAAACGTCGCGTTTACCGCACCACACACATCTGCAAAAAGCTTTAGTTTATAAAGTACGACCAGTAACACGGCCAAAGAATCCCCAGATCTGCAGAGCCTGTCCTAGCACCCCGGTCATACAAATACTCATTGATGGCTCATTCTTGTTCAAACATCATGAGCGTGGCATTGCAGCGAGTCTGGCTGTCGTAATTAAGCAACTCATTTGGCATGTTGTTTTGCTGTTTTCATTTTTGTTTTTTGAAAAGTGAATGCCACTCCGTGCAGATCGGGTGACTGATAGGGTTTATAAAATGCTATCTGCAACAATCACTCAGAATACAGGCCCAATACATGGGGCAGTAGTGGTCAGATACTAGATGATGCCAGTAGTGGTGGTGAAGGATTATTGGGTTATGTAGTCGGTGCACTACTATTACCACCAGCAGACCGGTCTCCAACTGCTAACATGTGCACTAAATGCAGAGAATTGCAAAATAACAATATCAGTAGAGAAAAAAAAAAGTTATGTTGAGGGGTATTGTGCAAGGTATTGTACCACCACTAGTAGCAGCAGTGTGTGCACACTTGTGTAAAACAGCTAAAGTCAGTGGTGACAGACACACAGAACTGCAAAATAACAATATCAATAGAGAACAAAAAAAGCACTTATAATGAGGGGTAATGTGTATTGTACCAATAGCAGCAGTGTGCACACCAGCTAAAGTCAGTACACTGGACAGTCACTTGATGCAGAGAATTGCAATATAACAATCAGTGTTGCTTGCGAATTTTCGCCCAAGCCATTTTCGCAAATAAAATTTCCGCAATAATCCGCTAAATATGCGCATGGGTGAACTAATACATTATATACACTTTCCAATGCGGAATTGTATACGTATAGAAGGGCAATAATATTTCTGCGGATGCACAATGATCCGTATAGACGCAGTTACCGCACTGACTTTGCAATACATACGTTAACTACGCGTAGCGGGCGAAGCTTCGCATAGCGGTACTACGACTACGCGGAAATACGTACGCGATAAACTATGTATTTAACGCAAAAATAATGGGCATTCGGCGAAAATCAACGCGAAAATATTCGATCGAAAATTCGCCTGTCGAAAAGAAATTAGTGCTTTTTTCAGCAAAAATTAGCGAAAAGAATATTTGTATTTTCACTCATCACTAATAACAATATCAATAGAGAAAAAAAAGCACTTATGATAAGGGGTATTGTGCAGAGGTACTGTACTAATAGCAGTAGTGTGCACACCTGCGTCCACTAGCTAAAGTCACTGCACTGGACAGTCACTGGACATATAACCAGGGGTGCAGCTAAGGTTTTTGTGGCCCCAAGCGGACTGTAGCAAGAGGCCCTATCCTGCGCCGCGGCGAAAAATGGGTGTGGCTCTCCCGCATAAGTGGGCGTGGCCATGACATGTGGGTGGAGCAGGAGGGCGGATTGGGGCGGGGCTGTTTGCGGGGAAAAAAATGGATGTTGGGGTGATTGAGGCGCGCGTAGCGCGCCGAAAGATTGGCGCGGCCATGACATTGTATGGGCGAAGCTTAACCGTAGCACAGCAAATATAGCCAACTATGACCATTAAATAATAAATGCAGCAACAGTTACCCCAGACACCAGAAAATAAAAACGCAATTTGGGCCACATTTCAGCAGAAATCAAACGCAATTAGGGCACATTTTCAGCCGAAATCAAACGCAATTAGGGCACATTTTCAGCAGAAATCAAACGCAATTAGGGCAGAGTTCAGCAGAAATCAAACGCAATTAGGGCCACATTTTCAGCAGATATCAAACGCAATTAGGGCACAGTTCAGCAGAAATCAATCGCAATTAGGGCACAGTTCAGCAGAAATCAATCGCAACTAGGGCCACATTTTCAGCAGATATCAAACGCAATTAGGGCACAGTTCAGCAGAAATCAATCGCAATTAGGGCACAGTTCAGCAGAAATCAATCGCAATTAGGGCCACATTTTCAGCAGATATCAAACGCAATTAGGGCACAGTTCAGCAGAAATCAATCGCAATTAGGGCCACATTTTCAGCAGATATCAAACGCAATTAGGGCACAGTTCAGCAGAAATCAATCGCAATTAGGGCCACATTTTCAGCAGATATCAAACGCAATTAGGGCACAGTTCAGCAGAAATCAATCGCAATTAGGGCTACATTTTCAGCAGATATCAAACGCATTTAGGGCACAGTTCAGCAGAAATCAATCGCAATTAGGGCCACATTTTCAGCAGATATCAAACGCATTTAGGGCACAGTTCAGCAGAAATCAATCGCAATTAGGGCCACATTTTCAGCAGATATCAAACGCAATTAGGGCACAGTTCAGCAGAAATCAATCGCAATTAGGGCCACATTTTCAGCAGATATCAAATGCAATTAGGGCACAGTTCAGCAGAAATCAATCGCAATTAGGGCTGCGGCTGCAAAAAGAAAAGAATTTACTCACCTGGCAGGCTGGCACTGGCAGAAGTCTTCTCTCCCTGGTCTCCTCTCCCGGCCGGCTCCTCAGGCGCGCAGTTCCCACGGAGCTCCCTCCCTGGCTTCCTCCTCCAATCTCCCGCGCTGATTCATGCAGGGCTACGGGTCGGGAAGATGGCCACCCGAAGCCCTGTACTGGAGACATAGTCTCCAGAGCAGGGCTTCGGCGGCGGCCATCTTCCTGTAGCCCTGCTCTGCTCTGCCAGTGCCAGCCCGGCGGGGCTGCGGGGAAAAAGTGACGTCACGCCGACGTCACGGAGCCGCCGAGGCCCCTAAGATTGTGAGGCCCCAAGCGACCGCTTGGTTCGCTTTATGCCTCGCGGCGCCCCTGCATATAACTGCAATATAACAATATCAAAAGAGAACAAAAAAAAAAAAAAACACTTACGAGGGGTACTGTGCAAGGTACTGTACCAATAGCAGTGTGCACACCTGTGTCAGCGCACTGTGGACAGTCAGACACACAGAGAACTGCAATATCATATCACAATAGCAAGAAAACCTATGTACCAGCCCTTAGAAGGGCTCTTTGGGTGCTCAGGGCACTGTACTAACAGCAAGAAACTCAGTAGGGACACAGAACAGAACACTTTCCCTATCTGCTGTATAGCTCTTTCCCACTCACAGCGGCTACAGGGAGACTGTAAAAATGGCTGCTGTGTTGCTGGCGTTTTCATGGGGTTTTTATGGGGGGGGGGTGGGGTCCAGGAGGGAGTGCTAGCTGAATGGCTGCCAGGTGCCTGCTGATTCTGGAGTGAGGGGTCAATGTTTGACTCCATGATGATGTATGGGGACGGTTCAAATGCACCATGTGTTCGCCTGCTAACGCAGACGTGAACACGAATTATTCACCAGCAACTGTCTGCTGGCGAAAAGTTCGGGCCATCTCTATTCACAAGTTGAAAAAAATTCAGTAAAAAAGGTTAATTGTATATGGGCCATATCATATGTGTCTAAAATAACATAAATAAATTTAATAAAAATAGCTGTTACTTTCCAGAAGACCTTCTAACATTTTGAAAAAATCAATTGTTTCCATTTCCATTTTTACACAATGCACATATATTAAATTCAATAAGTAGCATTGTAAGCCTACCTAGCTAATAATGTGGTAGCCGAAAAGAACACTAAACAAAAAGTTATGAGTTTAATATGAAAGATAAAAAATGAGGTGTAGAAGGTACTACAAACTGTGTGATCTGACCTAATAAGATATTAATAGGGAGCCATTACTCTTTATGCATTTTTCATTAGAAATCCATTGCCTTTTTGTCAAGATTAGTGAATTATAAAATATTTGTGCTGCACAATATTAATGACTACAAAACTATATTGTCAAACTGAAATACATTAAGATGGGTGCCATGACAAATTAGACATTACAGCAACAAGTAAGCAAGGAAAAATGTATTAGATTATTTCAAGCTAAAGTGATTTACTGACTATTGTACAGGATTATAAAATAGAGAAATGTAATTAGCAATCTTTGTTATTGAGTAATATAAGACGTTGTCATGTTTAAGGTCGTACCCAGCCATGTTAAGCAATATAATCCAGAAATGATACAGCTGTTAATGTAATTGTTTATTCCCTCATCTTGAAAAATACACTTCACAGAGAAATTCCACTAAAGGTAATTGGATGGCAATATCATTTTATTATTTGCTATGGTCTGCAGCCAATAACCCACTTAGTACATTAATACTGTGAACATACAGGGCTTTTCCTCATCTCATCCACATAATGGATCATGTAAATTGAGTTCTAACATAGAGCAGGAACAAGGGATACTTTTCCAATACAATTATGCATATTAAGTTCCACTGCACTCTACGCTTCTTGAAGACAAAGCTTTACACTTCTTTACACATCTTCATAACATTAGAAAAGCCTCGGGATATATTTTCAGTGCAACCAGTAAAATGTACAAGGAGTTATAGCTTTATTACAGTGTACTCTATGCTTCCCTATGCCCTGGATTATACTACCTGTACTCCGCTCATACTTTTATACTAGTACAATAGTGTTGCTCTGCTCAGGTAAAACAGTCCAAATTAACTGGTACCTAATGGAATTGAACAAAATACATTTGATGCATCCTATCAATGTTGTGTGTAGTTTCCTGTCCTTGAGGCTGCACCATGTTCTCAGACCACATCAAAAGCTGTGCAGTTCTCCTTACGTTCATTAAAAAAATATGTGTTGTGCATCTCCCTCTACTGGATTTTGCATTCAGCCTTCAAACTTGTAATTGTCCTTCCAATTCTGACGGCATCTCCTATGAACCCTCCCTACTCTCTAGCTACAGTCCATTTCTTTTCTCCTGTGTGCTTCAGGAACCTCTTCAAAGATAAGTCATTAACACAGCATGTCTCTCATCTCCTGTATCTCCCCCTGGTTTTGACACCATTGATGCCCTTCATCTGCTTCAGACCTCTGTTGATCTTGGTGACACTCCCATCTATTGGTTCACATTTTATTTACTCATCCAGTGGTTCCAATACTCTTTCAATGGTACTCTTTCAGTTCTGTCCCTGTTGATGACATGGCAAGTGTCCTTCTCCCTCACCCCCAAATTACCTCCACCCCCACGCACACATCACAGTCCTTTAAACTGTCCTAAAGGTGAGCTGTCTTGCTGCCACATTTGACTCTGCACTCTTCTTCACTCTACATACACAACATATCATCTACGTCTTGCCAAGTAAAACATTTTTAAAACATGCCCATCCCCAGAGACCACCAAACTAGTGGTACATGTTCTCGACTGCTGAAAGGTCCACCTGTCTGGTATTCCATGAACTAGAATTTAATCTCTACAATATGTCACAAATGCTGCCTCTATCATTTTCAGTATTCTTGTGTGCCTTAGATCGGCCTTTCCAAAGACCATGACTAGTATGATATTAATCAACCCATCAGTTCCCTCGGGGAATTGTATGTGTGAAATACAGGTTCCAATCATTCATAAAGTGTGCAGGTGCTGAAAGAGCAAATTCAGTGTAAATTTGACATTCTATAGATCCTCTTCTAATGTAAAGTTATAACTACCTGCTGGGTCTTTAATTTTCACCCCCCCCCCTCCCCCCGAGCTCAGGTCCTCTGGCTTCCACTAGAGAAAGTGACATGGCACTTTCTTTCAAGGGGCGAGACTTTTACTTACTGGCGTACAGTACATTTGCATTAGTTGCCGCTGTGGGCTCTCACCATCCCTTCTGCGAGGTCCTTGCGTGTAATTAGACAGTCCTGTGCCCCTGCCCCCTTGTTCTTTGTATCTCATCCACTCCATGCTCGATCGTGCAGTGTTGTCCCCGCTGCCGTTCTCAGTCTTTTCCACGGCGTCTCACGCTCCATCAACTGGAACCGGATGTGATGTCACCACTTGTTCATCCCACATCACTAGTATCGGCCACTCACCGGCCTTCGTCAGATGCTAGTGGGCGGATTAATCACACTTGATTAAAAAGTCTACATACTTTGCATGCTCCTCCCACAACAAGGTTTCCTATTGGTTAGCCATCATATGTTTCCTTTGTCACAGTGCTAGAGTATACAGTATAACAGCGGTGTCATGGTTTTTACAGGTGTTTGCTTATTCCATCAGTTTATTCAGTCTGTTCAAGTGGTCTTTCCCTCGTAGTCGATCTAATACCATCTCACAGTAAATCATCAGTTACGTAGTGACCGCTGATAACATGCAGTCAATTTCTCCTTCACCACTCACTACACACACCATTCAAATTGCATCAATTGCACCAGGCTTATAATGGATAGATTTACTTTAGGGGGTACAGGGTTTTATTTTCAGGGTTTTACACTTACTGAAGAAGAAAGGATGCTAGAGGTAGCAAATGTACTGTACTCCAGCAATACACCCAGTGTCTCCACTAACAAGCGCTGCTGCTGCTAACTAAGTGTATACCCTGCTTTACCCATGCAAAGTCCATGTGATGTCTAATAGCTTCTGAACTAATCACATATAACAAGTTTGTGACCTTCTGGAGTTCATTAACCCTTAACCTGCTGACAGCTAGCTGGTGTTCAAAAACTCCTGGGAGTAAACACAGACTGCCGTATGTATGTGTGTGGAGTATCCGGTGTGAATGACACAGCAGGCTGTGCAACAGTTTAGGTTGATTACCACTATTTTGCTCATTTTTAAAGGGATACAGGGGTATTTTGTATGGCAGTATTGAAATAAAGAAGAATTGTTTAGCAGACAAGTGTGGAATTGTATGGTGTTGGTAACATTATAATATGGCCTACTGAGGCAAAAAAAAAAATAGACGTTTGTGACCACATCACTCATTCCTGTATGGGGTGCTGCAAATGTCCAGACTTGGTCAAAATAAGGGATGCATCCAAGTATGAGGGGTGCTGGTTTGACATATAAATTATTCTGATAATCCTATAGTATAATCCCCTTGTGTACCTGCGTACACTCATGTCTCTGTGTCCTGCATTTGCGCTACTGCACATGTGCCACAGGGACAGCCGTTGGGACAGGAGCAGGATGTGCCAGGG
Source organism: Hyperolius riggenbachi (assembly GCF_040937935.1). Classification (NCBI taxonomy): domain Eukaryota; kingdom Metazoa; phylum Chordata; class Amphibia; order Anura; family Hyperoliidae; genus Hyperolius; species Hyperolius riggenbachi. The sequence continues at coordinate 287,708,258 of NC_090650.1, forward strand.
GGCCGGAGGGGTGGGCATGTGTGTGCGCGTATGCGTGCTGACATGTGGCGGCGGTGACAGACTAGAGCCTATTTTTAAACGGGCCAAAGTCAACTAGTGGGTTATACTTTTCTTAGCTTTTTCAATATAGATGAATTGACACAACACACTCTCAAAATAGCTTGATGCAAATTCCTTTTCGTATATTATTAAATAACAACATATAATAATGCAATATTGCTGGTCTTTTCTTTGAGGGAAAACTAAATCTTTAGTGACTTACAATAGTAATATTTTCATAACATTTAGCTATTTAGTTCCGGTGAATATTTAGCCATCTTTCATGCTCCACAACTTAACTAGTTTGAAATATGTATACACTCAATATTATTGATGTGTAGGTTCAATGTAATTGAAGGTTCAGTAACATGATTGCAGAATCATCTAATGTAATTGGGAATTGACTGTTATGGTATATCATGAGTGATATGTTAGGTGCCTCACTGACTGCTCAGCATTACCTGCTGGCTTTGATTTCCTGTCCTGCTGTAAGATACATTCAGTCAATGACTTTTTCTGTATTGCTGGATAAAGCATTTCTTAGTCATATTAATAGAGAAGCAGCTAAATAGACTGTTACACTTTAATTGTTGTTTGGATAAAACATATTTATATACTAATGGAAAAGCAGCCTGAAAAACTGGTTCCCCTCCCCCAAAAAAAGAGAATGTCCCCTTTCCAACTTCTTTGCCTGCATCACTTTGCTTGTTATGCTAATTTTGGGGTCTAAAGCAATAGCAAGCCTTAGTTATAAAAAAAAACAAAAAAACAATCTACTCTATCTTATATTGTTAATTGCATTAAAAACTTGTAGAGCTTGTTACCCTCCCTAGCAGTGTGAACTTAGTCCTCCTGCAAAGCCATGTGGAAGCCACAGTATCATACCACGGAAGGAGTAGATCTGACATGACTATGGTCCCTCTTGTTAAAACACTGTAAAGGGCACTAATAGCTGTGTTTGCTGTATCTTAAGGCACACGTATTAGTACGTCAACAGTCAGTTAGGTGCAAGGTGAGCCGAATTACAGGTACGCGGCTGAGGACTACAGCATTTCAGCTATAGCTGCGCCAATATCAGGCACTACGTGGCCACAATATGCTGCAGAAGTGACTTTCTTCATATCTTAAGACACTTTTATAGACCTGAGGAAGTGGGATTATATAGACCTGAGGAAGTGGGATTTCGCCAGCAAAATGTGTCACCATGCATGGTACTTATAGAATATACAAGGGTTGCCCAGAAAGTAAAAGCCGTTAGAAAAACCACGGCAGTTTCCAGGCTAAATTGCACCCAGGGCAAGGGTGTAAAAATTACCCCCCCCCTCCTGTGGAGTTGTGAACGCTATTAGCAATGTGGTATGTAGCCCTTAGTGTAGATAGTCAGGCATAAGTGCCCCTGTATAGGTTAGCCATGCATAGGTGCCCCCAGTATAGGTAGCCAGGCAAGGATAGGTGCCTCTATTATAGGTTAGCAAGGCATAGGTGCCCCAGTATAGTTAGCCGGGCATAGGTGCCTCCATTATAGGCTAGCCAGCCATAGGTGCCCCCAGTATAGGTTAGCTAGGCATAGGTGCCCCCAGTATAGGTTAGCAAGGTAAAAGTGTCCCCAATAAAGGTTAGCTAGGCATAAGTGCCCCCATTATAGGTGATGAAAGGGGGAGCCATGGCCATATTGGGACTCAGCCTGCGGAAAGGGGGACTTTTCCCTCCCTCCCTCTCCCTAGTGCCCCCCTCAGTGCACCCCCTCCACTGCAGAGTAAGCACGGAAGTCTAGTTAAACAGTTCACCTCCCTCCCTACTCCAAGTGCCGATCACTTGCCGCTGTTCTCTTCTGTCTGCAGCACCTGTAATGCTGGGAATACACGGCTCGATTCTGAGTCATTTAGATGGCTCAATAGATCATTTCTTACACGTCTGATCTCCCACCCGATCGTTTTGCCGCTCGATTCTGCATTGAGGACAATGGAAAAAGATAAGAAAAACGAGCGGAAGATAAGAGAATAGCCTGCAGAATCAAGCGGGGAATCGATCGAGCGGAAGAATCGAGCAGCAAAATCAAGCCGTGTATGCCCAGCATTACACACAATACTTTCTGCTAACCAGGAAGTAGTGAGAGTATAGGCTCTGGTACATAAAAGCAAATGGATGTTAGTTTGAATTACTCAGTTGGTTGTGCATCTGGGATGTAAGCTACTAATTAACATTTTTATACAGTTTTCAAATATTTTATATACCTTGGGGAGCCTCCTCCCTCCCACTTCTATGTGTTGAAGAAAAGATCTACTTAGCAATAACTACAGCTTATAAATCTAGGTCAAGTTAACAAAATAGAATGAATGAAAAACAAGAAAACTTGTCTACTATTAGGTAAAGGTAACACCAATCACCAGAGCTATAATGTACCAAGCAGTGGTGCAACTACTGCAGCCCAATGCGGCAGCAGGAGGGGGGCAGAGCTGTAAGGGGCCCCAGCTCCCTCCAGTAAAGGAGTCTATCCTTCAGATCAGTTATTTTTGTGACTACACTTGTTATGGGTGTGAAGATTCTGATGTCTACACTTGTTTTATGCCCCTAGCAAGATGGGCTCCAAGGCTGTGAGGGTCACCAAAAGGAGGCAAGGGAAACAATGTGAACGTTGGAGGGACCCATCAAAGTTGGGAAGGGGGGGTAATTTGTAGTTATGCCCCGGGGACCAAGTGCATTTTTACTGAAAGCAAGGTCAGTGATTGAGAGGATATGTGATTCCTGCACACACCTGCAGTGATACTTTTAATAAATCCAGCACAGACAGAAATAAAATATGTAGACTTGTTAAAATCATTAATACATGCACAAAATTATTTTTATAACAATGCTTCTAAAGAGTGTTGAAGCTTTAAATAAGGTGGTATTGTATCAACAGTCATCTTAGATGGTGCCAGGATTTAAATGAACATGACTCATTCTTAGAATTAAAATTTCAACAAGTCAGTTACTGCATGGCACTTAGCAAAAGCCAGTACAGCAGCTAAAGTTTCTTGTGGTCCCACAAACATTAACAAGATTAGACTGCTATGGCATGATGCCACCAACTAGAATTATGCACTTCTCTACTTTTTCTTTCACTGGCCATCTATTTAGATAATGTCAAAGGACAATATATATATATATATATATATATATATATATATATATATATATATATATATATATATAATTTTTTCCCCTAGTCATCTGTAATGGAACGCGGAAAAGCCGCCACGTGTACAGACAGCAAGGCGGCTGATTCCGCGTCCAGCGCGGCAGTTTGCACGCAGCAGCGTGCGTCTGGTGTGGCTGGGTCTGTTAGTTCACACAGATTCAGAAATACGCGCGCGCGCTGAGAGGCAGAACCTTTATGACAGCCGAGGAGGGATCAGCTGACCTGGTTGGTCAGCTGACCTCGGAGCAAGTGACTATTGGTCAATCACTGATGGGTGCGCCGGAGAGCGCTGCTCTATATATAGTCACTGCTGGTCAGTCTCAGGTTGTCTGCCGTTGCGAACACTTACGTGGAAGCACTCAGACCTTAGTCAGATCCTACGGTGTGTTAGAACCAGGAGGACCTGGGAATTCATACTGAGCCAGATTACTTCTGTTTATCATTGTGTTATACTTCAGACTAGTTCCAGGGTGTCAAGACCACGGACCTCACACCCAAGATTAGGAACTTTGTGTTATCATTGTGTTATACTTCAGACTAGTTCCAGGGTGTCGAGACCACGGACCTCACACCCAAGATTAGGGACTTTGTGTTATCATGGTGTTATACTTCAGACTAGTTCCAGGGTGTCGAGACCACGGACCTCACACCCAAGATTAGGGACTTTGTGTTATCATTCTGTTATACTTCAGACTAGCTCCAGGGTGTCGAGACCACGGACCTCACACCCAAGACTAGGGATACTGTGTACCATTATATTATACTCCAGACTAGTTCCAGGGTGTAGAGACCACAGACCTCACACCCAAGACTAGGCATTGTTTGATATATGTTATGACCTACTGCTTTTCTGACTATCCCTCTGCTTTCTGATTCGGTACCTACGCATATCTGATTATCTGTTGCCAACCTGCCTGCCTTTGGATATCGAATCAGCCCTCTGTCTCTGTACCTTGTCTGTCCGTTTGTTGCCGACCTGGCTTGCCCGACCTTGAGAGCTATCTCTCTCCTTTTAGAGATAGTCTCCAGACCTGCTAGTGACATCCACCTTTCAGGTGTCACTCACTCACAGGTCCTTCCTACTTTCAGCCTGGGACTCCACCCCTTTGGAGGTCTCAGGCTGATGGAAGGTTTTTGCACTTCTCAGAAGGCAGTATCGCCCATACTGCCAAAGACCACCTGCTCCTCGGGTGGTCTTACTCAAAGTTATTACTGTTGCACCAAACACTCACACTATATAGGTGTCCAGAGGTTAGTTATACTTGGATTATCGGTGATTCTGCAGATCATCAATAATCGGGTATATATCTGTATTCTTGGTGATACTGCAGATCACCAATAATCAGATTCTCTCTGTGTGCTGACACCGATCGTTACATCATCCCTATATATATTGGGCTCACATTAAGTTTTCAGATATCACTCTGAAGTAAAGTTCTATAGCTCATCGAGGCCAATCTCATTCTGGGGTCTCTACACTAGTGGTGCATTTGGTTGTTTCCTACACAAATGATGAGCATATCCATCGTGTATAATGACCAGCCAATGAGTCGTTATAAATAAATAGTACAATTTATTATAAGCTCTCCAGGCATGCAACGCGTTTCACGGGTCAAAAGCCAGCTTCATCGGGCAATCAGTGTTGGAGATACACAAGCTGTGTCAATGTAAGGGTCCAGCACCTACTGTGACAGTAGGTGCTGGGCCCTTGAATTGACACAGCTTGTGTATCTCCAACACTGATTGCCTGATGAAGCTGGCTTTTTACCCGTGAAACTATTTATTTATAATGACTCATTGGCTGGTCATTATATACGTTAGGGCGGTAAGCACCAACTCCCCTCCTTTTAAACGGATTTTAATTGTTTTATTCTAATTTGGCGCCTCTGTCATTATCAGTTATCTATTGATCTAGTCCACCCTTGGTGGAGGGGTGTATCCCCATCTTTCCTATCTACAGAGAGCGACTTCTTAATACCTGAGTGGGGTCAGGTTACAATTCTCCCCACCTGCACATCCAGTGGTTGCCTTTGTGGTAACCCAGACTTGTGAGTATATTACTGATATTCTTTATATTATATCTCCTTTATCGTGACATCCTACTAATATAATAAATGGGAAAGTTCGGATGTTTGGATGTTTGGATGTTTGGATGTTTGTTACTCGATCACGCAAAAACGGCTGAATGGATTTGAATGAAATTTGGCACACACATAGTACATTACCTGGAATAAAGTATAGGATACTTTTTATTCCCATAACCAAAAAGAGACAAATACAAATTTCACTGGAAAATGTAAACTGCAGACATTCTTACACTGTTACACTGGGGGTGTGTTTAGCTTCTAAGGGCACAATGGTAAATTTGCATATATTCAGCAGTGATGCACTGGGAGACATCTCAAGCTCACTCCAACCTGAATTATCGCAAATTCTTTCTGTTTTAAGAAAGCAAACTTTTGTTTTTCTTAACATCTTAGTAAGGGGGCTTTTAGGACTATTGTAGTTCCTTACACACTCTAATGAGTTCTGGGTCACCATGAGCTTGCTGGTTAGTCTGTATCTCTCGGTGTTAGAAGCCCTACTGCATAGAGCCAAATTAATCCATGTCATGCACTGATGAGGATCAAACAATCCAAAGCAGTTTGTATGCATGTTGGATTATTATGGCTCTGTACAAATTAACAAGCTGACACATCATTGCATTCCAGCGGTTCTGGAAGTGTGTTTAGCTTCTAAGGGTATCAATGGTTAATTTGCATATATTCAGCAGTGATGCACTGGGAGACATCTCAAGCTCACTCCAACCTGAATTATCGCAAATTCTTTTTGTGTTAAGAAAGCAAACTTTTGTTTTTCTTACACTGTTAATGGTAGGGTCCTCAAACTTTGCACAGTTGGTCAATTTTCAAGGGGACTATATCTGCCATTCTTGCACTGTTAATGGCACAAAACAAGCCCCAAACCTGGTATAGTTGATCATTAATGACTGGGGTTCAATTTCAGAAAGGGGGTGGAGCCACAAATAGACAATCAGATTTATTTCATTCCAATACAAATTATTGTTGCCAAACACCGCAAAGCTCACAAACTTGGTAATTGAGTAATTGATTAATTGTGTTAGGGTTAGGAAAGTGGACACAGCCAACACCAGCCAAATACATAAGGGGGCAACGCAGGGTCATAAGTGGGTGGAGACAAATGCAAATTTTACTGGGAAAATGTAAACAGCAGCCATTCTTACACTGTTAATGGTAGGGTTCTCAAACTTTGCACAGTTGGTTACTGGGTGACTGGGATTAATATTCATAAAAGTGGGTGGAGCCTACAAAAAACAATCAAAAATTACCTATTGATTTTTCAGGGGAATATTTCATTGCTGCCATTCTTGCACTGTTAATGGCACAAGACTCAAACCTGGTACAGTTGATCATTGCGTGACTGGGGTTTAAATTTATATAAGAGGGTGGAGCCCCAAATAGCTAATCTGATTTGTTTCATTTTAATGCAGGTTATTGATGCCAAAGACCGCAAAGCTCACAAACTTAGTCATTGAGTAATTGTGTGTTAGAGTTGGGGTTAGGAAAAGTGGGCGCAGCCAACACCAGCCAAATACATAATCGGGCAATGCCAAGTCATCAGTGGGCGGAGACAAACACAAATTTCACTTACAAAATGTAAACTGCAGCCATTCTTACACTATTAATTGTAGGGTTCTAAAACTTTGCACAGTGACTGGGTGACTGGGACTAATATTCAGAAAAGTGGGTGGAGCCTACAAAAAACAATCACAATTCACCTATTGATTTTCAAGGCAAATATTTAATTGCCATTTTTGCACTGTTAATGGCACAAGCCTCAAACCTGGTACAGTTGATCACTGGGTGACTGGGGTTAAATATTTAGAAAAGGGGTGGGGCCACAAACAGCGAATCAGATGTGTTTCATTTCAATGAAAATTATTCATGCCAAAGACCACACATCTCACAAACTTGGTAATTGACTATTGACAATTGTGTGTTAGGGTTAGAAAAAGTGGCCACAGCCAACAGCAGCCAAATACATACCCGGGAAACATTGGGACATCAGTGGGTGGAGAAAAATACAAATTTCACTGCTAGAATGTAAACTTAAATTTGGCACACACATAGTACATTGCCTGGAATACAGTATAGGATACTTTTTATTCCCATAACCAAAAAGGGGGTGGAGACAAATACAAATTTCACTGGAAAACGTAAACTGCAGCCATTCTTACATTGTTACACTGGAGGTGTGTTTAGCTTCTAAGGGCACAATGGTAAATTTGCATATATTCAGCAGTGATGCCCTGGGAGACATCTTAAGCTTACTCCAACCTGAATTATCGCAAATTCTTTCTGTTTTAAGAAAGCAAACTTTGTTTTTCTTAACATCTTAGTAAAGGGGCTTTTAGGACCATTGTAGTCCCTTACACACTCCAATGAGTTCTGGGTCACCATAAGCTTGCTGGTTAGTCTGTACCTCTCGGTGTTACAAGCCCTACTGCATAGAGCCAAATTAATCCATGGCATGCACTGATGAGGATCAAACAATCCAAAACAGTCTGTATGCATTTTGGATTATTATGGCTCTGTACAAATTAACAAACTAACACATCATTGCATTCTAGAAGTTATGGAGATGTGTTTAGCTTTTAAAGAGAATCTGTATTGTTAAAATCGCACGAAAGTAAACATACCAGTGCGTTAGGGGACATCTCCTATTACCCTCTGACACAATTTTGCCGCTCCTCGCCGCATTAAAAGTGGTTAAAAACAGTTTTAAAAAGTTTGTTTATAAACAAACAAAATGGCCACCAAAACAGGAAGTAGGTTGATGTACAGTATGTCCACACATAGAAAATACATCCATACACAAGCAGGCTGTATACAGCCTTCCTTTTGAATCTCAAGAGATCATTTGTGTGTTTCTTTCCCCCTGTTCTCATGCACTGAAGTTTCAGGCTGCTTGTTTCTTCTTGCAAACAGCTTTGCCCTTGTCTGTAATTCTTCAGTATGTGAAAGCCCAGCCAGCTCAGAGGACTATTTAGCCAGCTTGTAAAAGATGAGAGAAGAGAGAAGCTGCTCTAATCCTAAATAACACACAGGCAGTGTGCATAGAGGGGCCTGGAAGGGGGAGTTCATAGCAGAACCACAACACTGAAGAACTTGGCAGCCTTCCAGACACAGGCCGACAAGTCTAACAGGGGAAAGATACATTGATTTATTACAGAGACAGTGATAGTATAAAGTGCTGCAGTAAGCCAGAACACATTAGAATAGCTTTTTGAACTTGTAGGGTGATAAAAAACAGGATGCAATTTTTGTTACGGAGTCTCTTTAAGGGTGACATTGGTTAATTTGCATATATTCAACAGAGATGCACTGGGCGACATTTTAAGCTCACTCCAACCTGATTTATCGCAAATTCTTTCTGTTTTAAGAAAGCAAACTTTTGTATTTCTTACACTGTCAATAGCAGGGTTCTTAAACTTTGCACAGTTGGTCACTGGGTGACTGGGATTAATATTCAGAAAAGTGGGTGGAGCCTACAAAAGCTAATCAAAATTTACCTATTGATTTTCAAAGTAGTGGAGCCACAGCCAATTAGATTTATTTCATTTCAATGCCAATTATTGATGTCAAAGACCGCAAAGCTCACAAACTAGGTCATCCTTGAGTAATTGTGTGTTAGGATTAGAAAAAGTGGGCAGAGCTAACACTAGCCATTTACATACCCGGGCAACGCCGGGCGACCAGCTAGTACTACACTATATTTGGCTCTCGGTTTCACTTTCTTATATCCTTCCAAGCTATATCCATAGTGGGACGCATATCTGAATAGACAGAAGTCTCAAGAGTGAACCTTCATAGGATTGTCAGGCCAGGAGCTCTAAACAACACCCGACAGCTGATCGAACAACACCCTAAAATACACCTACATATACCAACTGTTACATTTTTGTTTACTATAGTTTTTCTGTATAGTAATTTTCTGTTATCAGTTCATAAACACCAAGGTGAATATCAGGATTTCTGCTGGAGACATGTTCTGGACAGAAAAAAACATATGACGCACCAGCGATAAAACACAGAGGCAAAGAACTAATAAAATACTGTTCTCTGAAAGATGTCTCACCCCAGCACGTTCAAAACATCCTCAACTTCGACGCATTAACCAATCATTGGCAGACCCAGACTTCATGGCCCTGATGTACAACCATGCAGTGTCATCTTCCTATGACGCCCTTGCTCCAGTTCACATTAAATGGTCTACACCACTTCACCATGCACGGTGGTTTGACAGCTCACTAAAGGACCTAAAGAAAGAAGTGCGCAGACTAGAAAGGAAGTGGCGCAAATCTCAAAAGATAAACACACTCTTATCTCTCACCTGGAAAGCTACCAAATTTGCGATCACCAAGAAAAAATCCTCCTACCTTCACAGGAGATCGCAAAGGCCGCCAACAGGCCAGCCCAACTATTCTGCACAGTTGATAGACTCTGTAACCCATCCTGTCTAAACCCTACTATTACTCCCTCAAAGGAGCTATGGGAGAAATTTGCTTGCTACTTTGCTGACAAAGTATCCTCTATTCGGTCTCTCATTCAGTCCACAGCACCTAAGACTTATTCAACTCCTGGAAATAGTTGCAAGAACAACCTAACACCCTGGACTGACTTCAAAAGTATTAGTGAGGAAGACATCCTCCGTCGCCTCCGCCAGACAACCTGCGACCTGGACCCTGGACCAACTAAACATATGCTGAAATGTCCTGACCTGCTTGGTCCAGCATTTCACAAAATAGTAAATTGCTCTCTGCAAGCAGGGAGGTTTCCTACCTCTCTAAAAGAAGGAATCATCAAGCCCCTTTTTAAAAAACCTTCCATGGATCCAGATGCAATGAGCAGCTACAGACCTGTCTCCAACCTCCCCTTCTTAGGTAAAGTTATTGAAAAGGCTGTCTATCTGTAACTTGAAACCAGGCTGTCAGTAAACAACATCCTGGACCCTCTACAATCTGGCTTTAAGAAACACCACAGCTGTGAAACAGCTCTCTTCCAAGTCTGCAACGATCTGCTCATGGCAAGGGACAGAGGGGAATGCTCCATCCGAATCCTGTTGGATCTCTCAGCGGCTTTTGATACAGTGGACCATGAAATCCTGCTTAACAGACTGCAGGAGTGCTGTGGCATCAGTGGATCAGTCCTCCAGTAGTTCAGATCATTCCTGACTGACAGAACACAGAGAGTATCCCTAGGACCTATAATGTCCAAACCTGCACCTCTACAATTCGGAGTGCCACAAGGATCTGTTTGCAATCTACATGTTGCCACTCGGTACACTTATCCAAAGACATGGCCTGACGTACCACTGCTACGCCGATGACACACAGCTCTACCTGTCCTTCAAACCTGGTGGAACAGACCCTACTCCAAAAATAAACTCTTGCTTAGCTGAGCTACAGGCATGGATGAATGATAACTGGTTGAAACTGAATGCTGACAAAACTGAGGTCTTTTTTGTCCAAAGCCAGCTCTCGCCATCAAAACAGCTCTATCCTAAAGCAACACCAATCAGGATTGGGAATTCAGACATAAACAGCTCCAACCTTGTGCGCAGCCTTGGCGTACTAATCGATGGGGAATTGAGTTTCAGAAACCAAATTTCATCTGTAGTTCAATCTTCCTACTTTAATTTGAAGAACATTGCAAAGATTAAACATCTGATTCCCCCAGAGGATCTTCCAACCCTAGTTCACGCCTTCATCACATCATGGCTGGACTACTGCAATGCCCTTATGCTGGCCTCCCCAAAAAGGACCTGCATCACCTGCAATTAGTGCAGAATGCTGCTGCCAGATTGCTAACAAACCAGCCTCGCCACTGTCACATTACACCGATCCTTCGCTCACTGCACTGGCTACCAGTAGAATGGAGAATACTCTTCAAGATTGGACTGCTGACATTCAAATCCCTGCACAATCTGGGTCCTGGATACATGAAGGACTTGCGGAAGCTGCACCACACCTCTCACAACCTCAGATCAGCAAGTTCTATAAACTTGGTCACTCCCAGAGTGCACCTCAAAAAATCTGGAGACAGAGCCTTCTGTCATGCTGCCCCTACTCTTTGGAACTCCCTGCCACACCCAGTAAAGACAGCACCATCCTTGGAGCTATTCAAATCCAGACTGAAAAGGCACCTGTTTAGCCTGGCATTTCCGGACTTATAAAATTTTTCCTCTGTACCACGATGGTCTGAGCCATGCTTATGCCCTTTGATTCCTACTGGAGAAAAGCGCTTTACAAATGTTATTTGTTGTTGTTGTTGTAGTAAAAACTAAAGATGACCTTTTTCTTTAAGACAATTTCAAACATTATTGGTATTAGGCAGCTTTAACGTATGGTTCTGTTAATGTTGGGACTATTGGGTTACTTTTTTTGCATCACGACTGGGCAGGTTACAGTCATTGGCTCTTATTCAATAGACTTTTTCTCCTAAGTTTTCTACTGGGAGATAAGTTTTAGCTTCAGTTGAAAATAACTTTTCAGCACTCTACAAATGAAAAAGTACCAACAAGTAGGTGAAAAAGTACTGTCAAAATTATTCTGAGTATTTTCTTGCTTGCAGGTGGCTTAAAGGGAATTTTACTGATTTGTTGGGAAAATGTCACCTAGAAGAAAATTTCAGAGAAAAGGTGAAATGAATAATGGCCATTTAACCTACTATGAATTCTTTATAAATGGGAGAAGCTTGAGGCTAGCATGAGATCATGTGTCAGCAGACTGACCAGTTTTCTACAGCCACACACATCTTTTATTGCCGACTTTTTAACTAACTCTTTTGTTATTATTGTTTTTAAACATTTTGTTTACCATAATTTTTGGAGTATAAGATGCTCTTTTTCTCTACCAAAAGTGGGGAGAAAAAGTGACTGTGTCTTATAGTTTAAGTAATACAATTCAGACTGGTGCCTGTATGATGCAGCATCTGTGGCTGCTGCCATCAGACCTTAATTTAACTACAGGGTGCCCTGTTTGGTGCCGACAGTCTCGCAGTCAAGACCGCTGCTCCTATTGGGACCAGTCAATGCACTTGCTGATTAGCAGTGACCTGCAGTGATTGGCCCCATTGAGAGCCGTGGTCCGGCCCCCGAGACACCAGTTAACAGAAATCACGTGGGGTGTTTGTGGCCCTGTCTGTGTCCTCTGTTTGCCTTTCTGTCCCATTTGTGTCCTTCATTCCCCTTCCTGTCCCTGCATGTGCCCCCGTTCCCTTTTCTGCCCCCGCATGGGTCCATCCTTTCCTTTTGTGTCCTTGCATGGATCCCTGTTCCCCTTTCTGTCCCCACATGTGTCCCAATTCCCCTTTGTGTCCTCATATGCTTCTCCACTAACCTCCACCCCATGCAAGTAGCTGCAGATGCATCTCTTACCTGACCCAAGGGCGCCCGCAGCGATCACTGGCTTTTCCTCTCGGTCACTCTTCCCCCTAGTGCTGGCATTTCGTTGTTGCATCATTATGCATACGACTGGCACTAGAGGGAGGAGTGAGCGAGATCACCGTGGGAGAATGGGGACACAAAGACAACAGAAAGGGGAAACAAACGGGAACAGACTGGGGACACAAAGGGGAACAGGGGACACAAAGGGGACAGAAAAGGAAATGGAGGAAAGAAAGGGGAATGGAGTGCACAAAGGGGACAGAAAACAGAACGGAGGGCAAAAAAGGGACACAAAGGGGAATGGAGGACATAAGGGGGAAACAAAGGGGAACAGAAGACACATGTGAGTCAGAAAGGGAATGGAGGACACACAGGGGAATAGGGAAAAAATGAAGGGACAAAAAGGGGAACAGAAGACAAATGCAGGGACACAAAGGGGGAGGAAGCAGGACACAGGGGGACACAAAGGGGAGCAAATGAGGACAGGGAACACAATGAAGGACACATAGAGGACAATACAAATCACAGGGGGACACAAAGAAGCAATGCACAGGGCACAAGGAAGACAATTGAGGACACAAGAGGGATAAAGTCAGACACATGAAGGACACATGAGGACACAAGGGGGGCAGAGGGGGACTGAGGATTCAAGGAGGACATTGGGGGACAGAGGTGGACACAGGAGGACATAATAATTGGGGGAAAAAATCCACAAGATGCCCCTACACCAAGGATGCACCAGGTTTAGTATATTTTTTTTCCCTGGCTTTTGTCCTCTAAACCTAGGTGCACCTTATGGTCAGGAGCATCTTATTGTCTGAAAAATATGGTTAACAAAAAGAAAAAGAAACAGCAGCTACGCAAGCCTTTTGAATATCTTACTTCTCATGCAGGCTGGAATTGCCCAGGATGGCATAACCCATAAGTATGGTGCTCCACTGCTTTAAATGACAACTGAAGTGAAAGTAGAGTTGGGCCGAACCTCCGATTTTAGGTCCGCGAACCAGGTTCGCGAACTTCCGCGTAAGGTTCGGTTTGCTGAAAAGTTCACGAACCGCAATAGACTTCAATGGGGATGCGAACTTTGAAAAAAAAAATTATGCTGTCCACAAAAGTGATGGAAAAGATGTTTCAAGGGGTCTAACACCTGGACCCCCAGGTGGAGGAGTGGGATACATGCCAAAAGTCCCCGGGAAAAATCTGGATTTGACGCAAAGCAGCATTTTAAGGGCAGAAATCACATTGAATGCTAAATGACAGGCCTAAAGTGCTTTAAAACATCTTGCATGTGTATACATCAATCAGGTAGTGTAATTAAGGTACTGCTTCACAATGACACACCAAACTCACCGTGTAACGCACTGCAAACAGCTGTTTGTGTAGTGACGGCCGTGCTGGACTGGTGCGCACCATGGCGAGAGTGCAGTGGTGGGTTCACTGAACAGGAATACAGTGGTGTGTTCACTGAACAGAACAGGTATGCAGTGGCGGGTTCACTGAACAGAACAGGTATGCAGTGGTGGGTTCACTGAACAGGTATGCAGTGGTGGGTTCACTGAACAGGTATGCAGTGGCAGGTTCACTGAACAGGTATACAGTGGCGGGTTCACTGAACAGAACAGGTATGCAGTGGTGGGTTCACTAAACAGAACAGGTATGCAGTGGTGGGTTCACAGAACAGGTATGCAGTGGCAGGTTCACAGAACAGGTATACAGTGGCGGGTTCACTGAACAGAACAGGTATACAGTGGCAGGTTCACTGAACAGAACTGGTATACAGTGGCGGGTTCACTGAACAGAACAGGTATACAGTGGCAGGTTCACTGAACAGAACAGGTATACAGTGGCGGGTTCACTGAACACAACAGGTATGCAGTGGCGGGTTCACTGAACACAACAGGTATGCAGTGGTGGGTTCACTGAACAGGTATGCAGTGGTGGGTTCACAGAACAGGTATGCAGTGGCAGGTTCACTGAACAGGTATGCAGTGGTGGGTTCACTGAACAGGTATGCAGTGGTGGGTTCACTGAACAGGTATGCAGTGGTGGGTTCACAGTACAGGTATGCAGTGGTGGGTTCACAGAACAGGTATGCAGTGGCAGGTTCACTGAACAGGTATGCAGGTATCCAGTGGGCTCACTGAACAGAACAGGTATGGTGGGCTCACTGAACAGAACAGGTATGCAGCCAGGAACAAGCTAAGCCTAACTAATCTTTCCCTATGAGAGACAGTCTGCAGCAGCTCGCCCTACTCTCACTAACGCAGGCACACGAGTGAGCTTAATGGCCGCCGCTGCCTGCCTTTTATTAGGGGGGAAGTGGCTCCAGGGGCTAGTGTAGCCTAATTGGCTACACTGGGCCTGCTGACTGTGATGTAGAGGGTCAAAGTTGACCCTCATGGCGCATTATGGGGCGAACCGAACTTCCGCAAAACTTCGCCTGCGGGACGCGAACGCGAACCACTGAAGTTCGCATGGAACCATTCGCAGGTGAACCGTTCGGCCCAACTCTAAGTGAAAGATATATGGAGGCTGCCATATTTATTTCCTTTTAAACAATGTCAGTAGCCTGGCAGCCATGCTGATCTATTCGGCTGCTGTAGTGTCTGAATCACATCACAAACAAGCAGCTAATTCAGCTAATTTTGTCAGATGACAATAATATCAGAAAAGTCTGATCTGCTGCATGCTTGTTCAGGGTATGTGGCTAAAAACATTAGAGATAGAGGATAATCAGGATAGCCAGGCAACTGGTATTGCTGAAAAGGAAATAAATATGGCAGCCTCCATATCACTCTCGCTTAAGTTGTCCTTTTATTGTACCAGCTGACAGGGCTCTAGCTGTTGAGATGAGCCCGCCGAATATTAAAAAGACGGAGAACGAGAATGGATGCGAAATTATTTTGTGTAATAGCCCTCTCTTTTAAAGGATACCACAGCCCACAGGCTGTGGTAAAATAAATGCAGCATGTGTAGGGGAAAAAAAAGGACATACTCACCGCTCCCCTGGCTCCCAGACGTCGGGTCCCGCTCGTCTGCTACAGCTCCCGGTACCGGCCGACTCATCTGACCCCTGACCTGGACATACTGCACTGCGCATGCGCAATATGTCCAATCATCTTCCCTTCTGCCGTCGCATCATGACGGCAGAAGATCGGACACTCCCCCGCCTCCTCCCTGCCCAGCGTGTGTGCTCCACTAATCAAGCTAGCGTGACATGCTAGCTGGAGTCACGCTGGGAGCGGCGATTTGGAGAGAGAGTGGAGGGGGAGTGAGTTGGGATGGACGGGAAGCGGGCACTTTCATAATAAGTGCCGGCTTCCCGTCCATCCCAACTCACTCCCCCTCCACTCTCTCTCCAAATCGCCGCTCCCAGCGTGACTCCAGCTAGCATGTCACGCTAGCTTGATTAGTGGAGCGCACACACTGGGCAGGGAGGAGGCGGGGGAGTGTCCGATCTTCTGCCGTCATGATGCGACGGCAGAAGGGAAGATGATTGGACATACTGCGCATGCGCAGTGCAGTATGTCCGGGTCAGGGGTCAGATGAGTCGGCCGGTACCGGGAGCTGTAGCAGACGAGTGGGACCCGACGGCTGGGAGCCAGGGGAGCGGTGAGTATGTCCTTTTTTTTCCCCTACACATGCTGCATTTATTTTACCACAGCCTGTGGGCTGTGGTATCCTTTAAGAAGGCAAAATTGTTCTTTACAGTGTTTTCATAGAGGACTTAAGATTAATTTTATTCTTCTTGTTTATGGGTCTTCCTAACATAACTGGATAGCCAATGCCACCCTTACCTTTACATAAGGTTTTAATAAAGATAAACTATTAATATGTCTATCCTCATGACCAAAAAAAGGGTTGATCATAGAGAGATCTGTCTCTTGGTAGATCTTCCCATCGTCTGATGTATGGGCACCTTTTAATGTATTGGCAACATTTCAATATCTGAACATACCAAATAAGAAATAGATGCAGAAATCCAACTTTTAATTTAGTTTTGTCATGTTTTATGCATTTTCCATTCAGTACAGTATATTAAAAGTGCACCAAATGAACATAATCTGTAAATACTGGCATTGAAAAGAAATGTTTTTTTTTTTTCTTGGATTTTCAGAATGATCCTGGCCAGTGCATGCATTGCAAATTCTACATGCTGTTGAAACAATTATCAACCACATAAAATGCATTACTGGAATGTCTTGAAACCAAGGACCACATTGTATATTTCAAATTCTTATTTCTCTGCTCTGACCTTGACCCATGGCAGAAACTTAGTATGTAGTAATACTGTGGTTTGCGGTGACATTGACCACAAAATTGAATCTTCTCTGTGGCAAAAAGCCAGACATTTACTTACCAGGCCAGCTAATGGTATGGTGGATGATAACAGATAGGAGGGTGTCTAGATTACATGTTTGCAAAATATAAAGTTTGTATTAAGCATTACCACCACCTGTGTAGAGAGTAAATGCCCACTATGTTATTACTGAAGCTACATTTATAATAATGCATTATTGAAATGTATTTATAAATAGTGAACAAGATAATAAAAATATTTTATGTATACGGTATCTCAAAAAAGTGAGTACACCTCTCACATTTTTGTAAATACTTTATTTTATCTTTTCGTGGGAAAATACTGAAGATGGGACAATTTGATGCAAAGTAAAGTAGTCAGTGTACAGCTTGTACAACAGTGTAAATGTGTTGCCCCATCAACATAACTAAACACACAGCCATTAACATATAAACAACTGGAAACAAAAGCGAGTACACCCCCAAGTGAAGAATGTTAATATTCTGCCAGAGTGTCAATATTTTGGTGGTACCCACCATTATTACCCAGCACTGCCTAACTCTCTTGGGCATGGGGGTGACTAGAGCTTCACAGGTTGCCCCTAGAATCTTCTTCCTTTCTTCCATGACAAAGCTGGTGGATGAGACCATTGCACTCCTCCACCTTTTTGTTTAAAGATGCCCCACAGATTCTCAATAGGGTTTAAGTCTGGAGACATTTTTCAGTTTCTTTAGCAAGGCAGTGGTCATCTTAGATGTGTGTTTGAGGTCATTCTCAAGTTTGAATACTGCCAAGAGGCCCATATTCCAAAGTTAGGAGAGTATGCTCTGCTTCAGTATTTCACAGTACTTGTTACCATTCATGGTTCCCTCAACCAACTGTAGCTCCCTAGTTCCTGCAGCACTCATAGAGCCTCAAACTGTGATGATTACATTACCATGTAGGGAAGACACACTTGTCTTTGTACCTCTCACCTTGTTGCTGCTGCCATACAAGCTTGACACCCTCTGAAACAAATACGTTTATCTTGGTTTCATCAGACCATCAGATCACAGGTAATCCAGGTCCTTAGTCTGCTTGTCTTCAGCAAACGTTTTGTGGACTTTCTTATGCATCATCTTTAGAAGAGGATTCCTTCTGGGACGACAGCTATGCAGACCAATTTAATGCAATGTGCCAAATCCCAGCCAGGGCACTATCTGCAAAGAGTTTGTATGTTCTCTCCGTGTCTGCGTGGGTTTCCTCCAGGCACTCCAGTTTCCTCCCACATTCCAAAAACATACAGATAAGTTAATTGGCTCCCTCTAAAATTGGCCCTAGACTACAGTACTTACACTTCATAAGATAGACATATGGCAATGGTAGGGATTAGATTGTGAGCTCCTTTGAGGGACAGTTAGTGACAAGATATATATATATACACTGTACAGCGCTGCGTAATATGTCGGCGCTATGTAAATACTAAATAATAATAATAATATATGATCTAAGCAGTGACAGGTAGATCCACTACCCCTTAACGTCCTCGCCGCAGGGAGGGGGGCATCATGTAGCTAGCGCTAGGCTAGCTACATGATTTTAAAAAAATATTTAAAAATAACTGCTGCGCCGCCACCCTGGCACAGTTACTAGAACGCTAGGGTGCGTACACCCCTACAGCAATGTTGCCACCACTTATACATCTATTTGCAAAAGGCAACCTCTGGATATGACAATGAGCACATGCACTCAACTTCCTTGGTCGACCATAGTGAGGTTTGTCCTGCTCTCCACACTTTTATCTGAGGTTATCTGAGTTACCATAATCTTTCTATCAGCTCATATCTGCATTGTCAGCCTGAGACTGGTATATATTTCTACAGAATTCACCTTCACAGAGGGTCCAATTCAATCACTTATACAACTGGTGGTAAGGGTTAGTCAACCAATGAAGATCTGTCATTGGATATGATTGAAATGGCAAAAAAGTGGCATGAGAAAGTTATATTGCCTGCCCAGGAGAAACTAGTGTGTGCAATTTTTTTTCTTATTTTCACATTTTGGATCCACCCAAACTAAACATAGCCACTAAAGATAAGTGAAGAAGTTTTAGTAAGTCAGCTTAACTGACTCCAAATAGGGTAAATACAATAAAACAGGCATTCCCAGGTCCACATCATTTTCAATTAGGCAAAGGAAACTTGCAGTAAGTGTCCAAGCACACACTTGAGTGTTAGAGACACATCTCTGTCCAAGAGTTTTCCTACATTACCTACTAAGCACAACCACATGCCACTATCATTGCAAGAACTACAGCTACTTCTTCAAATCTATTATACCTATAGCTGTGTTTTTCATCTTTAACAGTACTTATACCCATCCCACTCTGTCTTACCTTTTGCTCATTGTGCCAGTGATCTATTCGCTACTTTGTTACTGAGTGTTTAACAGTCTTTGCATTTGCATCAAGAGAGTTGGTGCAGGTGTTAGATAAATATGTTTGCATTGTAGAGTGGGTATTATAACTCCTAGGGCATAGTATGAAGGATATTTCCATTGCAGGTTCCAATTCCAAATCAAGCACACTTTCTTTGGGGAATTATTAAATACAGGCAGCTAGTAATAGGCATAGCATGACAGAATGGACTTGATGGAACTGTGGCATAACTTAATAGAAAAATACTTCAAAGTTAACTATGCTTAACCACTTAGCCAGTTAGGATTTTTTAATGCCTAAATAGGCATCCTCAACAGGGAAAGCGATTATGGCCTGGTTAGCATAATAGTGGTATGTTAGGAGCTTTGAATATGCCACTTAAAGCACACTTGAATTGAACACAACCCAATAAAATAAACATATGACCTTAGTACATACCTCATGCAGATTCTATCTTCTAACTTCTTACATCCCTCTGGTGTCTTGTTCATCCTTTGCTCCACTCTTAAAGCCACCCAGCACCTCTGCTTTGAAAATAGGTCTGACCCCAGAAGGACGTCGAGGTCAGCACCTCTTCTTTGCCTAAATTGGGATGTAAAGGGAACATATGAAACCCCAGAGCAAGCTTAGAGTGGTTGGGTGGTGAAGGGATGGTCAAGAGTCACATTTTTCTACCAATGGCTATCAGGATAGGGGAAGTCGACATTGCACATCGGGTCAGGTATCCTTTCAGGTTAGTTACACTCTAAGTTCATAATTGTATTAGACTGTTGTCCTCCATTGTCTCAACACCTCTGTTCTCCTAAAACAATTTTTAGAAAAGCAGAAATGCCTAATATTGAAAAGTTATAAACAATGAGCAGTAGAATTAATTAGGACTTTGCATATAAGGATAGAAAAAAAAATATTACTGTGCTTTTCAATCCTTGTTTGTAGTGACAAGTTGGCAGATAAGTAATTCAACATCTAGATGTATGCATTGAACAACTCATTAAGGCAACACAGCTTAAAACAAAACAAAAAAAAAAAAACTAAGTGTCCCAATAGCATGTTTTGAGGTCTGTGGGTGTCTAACCTAGGTAGCCAGAATGACCAGAAACAGCCCAGTGAATTACTAAATAATATAGTCGACTTCTTGCCAAGATTTCCTTAAGAGTTGTATGTTTTTATAACTAAAAGGTAAAATGAATAGTTACTTGAATTGCTGTGACCCTTTGTATTGAATTTTACATATCTAAAGTAACACAGGGTGTAGAATAGTTAGTCTGTTAAATAATTCTGTTTGGCTCAGACATTTAATTCCTACGAAAACATTAAGAAATTATAGATAATATATTGCCTGTAGTATTAATCATAAACTTTTAAAGCTGTCTTAAACATTTCCTGTAGTCATTATGCAAATATGTGTGCTTTAATAATTTAATGGAGGAATGCATAAATAATTGGAATCACTGTTACAAACTTCAACTTTAATTGAATTCTATTAGACTAGACTGAAAAATGAGCTTGCTGATAAATGGCCAGAAGAAAATGTTAAATAGAAAATTCTTCTTTGAACAGACTATATCATAAAACGCAGCAAGTGAAGCAGCTAAAATAACTTTGTATTTAGCTATCTAGCATATCTTTTCTGTTTCATACCCAAATCCTGTTTTTACTATAATGCTATTAAAATTAGATTTTTACAATGTTTATCAATAAAGGGGGTCATACGTACTGCCTTGTCAAATGTTTTTTTGCTTTTGATTCTTTGACACTTTCTGTTTGTTTATAAAGAGAAACACATGTTCAGATTGTACAATGCATAAATAAAAAGGTCCAAATGACCCCCTTCCCAGCAATATAAAGACACAGAATAGAATAGATGGCGCTACACTCGGACCTTACCCCATTATTTTGTTTGACAGAAATTGTATGAATTCCTTCTGAATGTCATACGGTACCAGTAATCGGTGCTTTCTATACTCACAGAGTGGAACTCGACAGTGAAATCTACAGGAGGTGATAGTGATTGGCCACTGCCCTGTCCATGTGCTAAGTTGAGGTTTGGTAGCACCTTCAGTTTTCCTCTTGTATTGTGCTGTCCAAATATGTCTTCAATACCCGACCCACTACCTGTGCATTGGACCTCATCCCCTCCCCTCTATTTCCTTATCTCTGCTCTTCTTTCAACCCTGCAATAACATCGATTTTTAACCTGTACCATTCCTCTGCCGTTTTCTGTACTCCCTCAGATATTGGCCATATATTGGTTATATAATTATAACTTCAGTACTTAAAGGATTCCTTAGCACTAAATATATTTAAAAAAATGCCTACTGTGAGTGTGGGGAGTTGTGCAGAGGCTCCCCACACCTCCCGTGCCCTGGGGTCAACCTTCATTCTCAGCCAAATTGTCCTACTCTGTATCACTGGTCACTGTGGTCAGTGCCCTCTGACCAGGACATACTACACTGTGCATGGCAGTATGTCTGCTTGGGTGCTTTGCCACCATGGGTGCGCACTAACGTCATATGGGGTCGCCGGGGAGTGTGGTTGCAAGCACCCAAGCGGACATACTGCACAAGCGCTGTGTAGTATGTCCAGGTCAGAGGGCACTGACCTTGCTGACCAGCAATATAGAATAGGGAAAATTGGCACAGGATGGAGGGTTACGCAGTAAGTCTCTACACAACTTCACACACAGTAGGCATCTTTTTTTAAACCTATTTAGTGCTAAGGTATCATTTAAGAAAATTATTTAGATTACACAAACCTCTCCAGCTACCATCCTATTTCAATTTTACCATTAACATCCACACTGGAATATCATGTGCATGCAAAATGCAAAATAAAATTGCTCTTGTCTTACAGTCCAATCAAGAGAGAGAGCAGTATTTTTCTATCTTTTACCCTGCCATACACAGCATTGGTGTTCAGCATTCTCCTGATGGTGGTGGACACACTAACATTTGCCAATGTGAAAAAGGTCTTCAACTGCTTTAAAAGGTACAGGTTTGTAGCCTCTTGGACTTGCCTTGCCTTGTACTTCATCTTATGTTGGATAGTCACCTAGTTCTGGATAGGGTAAAAATGGACTTCAGTTCCCCACACTTGCACACAACCTGTCTGACTGTTGGTTGGGGGGAGTTAAAACTCTTTAGAGATGGTCTTGTAACATTTTCTAGCTTTATGGGAATGTGGTGTTTATCATTAGATTCCTTCTATCTCTTTCAGGCCCAATGTTTAATTAGAAAATTGGAAGCAATGGAAGGAACTCTTTGATCAGAGTATAATGATTTAGGCTTATCTCGCAATTGAGTCGGACCATGTGCGGCCAGAAGAAGCAGACTGTGTAGTGTCTGCTCCAATGGTCCGCCAAGGTCCGTGGCAGATGTATTTCCCCCATAGTCTATATGGGGGAATGCATCCGCCTGCCCGTGATTATTATCACGAACTGCACAAAAGTGTGGTCAACTTACTGCAACAGATCCCACGGATCCATTGCCCTGCCATTCACTGTCGATTTAGTGATTAGTGGAGAATGGACAATAAATGTTCATTCTCCGCTCAAGTGAGATCAGAGCCTTAGAGAAGTACATTATAACCAAAACTAACATATTTATCTTCTTTCTGCGATGATATAACCAAAAGTAAACCTCACAAAATGTTGTCATGGTTGTATAAGTTTAATAAAAATGTAGACTCTACATGTACAATGTAGATCAGGGCTTTTCAACCCTGTCCTCAAGTACCACCAACAGTGCATGTTTTGGGGAAATCCAAAGAGGTAGTTAATCAGCTCTTCTGAGACACTAATTACCTCACCTCACCTGTACATATTGATGGTTTTCTGCAAAACATGCACAGTGCGTGGTACTTGAGGACAGGCTTGAAAAGCCCTGGTGTAGATGACTGTGAGAAGGAATTGGGATATGATGGTGGGAGGGATGGCCTGGAGGAAAATCTTTAGAGTTAACTTGCCTCCAGGATCTCCAGCTTACTGATTCTTGCAATCTAAAATCATAATTAGGTAGTATTTGACCTCAGGTGTGAGTTGGAGAGGTAGCTATGGACTTGGCTTTATTTGCTGGTGCTGTGGAGCTATTTCTGTAGGATTTTCACCTGTATGGTGGTCATGCCTAGAGATACAGAAAATTTGGCATGATATTCAGGGCTTCCTCCAAAGCAATAAAGAACTAAAATTCAGGTTTGATAAACTGAATGCTGTGTTCAAGCTCGGAACCCCTACCCATGATAATAAGCGGATTTCTGTGTCCTCCTTAGTCACAAGGAAACCAATAGCCAAAAAGTGGAGGAACCCCGCCGTGGAAGCAGGAAATTTGGGCGCATGAGGCAAGTGGACAAAAAGGGCGCTGCCATTCACTCCCATAATAAATATTGTTTGATGGGCGCCGAACAGGAAAAAAGGGTGCCGGAGATTATTAACCTTTTCAAACAGCGCCCAGAGATTTTTAATGTTTTCTAACGGCGCTTGTGATGTTTTTTAAGTTTACAAAATGCACCCGTGACAAATAACGTTTACAAAAATACTAAACATATTTATCGTATTTAACTAAAACATTTTTTAAAATGTTATCCCTTACTGTTTGTAAAACATTATTATTCACAAAATAAAGTGATCAGTACGTAAATTAAATTGTAATATATTTTTTACAGTCACTATTTGTAAAACATTATTCTCCACACAATAAAGCGATCACTAAGGGGGGTTTTAGGGTGAGGCACCACCAGGGGGGTCTTAGGGTTAGGCACCACCAGGGGAGATTTAGGGTTAGATATCACCAGGGTGGTTTTAGGGTTAGGCACCACTAGAGGGGTCTTAGGGTTAGGCACCACCAGGGAAGATTTAGGATTAGGCACCACCAGTGGGGTCTTAGGGTTAGGCACCACCAGGAGAGAGTTAGGGTTAGGCACCATCAGGGGGGTCTTAGGGTTAGGCACCACCAGGGAGGTCTAAGGGTTAGGCATAGGTACAGGGAGGGTTCTGTGTGAGAGTAGGGTTAGGTCTAGTTGTAGAAAAATGTTAGTAGTATTTACTAATGTTTTACAATAGTTATTACAAACACACTTATATTTTTTTTCATCGTTATAAACATTATTTTCAGATTTTGTCATATGAAGAAACGATAAATGAAGGTTATTCACAATAATATGCAATTATAATGATTAAACATATATTATCTTTTTTTAACAAACGTAATTATAAGTTTCACTTTTAAAACAGGGAAGATTATTGTTTTCACAATTTGCAAATTCATATACATTATTAAATGTTTTTTAAATTGTAAAACATTATTTGTAAACAAATACAACACAATATTTTATATAAACGCTATTACCGCTTATTGTTTACACCCCGTGCCGTTTTTTCCCGACACCCTTTTTGCATGTATGCCCCCGCCATCTCCAATATGGCTGAGTGGCTAAACAGGATGAAGACCTTTGAGGAATGCAAATGGGGGAATGACTTAGAAGGTTTATATTAGTGATGAGCTGTATATCCATTGGCTTGGGATGTTGGAGCTGGAGCGAGAGGAACTGCTTCCCATTTTCTGTTTTTTCTTTTTTCTTTCTTCTCTTTTTTTTCTAGAGATGACCTGAACCTCCGATTTTCAGTTCTCGAACCGGGTCCGCGAACTTCCGTAAAAAGTTTGGTTCGTGCGAACTTTCGCGAACCACAATAGACTTCAATGGGAAAGCGAACTTTCAAAACTAGAAACACTTATGCTGGCCAGAAAAGTGATGGAAAATATGTTTCAAGGGGTCTAACACCTGGGGGGGGGGGGGGGGGGGGCATGACGGAGTAAGATAAATGCCAAAAGTCCCAGGGAAAAATCTGGATTTGACGCAAAACAGCGTTTTAAGGGCAGAAATCACATTGCATGCTAAATTGGAGGCCTGAAGTGCTTTAAAACATCTTGCATGTGTATACATCAATCAGGGAGTGTAATTAGACAGTACTGCTTCACACTGACACACCAAACTCACTGTGTAACGCACCGCAAACAGCTGTTTGTGTTGTGATGTCCGTGCTGGACTGGTGCACACCATGGTGAGATTGCTCTTCCTCAGTGATATCAGGTAATGTCTGACTGCCTTATCAACTTTCGATGGTTCTTTCTCTACCATTGTTAAAGCTTACATCTATTTTTTTAAATACTTGTTCTGCTTGCTATTCAGTACCTGCAATGAGAATATGTTATGGAGGGCTAGTCTGCCATTGTGAGTGATCACGGGTAATGGCCGGGGAATCAGGGTTCAATTCCGGTCGGAGTGGGAGCCTAAGAAACGGCTACCACCACCACACATCAAAGGAGGGCAGCAGGCACGCTGTGGGCAAAGGCGCAGGAATGGCTACCACACATCTAAGGAAGGCAGCAAGCATGGCATGCATGTCCCGAGGTAGTGACCAAAAATAACAATACAGGAGGAATTTTGAGGCCCTGCTGTATATGACACTGATCGACTTTACTACCTGTAAAGAGAATCTGCTATGGAGGGTGTGATGGACGAGCCGTGAGACCAGAAAACGCAATCGCAATCGGTTATCTGCACCGATTGTCGTTGCGTTACCAGATCAGAATCTTATGTCTAGGGGGGTAGCAGTCTGTCAACCTGGGTTCTTCTTTTGGTAAATCTAGCTTCATAGCTTCTTTTCATGAAGCCTTGTGCCTGTGACTTGTTAATTAGCATATGACTGGAATCTGGGCCTTAGCAGAGGTGACAGAGTTTGTCCAAGCTGATCTCATTTAGGTGTAAACACACCAAAAGTCCTTTTCTCCAGGAAGAGCCAAAGGAAGCTAGACGACCAGCCGACTAGCTGCCTCCAGCAGCAGCAGAAAAAAATGAATGTTGTATATGATTTTTTGCATATTTACGGAATATAGCATGCAGGATAATTACGAGAGTTGTATCATTGGGTTTGTGGCGTCTTGCCGGATCTTTTGATACCAGTCTTGAGGGGCACGGGGTGCTCTACAACCAAGTTATTAAACTTCTCAGGAACTGGACCCGCTGCCCTAATTACGGGTGATGTCATATTTTCTGTACTTTCTGACAATTATGAATCTGCTATCCACCTAAATATGAAATGTATCATTTATGGGTTACAGCATTTTATACGTTTATGCCTAAAACCTCTCTCAGAGGGAATTAACTGTCATTGGTGGGTAATGCAGAGGGGGCAGGCATTGCCTCGCCCCCAAACCAGCTTGATTAAAAGCACATTGCCAGCAGGCGGACCTCAGTCCTCCAATTCCATCTTCACGAGAGCATGCTGCTGCTAGCCAGAGGACCATGTGGTTAGCGGCCATCTTGTCTGAACTTTGCTCCTGAATGGAAACAAAGGGACTTTACACGTTTTCCCAGAAAGGACATATTTCCACGAACTTTAAGTATCCATTTTCTTCCCTTTTATTTTTATACTGTGCTATTTGTCTCTATAATGGTTGATTTTAATGATTTTCTGAATATATTAATTATTTATGTTGCATTTGTAATAAACAACGCTACCATCATTTATTCGTTCAGCTACCCTATTATTCAGCAGCAAAAAAATGAACCCTGGTTTCTGAAGAGTCGCTACTATTGTTGCTAGCTGGAGTCACAGAATAAAGTGTGTTTAACCGTTTCATTTGCAGGTCTAGAATCAGCCAGTCAGTGGGCTCCTCTGTCCCATGGTAACAGAGGTGGTGGCAGTTATACCCTGAAATAGTGTGTAAATTGTATTACCGTAACTCACAGGCTCCCTTCTAGTCGGCCTGCTGCCAAAATTCCAGCAGTTTCTGTGCACCGATTGCATTGCGACAACAGCTTGCATGGTCTGTGTGCATTCAAGTGAAAGGTATGCAGTGACTGCCAGGTATAAAACAATGTGCAATCACAGATGCAGTGAAAGGTATGCAGTGACTGCAAACAGCTGTTTGTGTAGTGACGGCCTTGCTGGACTGGTGCGCACCATGACAAGAGTGCAGACGATGGCGGCTTTCCAGCCCATATGGTCGGCTGATCAAATTTGGTCTGTCCACAATGAAGCAACGACCTTATTATCATGGGTGTGCCCCCCCCCCCCCCCGAGGCACTCATATAGCAGGCGGTCATTACTTCATTGTGATATGAAAGCCCCTTCACCGTGGCAAGGTAATGATCACGAAGGGGAATTGGCACATGTACATGTCTTTTGTTTTGTTGTTGCAGCTTCAGTGCAGCCAGAAGAATTAGGCAGGTATGTACACTCAGCAGAAAAATTATTATAGCGACCGCTGCTAGCAGCAGCATTAAAAATTCAGGAATCCACCTGGAGTCCTGAACCCTGTTGGTGGTGGCAGATAAGGCAGTCAAGCGGTCTGCGGGCAGAGGTGCTGTGTGGGGAGCTACTTAGTCTTGGGGCAGGCAGGCACCCAGCGTGCAGGCAGAGATGCTGTGTTTGGGGACGGACTTAGTCTTGGGGCGGGCAGTAGGCCTCTAGGATCCATTATGCATTCATTTTCATAAAATTGAGGTACTGAACACTTTTGTGACTTAGGAGACTACTCTTCTCAGTGACAATGCCTCCAGCTGCGCTGAAGTTCCTTTCTGATAGGATGCTTGAGGCGGGGCAAGACATAAGTTGGATGGCAAATTGGGACAGCTCTGGCCACAGGTCAAGCTTGCTCACCCAGTAGTCCAAGGGTTCATCACTGCTCACAGTGTCTACATCCACAATTAAGGCCAGGTAGTTGACTACCTGCCGGTCCAGGCATTGGTGGAAGGTGGATCCAGAAGCGCTAAGGTGAGGCGTTGGACTAAAGAATGTCCACATGTCCAACATCACCATGAGATCGCTGGAGCGTCCTGTCCTTGCCTGCATGGACATGGGAGAAGGATTACTGCCATTGGTACCTTTATTGCATTGTGCTGTGACATCACCCTTAAACGCATTGTAAAGCATAGTTGCCAGCTTGTTCTGCAAGTGCTGCATCCTTTCTGCCTTCAGGTGAGTTGGTAACATGTCGGCCACATTGTGCCTATACCGAGGGTCTAAGAGCGTGGCCACCCAGTACAGCTCATACCCCTTGAGTTTTTTTATACGGGGGGTCCCTCAACAGGCTGGACAGCATGAAAGACGCCATCTGCACAAAGTTGGATCCAGACGTACTATCCATCTCCTCTTGCTCTTCCTCAGTGACGTCAGGTAAGTTCTCCTCCTCCCCCCAGCCACGAACAATACCACAGGAACTTTGAGCAGCACAAGAGCCCTGCTGCGGTTGTTCTTCTGCCACTGCCTCCTCCTCCTGCAAAGAAAAACCTTCTTCATCATCCGAGTCTGACTTCTCTTCCTCACATGACTCTTCCTCCTCCTCCTTCTCCCCCCTCTGTGCTGCCGCAGGTGTTGAGGAAACATCTGGTTCTGATGAGAATTTATCCCACAACGCTTTCTCCTGTAACTGTTCCT
Organism: Hyperolius riggenbachi; assembly: GCF_040937935.1. Classification (NCBI taxonomy): domain Eukaryota; kingdom Metazoa; phylum Chordata; class Amphibia; order Anura; family Hyperoliidae; genus Hyperolius; species Hyperolius riggenbachi. The sequence continues at coordinate 287,737,098 of NC_090650.1, forward strand.
CTTCACGCTCCTCCACAGCTTGAACCACCACTCTACGCACGGCACGCTCCAGGAAGAAAGCGTATGGGATAAAGTTGCTGATGCTACCTTCACTACTACTCACCAGGTTGGTCACCTCCTCAAACGGCCGCATGTGCCTGCATGCATTTTGCATCAGTGTCCAGTTGTTGGGCCAGAACATCCCCATCTCCCCAGATTGTGTCCTTCTACTGAAATTGTAGAGGACCTACTGGGTGAAGGCTTTTTCCTGTTCTAGCAAGCGAGAGAACATAAGGAGGGTCGAATTCCAGCGAGCCGGGCTATCGCAAATGAGGCGTCTCACCGGCAACTTGTTTCTCTGCTGAATCTCGACAAAGTGTGCCATGGCGTGTAAGACCACCTGAAATGCCCACACAAATTCCTGGCTTGCTTCAGGACGTCCTCTAAGCCTGGGTACTTTAACACAAATCTTTGAATGACTAGATTCAGCACATGTGCCATGCAGGGTACATGTGTCAGCTTTCCCAAATTCAACGCAGAAATGATCTTGCTGCCATTGTCACACACCACGTTGACAATATCCAGCTGGTGCGGGGTCAGCCACTGATTCACCTGTTTGTTAAGAGCAGCCAGGAGAGCTGCTCCAGTGTGACTCTCCGCTTTGAGGCAAGACATGTCTAAGATGGCGTGACGCTGTCGTACCTGGGATGCAGCATAGGCCCTGGGGAGATGGGGCTGTTTAGCTGGAGAGGAGATCGCAGCACCAGTAGAGTTGAACTGCCACTCAGCCAAGGAGGATGACGACAGCAAAGAGTATGTAGCAGGATGAGAGGAGGTGGCAGGAGGCCTGCCTACAAGCCGTGAGGTGTCACAAGTTGGTCCGCTGCACAGCCACATACTCCCTGCTTGCCATCCGTCACCAGGTTGACCCAATGGGATGTGAAAGTAATGTAGCAGCCCTGACCGTGCTTGGCAGACCAGGCATCCGTGGTCAGGTGGACCCTTGACCCAATGCTGTGTGCCAGAGATGACACCACTTGCCTCTCAACTTCACGGTACAGTTTGGGTATCGCCTTTTTAGAGAAATAATTGTGGCCTGGCATCTTCTACTGTGGTGTCCCAATGGCCACAAATTTACGAAAGGCCTCAGAGTCCACCAGCTGGTATAGTAACAGCTGGCGAGCTAACAGTTCCGCCAAGCCAGCTGCCAGACGCCGGGTAAGGGGGTGACTGGCAGAAATTGGCTTCTTCCGCTCAAAGATTTCCTTCACAGACTTCTGGCTGCTGTGGGCAGAGGAGCAGGAACCGCTCAAGGTCAGAGGGTGGCTGTGAAGGTGCAAGGGAAGATGATGCACCTGAAAGAGGAAGAGTAGAAGGAGGGTGGCTTTTCTTTTGTGTGCTGCTTTTGCTCAGGTGCTCTTCCCATTGCAGTTTGTACCTTTTTTCCATGTGCCTTCGTAAGGCACTTGTCCCTACGTGGGTGTTGGCCTTTCCACGGCTCAATTTTTGGAGGCAGAGAGAACAGATGGCATTGCTCCGATCTGAGGCACTATGATGGCATCAGCAGCTTGGCTGGCTGTACATAGGTGGCGATACATGGCGCCGGACACTGCCACCAGCTGTTTCTGACGACGAGCTCCCCCTGCTTCTTTCATGAACTCATCTCCTTCTACTCTTCTCTGACTCCCCCTCTGAACTGTCCCCCTGTTCATTTCCTCTATTGGAAACATACGTGGGATCTGTATCATCGTCATCATCATAATCATCCTGCCCAGCTTCGTTTGCCTCAGACACCTCCAAAACTGCACCAACAGCAGGTACTTCATCATCCCCCTCTGCACATGTTACGCCAATAGTGTTGCCTAACTCAGATATATGAGGTGGTGTAACTTGCTTAGCGCCTTCATCTGGTTGTAACAATAATGGCTGTGCATTAGTAATTTCCCCACCAAATAACTCCTGCAAACTGTCAAATGTAGCAGATGTGGTACTTCGAGTAGCGCTGGTGGCTGCGGAAGATGAGGTGTTCTGTGTTAAATAGTCAACCACGTCCTGACAATCTTGGGAGTTGATGGGACGTGCCTTCTTCTGAGCACTGTACTTTGTCCAGGGCCGCAAAAAATCACATCACCACGACCTTGCACAGACCTGCCGGGTCGCCTTCCTCTGGGTCTGCCTTTACCTTTGGGTCTGCCTTTACCTCTGCCTCTACCTGTTTTGTCCGTTTTGTCCATATCAGGGGGATGAAGTGAAATGTATGCATTGACTTGAGTAATACAATGTGCAGTCACACAGGTGCAGTTAACAGGTATGCGCAGAGTGGTATATCACACTGCGTGCGCTGAGGTAGGTGGGTGGATGCACTGAAGTGAACAACAGGTTGTAGTAGGTATTTGCTGTGATGGGTAGTACAATGTGCATCTGTCACACACAGACAGGTACCGGACAGGCACAGTGACACTGTGTGCACTCACGTAGGTGAGTGGGTGCACTAAAGTGAACAACAGGTAGTAGTAGGTATATGCAGTGATGGGTATTACAATGTGCACCTATCACACACAGACAGGTACCAGACAGGCACAGTGACACTGCGTACTCTCACGTTGGTGGGTGGATGCACTGAAGTGAACAACAGGTTGTAGTAGGTATATGCAGTGATGGGTATTACAATGTGCACCTGTCAAACACAGACAGGTACCGGACAGGCACAGTGACACTGCGTGCGCTCACGTAGGTGAGTGGGTGCACTGAAGTGAACAACAGGTAGTAGTAGGTATATGGAGTGATGGGTATTACAATGTGCACCTGTCACCCACAGACAGGTACCAGACAGGCACAGTGACACTGCGTACTCTCACGTAGGTGGGTGGGTGCACAGTGAACAACAGTTAGGTATATGCAGTGGGTAGTACAATGTGCACCTGTCACACACAGACAGGTACCGGACAGGCACAATGGCACTGCGTGCGCTCACATGGGTGGGTGGGTGCACAGTGAACAACAGGTCACCTGTCACACACACAGGTAGTTGTCACTAAATGTGCTGGGCCTGGCAGTGGCACACACAGTAGGAATTACCAAGGCTGTCTAAGCAACACAAGTGTCAGTGGGACACACACACACAAAAAAAAAATAGATCACAAGAACAATATTAGCTCTCAAATGAGCTGTTGTGGGGTTCTTTTTTAGCAATAAGAATCAGCAATGAGCAAGCTAAGAAGCCTACAAGAGCCTAACTAAGCTTTCCCTATGAGAGTCTGCAGCAGCTATTCCTTCACTAATTACTGCAGGCACATGAGTGAGTGAAAAGCCTGACACCGCCTGCCTTTTATAAGGGGGGGGGGGGGGGGCTCCAGGAGGGAGTGTAGCCTCATTGGCTACAATGTGCCTGCTGTGCTGACTGTGATGTAGAGGGTCAAAGTTGACCCTAATGGTGCACTATGGGGGCAAGCCGAAGTTCCGGAAAAGTTTGCGGTTTTCTTTCTTTTTTTCTTTCCCTCTCGTCTTTTTTTCTCTTTAGCTCAGAGAACATTATTGACAATAAATTGTGTGTGTGTGTGTGGGGGGGGGGGGGGGGGGGGAGTAGCAAGCTGATAAAGCTAGTTTTCTCAGTTAGGGCTAAGCTGTAACAGCTACTGAACTCAGCTGGAGTATGGTGGTCAGCAGGTGTAGTGTTATGTGACAGACAGTGATAAGATAACGTGCAAAACTCAAGAGTAGCTGTACATAGGTTACATACATAAATAGACACATATATACGGATGGGAGAACTGTTGGGGTTGTGTGTGTGTTTGGGGGCGGGGGGGGGGGGTGCTGGTGTCATCTCAGTGGCATTGGTGGCTTGGTGTAATTTGTAAAAAAGAAAAGGAGGAGCACTCCATCGTGTAACAACGCTTTATTAAAACAAATTGCGCAAAATAAAAATTCACTTACTAGAGGTAAGTTGAATACGAGCATGTAGTCAGGCTTTACAACCTTAAAATTCTTCCTTAGTGGATGCACCTCAGACTGCCATGGCCATCAGAGTCGAGTGGATCAGGTGGAAAGTGACCCTAGATGCTCCCCCAAGGGATAAGCGTGTGCTGGTGGCGTTATTATCAGATCTGACGAAGGCGTGGAACGCCTAAACGCGTAATAACGCCACCAGCACACGCTTATCCCTTGGGGGAGCATCTAGGGTCGCTTTCCACCTGATCCACTCGACTCCGATGGCCACGGCAGTCTGAGGTGCATCCACTAAGGAAGTGTGACTTCATTCAGCCATCCTTGTCCATCGCCCTAGCAGCGCAAGATTTCACTTCCTTTCTGGTGTAATTTGTACCTGTTGCTCATGGAGCCACCCATGCGCCATGCAATGATGGGGGAGCATAGTATTGACTCTGTGGAAGCAGAACAGAAGCTGGTCAGAAGTTCCAACATGCCACATTTTCTCAGTTGTTTCAGGTAGAATAGCCTTTGTTGGGATTTTTCAGGATTTTGGTGGGGTTTTTTCCCATTTCCCTGGTGATGGTGGTGTCCAGGAAGCGGGTGTTAGGTACCCTAGATACCTCTCTGCCTTCAATGGGTACTTAAAGAAGGAGGGATTTTTCTTGAACTAGTACACAAATGAGAACCCGCCACTCATCTACTATAAACGTACACAACTTTATTACTTCAAACTTGCAGTGGATATAAACTGGTTCCCCACACCCCTCCCAAACCCACTACAATCCCCCAGACCCACTGGTTTCCATAAGGATCACTCCTATGAACATGCACACTCACTTCCACACCACAGATATAATCCTGGACGTCCAATTTTGTGTGAACCAAGCTGGGCCATACAAGTCCGCCGGGCGTGCAGTATCAATTGGGCCTTCTTATAAGAGCACCTAAAGTCCTGTATGACAGAGCACCCTCACTCAGATGCAATTCCACGTGCTCACCGACTCCAACTTACTTCTCTTGGCGGAGTCCAATAATATGCGCATTTCACACTAACTGCAGGTAAGCTACCAGATACAGCATCTTACTCCTGGTAATATCGGCTGACTCTTTAACTGCTACAACTGTCCAGTGTGCTACCGCTGGCTCTCCGCATAGCATTCGATATTACCTCCTCCTGAAGATCTTCAGATTGGATACAGCTTGTGCACTGCAGCATCCCGCAGTGATACAGGTATCTGTAGTTGCGCGTAGCGCTTCTCTCACTGGATTTTCAGGCTTGCATCGCCCACATTGGCATGTCCACAAGGACTCCCTCCTTCCAGTGCGTCACTCCACACCTATATACGCATTGCATCCATGTAACATGGACTTCCTCAGTACAGAAATGCTGTGGTTAACCACAGCGGAGAGCCAGCGGTAGCACACTGGACAGTTGTAGCAGATAAACCGTCCCTGCAAGGAGAATATCTCACCTCACCTGGTTCCTGCGCTCATCCTGCAGCTCCAGCCTCTGTTCATTGCACTGCACTCAGCCATGTGATACCGAACATCTGGGTCCCGGCTTGATGACGTCATCAAGCCAGGACCCAGATATTCAGCGTCACAGGGCTGAGTGAAGAGCGGTGAATGGAGGCTGGAGCTGCAGCATGAGCGCAGGAACCAGGTAAGGTGAGATATTTTCCTTGCAGGGGCATTTTTTTAATGATCTGCCCATGGAGGGGAGAGATGAAGAATCACTGCTGTTGACTACAGCAGTAATCGTTCTTTCGCAAGTGTGTGGGGGGGTGTCACTAATTGGCTACAAGGGAACATGTTACCTTTCACCGATTAGTAATGCAGCTGACAGTGCAGGGGGCACCCGAATGTGCACAGCAGGGCTGCAAGCTAAAATGGTATGTCTACGTCATTGTTGCTTGTAGGGTGCCACAGATGACGTAGATATACTGTACCGGTGGAAAAAGTGGTTAAGGCTAGGCTGACATCTGCAGCTGCTCTTCCAGTGAACACAGTTTAATTAACTTTTTTGTATTATTTTTTTTACTATACATGCAGTGGTGAGTATAGTGTTTAGTTTGGTTTATTTGTGCTTGTTAGTTTCATGTTTCATGAGTCATGACATGGGTATTTTGAATAATGAAAAAGTTATTGTGCCTCCTTAATTAAAACATAATCAGTGGGTTATAGCCATGTCTAGGTTGTGCTTGAATTTTATTTAACCCCTTGCGTACCAGCAGGCTCTGGCCTTTGCAGTATCTGGCCACTTAAAGTGGAGCCAAGATGAACTTTTACTCATTGCATAATTGTGTTCCTTTCATATAGTTTATAGGGCATTCCTCAAGCCAAATACTTTTTTTGTTTTGTTTTAATACTCTAATTCCCTATAAACTAAACAAGCCTCACCCACAGCTTCTCCAGAGAGACTTGGCACTTTGAGCCTTAGTAGCAAGGGCTTATGGGAGCCCCGTCTGGGAACCAGGAGGGGGAGGTTACTAGCCAGAGATTTCAGAGGCAGAGGGGAGGAGGGAGGAGGATAGAGGAGGGGGGGGGGGGGGTCACAGGCTGATGGCTGGAGATACAGATCAGCTTACCTGTGTGTAATGTGACAAACAGAACATGGCCGCTCTCATTGTGTCACAGGAATAAATAATCATAAACTGTTGAAGCTGTTTGCAGCTAGATTTGCTGTGTAAACTATCTAAACTTTAGATAAGATATATAGACAAGTTACTTGTTATAGTTTTTCATCTCGGATCCGCTTTCAGAACCAGAGACTGCTGGTACCAAAAATGGAGCATACCGATGACTTGCCACTACCGCTGATGGTGCCGCACGCCCTCGCTGAATCTCACTCCCTCTGCCATCGCTATGATGGCATACCTCTGTGATCCTGTCAATTTCATTGGCTCCTAACTCTGTGATCAATTTGAGCCAATGAAATTGGCTTACAGAGATCAAGGGATCAGAAGCCAATCAAATAGGCTCCTGGCTGGCTTACAGAGCTCTGCCATCATAGTGACGGCAGAGTGAGTGGCCCGCAGCGATGGGAGAGCTGCGCAATTGGCAGTAGTGGATCGAGTGTGTGGCATGGTAATTGAAATGTACGTCCTGGCAGGGATAATAGGTGCCAAACAGAGCGTAGATTTCAATTACCGTGGTCCGCAAGCAGTTAAAAGCCCTACTTCAGGCATAGTTCTAAGGAGAGAATTAATATGCAGAGTACATAAATGCTTTGAGTCTTAAAATGAGGAATCAAACGCTGCTTCTGCTTGGGTTGAATCATCATACTGTTCACACCATAAGGTGGTGCGGTGCACTGACTGATTCATTTGAGAAGACTACATCTACAGTAATGAAAGCTTGGAGTGCAGGACAGAGCTAGTGAATGGAGCTCCAGATTCTTTAAAATAATTTATTTCATTTCAGGTAATCAAAAGCATATAAGCAATGAAAAGTCCCCAATCCTTCCTATACAGGACTAGAAAAACAGTTTTGCCTGGAAGCTGTATAGTTCATAAATAACATATAGCTACTCTATGTGCAGTTCTGGAAAACAGATTTCAATCTCAGAAAGCAAAGTGTATGCATACATAATTTTTACCTAAATCTACAGTTTGTTTTAAATGTTCAATAACCTTTTAGTATCTTCTTTTTTGTATGTTTTTAATAGCCTCATAATACATCCATGCATTCACGATTTATTGTACAAGAAAAGATTTTACCAGGTCCTCAGATTTTATTTTGTGGGAAATTCTGCCATCTAGTGGATTTTGCTGAAACTTTCAAATCGCTGTTCGGTGAAATATACTGCATTCAAAGGCAACTTTTGTTTGGGATTATTAGAATAAGATAATTGCATCGGCATCATTGTGTCTTCATCCTCACACGTACATTTGTGAAAACAAAGCTACATATAAAATAAAATAAAAAAATGTAACATATTCACTGATTTAAACATGACAATACAGTAGTTCAATTCTGAATGTTTTCTTCTGTGAAATGAATTGATTCAACCAACAGATGAGATCACAAATTTCAGAGGAACTTTCAGTTAATGTACCATACATGTATGTAGGAATGTATGTATGTATGTATGCATGTATGTATGTATGATTGCCGTTAAAGTTAACATGGTTGAAAATATTGTTTAGCTATAAGAATTTATCAGTAAAAAAAAAATTGCTGTACAAACGTTTTATTGAAAAACATAAAAATGAAATGTGTAATTGGAGAACACACCAAGGAAGACCTGTAAAATGAAAAACAACACAGACAATGAAAGTCAATCTTGTGTAGCAGGTTTGCATCTTGGGAAGTAAATTGAAAAGGTAGAATACTTACAAACAGGAGTCAACCACCCACTCAGGCTGGTGGTGAGTAAGAGAAGCCTGCCACTAAAAATCCAGGAAAAAGTTGAAACTTCCCACCAGAAATGAGTATAACTGTATTACAAGAAAGAGGCACTGAATACAGAAAACAATTAAAAACATATGAACTTGGAGGCATTACCATTGGCCAATCCTGATCAAGTTTCATTGGACATTGTAAACAGACAACATGACTCACTGGCCTCTCAGGTGCTCTGGCACTCTACACAAGCTAGTAAGTACGCTGACCATACGATCCGCTTTACCCGGGACAGGTCCCGGATTCGGGGTCCCTTGTCCCAGGCTGCATGAGGTCCCGGAAAACGTCCAGCTTTTAGCTGCGGGACGTCCTGGCCTCGGGACTCTGGCCATCATACCATTGCATGAACTGGCATGCGGCGTCTAATAGACGCCGTGCCAGTTCATAGCCTGCAGCCCCGCTCCAGCAGCCTGCATAGTGTTCGGCAGGCAGAGCAGGGCTTCGGACGCCATCTTCCCCTAGCCCTGCTCTGCCTGCGCGGGAGATTGGAGGAGGATCGTCCGAGGAGCTGCGCGCCAGAGGCCAGGAGAGGTGACTTCTGTCAGGTGAGTAAATTATTTGTTTTTTGCTGAAATGTAGCCCAAATTGTGTTCATTTTCTGCTGAAACGTGACCCAAATTGCGTTTGCTTTTTGCTGAAATGTGGCCCAAATTGCGTTTGTTTTCTGCTGAAATGTGTCCCAAATAGCATTTGTTTTTTACTGAAATGTGGCCCAAATTGCGTTTGTTTTCTGCTGAAACGTGTCCCAAGTTTCGTTTGTTTTTTGCTGACATGTGTCCCAAATTGCGTTTATTTTCTGCTGAAATGTGTCCCAAATTGTGTTTGTTTTTTGCTGAAATGTGTCCCAAATTGCGTTTGTTTTCTGCTGAAATGTGTCCCAAATTGCATTTGTTTTCTGCTGAAATGTGGCCCAAATTGCGTTTGTTTTTTGCTGAAATGTGTCCCAAATTGCATTTGTTTTCTGCTGAAATGTGGCCCAAATTGCGTTTGTTTTCTGCTGAAATGTGTATCAAATTGCGTTTGTTTTCTGCTGAAATGTGGCCCAAATTGCGTTTGTTTTCTGCTGAAACGTGGCCCAAATTGCGTTTGTTTTCTGCTGAAATGTGGCCCAAATTGCATTTATTTTCTGCTGAAATGTGGCCTAAATTGCGTTTGTTTTCTGCTGAAATTCTGTCCACATTGCGTTTATTTTCTGGTGTCTGGGGTAACAGTTGCTGCATATATTATTTAATGGTCATAGTTGGCTATATTTGCTGCTTTGGGGTTACGGTTATGCTCCGTCCAAACAATGTCATGGCCACGCCCATTTTTCGATCGCCCTCCCAATCCCCCCACACACATTTTTTGGCGAACACCCCCCCCCTCCCATCCCAGGTTGGACCCATAAAAATCTGGTCACTGTATAGTAAGGCACTTTTGTGTATCTTGACCTCAGGAAGTGGAATTTGCCCATGAAAAGCATCTGTTAAAAATGTCCAGTGGAACTACTACATGTGAACAGGTTTAGCATTATTGTTAAGCCTACCACCTTTTCAACTGTTTTAAACATTTTATTGTGTTGGTGATCCCCTCCATCTTTTACATGAAAATTGAATTTTTTGATGGATCTTTATAACAGCCAGATGCTAAAGGTTGTATGGGGGTGGGATAACTCCCTGAGGGTAGAAGACATGGCATAGCATCCACATATCATGGGAATCCATTCATTGTTGCTGATAAATTAAATATAATATTGGTATTTACTAATCATTGCTCCTGCAGTCAGGTAATGTGCATTTTTGGTGTTTTGTTTTTGTTTTTTTTTTCAATTTTTGCGTTTTGATGTATTTTACCCTAGGAGCGTACAGTATGTATGACACTACGACATGCTCTGAAATATATACAGCATATTGTGAAAGTCAGAAAATTAAAACAGAACCTAAAGCATGTAGCCTAAATTCATTGGCCTTTATTCTATTCATTTTTCTCCTAACCTTAGAGATGGCCCAAACCTACGATTTTCGGTTCGTGAACTGAGTTTGCGAACTTCCGCGAAAGTTTGGTTCGCGCAAACTTTCGCAAACCGCAATAGACTTCAATGGGGAGGTGAACTTTGAAAACTAGAAAAAATTATGCTGGCCACAAAAGTGATGGAAAAGATGTTTCAAGGGGTCTAACATCTGGAGGGGGGCATGGCGGAGTGGGATAGATGCCAAAAGTTCCAGGGAAAAATCTGGATTTGACGCAAAGCAGCGTTTTAAGGGCAGAAATCACATTGAATGCTAAATTGCAGGCCTAAAGTGCTTTAAAACATCTTGCATGTGTATACATCAATCAGGGAGTGTAATTAGAGTACTGCTTCACACTGACACACCAAACTCACTGTGTAGCACACCGCAAACAGCTGTTTGCGTAGTGACGGCCATGCTGGACTAGTGCGCACCATGGCAAGAGTGCAGGCCGTGGCGGTTTTCAAGCCCATATGGTCGCCCTGCTGTGGTAGCTCAATGATAGAACAACAGTGACTGCGCAGCTGATCAAATTTGGTTTGTCCACAATGAAGCAATGACCTTATTATCTTTGGTGTGCCACCCCCCGAGACACTCATATAGCCGGCGGTCATTGCTTCATTGTGATACGCAAGCCCCTTCACTGCGGCAAGGTAATGACCACGAAGGGGAATGGACCCATGTACATGCCTTTTGCTTTGTTGTTGCAGCTGCAGTGCAGCCAGAAAAATTAGGCAGGCATGTACACGCACCAGAAAAATTAGTATAGCGGTCGCTGCTGGCAGCGGCCTTAAAAATTCAGGAATCTGCCTGGAGTCCTGGACCCTGTTGGTGGTGGCGAAGAAGGCAGTCAAGCGGCCTGCGGGCAGATATGCTGTGTGGGGAGCGACTTAGTCTTGGGGCAGGCAGTCACACGCCGTGCAGGCAGAGATGTTGTGTGTGGGGACAGACTTAGTATTCGGGCAGGCCTGAGCGTGCTTTGCAGACCAGGCATCCGTGGTTAGATGGACCCTTTACCCAAAGCTGTGTGCCAGAGATGTCACCACTTGCCTCTCAACATCACGGTACAGTTTAGGTATCGCCTTTTTTGAGAAAAAATTGCGGCCTGGTATCTTCCACTGCAGTATGTGTTTTTTTTTTTAATGTGTGCTTTTCCTCAGGTGGTCATCCCATTGCAGTTTGTGCTTTGTAATCATGTGCCTTCCTAAGGTAGTTGTCCCTACGCAGGTCTTGGTCTTTCCACGGCTCATTTTTCAGTGGCAGAGAGTACAGATGGCATTGCTCTCATCTGAGGCAGACACACACAAAAATTTCCACACCGCTGAGCCCTGGGGTGATGGCACTTTGGTGGTGGCGGCCGACTCAGTGTTAAGTGGGGTGCCAGAATCAGAGCAGGAGGAGGAATATATCACGCTTCCGTGCGGAAGCTGAGAAAGATGAGGTGTTCTGTGTTAAATAGTCAACTACGTCCTGACAATATTGGGAGTTGATGGCACGTGCCTTCTTCTGAACACTAAACTTTGGTCGAGGGCCACACGAAATCACGACAGCGTGAACTCGAACTGACTTACCAGGTGGCCTGCCTCTGCCTCTACCTGTTTTGTCCATATTGGGGGGGATGAAGTGAAAGGTATGCACTGACTTGACTAATACAATGTGCAGTCACATAGGTGCAGTAAACAGGTATGCACGGAGTGGTATATCACACTGCATGCACTGACGTAGGTAGGTGTATATCACACTGCGTGCACTCATGTAGGTAGGTGGGTGCACTGAACACCACAGGTAGGTATATGCAGTGATGAGGTGGGTGCACTCAACACAAAAGGTAGGTATATGCAGTGATGAGGTGGGTTCACTGAACTGGTAGGTATATGCAGTACTGGGTATTAAAATGTGCACCTGTCACACACACAGGTAGTCACTGAATGTGCTGGGCCTGGCTGGCAGTGGCACACACACAGTATGGGCCTGATTCACAAAGCGGTGCAAACTTTTTTGCTGACTTTTGCGCGCGCAATTTGCCGCGATTCGCGCGATCGCGGACTTTTGTGAGCGCAATTTGCCGCGAATCGCGGCAAATTGCGCGCGCAAGAGTCCACGAAAAAGTTTGCACCGCTTTGTGAATCAGGCCCAGTATGAATTAGCAAGGCTGTCTATGCAACAGCAACACAAGTGTCAGTGGGACACATAGAAAAAAAAATAGATCACAAGAACAAGATTAGCTCTAAAAAGAGCTGTTGTGGGGTGCTATTTTAGCAATAAGAATCAGCAAGGAGCAAGCTAACAAGCATACAAGAGCCTAACTAATCTTTCCCTATGAGAGAGTCTGATGTAGCTGTCCCTTTTCTAATAAATGCAGGCACACGAGTGAGTGTAATGGCCAGCGGGGCCTGCCTTTTATAAGGGGAGGAGAGCGGCTCCAGGAGGGAGTGTAGCCTGATTGGCTACAATGTGCCTGCTGAATGTGATGTAGAGTGTCAAAGTTGACCCTAATGGTACACTATGGGGGCGAACCGAACTTCCGGAAAAGTTTGCCTTAGATGGCGAACGTGAACCACCGGAAGTTTGCCAGGAACCGTTCGCCGGCGAACCATTCGGGCCATCTCTACTTTTGACTAGGTGATATTTAGAAATGGCCTGAACAGTTCGCCGGTGAGCAGTATTCTGTGAACATTGGCTGTTCACATTTCTGGCGGACAGCGAATTTGCCATTTGCCCCCTATACATTATCATTGAGCTAAACTTTGGCCCCTTACCTCAAAGTCAGCAGACACATGGCAGCATCCAGGGGCGTAGCAATAGGGGTTGCAGCGGAAGCGACCGCATCGGGGCCCTTGGGCCAGAGGGGCCCCGAAGGGCCCTCCCTCAACTGCAGTATTAGCTTTCTATTGGTCCTGTGCTCATAATAATCATTTCTATAGATACATTGAATAGTGGTTATCAAGAACACACTGTTCCCCATCCTTTTCTTGCACCTCAGACACTGTGGTTGCCATTGGCAGGTTTTGGTGCGCCGTATCCATTGTTATGTATAGAGTGCTTGGGGGGGCCCTATGTAAAACTTGCATCGGGGCCCACAGCTCCTTAGCTACGCCACTGGCAGCATCCCTACTGGACCCCCACCCCCTATCAAAAAGCAGTTGTGGAGGCCATATTGGATCAATTCTCTGCTAGCTGCTGACTGTTAGTGAGAGCAGGGGCAGACTTGCTGCAGATAGGTAGGGAAGGAAATACTCAAAATATGTTTGAGATGAAAACTTGGGAGGAAAAGTAATTGAATAAGGACCACAATCTTTTCTATTTTGCCCATTATCCTACCTGTCAACAATCTCTCATGGTTTTGCTCATTTTCTGCTGCTTTGCGCTGCATGTGCTACACAGATAGCCCTTTTCTTATTGTCCATTGGTGTCCCATATTTTCTGTAATCTTAGCAACACCACCACAGCATGCAAGCAAGTCTACAGGTTCACTTACATGTTGTTAATGAGCTGTTTGAGTGTATCTATGAAGCACAGTTTACATTCTTTACAAACTTTTATTAAGATATAGTAATTTAGCAATCATGATTACTGACTTGTCTAAGTAAATAAACAAATGTTATAACTACAGTATGCATACATTAACCTGTTCTGTACCAGCTGTCTCTGGCCCCTTAAGGACCAAAGACTGCTGGGTACAGCAAAGCGGCACAAAGCAGCGCTTACCGACAAATCTCCGTGCAATTCCGCCACTCTTGCCGGTCACACCGCTCACCCATCATCGCAGGTTTCTCTCTCTGCTGTCTCTATGACGGCAGAGCGCTGTGTGCCAGTCAGGAGACGCTTTCATTGGCTCCTGACCCTGTCAATTAATGGGATTGGGTTACAGTGGTGACAGGGTCAGGAGCCAATAAAGACGGCTCCTGACTGGCTCACAAAGCTCTGCCGTCATAGAGACGGCAGAGTGAGTGTATTGCGGAGGGGAGAGAATGGCGCGATCGCCGTGTGCGGCGTGACTGCACAGCGACAATTGTTGAAATCTACGTCCTGTCAGGTCCACGCTGCCACATGCGGGACGTAGATTTCAACTGCGTCTGTCTGGAAACTGTTAAAATGGATCACATATTGAGTTTTTAACAATGCAAAAAACATTATTAGTAAACAGATGTTTCCAGGCTTAACCACTTTACCCCCGCCCATATGAATTTCGCCATCCCTTTTTCCATCCTTTCACCCCCAGGGACGGAAAAATCCATACTTTCCGTGCTCCCGCCACTGCCCGCGCTCCCGCTCGCTCTAGCGCGCAGTCCCGCTCATAAACACGCCACCGGCCACTCGCCCGGAGATCAATGAATGGGAAAATCCATTCCCGTTCGTTGATCTAAGCCCCGCAATGATCCGCTGCTTCACCGATACGCAGCGTGATCATTGTGAAAAAAAAAAAACTTTCCCAGCCTCCTAGTACTTCCTCCAAGCGTCCAGAAGGACGCTTGAAGGTCGCATTAAACAAAAAGTTACTGTTGCCATCTTGTGGCCAAATAGTAAAACTACACCCTAAAGCATTTTTCACATACAAATACATTACTTATACACAAAAAATTAACTCATTACCTCCCCCACACTCCCCATTTTTTTTTTTTTTGTAAATACATTTTTTTTTTAATTTACAATTAAAAAAAATACATAAATAGTTACCTTAGGTACTGAATTTTTTAAAATATTTATGTCAGGAGGGTACAACACTGTTACTTTATAAACTATGGGCTTGTAATTAGGGATGGACGCAAAACTGAAAAAAATTCACCTTTATTTCCAAATAAAATATTGGCGCCAAACATTGTGATAGGGACATAATTTAAATGGTTTTATAACCGAGACAAATGGGCAAATACATTTCATGGGTTTTAATTACAGTAGCATGCATTATTTAAAAACTATAATGGCCGAAAACTGAAAAATAATGAATTTTTTCCCACATTTTTCTATTTTCCCATTAAAACATATTTAGAATAAAATAATTCTTGGCATAATGTCCCACCTAAAAAAAGCCTAATTGGTGGCGGAAAAAACAAGATATAGTTAATTTAATTGTGATAAGTAATGATAAAGTTATAGACGAATGAATGGAAGGAGCACTGAAAGGTGAAAATTGCTCTGGTGCTCAAGGGGTAAAACCCCTCAGTGGTGAAGTGGTTAATTTAACATGTGCTAATAGTTACAAATAGCTACAGTTGGATACAGCTGACAGTAATGGTCTATAATTTATTACCCGCACAAATGGTATTGTATTCTTATTATTGATTTATAAAGTGCCAACATATTCTGTACAAAGTAAGAAACTAAAATGGGGTACATAATAATACAGACAATGGTATACACCAATATACCAAATACAGAGTTGGTACAAAATACAGAGTTGGCAATTACAGTGGCAAAATTAATACCGGTATGAATAAATGTGTAAAAAATTCCAAAACACAAAAGAGTGAGAAATCCCTGCCCTTGAGAGCTTACAATCTTAAGCACCTGAAATAAAAAAGGTAAGAACATCTATCGTTTCTTTAAAGCTACAGGCAGGGGACGTGTTGGAATCATGAGTCCTGAGACAACAGCTTTCACTGGCTCATCGTCAGTAGTGCATATGTGAAAGTTCTGGATTATCTAGAAAGACATAAATAAAGATAGCATAATGATTATTCTAAAGAATACATATCTCACTGAATGTTGCAGTCTAAGCTGAAATATACATGGACTCTTGATTTTGGCTATATTTCTTACTTCAGCATACTTAAAGGACATCCGAGGTGAAAAAAAATGATGAGATAAACAATTGTCCTCCTTTTCCTAAAAATGACTTTTTTTTTTAGTTATCCCACAGTTTTATTTTATATTTAAATTTAATTTACCGTTTCATTGTCTCTGCTATATGGCACATTCATTAACCTCCTTAGCGGTAACCCCGTGTGTGACACGGGGTAAGCCGCCGGAGGGTGCCGCTCAGGCCCTGCTGGGCCGATTTACTTAATTTTTTTTTTGCTGGACGCAGCTAGCACTTTGCTAGCTGCGCCAGCACCCCGATCGGCGCCGCCGCGCGCCCGATCGCCGCTATCCGGTGCGGCGCGCGGCCCCCCCCCAGACCCCGAGCGCTGCCTGGCCAATCAGCGCCAGGCAGCGCCGAGGGGTGGATCGGGTCTCCCAATGACGTCCCGACGTCGCTGACGTCGGTGACGTCATTCCGCCCCGTCGCCATGGCGACGGGGGAAGCCCTCCAGGAAGCCCTCCTTTGAACGGGATTTCCTGATCGCCTATCGCCGGAGGCGATCGGCGGGGCTGGGGGGATGCCGCTGAGCAGCGGCTATCATGTAGCGAGCCCTCGGCTCGCTACATGATTTAAAAAAAAATAATTAAAAAAAAACTGCTGCGCTGCCCCCTGGCGGTATTTTTCATACCGCCAAGGGGGTTAAAGTATGCCAGAGCCAAAATCTATGAACTATTGTTTCTTTTTATCTCTTTTTATGTCTTTGCGGTTCTCAGAATCCATTTTTCTGCCAGGAATGTGTTTTATGGCTGTAATTCCATATCAGGGAGGGTTACGCTATAGTCCATACCGGTCATGACCCGGACAGAAACTGTCACTTGCATACCTGATTTTTAACTCTTTCAGGCAGAGAAAGTAAAAAAGGAACACAGCATAGTTATTTGTGTGCTTGGCACTGTACATACACATGTCTATCTCATCATGTCACATGTCACCTCGGGTATCCTTTAACCTTTTGTAGACCGTGTGTAGTAAATCCTACGTCGCACTTGTAGATGCCTAAGCCTGATGCAGTGGAGGATTTATGCCACCCGCCATTTCTGCTCCCAACACGATCCTGCATACCCGAGAGGGGAGATTAAGCTGTCATATGACAGCTGACATCTCCCCTTAGTGATCAGGAGCCATCGGGATTGGCCGATCGTAGTGATCATTATTAGCAGCGGCGGTTTGAGGGGAAGAAGAGGACAGGGACTCCTCTTCCTGACGTTCCACCAGCGATCGTTGCCCCCCTCCTCATTCCAGCTCGCTCTGCTTTAAGTGACGGGTCCCGTCTTGATGATGTCATCAAGCCGAGACCCGGAACTTAATGGCAGGTTGCCGGCCAGAGTGAAGGGGGCTAGAGCTGCTCATCACTAGAGCCTGGGAGGTGAGTAAAGGCTGCTGGCAATACGGGGGACACCTGGCTACACTGGGGACACCATGCCTAGCTAGCTATACGGGGGATACAGCTGCCTGACCCCCCTCAAACGCCCCCCTCCCGCATGTAAAATGGCCTAGTCCTTAAGGGGGGTTAGGCAGCCGGTCCCCAAAGGGCTAAAGAGTACCTGGGATGAATGAAAAAAAAAGTTTTATACATACTTGGAGTTTTCTCCAGCCCCTTTCAGGCTACTTGGTCCCTCGTATACCTCCTGGATCTCCATACTTCAGTGTGGTAATCCAGTCAGTCGGCGCCAGTTGGTGCAGACACAGTCCGGCCATGCACGCTCCTCCATCACTCTCCCTTGGCGGGAACATTCTGAGCCTGCACGGTAGTACTGCAAAGCACAGAATGCTCTCGGGGATGGGGCGCGTGACCTGAAGGGGCTGGAGGAAGTCCAAGGAATGTATAAAACTTTTTTTTCATTCATCTCAGGTTTACTTTAACTTAACACTTCTTTATTGGGAGCTGAAAACATGTTAAAAGAACATTCAAATTTGCTGACAATGGGTTGTATTCACTGAACTAATGTAAGCAGAGTAACACAATGGGCTTGATTCACAAAGCGGTGCTAACTGTTAGCACGCCTGTGAAAACCCCCTTAGCATGCGCGCGCATTGCACAGAGCACAGGGCGCTCCGCGCGTAGTGCCCATTAAAGCCTATGGGACTTAGCGAGCGCATAGGACTTTGTGCGCGTAAAATTTTACGCGTAAAACTTTACGCGATCTGATTGAGAAATCCGGTGCTAACCTACTTAGCACCCTGGTTAGCACGTCTAAAGATTTTAGATGTGATAAGTAGGTTAGCACCGCTTTGTGAATCAAGCCCTATGAGTAGAGCAGAATGCAATACATTACATGCAGTGCATTACACTCTACACATCATGCGTAAGACTTAAAGAGGAACTATAGTGAAAATAACATATTGAATAACATTGCTAATTTTTACAATAGTAGTTTCTTAATTATTTCCTCAGTGTTTGCCCATTGTAAAATCTTCCCTCTTCCTGACTTACATTCTGAAATTTATCACAGGTGGCAACACCTTTAGTCCTGCCAGGTGATGTTTGTGCATAGAACTCTCAGTAAACAAACATTACACAAAGGGAGATACTGTATGCTTGGCAGTTTAAAACAGCCGTTATGTCCCACGATCAGAGATGAGCTCTGAATCAAATGCAGATGAAATCTGATTGAGTTTCATTCGGATTTTATCCTTCTAATTAGTGCAGCTGAGTGGGTGTGTGCGGGGGGAAGGGGGTTTAAACTTACCCAGCAGCCTTCTTCTATAACCCGTTCCAAGCCACAGTCACGTGACTACAGACACTTCCTCCTTCTAGGTTGCAGGAGGAAGCGTAGTAGTCATGTGACGCTGCTTGGAACTAGTGTTGGGCGAACATCTAGATGTTCGGGTTCGGGCCGAACAGGCCGAACATGGCCGCGATGTTCGGGTGTTCGACCCGAACTCCGAACATAATGGAAGTCAATGGGGACCCGAACTTTTGTGCTTTGTAAAGCCTCCTTATATGCTACATACCCCAAATTTACAGGGTATGTGCACCTTGGGAGTGGGTACAAGAGGAAAAAAAAATTTAGCAAAAAGAGCTTATAGTTTTTGAGAAAATCGATTTTAAAGTTTCAAAGGGAAAACTGTCTTTTAAATGCGGGAAATGTCTGTTTTCTTTGCACAGGTAACATGCTTTTTGTCGGCATGCAGTCATAAATGTAATACATATAAGAGGTTCCAGGAAAAGGGACCGGTAATGCTAACCCAGCAGCAGCACACGTGATGGAACAGGAGGAGGGTGGCGCAGGAGGAGAAGGCCACGCTTTGAGACACAACAACCCAGGCCTTGCATGAGGACAAGAAGCGTGCGGATAGCATGCTTTGTACCACCATGCAGTCATAAATGTAATAAAGATAAGTGGTTCAATAAACAGGGACCACGCGGCAACGCTAACCCAGCAGCAGCACACGTGATGGAACAGGAGGAGGCGCAGGAGGAGAAGGCCACGCTTTGTGAGACACAACAACCCAGGCCTTGCATGAGGACAAAAAGCGTGCGGATAGCATGCTTTGTACCGCCATGTAGTCATAAATGTAATAAAGATAAGAGGTTCAATAAACAGGGACCACGCGGCAACGCTAACCCAGCAGCAGCAGCAGCAGCAGCACACGTGATGGAACAGGAGGAGGCGCAGGAGGAGAAGGCCACGCTTTGTGAGACACAACAACCCAGGCCTTGCATGAGGACAAAAAGCGTGCGGATATAGCAGCAATGCTTTTTGCCACCATGCAGTCATAAATGTAATACAGATGAGAGGTTCAATAAACAGGGACCGGAAACGCTAAACCATCCCAGATGTTCATCGGTCATGTTACTTGGTTGGGGTCCAGGAGTGTTGCGTAGTCGTTTCCAATCCAGGATTGATTCATTTTAATTTGAGTCAGACGGTCTGCATTTTCTGTGGAGAGGCGGATACGCCGATCTGTGATGATGCCTCCGGCAGCACTGAAACAGCGTTCCGACATAACGCTGGCTGCCGGGCAAGCCAGCACCTCTATTGCGTACATTGCCAGTTCGTGCCAGGTGTCTAGCTTCATGCCCGGTTTCAGGTCCAGCGGTGCCAGCCACAAATCCGTCTGTTCCTTTATTCCCCTCCAAATTTCCTCCCCTGTGTGCTGCTTATCCCCAAGGCAGATCAGCTTCAGCAACGCTTGCTGACGCATGCCAACAGCTGTGCTGCACTGCTTCCACGATCCTACTGCTGCTGGTGCTGGGTTAGCATTTCCGGATGAGGTACAGCTTTGAGATGCGTTGGAGGAGAAGGAGTCAGAGAGGTAGGTGCTGCTGTTGTTATCCAGCTGTTTGCGGCGTGGGCAACACCCGCGCCGTAGCAGGTGAGGAATCGCTGCCAGGCTCCACAAGGTTCACCCAGTGCGCGGTAAGGGAGATGTATCGACCCTGGCCGAACGCACTCGTCCAGGTGTCAGTGGTGAGGTGAACCTTGCAGGCAACGGCATTCTTCAAGCTTCGGGTTATTTAGCTGACCACGTGCTCATGCAACTCAGGCACTGCAGAGCGCGCAAAGTGGTAGCGGCTGGGAACCACGTAACGTGGGATGGCCACTGACATCATGCCCTTGAAGCTGTTTGTCTCCACCACTCGATATGGCAGCATTTCGCAGGCCAGAAGCTTGGCTATGCTGGCTGGCTGTTACTGCCACGGCCCGGGGGTCATTTGCTGGCAATTTCCTCTTGTGCTCAAACATCTCAGAAACAGACAACTCAACCGTAGCGCTGCACACCGAAGGGCTGTTGGTTGTTGTGTTTGATGAACACTGGGAGACCTCAAGAGCACTAGTCCGGAAAGTGACAGTGTCAGCATCGTCTGATGTTTGTGAATGTTGTGAACCACGCAATGGCTGGGCTACTGCTGCTGCTGAGGCGGGTCTGGTGGTGAGTCTGGTGAACCCAAGGGAGGCAGTGTTGCTGGTGGTACCCTGTCCTGCCGCGTTTGCCCACAGAGTGGGATGTTTGGATAGAATGTGGCGGCTCATGCTGGTGGTGGAGAGGTTGTTAATACTTTTCCCCCTGCTCAGGCGGGTCTTGCACACCTTGCAAATCGCCATGGTAACATCCTCAGTGCAGTCTTCAAAGAAAGCCCAGACTTTAACTGGCTGAGGACTCGGACCTCGTGCGTGATGTGCTGGTGCTGCTTAACCCACTGCTGGACGCTTGAGAGGTCATCCAAGTAATTATCTGGTCCTGTTCTTTTGGATCTGTGAGGGTTGTTGTCCTGGACAACATGGGCAGTATTGAGTGGGTTTTCTTGGGTGCTCCCCTGTGGCCTGTACGTGAACCGTCAGGGGAAACACCTCTTCCCTTGCCCCTCCCTCTTTCACCGGATTTCTTCCTCATTTCACTTATCCTTAAAGTACACGCTGACTGGCAGCAGTACAGTGGCAGTACAGAAATGCTATACAGTGGTGGGTGAGCGGTGTACCACTATTGTCAGCAGTGACACAGAGCACAATGCTATACAGTGGCGGGTGAGCGGTGTACTACTGTTCCCAGCAGACACAGAGTGGAAGTAAACACAATGCTATATAGTGTGGCTGAGCCGTGTACACAGAGTGGCATTAAACACAATGCTATATAGTCTGCTATATAGTCACCCCGAACAGGGTGATGTTCTGCAGAACCCGAACAGTGGCAAACACTGTTCGCCCAACACTACTGGGAGGGAACGCAGATTTTAGTACCTAAACACACGATACAACATGTTTTCCGGGGTCGGACTCTGAGGCACATACAGATGGTCCCGATCATCATCCTCATCATACAACTCTTCTCCTGAGTCTGACCCACCCACCACCTCTGCCACCCCAACATCCCCAGACACAGACCCCTCATCGTCCTCAACATTAACTTGGGATGCTGGCCTGAGCCAGACCTCCTCCTCCACATCAGGCCCCATCATCTCCTCAATGGCAGCCCTCATTAATCGCTCTGGCGACGGACTGATGGACACAACGTTCTCCTCCGGGGAGGGCTGCTGCTGACCACTGGCTGCTGGGGTGGATGTTATAGCTTGCGTGGGGCGTTGGCTGTTGCTGTTGTTGGGAGTGCTGCTCACAGCGGAGGTCTCTGGGGAACTCATGTTGAGCTCATATAGTGGTTGACGGTGAGTGGAGTATTACTGATCCCAGCAATATACACACTGACTGGCAGAGTACGCAATGCTATATAGTGTGGCTGAGCGAGGTACACAGAGTGGCAGTAAACAGAATGCTATATAGTGTGGCTGAGCGAGCGGTGTACCACTATTCCCAGCAGACACAGAACAGTGAACAGAATGCTATATAGTGTGGCTGAGCGAGCGGTGTACCACTATTCCCAGCAGACACAGAACAGTGAACAGAATGCTATATAGTGTGGATGAGCGAGCGGTGTACCACTATTCCCAGCAGACACAGAACAGTAAACAGAATGCTATATAGTGTGGCTGAGCGAGCGGTGTACCACTATTCCCAGCAGACACAGAACAGTGAACAGAATGCTATATAGTGTGGCTGAGCGAGCGGTGTACCACTATTCCCAGCAGACACAGAACAGTGAACAGAATGCTATATAGTGTGGCTGAGCGAGCGGTGTACTACTGTTCCCAGCAGACACAGAACAGTACACAGAATGCTATATAGTGTGGCTGAACGAGCGGTGTACTACTGTTCCCAGCAGACACAGAACAGTACACAGAATGCTATATAGTGTGGCTGAACGAGCGGTGTACCACTATTCCAAGCAGACACAGAACAGTGAACAGAATGCTATATAGTGTGGCTGAGCGAGCGGTGTACCACTATTCCCAGCAGACACAGAGTGGCAGTAAACAGAATGCTATATAGTGTGGCTGAGCGAGGTACACAGAGTGGCAGTAAACAGAATGCTATATAGTGTGGCTGTGCAAGCGGTGTACTACTATTCCCAGCAGACACAGAGTGGCAGTAAACAGAATGCTATATAGTGTGGCTGAGCGAGGTACACAGAGTGGCAGTAAACAGAATGCTGAGCGAGCGGTGTACTACTATTCCCAGCAGCGACACACAATGACTGGGGGGGACCCTGGCTAGCGTGGCTGGAGCGCGAACTACCCTGCCTGCCTACCCAAAGCTAAACCCACAGACAAATGGCGGAGATATGACGTGGTTCGGGTATTTATTTACCCGAACCACGTGACAGTTCGGCCAATCAGAGCGCGTTCGGGTCCGAACCACGTGACCCGTTCGGCCAATCACAGCGCTAGCCGAACGTTCGGGGAACGTTCGGCCATGCGCTCTTAGTTCGGCCATATGGCCGAACGGTTTGGCCGAGCACCGTCAGGTGTTCGGCCGAACTCGAACATCACCCGAACAGGGTGATGTTCTGCAGAACCCGAACAGTGGCGAACACTGTTCGCCCAACACTACTTGGAACACAGCATGGAACGCGCCATGGGACAGGTTAAAAAAGAAGGTTGCTGGGTAATTTTAACCACCCCCCCATACACACACACACACACACACACGCTCAACAGCACTAATTAGGTGGATGACATCCGAATGAAACAATTTGATCCAGAGCTCATCTCTGCTGACGATTCAATGAGGTTCATAGACCGTAGTGGTCAGGGCCATGGTCCTGACATCACACTGTAGGCGGGGTTTCTCCACAATATCAGCCATGCAGCTGTCCATGATGATCTGTTTGAGAAAATGTTAAGATTGCTCATGGGAAAGATGTTATCATCTACTGATATGAAGTTTAATCTGAGGTTAAAGTTCCTCCTTAACGCATGTTATTTTACTTACCACATCTTAGTGAATCTACCCCAATGTGTTTTTTTTTTGTGCTTACATACTTTAGCAAATAGTCTCATCTCTGTAAATGGTGAGGAAATAAACAAAAGTGGCCCTATCCTCTTTTCACTGCTAGGCACATCATGTAATAGACAAAGGAAGATATCTGCCTCCACATATTTTTACTGCTACCAATTTAGCCAAAGTATTTCTGATGTTCACTAAAGAGAACTGCAATGATGATGTCAGTAACACTACCCTTGGCCCTTGTCTGGTAGCACTATCAACATATGAAGGAAGATGGCATGCTTGGACTATGATATGTAGCCTCTGGAACTAAGGGGAAGGTATGAAAGGCTAGGAGGAATTTTTCCCCCAGGAAAGCAAAATGTTTACTTAAAGGGATACTGTAGGGGGGTCAGGGGAAAATGAGTTGAACTTACCCGGTGCTTCTAATGGTCCCCTGCAGGCATCCTGTGCCTGCGCAGCTGCTCACTGATGCTCCGGCCCCGCCTCCAGTTCACTTCTGTAATTTCTGACTTTAAAGTCAGAAAACCCCTGCGCCTGCGTTGCCGTGTCCTCGCTTCCCCTGATGTCACCAGGAGCGTACTGCGCAGGCACAGACCATACTGGGCTTGTGCTATACACTCCTGATGACATCAGCGGGATCGAGGACACGGCAACTCAGGCGCAGGGGTTTTCTGACTTTAAAGTCGGAAATTCCAGAAGTGAGCCAGAGGCGGGGCCGGAGCATCGGTGAGTGGCTGCGCGGGCACAGGATGTCTGCGGGGGACCATTACAAGCCACGGGTAAGTTCAACTCATTTTCCCCCGACCCCCCTACAGTATTCCTTTAAAGAAAAAATAAATGTATTCATGCTGTTTAATTTTGTCTCCTTTCATGTATCAACAGCTACATTAGCTATTCTCCAAATGCACATTAAACACTGTTACCCAACACAAAGTGAGTTGAAGCTGCAGCTCTGCCAGACGTCTTCCCACACACATTCTTTTTCCTACTCCAAAAGGAGTGCTTGCGAATGGGTTCATTGCCGACCTTGGCTTCAGCCACCTCTCAGGTTTGTATTCTCGAGCGTCAGGGAAGTGATCTTCATTCCAAGTCATTGCATGAAAATTAATCATAGCGGTAGTCTGTGGCAAATAACATGAAGCAAAATATCAATTATGAATCAAAGAGAACCAATATTTGCCTACATTATGTTATGTTAAACGAATTGCTGTTTAGTATGAACAATGCTATTTATAATGTGCAACCAAGTGCTTTTTAACGGACAGAACTGTTAGAATTTAAGTATTATATGAATTCGTAGGCTTCAGTTACTTTAACTGAGTTTAGTTAAAAGACTTGATTTGCAGAATATACCTTTAAGGAGCATTTCTAAAAGCACTGAAGAACAGTGTGATTCAGACGGTACAAGGCTACGATTTACTGACAGGGAGGCAGTCTTGTTCTGTAAACATTGAGTGTTTTCATATTTCCTAAAGCTAAACAATGTTCTTTTTAGATTAAGAGTCAGGTCCCTGGAACATGGAATTTTCCAGGCCATGCGCAGTAACGACTGTGCTTGTCATGATATCACAGGGTCTTATCAGCCAATAGCAGGCAATGAGGTATTGATCCGTCCCTGCTCAGATGATGTCACATTTAACTCTTTAGAGTTAGTATAAGAAGAGCTAACGAGCTCCCAGGGGGGCTGCTTCTGACTGCTGACTTCTGGCTGATGACTTCCACTTTCTACTCTTTTTGTAATGTCTTGTCATCTTATCTGTATGCTGTATATAGGCCTAAGTGCAACGTAGTATAGAGGTAACATAAGCGAAAGCCTGGTTGCCATTCAAAAGTAATGGACCAAGAGCCTGTAACGCAAAGAGGACTCACCACAGACCAATTGCTTTGCTGAGGTGTAACGAACATGTAGAGATAAGCATTTATATATCTGTTTACTGAATAAACTCCTGAAACTTTGACGACGTCTAAGAAGTTCTATCTCCTATACGGTTGCTGTGATGAGAGTCGAGCTATCACACTTCCTGTGATATGGTGCCGAACGAAGGTGTAATGTTGTTGCCCATAGCAACCAACAAAGATTTATTACATAAACGTTGCTACCTATGAGATGAATCTGCTCTAATAAACAAAGATGTAGGTCATATTATTTCAATAAATTAATGACCAAAGATTATTCATTACGAGGATTCAATTGTCAGATATTCCAGTGTATATGAATTTAATCGTTTTCGCTATAGTCATAAAGATTGTAATTGAGATAAATCTCTGTTCTAATAAACAAATGCATAGGTTATATTATTTAAAATCATTAAAAAGCAAAGATCATTCATTATGGGAGTTCAATCTTCAAACAATCCAATGTAAATGGTTTTAATCAATTTTGCTATAGTCATAAAGTTTGCAATTTTGTACGATCTTTAGGCCTGAATTATGTTTATCTAAGATCCAATTGCCTCTAGTGCCATAATAAGCATTGCCACACTCCCCAAACTCTGATGTCATTTGGATGGTAGGGCACGTTTCGCGTCCGCACGTTAATTGCGTTGGTACTTATGCGTTGGCTGCTCACCTGTCTCGCCGCCATCACTTGTCCCGCCGCCTTTCCCACTGCTTGCCGCTCTGTCCCTTCCACAGCCTGAAGGCCAGCAGAAGCGTGGCTCTCCATAGGCTGTAACAGGCAAATTCTGCCTAGCAACATGGAGAATTTTCATTGGTTCAACATGTGCCAATGAGAATTCTCTCTGTTGCTGAGGATTCCCATTGCAGCCAAATGGAAAATCCCCATGCTTCTGACGGCCTCCGGGCTCTTCAGAATGGACCAAGCTGTGGTAATGGACGGTGGGACACATGAGTATGATGTCACAACGGAGATGGGATGCAGCCAAAAACGGGCGATGCGGACGCGGCAACTAGCCTAAAGAAAGTGGACAGTGTCCGTTCTCATAGGCTTGCATTGGACACGTTTTCTCGTCCAGCCTGGGAAAAAGTGTCAAATCCAGAATCTCTGCAATGTTTTTGTTCCATGCAACATGGATCCATGTGCGATCCGTGTTTCTGCACGAGTGGGAGCAGGTCCTATTTTTAACACAGGACCCGCTTTCAGCGTTTCTGCAGAGCTTTAAAAAAGTATCCCATGGATACGTTTTTAAAACAAGTGTGAACTGGCCCTTAACCAGAAACATCAGTATCATTTCCCTATTCAAATATGAAAGACTGAAACATGGTTGGTTGCCATGTAGCAGAAAAGCATGTCCATCCTCAATGCTAATAAGTGTACCAATGTACTGTACGTGTGCTAAATAACAGTAATGGATCTAAAGCAAACATATTTAAAAATGGCTTATTTCTAAACATAAAAAATACATACTCCCCCTGGAATCAAATATCCGCCAAGGTTTGTGTCTTCCTCTAATGTGCGACTGGTGAAAGGCACCGTTGGGGTTAATCTGTGAAATAACATATATGAAGTTAGATTTCAAAGGAACCGCTAACAGTCTAAAGTATTCGTAATGTATTCAGTCTGGAGGAAACACAAGCAATAAGTGGAGGCTTTCGAGGTCTCTAATAGTCAGGAATAGAAAGCAATAAGAGAACTGTTAGGACGATAATATGTTGGCGCTTTATAAATACAATAAATAATAATAATAATAATAATAATAATAATGATAAGATGTCCATGCATTTTCTTTTAGTATTGGCAGCCTTTGACAATAACATACATTATATTCTCCTGTTACTGGTTGTTTAATTTATGTAACTACTTTTGCTACTTATATAATTCATTTTAACCCTGAATTAAAATGTACTTTTACTAATCCAGCTTACTTGCCTTAACTGGCAAGTATGGAGGGTGTTCATAGGTAAAGCAGGCCAAAACTAGACAAACAAAATACTAATGAAAGTAGTTTTTCATCAATGGCTCCAACTCCCTTTAATTACATTTGTGTAATGATCCGCTCAGCTGTCTGCACTGACAGACAGCTGTTTGACCATTCCTTAAGTCTGAGGGCTGCAGGTCTCTGGAAAAGAGACCTGTCTTTACTTTGCAAGTTTCTGACTTGCTCTGCTGCTGAGGAATTTGCATACACTTGTCATGCAAATTGCCTAGCTGCCTCCTTTGAAGGCTGGCAGTATAAATACCATGTTCTCCCAGAATCCTTTGCTGGTCATTTTCATGGTTTGTTACTGACAAACTCTCCTAGAGTATCAGCCCTGTTTGTTTGTCAAAGTTTACCTTAGAGTAATTCCTTGGGACTGCACTAGGCAGTTCTTCTAGTGCAGTCAGGTTGCATTATCTGTTTTGCCTGTGTTGTCTCTCTGCTGCGATTGTCCTGTCGCCAGCGGCGGTCGACAGGAGATTGTTCTGTCTGTCTGGGGGTGCTAACCAAAGCAGTGGTTGCTACAGGTAGCCCCTTCTGTTTATCCGTTTGGAGCGCACTCGCCCTAGTGGTAGTGGCAGTGCCTCCTTCTGTATTCTGCCTCAGGGGTGCTAACCAGAGCAGCGGTTGCTACTGGTAGCCCCATCTGTTCATCGGTCTGGATCGCACTCGCTCTAGTGGCAGCAGCGGTGGTTCCTTCTGAACTCTGTCTGGGAGTGTAGGCCAGAGCTGCGGTTGCTACTGGCTGCTCCATCTGTCTGTCTTGTACGAACGCTTGCTGTAGGCTCGGTGAGGTAACCGTTTAGCAAACGTTCGTGTTCTCTATTTTGGGTTTGTGTGTCATTGGTTAGTCACTGGGCACCTAACGCGCGGTGATCATGCTTAAATGCGTTCTCTGTTGTGAATGAGTGCGGTGTTCGCGTTTACCTAGCGTTTGTTATTTTCTTTATCATCTGATTGTTGTTTGCTGTGCCTTTGCTACTCTCGTGCTCTGTCCTGCTCGGTCTTGTGTCTGTTGGCAATCGCCAGTCATTGCAATTGCGTTCTTACTTTGTTTCTGCTGATTTGTGTTCACCGTCGCTGGGTGGCGACTAGATTGGTGGACACACATTCATCCTGTCTCTGTGCTCTTTTTCTTTAAGGGCTGTTCAGCCCTGCATTGCCAATCCATACAATTCCCATCTGCCATCTGTGGCCGTGCAGAGGCTGTGCTCATCTGCACTTCACAGCCCCATCTGCCAGTGGGAATTGCCCTCTACTGGTGCATTGCACTCAAGCTGGGTTTTATCTTATTATACGCTTGTGGAGGGTTTCCGCTGTGTCAGCGCGCATCTTGTGCGCTGACCACAGAAACAATTCGGCAAACGTTACAATTTGCCAATGCTGCAGAGAGAGTTGGCAGCGAATGAATCCAAAATGCTGCAGCTGCACCACTCCCTCATCTCACATCTCATCTCATTTTAGGAAACCACCTTCCCCATCCCCCTGACCCCTATATCATATTACTTCTATTGTTTGCCAAGGCTGTGGGACAAAGTAGCCCAAGCCTGGCAGGCTCAGTGAGTGCTGGGTGCAATGATGTCATCATCCCAAGCATGCATGCATAACCAAATCAGAAGACAAGAAGGGCCAGAGAGAGAAGGGGACTGTGGAAGTACCCTGAAGGTACGTAGTTTTTTTTTTTTTTTTTAATTGACATACAAATAGTTCAATGTCTCTTTGTAATCTAAAAAGAAAAAAATGGGAAAGAAAAAGAATTGAAGTTATAATAGAGTTCATAAAATGTATATATAAACCAAAAAAAAATTCTAAGTTTATGAATAATCAAAATAGCCACCTTTGGTCGATATAAATGCTAAACACACTTGTGGCATTCTTTCTACAGTAATAATAATAATAATAAAAACAAATCTTCACAATGTTATTCCCTTTTGCAGAAGTATCTCAGGTGTTTTTCTCTTCCTGCATGACTAATTAGCTGTATCTAGCAGAAACAATTGTTACTTGTTTCACTCACCTATACTTATTGAGAGACTGGCAGCAGCTTTGATGCTAATAATCTAATAGGCTTTGGTAGAATCCCTGTAAACTTGTTTTGGCTTTATCGTTATATGCACAATGAGCATGTTGAAATAATTGTTTGTCATGAATCCCGGTAACATGTAGTGCTGAACAAAATAGGGTTATTTTCTCAAAAAAAAAATTGAGTTTCACAACTCATACTACCACTGCTGCTACTGTTAAATGGACCTGAGCTCTTGCACAAGGCAGAAGGAAAACATAGAGAAATGCACCCTGTCTGTATTTAGAGAGTTTAGCCTGTTTAATTCCCCCTCATTTGTGTCCAATCACAAGTTGTAATTTGAGCTCTCCCCTTTGTCACTAGAGTTGGGCCGAACGGTTCGCCGGCGAACGTGGTTCGCGCGAACTTAGGTGGTTCGCGTGCGGGTACCGCACGCGAACCTTTTGCGGAAGAAGTTCGGTTCGCCCCATAATGCACTGAGGGTCAACTTTGACCCTCTACATCACAGTCAGCAGGCCCAGTGTAGCCAATTAGGCTACACTAGCCCCTGGAGCCCCACCCCCCCTTATATAAGGCAGGCAGCGGCGGCCATTACGGCCACTCGTGTGCCTGCATTAGTGAGAGTAGGGCGAGCTGCTGCAGTCTCTCATATAGGGAAAGATTAGTTAGGCTTAACTTCTTCCTGGCTGCATACCTGTTCTGTTCAGTGAGCCCTCAGCCCACTGCATACCTGTACTGTGATCCTGCCACTGCATACCTGTTCAGTGATCCTGCCACTGCATACCTATTCTGTTCAGTGAGCCCTCAGCCCACTGCATACCTGTACTGTGATCCTGCCACTCCATACCTGTTCAGTGATCCTGCCACTGCATACCTGTTCTGTTCAGTGAGCCCTCAGCCCACTGCATACCTGTACTGTGATCCTGCCACTGCATACCTGTTCAGTGATCCTGCCACTGCATACCTGTTCAGTGATCCTGCCACTGCATACCTGTTCTGTTCAGTGAGCCCTCAGCCCACTGCATACCTGTACTGTGATCCTGCCACTCCATACCTGTTCAGTGATCCTGCCACTGCATACCTGTTCTGTTCAGTGAGCCCTCAGCCCACTGCATACCTGTACTGTGATCCTGCCACTCCATACCTGTTCAGTGATCCTGCCACTGCATACCTGTTCAGTGATCCTGCCACTGCATACCTGTTCTGTGAACCCGCCACTGTATACCTGTTCTGTTCAGTGGACCCGCCACCGTATACCTGTTCTGTGAACCCGCCACTGTATACCTGTTCTGTTCAGTGGACCCGCCACTGTATACCTGTTCTGTTCAGTGGACCCGCCACTGTATACCTGTTCTGTTCAGTGGACCCGCCACTGTATACCTGTTCAGTGAACCCGCCACTGCATACCTGTTGTGTTCAGTGAACCTGCCACTGCATACCTGTTGTGTTCAGTGAACCTGCCACTGCATACCTGTTCTGTGAACCCGCCACTGTATACCTGTTCTGTTCAGTGGACCCGCCACTGTATACCTGTTCAGTGAACCCGCCACTGTATACCTGTTCTGTTCAGTGGACCCGCCACTGTATACCTGTTTAGTGAACACGCCACTGCATACCTATTGTGTTCAGTGATCCTGCCACTGCATACCTGTTCTGTGAACCCGCCACTGTATACCTGTTCTGTTCAGTGGACCCGCCACTGTATACCTGTTCTGTTCAGTGGACCCGCCACTGAATACCTGTTCGGTGAACCCGCCACTGTATACCTGTTCTGTTCAGTGGACCCGCCACTGTATACCTGTTTAGTGAACACGCCACTGCATACCTATTGTGTTCAGTGATCCTGCCACTGCATACCTGTTCTGTGAACCCGCCACTGTATACCTGTTCTGTTCAGTGGACCCGCCACTGTATACCTGTTCTGTTCAGTGGACCCGCCACTGTATACCTGTTCAGTGAACCCGCCACTGCATACCTGTTGTGTTCAGTGAACCTGCCACTGCATACCTGTTGTGTTCAGTGAACCTGCCACTGCATACCTGTTCTGTGAACCCGCCACTGTATACCTGTTCTGTTCAGTGGACCCGCCACTGTATACCTGTTCAGTGAACCCGCCACTGTATACCTGTTCTGTTCAGTGGACCCGCCACTGTATACCTGTTTAGTGAACACGCCACTGCATACCTATTGTGTTCAGTGATCCTGCCACTGCATACCTGTTCTGTGAACCCGCCACTGTATACCTGTTCTGTTCAGTGGACCCGCCACTGTATACCTGTTCTGTGAACCCGCCACTGTATACCTGTTCTGTTCAGTAGACCCGCCACTGTATACCTGTTCTGTTCAGTGGACCCGCCACTGTATACCTGTTCTGTTCAGTGGACCCGCCACCACTGTATACCTGTTTAGTGAACACGCCACTGCATACCTATTGTGTTCAGTGATCCTGCCACTGCATACCTGTTCTGTGAACCCGCCACTGTATACCTGTTCTGTTCAGTGGACCCGCCACTGTATACCTGTTCTGTGAACCCGCCACTGTATACCTGTTCTGTTCAGTGGACCCGCCACTGTATACCTGTTCTGTTCAGTGGACCCGCCACTGTATACCTGTTTAGTGAACACGCCACTGCATACCTATTGTGTTCAGTGATCCTGCCACTGCATACCTGTTCTGTGAACCCGCCACTGTATACCTGTTCTGTTCAGTGGACCCGCCACTGTATACCTGTTCTGTTCAGTGGACCCGCCACTGTATACCTGTTCTGTTCAGTGGACCCGCCACTGTATACCTGTTTAGTGAACACGCCACTGCATACCTATTGTGTTCAGTGATCCTGCCACTGCATACCTGTTCTGTGAACCCGCCACTGTATACCTGTTCTGTTCTGTGAACCCGCCACTGTATACCTGTTCTGTTCAGTGGACCCGCCACTGTATACCTGTTCAGTGAACCCGCCACTGTATACCTGTTCTGTTCAGTGGACCCGCCACTGTATACCTGTTTAGTGAACACGCCACTGCATACCTATTGTGTTCAGTGATCCTGCCACTGCATACCTGTTCTGTGAACCCGCCACTGTATACCTGTTCTGTTCAGTGGACCCGCCACTGTATACCTGTTCTGTGAACCCGCCACTGTATACCTGTTCTGTTCAGTGGACCCGCCACTGTATACCTGTTCTGTTCAGTGGACCCGCCACTGTATACCTGTTCTGTTCAGTGGACCCGCCACCACTGTATACCTGTTTAGTGAACACGCCACTGCATACCTATTGTGTTCAGTGATCCTGCCACTGCATACCTGTTCTGTGAACCCGCCACTGTATACCTGTTCTGTTCAGTGGACCCGCCACTGTATACCTGTTCTGTTCAGTGAACCCACCGCATCAGTGCGCATACCTGTGCAGTTAAGTGAACCCACCTACCTACGTGAGTGCACGCAGTGTGATATACCACTCCGTGCATACCCAATATGGACAAAACAGGTAGAGGAAGAGGAAGAGGTAGTGGCAGAGGCAGAGGAAGGCCACCCGGCAGGTCTGCGCGAGGTCGTGTAAATGTAATTTCGTGTGGACCTGGCCCACAGTACAGTGCTCGGAAGAAGGCACGTCCCATCACCTCCCAAGATTGTCAGGACGTGGTTGAGTATTTAGCGACACAGAACACCTCATCTTGCTCAGCCACCAGCGCTACTACTACTAGCACCACTTCCGCTGCATTTGACACTTCGCAAGAATTATTTAGTGTTGAAATCACTGATGCACAGCCATTGTTGTTACAGCCAGATGAATTTTCACCAGCTAATATGTCTGAGTTACGCGGCAACACTATGGATGTAACGTGTCAGGAGGATGAAGGACCTACTGATGGTGCAAGTTTGGATTTGTCTGAGGCAAGCGAAGCTGGGCAGGATGACTACGATGATGACGGTAATAGGGATCCTCTGTATGTTCCCAATAGAGGAGATAAAGAGGGGGACAGTTCAGAGGGGGAGTCAGAGAGTAGTAGGAGGAGAGAAGTTGCTGAAAGAAGCTGGGGCAGCTCTTCTTCAGAAACAGCTGGTGGCAGAGTCCGGCACCATGTATCGCCACCTATGTACAGCCAGCCAACTTGCCCTTCAGCATCAGCTGCTGAGGTCCCCATAGTGCCCACATCCCAGGGTGGCTCAGCGGTGTGGAAATTTTTTAATGTGTGTGCCTCAGATCGGACCAAAGCCATCTGTTCGCTCTGCCAACAAAAATTGAGCCGTGGAAAGGCCAACACTCACGTAGGGACAAGTGCCTTACGAAGGCACCTGGAGAAAAGGCACAAACAGCAATGGGATGGCCACCTGAGCAAAAGCAGCAGCAGCACACAAAAGAAAAGTCACCCTCCTTCTCCTCTTCCTCCTTCAGGTGCATCATCTGCTTCTGCCGCTTTCTCCTTTGCACCTTCACAGGCACCCTCCTCCACTCCGCCTCTGCCCTTGAGCGGTTCCTGCTCCTCTGCCCACAGCAGCAGTCAGGTGTCCGTGAAGGAAATGTTTGAGCGGAAGAAGCCACTTTTGGCCAGTCACCCCCTTGCCCGGCGTCTGACAGCTGGCGTGGCGGAACTGTTAGCTCGCCAGCTGTTACCATACCGGCTGGTGGACTCTGAGGCCTTCCGTAAATTTGTGGCCATCGGAACACCGCAGTGGAAGATGCCAGGCTGCACTTATTTTTCGAGAAAGGCCATACCCCAACTGCACCGTGAAGTTGAGAGGCAAGTGGTGTCATCTCTTGCGAAGAGCGTTGGGTCAAGGGTACACCTGACCACGGATGGCTGGTCTGCCAAGCACGGGCAGGGCCGCTACATTACCTACACAGCCCATTGGGTGAACCTGGTGGTGAACGATGGCAAGCAGAAAGCGGCGGACCAAATTGTGACACCTCCACGGCTTGCAGGCAGGCCTCCTGCCACCTCCTCTCCTCCTGCTACATGCTCTTCGCTGTCCTCCTCCTCCTCCTTGGCTGAGTGGCAGTTCTCCTCTCCAGCTACACAGCCCCAGCTCCGCAGGGCCTATGCTGCATGCCAGGTACGACGGTGTCACGCCATCTTAGACATGGCTTGTCTCAAAGCGGAGAGTCACACTGCAGCAGCTCTCCTGGCTGCTCTTAAGAAACAGGTGGATGAGTGGCTGACCCCGCACCACCTGGAGATAGGCAACGTGGTGTGCGACAACGGCAGCAATCTGCTTGCCGCTTTGCATATGGGGAAGCTGACACACATACCCTGCATGGCACATGTCATGAATCTAGTGGTTCAAAGATTTGTGGCAAAGTACCCTGGCTTAGCGGATGTCCTGAAGCAGGCCAGGAAGTTCTGTGGGCATTTGAGGCGCTCTTACACAGCCATGGCACGATTTGCAGAAATTCAGCGTAAAAACAACATGCCGGTGAGACGCCTCATTTGCGATAGCCCCACTCGCTGGAACTCGACCCTGCTCATGTTCTCCCGCCTGCTAGAACAGAAGAAAGCCGTCACCCAGTACCTCTACAACTGGAGTAGAACGAAACAGTCTGGGAAGATGGGGATGTTCTGGCCCGACAACTGGACACTGATGAAAAATGCATGCAGGCTCATGCGGCTGTTTGAGGAGGTGACCAACCTGGTGAGCCGCAGTGAGGGCACCATCAGCGACTTAATTCCCTACGCGTACTTCTTGGAGCGTGCTGTGCGTAGAGTGGCGGATGAAGCTGCGAATGAGCGTGACCAGGAACCGTTACGGCAGGAACAGGCATGGGACCAATTTTCATCAGACCCAGCTGTTTCCTCAACACCTGCGGCAGCACAGAGGGGGGAGGAGGAGGAAGAAGAGAGGTCGTGTGCAGAAGACGAGTCAGACTCAGAGGATGATGAGCAAGGTGTTTCTTTGGGGGAGGAGGAGGAGGAGGGGACAGCGGCAGGAGAACAACCGCAGCAGGCGTCGCAGGGGGCTTGTGCTGCTCAACCTTCCCGTGGTATTGTTCGCGGCTGGGGGGAGGAGGTTGACTTACCTGACGTCACTGAGGAAGAGCAAGAGGAGATGGAGGGTACTGGATCCGACTTTGTGCAGATGTCGTCTTTTATGCTGTCCTGCCTGTTGAAGGACCCCCGTATAAAAAACCTCAAGGGGAATGAGCTGTACTGGGTGGCCACACTACTAGACCCTCGGTACAGGCACAAAGTGGCGGACCTGTTACCAACTCACCGGAAGGTGGAAAGGATGCAGCACATGCAGAACCAGCTGTCAACTATGCTTTACAATGCCTTTAAGGGTGATGTGACGGCACAACGCCAGCAAGGTACCACTGCCACTAATCCTCCTCCCGTGTCCACGCAGTCAAAGACAGGACGCTCCAGCGATCTCATGGTGATGTCGGACATGCGGACGTTCTTTAGTCCAACGCCTCGCCGTAGCCCTTCCGGATCCACCCTCCACCAACGCCTCGACCGGCAGGTAGCCGACTACCTGGCCTTAAGTGTGGATGTAGACACTGCTGTGAACAGCGATGAGGAACCCTTGAACTACTGGGTGCGCAGGCTTGACCTGTGGCCAGAGCTGTCCCAATTTGCCATCCAACTTCTCTCCTGCCCTGCCGCAAGCGTCCTCTCAGAAAGGACCTTCAGCGCAGCTGGAGGCATTGTCACAGAGAAGAGAAGTCGCCTAAGTCACAAAAGTGTTAAGTACCTCACCTTTATCAAAATGAATGAGGCATGGATCCCGGAGGGCTGCTGCCCGCCCCAAGACTAAGTCAGTCCCCGCACACACAGCATCTCTGCCTGCACGCCGTGTGACTGGCTGCCTGGCCTGCCCCAAAAAGACTAAGTCGCTCCCAGTCCCTCCACACAGCATGTCTGCCTGCAGGCCGCTTCACTACCTTCTCCGCCACCACCAACAGGGTCCGGGACTCCAGGCGGATTGCTGAATTTTTTAGGCCGCTGCTAGCAGCGGCCGCTGTAATAATTTTTATGGTGCGTGTACATGACTGCCTAATTTTTCTGGCTGCACTGAGGGCAGCTGCAACAACAAAAGAAAAGGCATGTACATGCGCCCATTCCCCTTCGTGATCATTACCTTGCCGTGGTGAAGGGGCTTGCGTATCACAATGAAGCAATGACCGGCGCCTAGATGAGTGTCTCGGGGGGCACACAAAAGATAATAAGGTCATTGCTTCATTGTGGTCAGACCAAATTTGATCAGCTGGACAGTCACTGTTCTGTCATTCAGCTACATCAGCCAGGCCGACCATATGGGCTGTAAAGCCACCAAAACCTGCACTCTCGCCATGGTGCGCACCAGTCCAGCACAGCCGTCACTAGTACAAACAGCTGTTTGCGGTGCGTTACACGGTGAGTTTGGTGTGTCAGTGTGAAGCAGTACCTTAATTACACTACCTGATTGATGTATACACATGCAAGATGTTTTAAAGCACTTTAGGCCTGTCATTTAGCATTCAATGTGATTTCTGCCCTTAAAACGCTGCTTTGCGTCAAATCCAGATTTTTCCCGGGGACTTTTGGCGTGTATCCCACTCCGCCATGCCCCCCTCCAGGTGTTAGACCCCTTGAAACATCTTTTCCATCACTTTTGTGGCCAGCATAATTATTTTTTTTTTTCAAAGTTCGCATCCCCATTGAAGTCTATTGCGGTTCGCGAACTTTAACGCGAACCGAACCTTCCGCGGAAGTTCGCGAACCCGGTTCGCGAACCTAAAATCGGAGGTTCGGCCCAACTCTATTTGTCACATGACTGCCATGGCTGAGACGGCAGAGAAGCTCATATGAAAGCAAAGGCTGTTAACAATATGTCTGCTTCCATGAATCAGCAAGTATAAGCAAGTATAAACTGTGCAGATGTATTGCAGGATTTGAATAAGCTG
The DNA here is from genome assembly GCF_040937935.1 of Hyperolius riggenbachi. Lineage (NCBI taxonomy): Eukaryota > Metazoa > Chordata > Amphibia > Anura > Hyperoliidae > Hyperolius > Hyperolius riggenbachi. The sequence continues at coordinate 287,774,770 of NC_090650.1, forward strand.
TAACAAAGAAATGTTTTTCTTTAAAGGATATTATGCTGCTGCTTATCTTTTAGAGCAGAGGACGTTTAGAGTTCACATACATTTTAATAATCGTATACTTCTACTGCTTCTAGTTTTAATGTACTACTACTACTACTACCACCACCACCACCACCACCACCACCACCACCACCACCACCACCACCACTACTACTACTACTACTACTACTACTACTACTACTACTACTACTACTACTACTACTACTACTACTACTACTACTACTACTGCTACACTTCTATAACTAATAAGATTAATAACCTCATAGACTCTTTAATACAGGCCTTCAAATATGGCATCTTTTGCAAATGATCAGCAGTTGGTGACTGTGCTGGTGGCAGTACAGTCTGGATTTCCTTTAAAAGCTTCTCCTGAACATCACTGTTTCTTGATAGATTATAGATCAGCCATAGCATAGAATTAGCTGTCTGAAAAAAAAGGTTCCATGATAAATTGCAAGACTTTCTGTTTTATAGTACACACAGTAAAATACAGCAGAGTTCAGTAAAACGTTACTGTCTAAAAGGCCTAGTTATGAAAAGAATGCCATATGATGCGACACACATTATAAAAGGTTGATCATATTTTGGTTGCTGGTGATTAGTGCTTGATCACCAGTACAATATTTCACATACATTAGTAATCTGCAGCTCTAATCCCCTGAATGGAGGAGAGGCTCATGTGAATGTTACTTCTTGCTAAAAAAGTACATGGTCCATAGATGCTCATTGCCACCATGTACCACTATTTTTCAAAGTGTTTGCCAGCTGACCTCCCCTTTATAAATATGGTAATCATTTTTTTTCCTAGCAAACCATCAGCAGCGATAAATACGCCTTATCCCAAACAAAGATTGGCTTCATCAGCACCCTCCTGCTGTTGGGAAAATCTTTGCATAATAGTTTGCTTGTACACCATACATACACCCTATCATCACTAGCCCTCTCCCGAAACCACCTCCCTTAAAACTTCTCCCCTCTTATATCTATAAATATGGTAATCAACACTTACGTTTCTTTAAATATTAATAAAGTCAATTATTTCATCTAATTGCCACTTTTATAAGTATTCAATCTGAAAAATGCTGTTATTAACAAATGTGTGCTATCTAAGCATGGACTGGCTGAGGTGTTTTGCAGAGACTCTCTCTTTGTATGAAAACATTAATAAGCTCCTATTTGTTTGAAATATGTACAGTAAGTCTGTTATCCCATCTTTAAATATTATTCAATATATAATAACATTTTTAGTGTAAGTATAAAGATGAAAAACTTACAGTTTCTACACCACCAATTTGCAGTTCAGTGAAAAGTCCAGACAGCTGTTTCTTGGTTAGAACATGATTGGAGCAGATGCTGTTAAGTAAATGATTATTCCATCCAGGACTGGGATTTAGTTTCTTATCAATGAAGCCTTTTGCTGGATAAAGAAAACAGAAAATGCTAAAATAAATACAATGCCTTTTTCCTAGCCAAGAATAAAAAATGAACATATTATTAATAAAGTCCCCAGTCCTCAGTGATATCTATGAGTGCAGGTGATTTCATATTCCTCTCCCCTTCCGGAATTGTGGGAGGTGTGTTACATATCTGATTTGATGACAAATATCCTATGTTGCTGCTTTGGGAAGTTATTATTATTATTATTTATTTATTTATTTTTAAACACCGGCAAATGTAATCATAGATGGCTACAATCTCAGTCTGGTATCTTCTCTCTGCTCCCACTCCCTCCTCTCCTGAAGTGACTCAGCTGTTGCCACAGCAACACATTCATTCAGCAGAGAGGAGAGTGGGCACAGAGTAAGGAGACCAGGCAGAGAGCTCATCCTGACTGTCAATGATGTATTTGTCGATAAGCATGAAATAGCATCATATCCCAACATTTTAAGATCCGATCCAAACATTTGTATAGCGCTTTTCTCTTGTTGGACTCAAAGTGCTCAAGAGTAGGGATGGTCGCTAGATTCCGCGGAATTAAGATTTCCGCGATTCCATCTGGAATTTGGTGATTCCAGTTCCGTTGCGATGGAATGGAATTGCTATAGCGCTATGGCGGAATTTCCGCAGAAAAAAGTGGAATTCCGCGGAATGCAAATTTGTTTTGCCACCAAATGCATTTCTGCCTAAAACTAAGATTTTCTGCTTGCCAGACTTAGAATTTCCACACAAACAACTCCTCCAGAGGAGAAGGAGGATCTTGTCTTCCAGGGAATTTTAGGATGTCAAAAGCCAGCTCACATACATTGGCCAGGAATTGAATCCAGGTCTAGTGCTTGGAAGGCAGCTCTCCTCACCGCTATACCACCACCAACATTACATGCTGAAGCCAGCCTAGCATGTACCATTGTGATATATCCAAGAGAAAAATGAGCTTGCTTAGGGATTTGCAGGATGTCAAAAGCCAGCTCACATAAATTGGCCAGGAATCGAAACAAGGCCTACCGCTTGGAAGGCAGCTATCCACACCATTATACCACCAACGCTGCACACTACAATGCTACATGCTGAAGCCAGCCTAGCATGTGCCATTGTGATATACCCAAGAGAAAAATGAGCTTACTTAGGGAATTGTAGCATGTCAAAAGCCAGCTCACATACATTGGCCAGGAATTGAACCCAGGCCTACCGCTTGGAAGGCAGCTATCCTCACCATTATACCACCAACACTACGCACTACAATGCTACATGCTGAAGCCAGCCTAGCATGTACTATTGTGATATACCCAAGCGGTAGGCCTGGGTTCGATTCCTGGCCAATGTATGTGAGCTGGCTTTTAACATCCTACAAATCCCTAAGCAAGCTCATTTTTCTCTTGGATATATCACAATGGTACATGCTAGGCTGGCTTCAGCATGTAATGTTGGTGGTGGTATAGCGGTGAGGAGAGCTGCCTTCCAAGCACTAGACCTGGGTTCGATTCCTGGTTATTGTATGGGAGCTGGCTTTCGACATCCTACAATTCCCTGGAAGACAAGATCCTCCGGAGTAGGAGGAGGAAGAGGAGGGAAGAAGAAAAAGGACCGGGGGAACAGCCAACAGGTGCTATGGTCTACCAGTTAGCATAAACAAGGTTTCATTTGCAATTACTTTAAGTTTTAATTTTGCGAAATTCCGGCGGAAATGTCATAGCAACGGAATTTAGCGCTGGCGGAATCCTTGAATTCCGGCGGAACGGAATTTGTTCTTTCCAATCATCCCTACTCAAGCGCTGCAGCCACTGAGACACGCTCCAGAGGCCACCCTGTAGTCTTAGGGAGTCTTGCCTTGAACTCCTTACTGAATAGGTACTGACCCTAGCCAGGATTCAAACCCTGGTCTCCTACATCAAAGGCAGTGCCCTGAACCAGTACACTATCCAGCCACTATTTTACTGTACTCTGCAATGAAAGTAAGGGTTTTTACACACAAGGGGTGTCTTTTTCTCATATTTTAACATTTAAAACATAAATGAACTAAGCTTTTTGTTTTATTTGTCAGAATTGAAATCATGTTTTCTGATATGAACCCATCTCAGCTGGTTACCTGTTGAAAATATGTCATCCCAGGCTTCTGTATGGTTTTGCCACGATTTTGTGTTAAACTGCTTATGAAGGTCGGCTGAGGTTACAATGAGAGGACCTAGGTATTCCATCATCTGTAAAAATAACAACAACATGCACATTAACCTACTAGATGTACATTATATAAAATTGAGCTTACTTAATTACAAGGATAGGAAAACTAATACCTAGTTAAAAGAATTATTCTTGCCACACACTGTCATGGAATCTGGTATCCTCTCTTTTTTCTTCTGTGTTAATCCTCAGGGCTGGATTTTTGGAAAGGCCACAAAGGCTGGGCCTTGGGCGCCTGCAGGCCAAGGGACATCTGACCATGGAAAATAGGATTTGCTACATATGACTGAGAAGGCTGAAATGGGGAACATGTGACAAAAGGGAAACTGATGCTCAATGGAGTTTTCATGAAAGAAAGAGGATGCTGCTCAACTAAGAAATAATTAATTTCTTCCATGTTTTTCGTATGATTCCCATTAAAATGCATTTAGAATAAAATATTTGTTAGCATAATTTATGAACCAAACAAAGTCTAATTGGTGGCAAAAAATAAGATATAGATTATTTCTTTGTGATAAGTAGGATTACAGTTATTGGCGAATGAATGGGAGGAGTGCTGTAAGGGGAAAATTGGTTTGGTCCTTAAAGAGAATCTGTACTCTAAAATTCTTAGAATAAAAAGCATACCATTCTATTCCGTATGCTCTCCTGGGCCGATCCTTGCTGTTTCTGCCACTCCCTGCTGCAATGCTGGTTTGTAATTAACAGTTTTAGGCAGTGCTTACAAACAAAAGACTGGCTTCTAACCAGAGTATCATAGGCTGAGAACTAGCTTACTGTGTGACTCATGCAGAGCTTGGAGGGTGTGTGTAAGGCTTCTGCCAATGACAAGCAGTGCTGCACATTCCACACATTCCAGCCTCAGCTCGACAGACACGACAGATGAAAGGAGATAAGATTTATTACAGAGACAGTGCAAGTAGGAAAGGCTGCAGTAAGACAGACCACATTAGAACAGTAATAGGAACTTATAGGACAGAAGAAATAAGGCTCAAAATTTTGTTACAGAGTCTCTTTAAAGGGAGAAAACCCTTAGTGGTTAACTAGTTAAAATGGAATTGCAACCACACAAGTGCTAAATTAGTGATCTTTCAGCTGGGTTTATACTGGGGCAAAAGCCACATTGGATGTGATATGTAATGCATATGATGAAGCATGTCGTTTATGGAAAATATGTTTCATTACCACAGAGCATGGCTTGCATTATGCCAATGGATTCTGTGTCACACCACACCACACATGCTGATGTGAACAGGGACGGACTGACCAATCCAGCACTTGGGCATGGACCAAAGGCCTGAGGTCAGCCGGAGGCCTGCCCCCGGTGCCTCTCCAATCTGGAGGTTTGGGTGCCATGCTGCTTGATTTGAGCGCTGGCTTTGGTGTCGCCGGGGCCCCCCGCCTGCCCTGCAGAATTGAAAGCAGGGCTAGTTGGCACAGATACTTTAAGTACTTACGTGTTCAAACCTCTAGCACCGCCCCTCTTACTGCTCTCTGTGCCTCTGGTGTCCTTTCCCCATGGTTTCGGCGGCGCCTCATATGACGTCATAGGAGGCGCTGCAAGCTGGAAGATAGGATGCTAGCGGCTAACAGAGAGCAGTCAGTACTGCTGCTTGCTGGAGCCTGCCCTGAAGCACGTAAGTATCTGTGACAAGCCAACTAGTCCGCTAGCAACACTGGGGGGCCCCTCGGCACCACTGCCAGCACCCAAACCAAGCAGCACCCAAAACGCCAACCCAAACTAAGCAGCCAGCAGCCAAACCAAGCAGCACCCAAACCTCCCACTCAAAGCAAGCAGCACCCAAACCTCCCACCCAAAGCAAGCAGCACCCAAACCAAGCAGCACCCAAAACTCCCACCCAAACCACCCGCCCACCCACCCAGCACCCAAACCACCCTCCAACCCACCCAGCACCCAAACCACCCTCCAACCCACCCAGCACCCAAACCACCCTCCCAGCACCCAAACAACCCTTCTAGCACCCAAACCACCCTCACACCAAGCACCCAAACTACCTTTCCAGCACCCAAATCACCCTTCCAGCAGCCAAACCACCCTTCCAGCAACCAAACCACCCACCCAGCACCAAAACCACCCACCAACACCCAAACCACCCTCCCAGCACCCAAACCACCCAACCAGCACTCATGTGTGGGAGCTAACGGCTCTTGCATTTCATGTGTGGGAGGAAATGATTATTGCATTTCCTGTGTGGGAGCTAACAGTTCGCTAACAGTTCTTGCATTGCATATGTGGGACCTAACGGTTCTTGCATTTCATGTGTTTAACTAAGCAAGATTTCAGGACGTAAATTTCACGCCCTAATTGGCCCCCCTTGCATTTCATGTGTTGGAGGTAATGGTTGCTACATTTATTTATTTGATGGTTATAGTGGCTTCATTTGCCTGTGTGTAGGAGGAAACTTGACTACTGTCTCAGAGCCACAAAGTTACATTATTTAGCTCCATGGGCCCCCTCCTGTGCTCCCCCGCAATAGACAGTTGCCGCAATGTCTGCATTGTACAGGGCTTGATAATCTCCTATTGCCCGGGGGCCCAATGAGTTGTCTAGATGTGAATGCACCATTGCAATATAATTGCATTGCGTTACCAATGTTATTATATTGTCCGACACAATGCACCACAGTGCCCCAGTGTGAATATAGCCTTCAGCAGCAACTGTCAGTATGTTTCAGTATGAGGTTGCAAATTTTTATCTTTTAATAGTAAACAATTTAAAAAGTTCTAGTCCAGGTTTGCAGGATCATTTAAAGTGGAATATAACCCTGTATTTCAACTTTGCTCTAAAACATTATTTACAGTATATTACATGCAACCAGCATTTTTTTTTTTACTAAACCAGCATTGGAAGGGTTACACAGAGTTTTAAAGTTCCTGGAGATTTTTGCAGACGCATCCGAAGCTGAAATAGATACATTTTGTTTACATAAATGTATCTAAGTGTTGAATGTTACACACTTTGGCTGTCCTCCAGCTCAGTCAGAGAGAGTGAGTCACATTCAACACTTAGATACATTTATGTAAACAAAATGTATCTATTTCAGCTTCGGATGCGTCTGCAGAAATCTCCAGGAACTTTAAAACTCTGTGTAATCCTTCCAATGCTGGTCTAGTAAAAAAAAATGCTGGTTGCATATAATATGCTGTAAATAATGTTTTAGAGCAAAGTTGAAATGCAGGGTTATATTCCGCTTTAAGATTTCACCTCTGTAGCTTCTTGGACGTCTCTGAAAATGCCTTAGTACATCAGGCTCAGTGACTAGCATTATTTTGTTATTTTTTATTTGCATGTGGGAGGAAACCCACGCAGAACATACAAACTCTTTGCAGATCTTGACCTGGCTGGTATTCGAACCCAGGACCCAGCGCTGCAAGGTGAGAGTGCTAACCAGTACACCACCACTAGAACTGGTTGTGCTGCCTTATTTGTGACTGATTTTCACCACACACTACAATCTGTTGCAACTTCCCAGTGTATCATTTTCTGCAGCAAGGCCAATGGGTTTTTTGAGTCCAGGCAATGCCATGAAAGGAGAGCTATTCCAACTAGTGTAAAAAAGAAGAAACTTATGAATGGACAGATTGAGGAACTGTTTGTCTTCTCATGTTGATGAGTTCCTCTTTTGTAACCTGCTGGTAGGAAAGGGCACTTTCTTTTCAAGCTAAAATTCTGCAGTAAATAGAGTATAGGAATTGTACCTTTTTTACTGATTTTATGAACGTAAGGGCCTCTTCTGTGCAAGTCTCCTGCAGAAGTCCACATCTCTCATCATACAGGACTGAGCAAATTACTGGAAAAGAATGTAAACATTATTTATAGCTACACATCCACATAATGCACTAGACTTTTTTTTATATGTTTACTTACCTTCATATGAAAGTTTATTCAATTCAAAATACAAATTATCAAATTTTCCATCTTGGTCACATCTCTGGCTAATATATGTGATAAAATCCTGCAATACCTGCAAAAATATATAGAAAGTTAAGCTGTATAAATGTAATTCCACTAGTGTAGTTTGTAGCTGAAACTAAAGCCCCGTAGATGCACTAAATTCAATTTGGCTGAGGTGGCCAATAATCCACCAGTGACCCCCGCCCGCTGCTCGGTCAACAATCTGCCAGGCAGATCAGCTTGTTAAAGCGATGGCCAATATCTTTGTTGGTGCCGTTCACCCTGCCCAGCATCTGATGTCATATCTGTGCAGCTCCATCAGCCCTTCACTCCCATATTGCAAAAGAACGCATTGTCATATGTATAGCTGACTCTGAGTCTGTACAGCCTTGGCCCGGTGATGCCGCCCGAGTGATTGGGCCCTAATCCCCATTGGGGCACTAACAATCAAGAGTGTGTATGGGTCTTTAGTTTCAGTACCCAATAGGTTAGTGGTTTTATGTATAAATTAATTCATACAACACTGTTACTGTTGTAGTTACATATCTGTGTACACTAGAGCAATTGTAAAGGTTCCACGCTTGACATATCTGTTTAAAATAATGGATGGTTGGAATTTTAAAGGTGTAACTCTGCTTTCACAAAGAAATAAAAGGTCTCCAGCAGATCGACTAAATATTTAAACAAAATATATTAGGGCCCGTTTCCACTAGCTCGGAAACCGGTCCGAATCCGCAGAGTTTCCCCGCAGGCAAATCGAGTGGGGAAATTCTGCCATAGGAAACAATGGCGCCGCTGGCCGAATCGCTATTGCCATCAGTTTCCACATGGCACGGCTTATGGGATTTGTCAGCGTTCCTGCAAAAGAGGAAGTGCCGCCGCGCGTCTCCCAGCCATGTGCGGCACTAGTGGAAACTGGCCCTTATACTAGCCTACCTTTTGAGCTCTGGATATCGCCATACAAGGTACTGGAATTACATCTAGAAAGTAAGTGTACGGAAAAAAAATATGCCACCCTCAGTATCCCTACCAACAAGTTTCAGCATTCCCATGTACAATGAATGTGACAGTGTAGTTGCATATCTATGTTGTTCTGGATTTTTATTTAGAGTCATCCTACATAAATTGGTTGTACTCGATGGATATATGTCTTTTTTTAACCCAAATAACTATGTAACTATGTACACTGTATGCACTTTGTTGCATTTTGCAGAAGGTTTGTATTCCACAAAACACAAGGGCACTGTGATTGTCATAGAAATTGTGGTGCCCCTTTTTCATTTCATAGTGTGATTGCATTTAACAAATAAAAACTCCACTGAGACATGTATCTTCTCAGTTCTCAAGTGTTTTCCTCTGTTCTTCAACTTTACAAAATCATCCCCATAGTCTGTGGTATGTATACATGTTACTACTGCAACAAAATACAGAGTATTCCATTCCCATATGTTTGGGAAGGGCATTGAGGCTTTCTGCACTACTTAGACATTGTAAGAACAAGGGTTGTGGCACTTTTTGAGCTGAAAATGAAAAAATAGATAGCAAGCTGTACATACAATCAGAAAAACATAGCAGTGTGATTCCTCCAGACTGAACTGAACATTACATTATTATTCAAGATGGCAGTTTTTAGCACTAGCTGCTGTGACCTCAAGGGACATTGTAATTTTCAAATAGATGGTATTACCTTGGGTCATAGATAGATACGATAAATATTGATTAGTTACATGTTATGCCAGACTTTAGACAGACTTTAAAATGCTTATTATAATTTCACAGCCAAGAGCCAACATAAAATGATTTTGTAATAATGAGAAATATTTATTGCTATTAGGATTTAATGGACTTTTCAATGATGATAGTGGAGAGACAAATGAGAATCATTAGCACTGGGTGGCCAGAGTCTTCAGCTCATCAAGATTATCATTATTATTATTTAGACTTATATAGCATCAACATCTTCCACAGTGCTGTACAGAATACATAGTATTCTCATTTAACTGCCCCTTAAAAGGGGGTTACAATGTAATCCTATCATAGTCTAGGGCCAATTTTAGGGGGAAGCCAATTTACTTACCTGTTTGCTTTGGGGAGTGCATGGAGGAAACCGAAGTGCCTGGAGGAAACTCTCACAGACACAGAGAAACATACAAACTCTGTGTAGATTTGCAAACTCTGTGCAGATAGTGACCGTGGGATTTCTCTGGGCACTACAGTTTCCTTCCACAACCCAAAAACATTCAGATAAGTTAAATGGCTTTCCCCTAAATTGGCCCTAGAGTATTGTAAGATTAGAGAGTGAGTCCCTGTGAGGAGCAGCCAATGCTCCATTTGAGGTCTGCAAAATATGACAGGGAACCAGATCCACTTACTTTGTCTTGCTCACATCCCCTCTTCCAAACCCTGGTGAACTTTGAACACTTGCTAGTGTCATTGCTTGTCTTAGAAATGCACAACAATCCTGCTAATCTATGTTTCTCTCATTGAATGGTGTGAAAGAGAAATCACCTCATTAATCTTTACATCCATTTTTGATATCTCTTTAGGCTTCATGAGATGAGTTTGCACAATCCTTCTCATATGATACCATTCTTCTCCTTCCCTGCAAAGTGATCACATACAGATAAAGATGTGTATGACTATTGCAAAAAAAGAAAGAAAGAAAGAAAGAAAGAAAGAAAGAAAGAAAGAAAGAAAGAAAGAAAGAAAGAAAGAAAGAAAGAAAGAAAGAAAGAAAGAAAGAAAGAAAAAAGGATGGATGGATGGATGGATGGATGGATGATTGGGTGGATGAGTTAGTGGATGGATGGATTGATGGATGGATGGATGGATGGATGGATGAATAGGTGAGTGGGTGAATATATGGTTGGTGGGTAGGTGGGTGAGTGGATAGATGGGTGAATTGAAAGGTGGGAGGGTGTATGGGTGGCTTAATGGATGGGTGGGTGATTATTAAATGGATGAGTGGGTAGATGGTTGGTTGGTTGATTGGATGGGTGGATGGATAGATGGGTGGATGGTTGATGGATAGAGGGATGGGTGTGTGGATGGATGGATAGAGAGATGGGTGTGTGGATGGATGAATGGATGGATGAATGGATAACTCTTGGATTAATGGGTGGGTGGATGGATAGGTGGGTGGTGGGTGGATGATTTGGTGGGTGAATGGTTGAGTGGGTGGATGGGTGGATTAGTGTGTGAATGAATGGGTGGTTGGGTGGATGAGTGGATGAATGGCTTTAGGGATGAATGGATTGGTGACTTGAGTGAGTGAGTGAATGGATGGTTGGTTAGGTAGACAAATGGATGGAAAGGTGAATGGATAAGTGATTTGATTGATTGATTGATTGATTGATTGATTGATTGATTGATTGATTGGGTGGATTGATGAGTGGATGGATCTTGGATGGATAGATAGGTGATTGAATGGGTTGGTAGGTGGATGTTTAAGTGGGTGGATGGGTGAGTGGACTTTGAGTGAGTGAGTGAGTGAGTGAGTGGATGGATGGGTTAGAGAGTGGATGGATGGATGGAAATATGGATGGGTGAGTGGGTGAATGGATGGTTGATTAGGTGGGTGCATGGATGGGTGAATGCATAGGTGGGAGGGTAAAATGGTGGGTGGTGGGCTTCATGGATGGATGGATGAATGCAGGAATTGTTGCTGGATGCGTGAGTTGGTGAATAAATGGATGGGTGGGTGAGTGGTTGATTGGACGAGTGGATGGATGGAAGGATGGATTGATAGGTGGATAGGTGCATGGATGGGTGGATAGCTAGGTAGGTGAGTGGGTGAATGGGAGAGTGGATGGATGGGTGAGCCAATTTAAATATATTTATTAGTTTTGGACAGCACAGTGTGGAATTAAGATTTCTTTTGTGTGTAATTACTGTCCTAGGGATTGGTTTATGGTACTTTTTCTGGTGTGGAAAACATACCTACCTGCTCAAAGACAGAGATTTCAACAAATACAGGTTTTTGTTTTCTTTTGCAGAGGACGGAAAAATATTGTTGAGTCTGACTTTCATTTCCTATCCCTGGGAGTACCACAGGATGGGACTTTCAGTTTTGATATCCTAGCCAAAAATTTTTATGCAAGTCCCAGGGACATGGTTGTTTATCTTTTTCCAGAATATCCAAAACTAAAGATGAGGAAAAAAAAAACTATTCTAGTGATAGTCTTGAAGTAATACCCCATTGTTCTCTCATAATAGAGACTGTGCCTCCGTGACTATGGAAAATACATTTGCCTACCCCATTGTGCATGAATAGTAGTGCTTCAGTTATAGAAGGAGTCTATTGTTGTTGCTAAAAGGTAAGCTGCAAGACTAGCTACTTACAGTCCCCTTCAGTTGCAGTCCGTATTTTCACTAGCAACGAGGACTTATTGCTTCCCCTCAGCTAAAATGCATCCAACAAATATGGAAAGGGCTCCACCCATGCACCACATCCCTAAACGTATTTATTTCCCTAAAAATTGTAATCTTCTCTTATGTATACCCACTTTTTCAAACTCAACAAAAATTCAAGTAAACAGACATAAGGATGCAAGGATCTTGGACAAAATGTATTGCCAAACAGAGTCTTTGTTTACATACAAACTGGCCAATCAGAGGTTTGTTTTTCTTGAAGGTGTTGCTTAATGGGAAAGAGTTGTTTCAAAGTTAAACAAGCCTCCCTTGGTGTGGTTCCTATTCTATTAAAAATTGTTATAAAGATATGTCACAGCTTCAGGAGACTTTTTGTAATGTACTGTTATTAAAAGGAATACCATATTTCTTTTTCAATTTGCAGCTGGATATATATTTTCCAAAGTGAACTGAAGCTGAAATTTCACTTTTCTGCAGGATGTGTACTCTTTGTGGGGTATGGATTTCTTAAAAACTTCCACTCTTGCTTCTCAAGTAAGATAATGCACAAAGTAGGAGCTTTGTTGCTAATTGGTCACACCTGGACTAATCTATTAACTAGCAACAATCTAGGACATAACCAGTTTACAGTTATAAATCTTGTGAAATATCTGTGTTCTACATATACATGTTTGATATGCTTACATGCAAGCAAACTGAAAAAAAATGTGCTTTGTTTGTTTCCCCCATTAATGACTGCAGTGAACAGAGCAGAGTTGGAGGAATTGCCCTTTTCTTAGTAATAGTGGAGTTTCCCTTTAAGACAAAAGCCATCATCATCCTCTTCCAATACATGTTGTTGCACCACAGTGACCATAGCAACCCTTCTCTGTTGAATCTGGGCTGTTTTATACACTGGAGCCTTATCTTGAGAGAAATAAAGATGAGGTTTCCTCTGGAGTTGCATATAATCAACATTTTGGAGCTGGGATCCATAGATCTGACAAACAATAGATTATTGATGTGCTCTTTTCAATTACTATCTTCTGTCATATTGGTGGACTAGTGTACACTTGTTCATTCTGGCTTCACCCTAATACATGGGAGTGAATTATGGATGTGAAATGTGCAGACAACATCTTATAAAGCTGACTACAATTTAACAAAGACAACATTTTTATCTTAATACCAGTCTAGGTTGACATTAATAAATAAGTCTGAATTTATTTGTATTAATACTGTAAATGTATTAACCTATAACTGTAATTACACTGTGGTGATTATTTTAGACTACAGCCATCTACCTGCAAAAAAAAGTAAACACAAGAAAATATCCATTGTCTATCAAAATATTTCCTAATGAGATACATCTATGTATTAATATACACACAGTATCTGAACTATGAATATGATGTATACTTACAATGTAAGCAGACCAAAAGCTTCCCCTCTGTGCTCTCTGTACAGTCTCCAGGGTTTAATCTCCATTCTCTTGGGATACATGCTTTCTCTTCTTAAAAAGGTTTCTAATAAAACTGGGTCTCCAATTTGTACTGACTTAAAAGATCCCAGGTTCATCTTGAAAACTCCACCAAACTGCTGATGGTATTTTAGCTAAAGAGCATTAAAACAGCAATTACCATTTTTTTATTGGTTTAAATCAAAAACTCATCATTCATTACATTGCTAATATTTGTGAACTGTAGCATATAAAGTGTAGTGTAGTAGTGTAGTGTAGTGTGACGTCTATAATAACATTATTAATAATAATAGCAGCATCAAGTAATAGTAAAAAAGTAGTATTAGTATTTGTCCCAGTGGATTATAATTGGTAATAGAAGTAAAACTAAAGATACATTTTAGTAAAACGCATTAGTGACATTGGTTGCAATAACAAGTTCAGGCTACATATTTACCATAATCTCATGCTGATTTTGCAAACCTCCATTCCAAAGAAGATTTAGGAGGCTTCCAATGCCTGGAAGGTCAACTGGACCTGGGATGGAAGAAAAAGGTAAATGTCTTCTTGTGTGGCCAACACATTTGGCTGGTGTGTGAAAAAATGCCTTAGATATGAAAGTTTCAGGTACATTTAGAGGCAAGAGCAATGAAAAAGTCTTCATAGTAGATGTAATTGTTCAACAAGCTATAGACAAAAGTATATATAATGCTGAATTCAATAGTTATCTATGTAGACTATATGCACATCATAAATCAGCAAAGTGTATAAACGCTTGTTGGTATAAACTCCTTTATATGGAGTAGCTCAGAAAAGGGAATACAGTAGTCTGCAATATCATTGGCTGACAGTTTTGAGGGGACGAGCTTTAAAGTGTTTGAAAAGACTAGGAGACTGTTTACACTGGGATAGTAAGACTTTTTTTCCTTTGCTAATTAAATAGATGGACAAGGTCAATAGACTGATGTTCAAGTGCACTTCTTACTATTCTTGAAACATCCCAAGGGGGCAGTATCTTGCTAATACAAATATGCACATCTTCTACCTGGTTACATAAGCCAGTTTATTATTCAGTAAAATTAAAAAAAAATCCTCATGACCATTATATGCGTACTGTACATAGCATAACACATTTAAAAGTTGATCTTTGAATGCACAATATCAACCTATGTTTTAAAAATGAAAATACTAGCATGGTATTTATACGGTTTAGCTATCTAATATGTTTACTTTATACAACATTTGTAATGTGGTGCAGGTTGTGGAAAACATGCCCTTGTTGTAAATCATAAACTTTTCATAGCTATTTGTAAAACTATCGACAATAGATGTCAACAGCTTCAAGACTGGCTTTCTAAATAAAACTGATGCAAAAAAAAAAAAAGAAAGAAAGAAAAGAAGACGAACCCTGTGAACCATACGGCCTTTGTTAGCAGCACAGCAGTTCTCAAAACAGCACTCCACACAGATTCCATGGCTTGCTCTGAGTCCACTGCTGCCTGTCTACCACACTTTCTGTATATAAATCACTAATTCGGTCTATAATAAAACTGGGGCATCTCTTGGCAACTAGACATTCTCTTCAGTGACAGTGCATTTGGTATTCTTGGCCAGGAACACTGCATATGTTCTAAATTATGTCACCAAGGCAATATAAACTCAATTTTGTTGATTGCTTCCTGGTTGCTGAATGTTGTCCCTGTTATTGTTCAGCTTAACAACATCAAATTCCTATGTATTGCAGAACTTGGAAATCTAGAATTGGATATATGTACTGTTCACTGTGCACAATTTGGAAAAGTTTTAATCTCTCAGGTCTTGCAATGGCCAAATAAATCATATGCATCACTGAGCAGGGTCATGGTGTCCTATCTGAGGTGAAACATACCCCGCACATGGATTTTGACCTACAATTTCGTGAGTATAAGCATCCTATGGACATTTTACACCAACTGTTTTCCAGCCAAAATAAATAAACTCCTGGGCCACAATACAGTAAGGGGAGGTCTGGTGAAAGCATCTCTAAATTACATGAGCTCCCCATTGGGCCAACTGGCATTCCCATTGGTCAATTGGTCTGCTCTAGCAGCAGATTAAAAAATGCTCTATAGTGGTGCTCCTCCTTCTACTGGATTGCGGTGCTCCTTTTACTGTATTGCAACCTGAGAGGGGTCGGTAGTGGCAGTGCTACATAATTTCACCTATTGATCATTATGCTTACCGATGGGATGTCTGCTCTTCCCAAAGAAAGATTAAGGATCCGTCAATCAGAGGTAAAGTATACATTTTTATTCCAGGTTAAAAATAAATAAACATTTGTTAACATCTTAACAGCTGCATTTTTTAGGCTTCACATGGACTAAAAAAAAGTAATGCCTTACCTCTGACTGATGGATCCTTAGTTCTTCCAGGGAACTGGACCTTTCTTAGCCTCTCAAGCCAGACCCCTTCCACATCCAAGGTCATAATAAATGGTGTATCACATGTCCTGCTACTTACCATACAGGTGAGAGACCCAATCATTGCATTTTTGTTTCTCCATTAATGCAAAACAAAGAAGGAAACAAGACTATCCATTGACAAGGTAGGAATCAGACAATAATAGGTGCCACAATATTAAGTAAGTATGACATTTTATTTAAAACAACATATCTTCAATCATTAAAAACTAATACAAAAACTATTAACATTTTCTAGAGGTGGGGGTTACTATACTGCTTCAAAAGTGTCCCTAGCATAAAAGCAATAAAGTGACTAGTGTTAACATGGTGAATTGCAATTTCATCTCAATACAATAATTAATAAATGGTATGAAAATGGTTCACTTTAATAAAGTCCAGTCCACAATGCCAGTAGCAAGGTGGATGCAAATGCCAGTCACAATCATGCCTCTCCTTTGCAACAGCACTGAATACCCTTTGCAAGGCAGGCTAGAACCTTTAGAGCATATTCTGCCACTTGTACATTTTGCACACCCACAAATCCACTGTTTTCACTTTGGAAGCTATAGATTGTTAACCTTGTTTGCCTGAAAAAACTCTGCAATGCATCTGTTAGACATCACCTGGTGGTGAGCACAATGCTGTTCATTGCTTCCTATTTGTTTGGCATGGGTTTCAGATCTGCAAGAATTAATATGTGCATTCCTGTTGCTGGATAGTTCTCCCATTGGACAATTGCTAGTTTGGATGCCCCTATCTTCCTCTTCTCCTGTGCCTTAGATCCCCTTTCTTTTACTTCCTTCCTACCCTCTTCCTCCATGCATGGATGGAAACATGTGTTAAGGAAATATAAAGTCTTGGAAACTTGTTTTGTTCTCTCTTGGCCAAGTCCCTGCCCTGTGGCAGCATTAGCCATTATTCAGGTAGAACTGCTAGAGAGACTTAGAGAATATCAGCTCTTCCTCCTCTTACTGGGATATCATCTTCCGGTTGGTGAGTTGCCTAAATATCTGTGCCGATTGGCAATCAATTGGAATGGGGTCACTGATGACTGCTTGATCAGAACTGACCGTTCAGGTTGCTTCATCATATTTTGGAAATATTTTTGACAGATTTTCATCTGCATATATTTGGCAACATACTCCATGGTTGCTCTCTCTCTCTGTTGCTGGCCTGGCACAGGCACTGCAGCACATATAAATAAGAATCCCAGAATGCAGGGACATATGTTATTGGTGCTGGGCTCCTGTCCTGCCAAGTAAGAAGTGGCTGTGTAAAATCCACCAATAATAAACATAGACTATACCAACCTTTTTTCAGTAACATTTGTAACCCTGGGTAGCTCAGTAAAAAGCAATTAACTATTATCAAGTGCATGCGGCACATTAAGTACATGTTTGAATTGTCAAAGATGAATAGAGATGGCCGAACCTCAGATTTTAGGTTCGCGGACCGCGAACGCGAACTTCTGCAAAAGTGTGCAAACCATAGAACTCAGCGAACCACAATAGACTTCAATGGGCAGGTGAACTTGAAAAACTACAGACACTGTTTCTGGCCGCAAAATTGATGGAAAAGATGTTTCAAGGGGTCTAACACCTGGAGGGGGGCATGGTAAAGTGGGATACGCGCCAAAAGTCCCTGGGAAAATTACGGATTTGACGCAGAGCAGGGTTATAATCCCTAAAGGGCAGAAATCACATTGCATTCCTAAATTGGAGGCATAAAGTGCTTTAAAACATCTTGCGTGTGTATACATGGATCCAGTAGTGTAATTAGTGTACTGCTTCACACTGACAGACCAAACTCACTGTTTAACGCACTGCCGCAAACAGCCGCAAAGGGTTTTCAGTTGACATTCCCAGCCCAGGATATAAACTGTCAGTCCTCTCGGTGGAAATTTTAGTGTAGTGATGGCCGTGCTCGTGCGCATGTTGGCGAGAGTGCGGGCCATGATGATGAAAATTGAAAAATACGTTTGTTTGTTTTTTTGAATAATTGAAAATTCAAGTTACTTATAAAATTCTACAATTTTTTTTCCTGATATATGTTACTTTGATAACTGTGGTAATTCCAGAGCTAATACCTGCCGACAAGAGCTGACTAGATAACCTTGGGCCAATCGCACGTCCCCGTGACGATGCATTCAGATGTCTGACTGCCTTATCAACTTTCAATGGTTCTTTCTCTACCATTGTTAAAGAGAATCTGTACTCTAATATTCTTACACTAAAAAGCATACCGTTCTATTTCTTATTTTCTCCTGTGCCCCTCTGTGCTGTTTCTGCCACTCTCTGCTGCAATCCTGGCTTATAATTAACAGTTTTAGGCAGTGTTTACAAACAAACTAACCAGCTTGTGAAAGGCTCACATAAACAGAGTGTGTGAGTCATACAGAGTGTGTAGGGGGCCTGCAGAGGGTGTGTATCGCTTCTATCCAATCACAAGCAGCCCTGCACATTCCACACATGCAAGCCTTAGCCCGACAGACACCACAGAGGAAAGGAGATAAGATTTATTACAGAGACAGTGCAATTAGGAAAGGCTGCAGTAAGTAAGAGCACATTATAACAGGCATAGGAACTTATAGGATAGAAGAACTAAGGCTGAAAAATTTGTTACAGAGTCTCTTTAAAGCTTACATCTATTTTTTTAAATTACTTTTTCTGCTTTCTGGGCAGTTCCTTCAACAGGAATCTGTTATGGAGGGCAAGTCTGCCATTCCTTCAACTGTGTGATAAACTTTCCATGGTACTTTCTCAGTACCATGGTGACCACGGGTAACGACCGGGGAATCAGGGTTTGATTCCAGTCCAGAGAGGGAGCCACAGATGCAGTGAAAGATATGCACTGACTGGTATAATACAGTGTGCAGTCACACAGTAAGGAGAAGAAGGGTCCGCACTTGTCATGAGAAGTAACCTTTATTAAAAGGACGTATCCATAACAGCCAAGGCAACATCTAAGTAGCTAACATGTTTCAGACTATCTGTCCTTAATCATAGCTAACAATACTTTGGCTAAATGGCCATATACGTAGGAATCCCAGTGCATTATGGCCGCCCATCACTCCACCCAAAGGGGGTAAGGAGCAAATAGAGATGGGCAAATACACTCGGATAACCTACACATGTACCAAATCTACTCGTGTAAAAAACATACAAATATACAAAAATATAAAACACATAAGATAAAATGAGGAACATATTAAATCCCACAAGTCAAGGAAAGCAGTCACACAGATGTAGTGAATGGTATACAGTGACTGGTATAATACAGTGTGCAGTCACACAGATGCCATGAGAGGTATACCGTGACTGGAATAGTACAGTGTGCAGTCACACAGATGCCGTGAAAGGCATGCAGTGACTAGTATAATACAGCGTGCAGTCACACAGATGCAGTAAAAGGTATGCAGTGACTAGTATAAGACAGTGTGCAGTCACACTTTTTCTTTTGTCTGAAAGGTATGCAGTGGCTGGTATAATACAGTGTGCAGTCACACAGATGCAGTGAAAGATATGCAGTGACTGGTATAATACAGTGTGCAGTCACACAGATGCAGTGAAAGGTATGCAGTGACTGGTATAATACAGTGTGCAGTCACACAGGTGCAGTGAAAGGCATGCAGTGACTGGTATAATACAGTGTGCAGTCACAGAGATGCAGTAAAAGGTATGCAGTGACTGGAATAAAACAGTGTGCAGTCACACAGATGCCGTGAAAGGTATACAGTGACTGGTATAATACAGTGTGCAGTCACACAGATGCTGTGAAAGGTATACAGTGACTGGTATAACACAGTGTGCATTCACCCAGATGCAGTGAAAGGTATGCAGTGACTGGTATAATACAGTGTGCAGTCACACAGATGCCATGAAAGGTATGCAGTGACTGGTATAATACAGTGTGCAGTCACAGAGATGCAGTGAAAGGTATGCAGTGACTGGAATAAAACAGTGTGCAGTCACACAGATGCCGTGAAAGGTATACAGTGACTGGTATAGTACAGTGTGCAGTCACACAGATGCCATGAAAGGTATGCAGTGACTGGTATAATACAGCGTGCAGTCACACAGATGCATTGAAAGGTATGCAGTGACTGGTATAATACAGTGTGCAGTCACACAGATGCTGTGAAAGGTATACAGTGACTGGTATAATACAGGGTGCTGAGCCTGGCACAGTACAGCAAGGGTCAGCTGTGACAGACAGGGCTGTAGTATATATGAAGTGTCAGTCACTGTGGCACACACAAAAAAAAACACATCAGAAGAACTTTAGCTCTCAAAAGAACTGTTTTGGGGTTCTTTCAGCAACAAATATAAGCAAGGAGCAAGCTAACAACAGCCTAACTAACTCTTTTCCTATCTCCAGCAAGCTCTGTCCCTTCCTCTCACTATAGCAAGATCAGCAGAGTGAGAACATGGCCGACGCTGCAGTGTTTTTATAGGGGGGTACAGGAGGGAGTGCAGCCTGATTGGCTGCTATGTGTCTGCTGACTGTGATGTCAAAGTTTAGTCCAATGATGTGGTATAGGGGGCGGGTCGAACTCGCTATGTATTCGCGGATCGCCGCAAACGCGAACCACTCAGATTCGCGTGAACAAGTTCGCCAGCGAACCGTTTGGGTCATCTCTAAGGATGAACCACTGTTAGCAGGATAACACCATTGGCACAAATGGCCTTGTCTAAGTGCACATGGCACAAGGACTACCAGAAAAGAAGACCTCAGAAATTGTGTGTGCATTGTAGAGCATCAGTGCATGGTATATCTTGGTACTTTCCTTCTGGCTGTGTGTACTGAATCCTCACTGGGCTAAATATGCTATGCTGAAACGGTTCTCCAGAGTTGTACACCTGTCACTGTCAACTGCTTCAAACTTTTGGGGATATTTTTCAGCTGAGAAAGCAAATAGAGCCTGTTCATAGCTTACCAGTACTAGTTTGCTCTCTGTCTTGGATGAAGAGCAGGTACTTTGAGTTAGCCGTTCTAACTATATCATATTATATACTACCTCCACTCCAGATTGTGTTGATTAGGAGGTTGTAAGGCATGGTCAAAGCCAGGTGAAAAAAATGGCAGGCATAACTGACTTCTTGGAAGCTGTGAAAGTCTATTCCTGCTTGGTTCTGCTGGTGCTAATTGTGAACACAATTTACTACTTTGCCTACCCCACTATAAGACTATTACAGTTGCCCCTTCATGTTCATTTTTCCATGTTGGTCTTTTTAATAGCACTGATCACTAAAAAGACAACACTCTGTGCAATGATGCACTAGCAAACTGTATCATGCAGAATAGTAAAATCAAACCTTTCATTTATAATATATGTATGTGGAATGTTAAGTGAAAAGACAGTGTTCGGTGAAATAATACACTAGTAAAATGCAGACTAGGAAAATGATCTTCTTGTCCTACTATACTTCTTCACTTTATTTTCTTGGGTCCTACACTATCTTTCACAACACACCTTAAGTAAAGGTCTCGTGCTACCATAGAGGCAAATGGGGCAAATGCCCAAGGGTCCTAAAGAGCTGCTTTCCCTCCCTCCACCCCGGTTATCCTCCTGACTTGTGCTCCCCGGAGCCTCTGCAAAGTTTTGTCAGCGTAACAGCTCACCTATTCCACCACGCTGCTCTGTCGATGCTCCTTGTCTTCATCTCCACTGGCTGCCTCTTCTCCATGATCCATTGCATTCCATTACTCATGACACATAACATACATCACTGGGAAGAGTTGTGCATGGACTGTAGCAGCATACCAGACAGGTGAGTTGCTATTCTGACAAAAAATGGTGCAGGGGCCCCAGGGAGCACAGTAAAGTTAAGGGAGGTGATTGCAGTGGTAGCAGCCAGCTCAGGAATCCTGGTGGGCTAATATAAGGAAGAGGGGGAGGGGGTGTGCAGTTTATTGTTATAGATCTTCCTCAGTGTATTTAGCAATTGCACTTACAATGTTTGCGTAAACAGCATTTGACAAAGTGGGTGGGTGACACATTTTCACACTTATCAGTATATATTCAAAAATGTATGGTAATGTATGGGTATGTATGCGAAAATATTTCTTCCCAAAATGCATTGAAGTCAATGGAAAAACACATTTTCAAGAAAGTCCGTATTTTCAAAAAATGTGTATATTACAAAACACCCAGAGTCAAACAAAAATGTGAAAATTTTGATGTGAAAATGACTTTGGCAAAAATTCAAGCTCATTACTACGTGTTACATAAGTCTCTGGGAGACATGTTTTTTTTTTGGAAAACTGTGGTTAGTTTTGTCTCAGGGGTTGTAAATAACAGGTGAGGCAATACACAGTGGCGGCTCTCGCTTCCAATTTTTTGAGGGGGACACAAAGGGGGGATGATGGCTGGCTGGTGGGGCCCATTTGGGTGATCAAAACTTATGGTGAGCTTTAGCTATTGCAAATACCTAAGTGTCATTCAGATACTGTATGTTAATTATCTGAAGATTGTGAGGTATTTATGGCAAACAGATAGGACCCTTGGTTTACTCAACACCTACATAGGCTCAGGCCTACAGTTTTATACAGACCCTATCCTGTTCAGTGTATACTCCTGGAAACACTTAACTGTATGTTACTGAACGGGGGGGGGGGTGGGCACTTGGGGGGCACAGTGATTCCCATGGAGGGCCAGTGCCTAAGTGTAGCGCTGTCCCTGCAATACATAAGTTGTGGAGCTTCATTTTATTTAATATTCTACATTGTGAGGATCTTGGTTAGAGGCTGGAAGGGAATGGCCTAGATTGGACTATGTGCCTATATGCACAGGTGAGATTAGAGGGTGCACTTAAACGTTTTAAAGAGAACCCGAGGTGGGATTTAATTATGTTAGTGGGGCACAGAGGCTGGTTGTGCACACTAAAACCAGCCTCTGTTGCCCCATGGTGTGCCTCCAGGACCCCCCTGCACGCCGCTATACCCCCCGCAGTGCTAGCGACACGTAGCGTGTCGCCAGAACAATGTTTACCTCTGCCTGTCTGTTAGCGCCGCTCCCCCGCCTCCTCCGTATCGGTGCTACTTGCCCGCGTCACTTCCCTCCAATCAGTGGGAGGGAGGGGACGCGGGCGGGTAGCGCCGATACAGAGGAGGCGGAGGAGTGGCGCTAACAGACAGGCTTAGGTAAACATTGTGCTGGCGACACGCTGCATGTCGCTAGCACTGCGGGGGGTATAGCGGCGTGCAGGGGGGTCCTGGAGGCACACCATGGGGCAACAGAGGCTGGTTTTAGTGTGCACAACCAGCCTCTGTGCCCCACTAACATAATTAAATCCCACCTCGGGTTCTCTTTAAAACGTTTAAGTGCACCCTCTAATCTCACCTGTGCATATAGGCACATAGTCCAATCTAGGCCATTCCCTTCCAGCCTCTAACCAAGATCCTCACAATGTAGAATATTAAATAAAATGAAGCTCCACAACTTATGTATTGCAGGGACAGCGCTACACTTAGGCACTGGCCCTCCATGGGAATCACTGTGCCCCCCAAGTGCCCACCCCCCCCCCCCGTTCAGTAACATACAGTTAAGTGTTTCCAGGAGTGCGCAGGGGGGTCCTGGAGGCACACCATGGGGCAACAGAGGCTGGTGTTAGTGTGCACAACCAGCCTCTGTGCCCCAGTAACATAATTAAATCCCACCCCGGGTTCTCTTTAAGGATTGGAGAGTAACAGATGTGTTTTGGAAATGGAATTATAGAGGATGAGATAAGCCTTTGAAAAGTAAAAGTAAAGAGGTAAATCTAATTGTGAATAGAAGCTTAAATGCTTAGAGGAAACTAGTGAAGAGATGTGTAGGAGATAAAGATTGTGATGAACTTTGTAGGTTCAAGCTAGGATTTTGAAGTTGAACCTTTGGGTAACTGGAAGCCAATGAAGAGCTTAGCATTGGTTAATGAACAAGAAGAGAGGTGGAGCAGCTGAGTTAAGTATAGTTTGAAGGAATGGCTTGTTGATTACTTGGTAGACAACAGAAAAGGTTGTTGCACTCATCATACCCGATTATATGTATGCTGGTCCACAATGAATGTGTTCCTACATCATTTTACATCATTAGTGAGAAACATTCTTTTTAGATCTTCCACAAAACACACACACACACACACACACACACACACACACACACACACACACACACACACACACACATACACACACACATACACACACACACACACACATATACACACACACATGCACTCACACACACTTACACACACACACACTTACACACACACACACACACACACACCCATACACATACACACACACACACACATACACACATGCACACACACATACACTGGCGTAACAATAGGGGATGTGACCCCTGCCGTCACGGGGGGTTGGGGGGGCCCTAGGGCCCACTCAGGGACTTTTGGGGGGCAGGAGGGTTTGCAGCATAAGAGGAGAGTGTGACAGATCGGTGGGGAGGGGGAAAATCCCCCCTCCCTCACCTCGGGCTCTCCTCTCAGCGCTCCCCCTCTTACACACACATACACATACACACATACACACATACACACACACACACACACATACACACATGTACACACACATACACACATACACTGGCGTAACAATAGTGGATGCGACCCCTGCAGTTTACACAGGAAGTTGCTCTTAGGGAACGGAAGAGTTCAGGCGAGAATGAGGTAATGTATTCAGTTGCCGCCGCCGCTGCTGCTGCTGCTGCCTGCCCGCTGCCACCAATGATTGCTTGCAGGAGGGGGGGGCGCTGAGAGGAGAGCCCGAGGTGAGGGAGGGGGGGAGATTTCCCCCTCCCCACCGATCTGCCACACTCTCCTCTTATGCTGCGACCCCTCCTGCCCCCCAAAAGTCCCTGAGCGGGCCCTAGGGGGCGGGGGCCCGAATTTTTATTTTCAGGGGGGCCCGGGGATTTCTAGGTACGCCCCTGTACATATACACACACACACACACAAATACACATGCACACTTACACACACACATACACACAAACAAACACACACTCACATACACCAAGCTTTCTAACGCTTTCCTATGTGTTTAAGATTGCCATGGGCAAAAATCGCCACAAAATTAATAGTAGTCCTAAACACGTGAATGACTGCAAAGAGCATTTTTAATGTTTCACTCATTACTAATAGTAATTGTTGATTAAGTTTTCTAAATAATTAATTCTCTTCATATTCATATGCACTCATTGCTCTCATTTTGTTTGTGATCACACAGGTCGCAGAGCAAATACAATTCGTAGGGCTGTAGCTAAATTTCCAAATGAGAATTTGGAATAATGTAATCTAATTAATTAGTTTCAGATCCAGGCGTTTGTTTTGTATGGTAAGATTATTGGACATTAAAGAAGCCTTTTGTCACTGTTTAAAAGTATAAATCCTTTTGATTAGTCTTTCCTTTTTAAGTTTGTTTTCACTCTTAAAAAGGGCATACTTTTCTAAAGACTGGTTATTTGAGGGTGCATATAGTTCAATGCTGCGCTTGCTAAAAATAGCTGAAGATTCTCAGTGAAAACACTTAAGAAAAAACTATTACCATCTGAATTCAGTATAAACATAGAATTAATTTACCTTTTTGAGCACCCAACTCAGTAACCTTGGATGAGTCTTTGTTCTTGGAACTAAAGAGGTATGTGAGAGCTGTACTACTGAACTCACTTGAACCAGCTGTAGTAAAAAGACATGGGAACATGAAGAACAATACAAAGGATTCTTTTTCATGTTAGGAAGACATTTGGAATTGTGAATTCAGAGGCTTTAAGTATTAGAAAAAAAGTTATCTAAGAGCTTTATTTTTAGGCAAAATCAGCCCAATATATCTTTTGCAAAAAAGGTTATATTTAGTCGTGCTCCTATAAAAAGGCACACCATTAATTACTTTAATTAATTTAGAATCTTTAACAATGAAACAAGTTGCTCTTGAGTAGAACTCTTTACCCTATTTTCAGCCGACTGTAGCACCGTGGAAAACAATGAACATTCTTATTTTTCTTGTTCACACAGCTATTGAATGAAACCAGACCGGAAAAATAAATAAACATATAATGTTTACAGATTCACTTAAGCAGATGTAGTCCTATGCACAATGTGCACAAAAAAAGGAGAGGCAGTAAAGGCTATAGGTGATTTAAATCACTACACATAAACAAATATATTCAAAAATTATCAAAATCAGTTTATTAACTGTTATAAAATTGTAACGATCGGTGTCAGCAAGAACAGATTTTCTGATTATTGGTGATCTGCAGTATCACCAATAATACAGATGTTATACCTGATTATGTGGTGATCTGCAGAATCACCAATAATGCAAGTATAGCAAGACACAGGACACCCAGGTGTAAGATAAGTGTTTGGTGCAACAGTAAATATAGATAGAGATACCCACTATCCCAGAGGAGCTGGTAGAAGGAGGTATCTCTAAAGAACACTGTAATCAGTACTTCAGCAGGCTGGAGACACAGATGAGTTAGTGATAGGTTCACCCGAGGAGCGGGTGATGCACAGTAAGACAACATACACTGATCACCCGTGGAGCGAGTGACCCAGACTGCACCGCAGCAGGTGACCACCTGAGGGGCAGGAGATCCAGACAGCACCGTAGTAGCTAGTCACCTGAGGAGCAGGCGATTAAGACTGTATTGCAGCTATCTACCTGAGGAGCAGGTGATTAAGACTGTACTGCAGCTATCTACCTGAGGAGCAGGTAATTCAGACTGTATTGCGGCTATAAACCTGAGGAGCAGGTGATTCAGACTATACTGCAGCTATCAATCTGAGGAGCAGGTGATTAAGACTGTACTGCAGTTATCAACCTGAGGAGCAGGTGATTACTAAACTGAGAATCCCTCACCAGGACTAAGCTCACTGGTGAGGGCAGAAGAGTCAGACAAGCAGGTTCGGCAACACACGGACAGATACAGTACAAAGGCAGAAGACTGAATCAAAGTGAGGTATAAGCTAAGTCGGCAACTAGATCAGATAGGCAAAGGCACAGAATCAAAAGACAGAAGAGTAGTCAAGGCTAGCAGAGGGTCATAACAAATAATAGAATTCAATTAGTACTTTAAGCTATCAACAGAATCTGGCTAAGTGTGGATCCCCAGCTCCTGCTGGTTCTAGCACACTTTCAGATCTGACTAATGGTCTGAGTGCTAACACGTAGCATATGCAACAGCGGACGAGGAACAACTGACAGGCATGTCCTATATATACTGGGAGCGCTCCTTAGCACCGCCCCAGTCACTCAGCCAATCAGGATCAGTGTTGGAGTCAGCTGACCGGCTGATCAGCTGATTCCCCTTCTGCTTGCATAAAGGTCCTGTCTGTGCGCACGCACGCGAGTAGACCTCAGTCTATGTGCGACTGAGGGACCAGGCAAAGTTCCATCATGTAACAGCGCGGTGGAGGCCACTGGCTGAGACGTGGGGACAGCTGCCATGCCGCTCAGCGCTGCGGTGGCCTCCCCCGTATTCACCATAGTCCCAGGCACAACTCCATCATGTACCCGCGCGGCGGAAACCGCCGGCTGAGACGCGGAGATAGCCGCCATGCCGCTCCCTTTTGCGGCGGCATCTCCGCTATGCTTTACAGTACCCCCCCCCCCCCCCCCCGAGGAGTGGAGCCCGGACACTTCTTACACGGTTTTTCAGGGTATCGCACATGAAACTCTTTCTTTAGATCCTCGGCATGCATGCGGTAATCCGGAACCCAAGTTCTCTCCTCTAGACTATACCCCTTCCAATGGACCAGGTACTGTAAAGAATTCTGCACTAATCAAGAATCCAAAATCTTCTCGATCTCATACTCAAGTTGATCGTCAATCATCACAGGGGAGGGGGGGAAGAGAGGAATCCACCTGCACAGCAGGCTTCAACAAGGAAACATGAAATTATCTCACACCTCTCATGCTGGCTGGGAGATCAATCATATATGTCACATCATTAATTCTTTTGGACACCGGGTATGGGCCTACAAATCTGGGTCCCAACTTGGGTGATGGTTGCTTTAACGCCAGATGCTGAGTAGACACCCACACCATGTCTCCTGGAGAAAACTTCCATTCAACAGACCGCCTTTGATCTCCCTGTTTTTTCTGCGTCTGAAAGGCTTTTCCTAGATTCCTTTTTACAAGCACCCAGACTTCCTTCAATGCCCTTTGCCAATCCTCTAGAGCCGGGAAAGGGAGGATGCCACTGGTAAAGGAGAGAATTTGGGAGATCTCCCTGAGACTACCTGAAAAGGAGAAAAACCTGAAGAAGAACTCTTCAGGTTATTATGTGCAAATTCCGCAAATGGCAAGAACTTTACCCAGTCTGACTGGGCATCTGCTACATAACACCTGAGAAATTGCTCCAGGGACTGGTTAACTCTCTCAGTCTGTCCGTTGGTCTGTGGGTGGTAGCCTGATGAAAATGACAAGTCCATACCGAGCTGTTGGCAAAAGGCTCTCCAGAATTTAGACACAAACTGGACTCCCCTATCTGACACCACATTCTCCGGAATGCCATGTAGCCGGAAAATGTGCTGGATGAAGAGATCAGCCAATTCCTGGGCCAAGGGGAGTCCTTTCAATGGGACGAAATGAGCCATTTTACTGAACCTATCAACTACCACCCAGATGACCGTCTTGCCCTCAGACCTGGGGAGTCCATAGACAAATGAGTCCATGGTTCACTTGGCACTGGCAACGGTTGTAGCATACCTACTGGTGCTTGACGAGAGGGCTTATTTCTGGCACACACAGAGCACTCTCTCACAAACTCCTTGCAATCAAGATTTCAGCAAGGCTTGGTGTACAGAGGCGCCAGAGTAGAATAAAAACGCCTAAAAACCGTCCAAAAGAGGGGGATGTCCAGGCGGACCCACCTCCCTCAAAAATATAAAACTCAATTGAGTCACAATACATCAACACAAAAATATTTTATTGAACTCCACTCAGTGCAACGCGCCTCGCAGGTGCGGTCCTGCCCCACCAGGCAAACAGGAGTATAACTCAATGGGTCTAGATGCAGAAGTGAGCGCCTCTGTCAGGACAGAGGCGCTCACTTCTGCATCTAGACCCATTGAGTTATACTCCTGTTTGCCTGGTGGGGCAGGACCGCACCTGCGAGGCGCGTTGCACTGAGTGGAGTTCAATAAAATATTTTTGTGTTGATGTATTGTGACTCAATTGAGTTTTATATTTTTGAGGGAGGTGGGTCCGCCTGGACATCCCCCTCTTTTGGACGGTTTTTAGGCGTTTTTATTCTACTCTGGCGCCTCTGTACACCAAGCCTTGCTGAAATCTTGAGTCCACCCTCGGTGGAGGGGTGCTACCCCGTTTCCTATCTACAGAGAGCGACATCTTAAAAACCTGAGTGGGGTCAGGTTCTAATACTCCCCACCTGCACTTGAAGTGGTTGCCTATGGGTAACCCATGTTTGTGAGTATATCTAAATATTTTGCTTTTAACCACAACCAACTTAACAATACTACACCATATCGGGCTCTCGATTTCTCTTTGTTCTTCCAAGCACATCCTTGCAATCAAGTGCCAAAGAAGGCCACCATACACATCTGGCCAGTAGATCCTGAGTTCGAGCAGCCCTGAGATGCCCTGCATTCTTATGGGCGTGAAACAACTGTAGGAGTTGTAAGCGAAAGAGAAGTGGCACAAACAGTACCCCCTCGGGCTTCCCTTCTGGGATATCCTGCTGGTAGGGCCCTAAGGTAAGCGCCCAATCCTGCCAAATTTCCGTGGCGGCCACCACCAATCTTTGAGGTAAAATGGTCTCAGGGGTTGCTGGCTGAACTGTCTCGGCCTCAAAGCACCTAGATAATGCATCTGCTTTGACATCCTTACTGCCTGGAGTATACGTTATAATAAATCTGAACCTTGAAAAGAACAAGGACCAGCGAGCCTGTCGGGGGCTAAGCCTTTTGGCCCCCTCGATGTACTCCAAATTTTTGTGATCAGTATAAACAGTAAACGTATGTTCTGGACCTTCAAGCCAATGACGCCATTCCTCAAAGGATAATTTAATGGCCAAGAGCTCCCGATTGCTGATATTGTAGTTCCTCTCGGCTGGAGAGAACCTACGAGAAAAGAAGGCACAGGGATGCAGTTTGCCTTGAAGGCCAGAGCGCTGAGACAGCACAGCCCCAACCCCAATCTCTGATGCATCCACCTCAAGGATGAAGGGGAAGGTGACATCTACGTGTCTCAAAATGGGAGCAAAACAAAATAACCTTTTCAATGTAGCAAAGGCAGACTGTGCGTCTGCTGACCAATGGTAAGTGTCAGCCCC
The DNA here is from genome assembly GCF_040937935.1 of Hyperolius riggenbachi. Classification (NCBI taxonomy): domain Eukaryota; kingdom Metazoa; phylum Chordata; class Amphibia; order Anura; family Hyperoliidae; genus Hyperolius; species Hyperolius riggenbachi. The sequence goes on from NC_090650.1 coordinate 287,804,892, forward strand.
TTTTTTGGTGAGGTTGGTGAGGGGTGACACCACAGAAGAAAATCTTTTTGATGAACTTCCTGTAGTAATTGGCAAAGCCCAGAAACCTTTGGAGTGCCTTCAATCCTACGGGTTGAGGCCACTCCAATACAGCAGAGACTTTTTCAGGGTCCATGGAGAGACCTGAAGTGGAAATAATATATCCCAAAAAAGGGACTTTAGTGACTTCGAACAGGCACTTCTCTAACTTTGCATACAAGGAGTTCTGCCTCAATTTTCTCAACACAAACTTCACGTGTTTCCGATATTCTGTCAGATTGGGTGAAAAAATCAGTATATCGTCCAGATACACTAGAACAAATTTCCCTAGAACTTCTCTAAAAACTTCTATGATCAACTCTTGGAAAACGGCAGGGGCATTACACAACCCGAAGGGCATGACCAGATACTCGTAATGCCCGTCAGGCGTGTTGAATGCCGTCTTCCTTTCGTCACCGTCCCTAATGCGAACAAGGTTGTATGCCCCTCGTAAGTCCAACTTAGAAAAAATACTGGCATTGGTAACTTGGGCAAACAAGTCGGCAATCAACGGCAGTGGATAACGATTCTTTACTGTGATCTTATTTAACCCTCGATAGTCAATACAGGGTCGAAGCCCACCGTCCTTTTTCTGTACAAAAAAGAATGCAGCCCCAGCAGGTGACCGGGAAGGACGGATAAAGCCCTTGGCCAAGTTTTCCTTAATGTATTCCTGCATTGCCAGCTTCTCTGGCCCCGACAGATTATAAAGATGACCTCTAGGAGGCATACAACCTGATTTCTGCTCTATGGGACAGTCAAAACTCCGGAGTTTATCTGCTGATTTGAGGCAAAACACGTCAGAAAATTCTGCGTACTGCACTGGCACCCATTTCACCTGAACCTTGGTGACTCAAGCAGCAACTTTCTCTAACCAATGATGATGACAATGGGCTGACCAGCTCTGTAGCTGACCTGGGGCCCAGTCGATCTGAGGGGAGTGTAGTTGCAACCAAGGCATACTGAGGATTATGGTAGAAGTTGCCATTTGCAGGACAAAGAACTGTAGTTTCTCCTTATGTAGAACCCCTATTTCACACAATAACAAGGGAGTCTGGGAAAGAGGCTGTCCACATTGTAACGAAGAGTCATCTACTGCCGTGATCAGAATCTGACGGTCTAACGGGAGTAAGGGAATCCCCAATTTTTTGACAAAGTCATAATCTATAACATTGGCTGCAGAACCTGAGTCTGCAAACGCTTCTGTGGGCGTGGCCCGACCCTCCCAGGTAATGGAGCAGGGAAGGAACAAACGATTATTATTTAGAGGTACCAACGGCTCGCTTAGGGCATTACCTCTGACTAAACCTAGGCGGCAGCGTTTCCCAATTTTTTAGGACAGTTCTGGACAATGTTACCCTCCTCAGAACAATATAGGCAGATTCTCTCTGAACTTCTGCGATTCTTTTCCACTTGAGTTAACCTAGAATGACCGATTTGCATCGGCTCATCTTGTGGTGATGGAGGTGTAGAAGAGGCGTAGGAAATAGATCTTAAAGCGTTTTTCCCACAGGTTAGTTTTTGATAGCAAATGCGGCGATCAATCCGCACGGCCAATGAAATTGCCTCGTCCAGGGATTTAGGCTCAGGATGCCCTAGCATCAAATCAGAAACTGCATCGGACAACCCTGACAGGAAACAATCTAATAAGGCATACGTTCCCCATCTAGCTGACACAGCCCACCTCCTAAACTCTGCGGCATAATTCTCCACCGGATTACGACCCTGCCTGAGAGTCTTTAGCTTCCTCTCAGCCGTAATAGCCACGTCCGGATCATCGTAAATAACGGCCATGGCCTTAAAAAACTGCTGAACTGAGGATAAAGCCTCATGCTCTGCATACAGACCATATGCCCATGTTTGTGAATCTCCTGACAAAAGAGTCTTTATAAATATTACCCTCTGGTTCTCAGATCCTGACAGATTAGGCCTTAACTCAAAATAGGATAGCACACGATTTCTAAAATTCTGAAAGTCAGATCTATGTCCAGAAAACTTCTCTGGTACGGGCATGAGAAGGTCCGTTACTGGAGGGGATCGCACTGCTTCAATAGTCGTTTGAAGTACCTGAACTGTCCCAGACAGTTGGGTGATCTGAGTCTGTTGGGTATTGATAACTCCGGTAAGATCGTTTACCGCAGTGGTCAGGACTTCAACTTGACTACGTAGTGCGTCCATATTGTTTGGTCTGCTGTTCTGTAACGATCGGTGTCAGCAACAACAGATTTTCTAATTATTGGTTATCTGCAGTATTACCAATAATACAGATGTTATACCTGATTATGTGGTGATCTGCAGAATCACCAATAATGCAAGTATAGCAAGACACAGGACACCCAGGTGTAAGATAAGTGTTTGGTGCAACAGTAAATATAGATAGAGATACCCACTATCCCAGAGGAGCTGGTAGAAGGAGGTATCTCTAAAGAACACTGTAATCAGTACTCCAGCAGGTTGGAGACACAGATGAGTTAGTGATAGGTTCACCCGAAGAGCGGGTGATGCACAGTAAGACAACGTACACTGATCACCCGTGGAGCGAGTGACTCAGACTGCACCGCAGCAGGTGACCACCTGAGGGGCAGGAGATCCAGACAGCACCGTATTAGCTAGTCACCTGAGGAGCAGGCGATTAAGACTGTATTGCAGCTATCTACCTGAGGAGCAGGTGATTAAGACTATTGCAGCTATCTACCTGAGGAGCAGGTAATTCAGCCTGTACTGCAGCTATCAACCTGAGGAGCAGGTGATTCAGACTGTACTGCAGTTATCAACCTGAGGAGCAGGTGATTACTAAACTGAGAATTCCTCACTAGGACTAAGCTCACTGGTGAGGGCAGAAGTGTCAGACAAGCAGGTTTGGCAACACACGGACAGATACAGTACAAAGGCAGAAGACTGAATCAAAGTGAGGTATAAGCTAAGTTGGTAACCAGATCAGATAGGCAAAGGCACAGAATCAAAAGACAGAAGAGTAGTCAAGGCTAGCAGAGGGTCATAACAAATAATACAATTCAATTAGTACTTTAAGCTATCAACAGAAACTGGCTAAGTGTGGATCCCCAGCTCCTGCTGGTTCTAGCAAACTTTCGGATCTGACTAAGGGTCTGAGTGCTAACACGTAGCATATGCAACAGCAGACGAGGAACAACTGACAGGCATGTCCTATATATACTGGGAGCGCTCCTTAGCACCGCCCCAGTCACCTGGCCAATCAGGATCAGTGTTGGAGTCAGCTGACGGGCTGATCAGCTGATTCCCCTTCTGCTTGCAAAAAGGTCCTATCTGTGCGCGTGCGCGCGTAGACCTCAGTCTATGTGCGACTGAGGGACCAGGCAAAGTTCCATCATGTAACAGCATGGAGGAGGCCACTGGCTGAGACGCGGGGACAGCCGCCATGCCGCTCAGCACTGCGGCGGCCTCCCCTGCATTCACCATAGTCCCAGGCACAACTCCATCATGTACCCGTGCGGCGGAAACCACCGGCTGAGACGTGGAGATAGCCGCCATAACGCTCCCTGTTGCGGCGGCATCTCCGCTATGCTTTACAAAAACATGTATTTAAAATTATATGAGATGGCCATCCCAGCAAGCAGCCAACCACGTCTCACACACCACTCCATTCATCCACTAGCTACACTGGCCAGAATGATTATGATGCTGGAATGCATTAATGCTCCACAGAGATGTTGAAAATTGTCTCGAGTGCTTCATAAGCTTATATAGTCGCCTTGTGCAGATAGTCCACTAGCTGTAGTCCCATGTGCAAAAAGCTGCTTCAAACATGCATGAATGCCTCCTGTCATGAACATGCACATGACGAAAGAGCAAGAAGTCCACAGATAAGCCAGAAGGTAGCAGATATCCAGTCACAAAGCGTATGTAGAGCGTAAAATGCAAAATGCAAAACAGTTCAATAAAGCGCAGTGGTCTCACCCAATCCTCGGATGCTCCTCGACTGTATCTGCTGCACAATACTCACAATAGATGATATTTTCGTAGACCCTGAAAGGAGGTCAAGATCAGTGTTCTTGGTGTCAAAGTTAGCACCTGCAAGGTGAGCTGCAGCTCCGCCAGATGAGCAGCGTGGCTCCAGTAAGAGGATATGAGGGTGTGTGTGGGCTGTCCGGATAGTTGGCAGGAACCAGGCAGGGTCCAGCAGTACAGCTCCACAAATGGTAGATGGAGGATGATGGGTGTGGGAAATCGCGGAGATCGTCAGCGGTAAGCCGCCTTAAGGGGTGCACAGCCCTAACATGTTTCGCCGGCTTCTGGCGTCATCAGAAGGCATGTCCCTAACTACAACACATGCGTACAAATACACTGATGCAACCAATCAGCTGCGAGGGACGGAAGCGGGAGGCGGAAGTGACACGTGCCCCAAGCAGAGGAAACGAATGCGCTCCACGACTCGCGCGCGCTGGCCCTCCAACCACCCACAAAACGCCCCCCCCCCCCCCCGGGATGAGAGGCCACCTCCAAATCTATAACAACAGTCAAGTAATGAGCTAGTGATCTAAGTCACTGAATATAAGTAAATACCAAGGAGAAAGAGCAACATTTTTACTGTTATAGCATGATGTCCAAAAAGGTATATTGACATCAAATATTGCTAATGTACATCCCATTGCTTTGGGAAACATATTGGGCAGGAATCAGCTTATATAAATGCAGCTCTAAATATATATGTCACACAGTGGGAGGGCAGATGCCAACACAGATCTCGAGTTCAGGGGCACCCATGCAGATAAAAAGAGCAGGAGATAGAATATAAGAGCAGAGTAGAAAATTTCTATACAGGCAAAAAATGCGCAAAACTAAAAGACTTATTGAGGCCCGGGGTCTGACATGCTTTAAGTTCAAAGATCCATCGTGCTTCATGCTGTAGCAACAAACAATCAAAATTGCCACCACGCACAGTTTCATGGACTCTATCAAGTCCTACAAACCGTATTTTGTCACCAGTGCAAATTTGACACTGTCTCACGTGTCGCAGTCGCACAATGGGAGTTAGAGATTCTTTATTACCAATATTTTGCATGTGTTCAGAAATTCGTCATCACAATGGTCTCTTAGTTTTGCCAATATAGAAGGCCCTACAAGGGCAAAGCAATAGATATACCACCAACTCAGTCTGGCAATTAGTATAGTGCTTTAGAGTGAAGGTTCTTCTATTTGGGAGTGGGACCGTTCTGCCTACTCTTATGTATCGACAAAAGGTGCAACCGCCACATGTGTATGTACCAAGAACAAAATACAGTGCCGTCTTGGATTCACACCACCAAAATGACTCTGCAGTAGAGTGTCACGAAGGGACATAGCTCTCCGAAAAGTGAGGGACGGATGCTCAGGAACCACCTGACCAACTACTGGATCATTTAATAGTAGATACCAATGTTTCTGCAGGATACTGCGCAAGGCAGAATGCTGTGTACAGTATCTTGTCACAAAGCGTAATTCATTATCAACCTCTGGCTGTCTCATTGTATCGCGTGGTCTATGACATAAAAGGCTAGAATGATCCTTTCCCTTAGTTCTCTTGAATGCTTTCCTGAGTACCCCATCCCGATATCCTCTGTCTAAAAAACGAGTGCGCGGAAAATCTGCTTGAATTTTGAAACTCACATCAGAGGAGCAATTGCGCCTCAATCTCAGATACTGTCCAGTTGGAATGGAATCCCCCTAATGGTGTGGAAGGGATGGAAGCTGCTGGCATGGAGTAGGGCATTTGTAGCCGTTTCCTTCCTAAATAGATCAGTTGAAATGAGGCCATTTTCCAGAATTGAAATACGGATGTCTAAAAATGAGATCGTAGTCTCATCACAGGCCATAGTGAAGCTCAATTTCCGATCATTAACATTAATTCTTGTCACAAACTGGGTTAATTCCTCGCGTGTACCGGTCCATAAGACGAGGATGTCATCAGTGAACCCGTGCCCCGACAAAATGTGGCACAGGTACAGGTCGAGACCCTCATCTGAGAAAATCGACCGTTCCCACTCCTCTGGGTACAGGTTAGCTATATGAGGGAGCACACGTTGTGCCCATCGCTGCTCCCTGCACCTGGAGGTAGTGGGTCCCATCAAAAACTCCACATCCAGGGACACCAAAATGGTGCCAGGTGGCACCATTAATTCATCTAATACGCACAACAGGCGCGTGGTATCTTTTATATAGGATAGCAAACTCTGCACGTGGGGATAGAGGTGCCTGTTGATATAGATGCTAATTTTTTCAGTAAGGGCGCCTCTACTGGACACGATTGGTCGCCCAGGGGGATCAACCAACCGTTTGTGCACTTTGATTAAGCTATAAAATGTCGAAGTTATTGGGTCAATAACCTTAAGTATTCAACCACATGCGTGTCAATAACCCCACTTTTAAATGCATCATCGACCAGCACCCCCAGCTCCACACTACATCTCATGAGCCTGGACGGGGAGACCCTCCGGTAGCACCCCGGATGCTCCAACAGCTCAAGGCACATCTTACGGTAATTTTATGTAGTCATTAGGACGACATTACCGTCCTTATCGGACGGTTTAATTGTCCAATCTGATTTCTCCTTGAGCCAGGATAGCGCCTCCATCTCCTCCACACTCAAATTAGGGGGGACAGTATTGCCCTGTATGTTCAACTGTGAGATGTCACGTTCCACAGCCCGTATGAACATTCTTAATCCTGCATTTGTAGTGGGGGGGGGGGGGGGGGGACCGACGTGACTTACAGCAAAACTGTTAATGTCAGTATATGCATGACTCCTCTGTGGGCCGGCTGAGGACTGGGACGGAAGTGCTACCTTGTCCGCGGCCCCCGACCAGTCATCAATCTGTCCCTCTGCAAACAGGGCTTCAAGATCCTCCAATGTATCTAAATCACTACTAGTGAGTCCAGATTTAGGGGAGACTTGTTGAGGCTGTTGTTTGCCACGAAAGGATTTAAACAGTAACTTATGACAAAACAGTTGAAGATCAACTACAAATTCAAATTTGTCTAACTTTTCAACAGGGCAATATCCCAAACCTCGACTCAGCAGAGACTCCACTGCGGTCGGTAACTTAGTGCCCGTTAGATTGATTACTCATAGACTGTCTTTGTCCTTTGTGGCAACTCCAGCACTTAGTTTTATCTTGGCCGATAGGGAGCACGTATGGTCTTCTCCTAAAGGCCCGATTGATCTAAAAAACACCCGGTATCAGTGCAGTTTCTAGGCTAAAATGCACCCAGGGCAATGGTGTAAAAATTGCAGCCCCCCCAGAGCAAGGTATGGGTGCCCGCAGTATAGGTTAGCCAGGTCTAGTTGCACTTAGTATAGGTCCCCCCAGTATACGTAGCCAAGAATAGGTACCCCAGTATAGGTAGCCAGCTATAGGTCCCCCCAGTATAGGTAGCCAGGCATAGGTGAGCCAGTATAGTTGCCCCCGGTATAGGTTAGCCAGGTAGGTGCCTCCAGTATAGGTAGCCAGTATAGTTGCCTCCAGTATAGGTTAGATAGGCAAGCACCCCGGTATAAGTTAGATAGGTAGGTGCCCCAGTACAGGTTAGCTAGGTGGGTGCCTCTAGTATACGTAGCCAGAATAGTTGACCCCAGCATAGGTTAGATAGGTAGGTGCCCCAAGTATAGGTTAGTTAGGTAGGTGCCTCCAATATAGGTAGCCAGTATAATTGCCACCTGTATAGGCTAGCTAGGTAGGTAAGTGCCCCCAATACAGGTTAGATAAGTGCCCCCAGTATAGGTTAGATAGGTATGGAGAGGAGAGACGAGATGAAGCCAGCACTGCGATTAGGATAATTTATTCCAAAGATAATGGTAAAACACTTACAGTCAGCAAGGGTCAGATGCAATGCGGAAGAGGTCTTCATCACAATGGGGAGAACAAGCGCTAGCAGCGCGAAACGGACGTCCGCAGCGCAGGGCTGGCCCTAGACTTTTTGCCGCCTGAGGCAAAATAAACCCCCCCCACCCGCGGGTGGGGGGGGGGGGGGCACTGAGCTGGAGGGGTAGCAGGCAGGAAGGGAGTATTGGGCCTAGCGGTGGGGAGGGGGGTCGGACCCCCCCTCCCTCACCTGGGTCCCCCGATCTGCGCTCCCCTCCAGTTGTAAATAGTTAAGTACCAGTGGCAGCGTATAAATTGAGAGGCAACGGGCGGGGATCACTCACCTTTTCCGCGTTCCAGCGAGCGCTCCACTGACGTCACTTCCTGCAACGCCGCCCAGTAAGTGGGCGGCGTTGCAGGAAGTGACGTCAGTGGAGCGCTCGCTGGAACACGGAAAAGGTGAGTGATCCCCGCCCGTTGCCTCTTAATCTATACGCTGCCGCTGGTACTTAACTATTTACAGCTGGAGGGGAGCGCAGATCAGAAGAACCAGATCCAATACCCCCTTTCTGCCCGCTACTCTTCCAGCTCGGCGGGCGGCCCCCCACCCACGGACAGGCGGGTGCCGCCCCCCAGATGTGCCGCCTGAGGCAAATGTTTCACCCCGCCTCATGAGCGGGCTGGCCCTGCCGCAGCGGGACATAGACCTGGCGCTCACTCTTCCGCATTGCATCTGACCCTTTGCTGACTGTACGTGTTTTACCAATATCTTTTGAATAAATTATCCTAATCGCTTCGCTGGCTTCATCTCGTCTCTCCTCTCCATACAAGATTGCTTTCTTTTATACAGCCTGTGCACGCCTTCTAAGGAAATTACATCCTTACAGTCTAAAGCTAAGTGGAGTCGAGTCCAGTCTCCTGCTGTAATGTTGAAGATTGCTGGAATTTCATCTTTCTTACTTTGAATTTAGGTTAGATAGGTAGCTGCCCCCCAGTATAGGTTAGATAGGTAGCTGCCCCCCAGTATAGGTTAGATAGGTAGGTGCCCCTCAGTATAGATTAGATAGGTAGGTGCCCCCCAGTATAGATTAGATTAGGTAGGTGCCCCCCAGTATAGGTTAGATAGTTAGGTGCCCCAGTATAGGTTAGATTAGGTAGGTGCCCCTCAGTATAGATTAGATAGGTATGTGCCCCCCAGTATAGGTTAGATTAGGTAGGTGCCCCCCAGTATAGGTTAGATAGGTAGGTGCCCCAGTATAGGTTAGATTAGGTAGGTGCCCCCCAGTATAGGTTAGATTAGGTAGGTGCCCCCCAGTATAGGTTAGATTAGGTAGCTGCCCCCCAGTATAGGCTAGATTAGATAGGTGCCCCCAGTATAGGTTAGATTAGGTAGCTGCCCCAGTATAGGTTAGATAGGTAGCTGCCCCCCAGTATAGGTTAATTAGGTAGGTGCCCCCCAGTATAGGTCAGATAGGTAGCTGCCCCCCAGTATAGGTTAGATTAGGTAGCTGCCCCCCAGTATAGGTTAGATAGGTAGCTGCCCCCCCAGTATAGGTTAGATTAGGTAGGTGCCCCCCAGTATAGGTTAGATAGGTAACTGCCCCCCATAATGGAGGGGGGAGCCGGTGCCACAGGGAGGGCAGCCCGACCTCTCCCTCCCTTCCTCTCCCAGGCCACCCTCCGTACTCCCCCGTCAGATGCAGAGTGAGCAGGAAGCGCTGTATACAACTCACCACTGTAACGTCTGAAGCTATGGCAGCTGCGGATGTGCAGGATAGATCCGCAGCCGCCTTTGTTCCTTGTTCACAGGCCTTATCCGTCCCGGCGGCGTCCAGCACGCCGGGAATGGCATTGTCTCTGGCTCATGGGGTCTCTGTATCGCACGGGCGCGCACGGAGACAGGAGCTTTATGCTGGAAGAAGGCGCGTCAGCTGACCTGCCGGTCGGCTGACGTCAGGATGGAATCGGGCCGCTAGGATTGGCTGATTGCTAGGGGGGCGTGGCGCTGGGCTCTCCTCGGCTTCTTAAGCCTTCACGGTTCATTGGCAACTCGTCTGCTGTTGCGAATACACTCGTGTTAGCGCTCAGACCTAGTGAGGTTCCAGTTGATGATAGATGTATATGCAGTGTTTGCAATATACATCTATCTATAGTTAGTTATTATTACATTGTATTTTTGATAACCTGTGTATGATTCTGGCTACTCTCTGACCTTGTTATTGCTAAACGATTCTGTACCTCTGCCTTTCTGACTTTAGTTGCTGAACCTCTGCCTGATATTACTACTCTCTTGCCTGTCGTTTTGGTACTGTCTCTGCCTGCCTGTTATCGTACTTTGCCTGTCTGACTACTCTACTCACCAGTGGGCCCTTGCCACTGGTGAGGTGCTCTGGCCATTAGAACCCACCAGCTCTTCTGGTGAGGTTCAGACTCACTAGTATAAGCTCCAGTGACTGTTAGTACCTTCCCAGCTCCTCTGGGAAGGTCTTGCTAAACTATTCAGTCACTGGTGCTTTTATTACCTTCCCAGCTCCTCTGGAAAGGTCTTGCTAAACTATTCAGTCACTTGTGCTGTTATTACCTTTACAGCTCCTCTGGAAAGGTCTAGTTTAACTATTCAGTCATTTGTACTGTCAGTACCTTACCAGCCACTCTGGTAAGGTTTAGCCAAACTTCTTTAGTTCTCTCATTATTAGTACTTTCCCAGCTCCTCTGGTAAGGTATTGTTATTTGTGTTGATAGACCCTTCATCTCCTCTGGAGAAGTCTATACTGTTGCAGCTAGTACCCACCAGCTCCTCTGGTGAGTTCTAGCACTGTTCTCGCAGCTAGTACCCACCAGCTCCTCTGGTGAGGTCTAGCACTGTTGTTGCAGATAGTACTCACCAGCTCCTATGGTGAGATCTATCCATTTACTCTACTGTTGCACCAAACACTACACCTTACTCTCAGCCAGCTATACTACTATTATTGGTGATACTGCAGATTAGTGTTGGGCGAACAGTGTTCGCCACTGTTCGGGGTTCTGCAGAACATCACCCTGTTCGGGTGATGTTCGCGTTCGGCCGAACACCTGATGGTGTTCGGCCTTTTAAGTTCGGGTTCGCCCCGAACTTCTAATGGCCGCCGAACAGGGCCGAACAGGGCCCCTGTTCGGCCGAACAGGGCCCTGTTCGGCCGAATACTGCCCCCCTATGGGGTCGCAGGCATAAGGGGGGAGCATGCCCCGATCGCGGGGGGGGGTCGGAAATTCCCCCCACCCCCTCCGCTAGCGCTCCCCCCTCTGCCCGCTTCCCCATTCAAAAGTTTAAGCAAAGTACCTGTAGTGGATGGCCTGGCAGTGGGCGGCACTGTGGAGTGAGGAGGAGGAGTCCGGAGAGTGACAAGTTGAGGGAGGCCGGGCAGCGGGCGTGAGGTCAGAGAAAGGGCGGAAGTACCACAAGGGTACTTCCGCTGAACCGCCCGCTGCCCGGCCTCCCTCAACTCGTCACTCTCCGGACTCCTCCTCCTCACTCCACAGTGCCGCCCACTGCCAGGCCATCCACTACAGGTACTTTGCTTAAACTTTTGAATGGGGAAGCGGGCAGAGGGGGGAGCGCTAGCGGAGGGGGTGGGGGGAATTTCCGACCCCCCCCGCGATCGGGGCATGCTCCCCCCTTATGCCTGCGACCCCATATGGCCCCCAAAAGCTGGATGTTCGGAAAGTTCGGGGTTCGGCCCGAACATGCCGAACATCTCGGCCATGTTCGGCGAACTTTCCCGAACCCGAACATCCAGGTGTTCGCCCATCACTACTGCAGATCACCACATAATCAGGTATAGCGTCAGCACCCAATCGTTTCAACCTCCCTGCGCCCTAAGCGCTGTTGGGAGGGGGGCGCTGTAATGGAGGGGGGAGCCGGAGCCGCGGGGAGGGCAGCCCGATCTCTCTCTCGCTTCCTCTACTCTCCCGGGCCCGCCCTCCGTGCTCCCCCCTCAGATGCAGAGTGAGCAGGAAGCGCTGTATACAACTCACCTCCCTGCATTCCAATCGCCGCTCTCTCGCCACCGGTCTTTTCCTCTCTGCATACACACTGATACACACGCTGCTTCCTGCTAAACAGGAAGCAGCGTGTGTATCAGCGTGTGTGCAGAGAGGAAAAGACCGGCGGCGAGAGAACGGCGATTGGAATGCAGGGAGGTGAGTTGTGTACAGCGCTTCCTGCTCACTCTGCATCTGAGGGGGGAGCACGGAGGGCGGGCCCGGGAGAGTAGAGGAAGGGAGAGAGAGATTGGGCTGCCCTCCCCGCGGCTCCGGCTCCCCCCTCCATTACAGCGCCCCCCTCCCAACAGCGCTTAGGGCAGTGGCACGCCCCGCATGGCCCTAGAAACGGGCGTGCATGGTATAAAGGAGGAGAAGGAGCCATGGCCCCCACCTATCTCTTTCCCTGGCCCACATGTCGACCCACCGCACGCTCCTATGTCAGAATCCTCAGTATCAGACTTCTGTTTATTCCCTTTTCCCCCTGTCTTAGGATTCTTTTTCTTTGATTCAAGTAATCTCAGAGGATATCTGGGTTTTTTATGCTCACCTGATTGTTCGCCTGAGGGTGCAGAACCCTCACTCACTACTACAGAAGAATCCGAAGATCCTCGGTGAAAACACTTAAGAAAAACCTATTACCATCTGAATTCAGTATAAACATAGAATTAATTTACCTTTTTGAGCACCTAACTCAGTAACCTCGGATGAGTCTTTGTTCTTGGAACTAAAGAGGTATGTGAGAGCTGTACTACTGAACTCACTTGAACCAGCTGTAGTAAAAAGACATGGGAACATGAAGAACAATACAAAGGAGTCTTTTTCATGTTAGGAAGACATTTGGAATTGTGAATTCAGAGGCTTTTAGTAACAGAAAAAAAGTTATCTAAGAGCTTTATTTTTAGGCAAAATCAGCCCAATATATTTTTTGCAAAAAAGGTTATATTTAGTCGTGCTCCTATAAAAAGGCACACCATTAATTACTTTAATTAATTTAGAATATTTAACAATGAAACAAGTTGCTCTTGAGTAGAACTCTTTACCCTATTTTCAGCCGACTGCAGCACCGTGGAAAACAATGAAAAGAGAACACTCTTATTTTTCTTGTTCACACAGCTATTGAATGAAACCAGACCGGAAGAATAAATAAACATACAATGTTTACAGATTCACTTAGACAGATGTAGTCATATGCAGTAGATAGAATGTGATCCACCTGTCTGACCAAATTAGCAAACAAAGTATAGAACATAAATGTCTGTGTAAGGAAGGTATGAACAATTCGTAATTTAGTTACATAGTTACATAGTTATTTTGGTTGAAAAAAGACATACACCCATCGAGTCCAACCAGTACAAAGTACAACACCAGCCTCCGGTAAGATCGTTTACCGTAGTGATCAGGGCTTCAACTTGACTACGCAGTGCGTACATATTGTTTGGTCTGCTGTTCTGTAACGATCGGTGTCAGCCAGAACAGATTTTCTGATTATTGGTGATCTGCAGTATCACCAATAATACAGATGTTATACCTGATTATGTGGTGATCTGCAGAATCACCAATAATACAAGTATAGCAAGACACACAGGATACAAGATGTAGGATGGTGTTTGGTGCAACAGTAAATAAAGATGGAGATACCCACTGTCCAGAGCAGCTGGTGAAGGGAGGTATCTCTAATCAACACTGTAATCAGTATTCCAGCAGGCTGGAGACTCGGAGGAGTAATGATAGGTTCACCCGAGTAACAGGTGATGCACAGTAAGACAATGTAGCGAGATCACTCGAGGAGCGAGTGATACAGACTGTACTGCAACAGGTAATCCCCTGAGAGGCAGGAGACGCAGACAGCATATAAGGCTAGTCACCTGAGGAGCAGGTGACTAAGACTGTACTGCAGCTATCAACCTGAGGAGCAGGTGATTCAGACTATACTGCAGCTATCAATCGGAGGAGCAGGTGATTCCGACTATACTGCTGCTATCAACCTGAGAAGCAAATGATACTAAACTGAGAGTCCCTCACCAGGATTAAGCTCACTGGTGAGGGCAGAAGAGTCAGACAAGCAGGTTCGGCAACACATGGACAGATACGGTACAAAGGTAGAAGAAAGAATCAGAGTGAGGGATAAGCTAAGTCGGCAATTGGATCAGATAGGCGTCGTCTTCCTCCTCATTCCCCACAATCCCAGGCATAATTCCATCATGTATCTGCGCGGCGTAAACCGCCGGCTGAGACGCGGAGATAGCCGCAATGCCACTTTCTGATGCGGCAGCATCTCCGCAATTCCTTACACTGTCAGTTATATATCAGTTTCTGTCAGTTATAACTGAAAGGACAACTTATGAGCAAGAAAAGGTCCATGTTTCCCTATGGCTCAAGTGGGCGATATTACAGTTTAAAAGTGTGCTGTCGAGGAAGCTGTTATGGAGTAATGGCCATTTTTAAAATGGAGGATGGAGAATTCCATTGATCACAGTGGACAAACAGGACGCTGGAAAGGAGAAGGAGATTGAAGAGTAGACTACACGGGAGGTAAGTATGACCTGTGTATAATTATTTTGACTTTTTATTTTCAGTTCAGGTTCTCTTTAAGGTTACAGACAATATTTAGGGGTGACATACAGCAAAAAGACAATATAGGAATACATGCAAACCAGATCACGCAGCACAGTATGAGTAGAAGGTATTGCTTAGTCAGTCACTGGATGGGAGCATGGAGATTAGGCAAGTTAGGTTCACTCAGATCCATAGGATGGGTGTACGGCAATGGAGGTGCACGAGACATAAGGAGGTGGACCCTGCCCGAAGACTTACAATCTAGAGGGAGAGGAATGGTCGGAAATGCCAATTTCCGATTCCGCAGAAATTTCGATCTATGCGGAATGCAGATGACCGATTCCGCAGATTTCTCCGATTTCCAACTTCGATTTCCGAGCAGTCTTTTTTTGCATCGTCTCATTGGCCAAATACTTCAGAGTGTACTCTGCATTTTCTGATAGGTCCAATGCTTCCGAGTTTTGTTATTGAGTTGCAGTAATGCAGTATTTCCACATAAATCGTATTTCCATTTTCCAATCAGAAATGCAGAAGGAATTCCAATCGGAAATGCAGAAATGCAATTTCCACGGAATCTGGATGAGCATCCCTATCTTCAACAAGTGAAATGCATGCTGCTAGATTGGATTAAGATCAGGTGACTGAATTGGCCATTCAAAAATGTTCTACTTCTTTGCGTTAATCATCTCCTGAGTTGTTTTGGCTGTATGTTTTGCATCTGTATCATGAAATGCCACCCAATCAGTTTGACTGCATTTAGCTGGATCTGAGCAGAAAGCATGGCCCATATGCAATTAACTTTTTCTCCTCAGTTTTCTCCTAAGAGATAATTTTTCAGCTAGAATAACTTTGCAGCACTCTGCAATTAAAAAAACTACGAAAAATTAAGTGGAAAGGTACTGTCGCAATTATTTTAAAGTGGACCCAAATTAAAAATACAAGATTTCAGAAATAAAATCTATTTTCTAACTTATAATAATAAATAGCAGCCTTTATTCAGCTGCCTGATGACAAACATAAAATATTTTACATTTATTGGAGGAAACCCTCCCTTCCTTTTATTATGCCGGGACAGAATCCAGCAGAATGGTGGAGGAGACAAAAAACAAAACACAGGCTGCTACTGTTAATGTCACAGGGGAGGTCATCTCAGCTTGTGTGAGATTTCGCATAGACGACGCCCCTGTGAGGGAGGGTAGCTGATGAAAAACACACCCATGATCTAAAACCTCCTACTAAGCTCAGAAGTAATGGCTGCCAACTGAATAACCCTAGTTATGAAAAGAGAAGTGTGAAAAGCATGCACTGAAATGCTCATAGGCTTGAAGGAGTGTTTATTTATAAAAAATGTTTGGTTTGGGTCCGATTTAAGTATTTTCTTGATTGTTGGTGATATAAAATACAATTTATTGACAAGTTTCAAAATATCACTATGGAGAAAAAGTAAATTGCCTATGGGCCAGTGTGTCTCTGAACACCTCAGAGTTCATTCAGCTGCTTCTGTCCTGTGTCACATCATCAATAAACACTAGTGTCCCGGTGCCACTGACAATCATGCATGCCCAAGTCATCACACTGCCTCCACCGTGTGCAGTGGCGTAGCTAAGAAGCTGTGGCCTCTAGCAGTGGCGGACATACGGCCGTGCAGGCCGTGCCGCCGCACGAGGGCCCCTGAAGTTCTGCTGCTTCAGGGGCCCATTAAGTATTGCAGGTTTTTTTTTTTTTTTTTTTTTATTTATTTTTTTTTTTTTTTAACCTGGGGGGCCCAACTTCTGTCCTCCCCCCTCACCTCGCCCCCCCCCCCTCATGCGGCGGGAGAGCGGAAAATACAAGAAGTCTCCGGCCGGGGCGGCAGCTGCCGCTTGGTCTCCAACTTTGGAGACATATCGGAAACTAAGCAGCAGCTGCCTCTAGCGTCTGCTGCAGCCCCGGCCGGAGACTTCCTGTATTTTCTGCTCTCCCGCCGGCTGCAGCGCATACCGGGAGGGGGGCCCCGAGGTGAGTGAGGGAGGATAGGAGTCGGGCCCCCCACCCGGATAGCTACCCACCCGGCTACCTTACCCACCCACCCGGCTACCTACCCCGCTACCTAACCATCCACCCGGCTACCTACCCGGCTACCTAACCAGGCTACCTACCCACCCACCCGGCTACCTAGCTACCCACCCGGCTACCTAACCACCCTGCCGGCTATCTACCTGGCTACCTACCCACCCGGCTACCTAACCACCCGGCTACCTAGCTACCCACCCGGCTACCTAACCACCCTGCCGGCTATCTACCTGGCTACCTACCCACCCGGCTACCTACCCACCCGGCTACCTAGCTACCCACCCGGCTACCTAACCACCCTGCCGGCTACCTACCTGGCTACTTACCCACCCGGCTACCTAGCTACCCACCCGGCTACCTGACCACCCTGCCGGCTATCAACCTGGCTACCTACCCACCCGGCTACCTACCCACCCGGCTACCTAGCTACCCACCCAGCTACCTAACCACCCTGCCGGCTACCTACCTGGCTACCTACCCACCCGGCTACCTAGCTACCCACCCGGCTACCTAACCACCCTGCCGGCTATCTACCTGGCTAACTACCCACCCGGCTACCTAGCTACCCACCCGGCTACCTAACCACCCTGCCGGCTATCTACCTGGCTACCTACCCACCCGGCTACCTACCCACCCTGCTGGCTACCTACCCACCCGGCTACCTACCCACCCACCCGGCTACCTACCCACCCACCCGGCTACCTACCCACCCGGATACCTACCTACCCACCCGGCTACCTACCCACCCACCCGGCTACCTACCCACCCGGCTACCTAACCACCCTGCCGGCTATCTACCTGGCTACCTACCCACCCGGCTACCTACCCACCCGGCTACCTAGCTACCCACCCGGCTACCTAACCACCCTGCCGGCTATCTACCTGGCTACCTACCCACCCGGCTACCTAACCACCCTGCCGGCTATCTACCTGGCTACCTACCCACCCGGCTACCTACCCACCCACCCGGCTACCTACCCACCCGGATACCTACCTACCCACCCGGCTACCTACCCACCCGGCTACCTAACCACCCACCCGGCTACCTACACACCCACCCGGCTACCTACCTACCCACCAGGCTACCTACCTACCTACCCACCCGGCTACCTACCAACCCACCAGGCTACCTACCCACCCACCCAGCTACCTAACCACCCACCTACCCACCCACCAGGCTACCTACCCACCCGCCTACCCAGCCACCCACCAGGCTACCCACCCAGCTACCCAGCCACCCACCAGGCTACTTACCCACCCGGCTAAGGGCTACCTACCTACCCACCCGGCTGCCTACCTACCCACCAGGCTACCTATCCACCCAACCACCCATGGGAGCTGCGCGCCGGATGGAGGCTGGGACAGGAGGTCTGCTGCTGCAGGTGAGTAAATGGTTTTTTTTTATTATTTATTTTAGCAGGTGTATGTTCTGGGCAGGTCTGCCACATGATTGCGTGTATGTTCTGGGCAGGTCTGCCACATGATTGCGTGTATGTTCTGGGCAGGTCTGCCACATGATTGCATGTATGTTCTGGGCAAATTTGCTACATGATTGCATGTGTTTTCTGGGCAAATCTGCCGACATGATTGCACGTATTTTCTGGGCATATCTGCCGACATGATTGCAGGTATTTTCTGGGCATATCTGCCGACATGATTGCAGGTATTTTCTGGGCATATCTGCCGACATGATTGCACGTATTTTCTGGGCATATCTGCCGACATGATTGCACGTATTTTCTGGGCATATCTGCCGACATGATTGCACGTATTTTCTGGGCATATCTGCCGACATGATTGCACGTATTTTCTGGGCATATCTGCCGACATGATTGCACGTATTTTCTGGGCATATCTGCCGACATGATTGCACGTATTTTCTGGGCATATCTGCCGACATGATTGCACGTATTTTCTGGGCATATCTGCCGACATGATTGCAGGTATTTTCTGGGCATATCTGCCGACATGATTGCACGTATTTTCTGGGCATATCTGCCGACATGATTGCACGTATTTTCTGGGCATATCTGCCGACATGATTGCACGTATTTTCTGGGCATATCTGCCGACATGATTGCACGTATTTTCTGGGCATATCTGCCGACATCATTGCACGTATTTTCTGGGCATATCTGCCGACATCATTGCACGTATTTTCTGGGCAAATCTGCCGACATGATTGAATGTATTTTCTGGGCAAATCTGCTCACATTATGTGTATTTTCTTGAGAAAACCTGCACAATTATGTGAATTTTCTGGGGAAAGGGTCACCAAAACTTGGGCCCACTGTCTTTGCGTTGCACTTTTCAAGGGAACCTGAGGTGAGAATAATATTGAGGCTGCCATATTTCTCTCCTTTTAAGCAATACCAGTTGCCTGGTTGCCGTTCTGGTCCTCTGCCTCTTATTCTTTCAACCATAGACCCTGAACAAGCATGCAGCAGGTCAGGGGTTTCTGACAATATTGTCAGAACTGAGAAGATTAAGCTGCATGCTTGTTGCTGGTGTAATTCAGTTTATTACTGCAGCCAAATAGATCAGCAGGGCCGCCAGGCAACTAGTATTGTTTAAAAGGAAATAAATATGGCAGCCTCCATATCACTCTCACCCCGGGATCACTTTAAATTACAGTTAGCTCCGCCCTTATCCGGTCATTGCCACGCCCATTTTTTGCCGCGGCGCTACGCGCCGCAGGTTCTATCCACGCCCATTTTTTGCCGCCTCTGCCGCCTATGCTACACTGGGGGCACCTATGCTGCACTGGGGGCACCTATGCTGCACTGGGGGCACCTATGCTGCATGCTACACTGGGGGCACCTATGCTACACTGGGGGCGCCTATGCTACATGGGGGCACCTATGCTGCACTGGGGGCACCTATGCTGCACTGGGGGCACCTATGCTACACTGGGGGCACCTATGCTGCACTGGGGGCACCTATGCTACACTGGGGGCACCTATGCTGCACTAGGGGCACATATGCTGCACTGGGGGGGCACCTATGCTGCCCTGAGGGGCACCTATGCTGCACTGGGGGCACCTATGCTGCACTGGGGGGCACCTATGCTGCACTGGGGGCACCTATGCTGCACTGGGGGGCACCTATGCTGCACTGGGGGCACCTATGCTGCACTGGGGGCACCTATGCTGCACTGGGGGCACCTATGCTGCACTGGGGGCACCTATGCTTCACTGGGGCACCTATGCTGCACTGGGGGCACCTATGCTACACTGGGGGCACCTATGCTGCACTGGGGGCACCTATGCTGCACTGGGGGGCACCTATGCTGCACTGGGGGCACATATGCTGCACTGGGGGGCACCTATGCTGCACTGGGGGGCACCTATGCTGCACTGGGGGCACCTATGCTGCACTGGGGGGCATCTATGCTGCACTGGGGGCACCTATGCTGCACTGGGGGCACCTATGCTGCACTATGCTACACTGGGGCCACTATGCTACACTATGCTACACTGGGGCCACTATGCTACACTGGGGCCACTATGCTACACTGGGGCCACTATGCTACACTATGCTACACTGGGGCCACTATGCTATACTGGGGCAACTATACTAGCTATACTGGGGCAGTGGCGGTGCCAGGGGGGGGTTGGGTGCTTAAGCACCCCCTAATATTGTCGAAGCACCCCCAGCGTGAACTGATTTTCGGCATCTAATAGACGCTGTGTCAGTTCACTGATGGCAGCAGCCCGCAGCTCCAACAGCGGCAGAGCAGGGCAGTAAAATGGCGTCCGAAGCCTGCAATGCAGGGCTTCGGGCGCCATTTTCCCGTAGCCCTGCTCTCAGCGCGGGAGTTTCAGTTGCTGGCTGCAGAGGATCGTGGGAGCTGCGCGCCGGACGGAGGCCGGGACAGGAGGTCTGCTGCTGCTTCAGGTGAGTACATTTTTATTTAATTTATATTAGCAGGTGTATCGACTGTTCTGGCCAGGTCTGCTACATGATTGAAGTGTTTTCTGGCCAGGTTGGCCACATGATTGCATGTATTTTCTGGTCAAATCTTCCACATCATTGCATATATTTTCTGGGCAAATCTGCCAACATGATTGCATGTATTTTCTGGGCAAATCTGCCGACATGATTGCATGTATTTTCTGGGCAAATCTGCCGACATGATTGCATGTATTTTCTGGGCAAATCTGCCGACATGATTGCATGTATTTTCTGGGCAAATCTGCCGACATGATTGCATGTATTTTCTGGGCAAATCTGCCGACATGATTGCATGTATTTTCTGGGCAAATCTGTCGACATGATTGCATGTATTTTCTGGGCAAATCTGCCGACATGATTGAATGTGTTTTTGGGGCAAATCTGCCGACATGATTGGATGTGTTTTTTGGCCAAATCTGCCGACGTGATTGAACGTGTTTTTGGGCAAATCTGCCGACATGATTGAATGTGTTTTTGGGCAAATCTGCCGACATGATTGAACGTGTTTTTTGGGCAAATCTGCCGACATGATTGAATGTGTTTTTTGGGCAAATCTGCCGACATGATTGAACGTGTTTTTTGGGCAAATCTGTTCACATTACGTGTATTTTCTTGAGAAAACCTGAACAATTATGTGAATTTTCTGGGGAAAGGCCCACTGTCTTTGTGTTGCACTTTTAAGGGGAACCCGAGGTGAGAATAATATTGGGCTGCCATATTTATCTCCTTTTAAGCAATACCAGTTGCCTGGCTGCTGTGCTGGTCCTCTGCATCTAATTCTTTCAACCATAGACCCTGAACAAGCATGCAGCAGGTCAGGGGTTTCTGACAATATTGTCAGATCTGACAAGATTAGCTGCATGATTGTTTCTGGTGTAATTCAGTTCACTACTGCAGCCAAATAGATCAGCAGTAGTGTTGGGCGAACAGTGTTCGCCACTGTTCGGGTTCTGCAGAACATCACCCTGTTCGGGTGATGTTCGAGTTCGGCCGAACACGGGCCCTGTTCGGCCGAATACGGCCCCCCTATGGGGTCGCAGGCATAAGGGGGGAGCATGCCCCGATCACGGGGGGGGGGGGGGGGGGTGTCGGAAATTCCCCCCACCTCCTCCGCTAGCGCTCCCCCCTCTGCCCGCTTCCCCATAAAAAAGTTGGCGTAAAGTTAAATAGTACCGGTGGTGGCTGCTGCAGTGGCTGGCTGGCAGTGGTGTGAGTGAGGAGGAGGAGTCCGAGTATGACGCGTTGAGGCCGGGCAGCGGGCGGTTCAGCGGTAGTACGCGTCACTCTCCTACTCGGACTCCTCCTCCTCACTCCACTGCCAGCCACCGGTACTATTTAACTTGCATTAAACTTTTTTTATGGGGAAGCGGGCAGAGGGGGGATCACTAGCGGAGGGGGTGGGGGGAATTTCTGACCCCCCCCCCCCGTGATCGGGGCATGCTCCCCCCTTATGCCTGCGACCCCATAGGGGGGCCGTATTCGGCTGAACAGGGCCCTGTTCGGCCGGCCATTGCGCAGTTCGGGCGAACCCGAACAGTTTTGCCGAACACCATTAGGTGTTCGGCCGAACTCGAACATCACCCGAACAGGGTGATGTTCTGCAGAACCCGAACAGTGGCGAACACTGTTCGCCCAACACTACCGCCGTGTCACGTTTAGCATGCCACATTTGCTGTTTTTTTTTGTGTGTGTGGGGGGGGGGGGGGGGGGGAGTGTCTTTTTAACACCCAGCACCGGGTGTCAAATGCCCTAGGTACTCCACTGCTCCCCGAGCATGATGCTGCCACCACCATATTTGACAGTGGGGATGGTGTGTTCAGAGTGATGTGCAGTATTAGTTTTCTGCCACACATAGCGTTTTGCATTTTGGCCAAAAAGTACCATTTTTGGTCTCATCTGGCCAGAGCACCTTCTTCCACATGTTTGCTGTGTCCCCCACATGGCTTGTGGCAAACTGCAAATGGGACTTCTTATGCTTTCTGTTAACAATGCCTTTCTTCTTGCCACTCTTCCATAAAGGCCAACTTTGTACAGTGCATGACTAATAGTTGTCCTATGGACAGAGTCTCCCACCTTAGCTGTAGATCTCTGCAGCTCGTCCAGAGTCACCATGGGCCTCTTGACTGCATTTCTGATCAGCGCTCTCCTTGTTCGGCCTGTGAGTTTAGGTGGATGGCCTTGTCTTGGTAGGTGTACAGTTGTGCCATACTCCTTCCATTTCTGAATGATCGCTTGAACAGTGCTCCGTGGGATGTTCAAGGCTTTGGAAATCTTTTTGTAGCCTAAGCCTGCTTTAAATTTCTCAATAACTTGATCCCTGACCTGTCTTGTGTGTTCTTTGGACTTCACGGTGTTGTTGCTGCCAATTAGTGTTGGGCGAACACCTAGATGTTCGGGTTCGCGAACGTTCGCCGAACATCGCCGCGATGTTCGGGTGTTCGCGCCGAACTCCGAACATAATGGAAGTCAATGGGGACCCGAACTTTCATGCTTTGTAAAGCTTCCTTACATGCTACATACCCCAAATTAGCAGGGTATGTGCACCTTGGGAGTGGGTACAAGAGGGAAAAAAATATTTGAAAAAGAGCTTATAGTTTTTGAGAAAATTGATTGTAAAGTTTCAAAGGAAAAACTGTCTTTTAAATGTGGAAAATGTCATGTTTCTTTGCACAGGTAACATGCTTTTTTTCGCCATGCAGTCATAAATGTAATACAGATAAGAGGTTCCACGAAAAGGGACCGGTAACGCTAACCCAGCACCAGCAGCAGCAAACGTGATGGAACAGGAGGAGGCGCAGGAGGAGAAGGCCACGCTTTGTGAGACACAACAACCCAGGCCTTGCATGAGGACAAGAAGTGTGCGGATAGCATGCTTTGTACCGCCATGCAGTCATAAATGTAATAAAGATAAGTGGTTCAATAAACAGGGACCACGCGGCAACGCTAACCCAGCAGCAGCAGACGTAATGGAACAGGAGGAGGCGCAGGAGGAGAAGGCCACGCTTTGTGAGACACAACAACCCAGGCCTTGCATGAGGACAAGAAGCGTGCGGATAGCATGCTTTGTACCGCCATGCAGTCATAAATGTAATAAAGATAAGTGGTTCAATAAACAGGGACCACGCGGCAACGCTAACCCAGCAGCAGCAGACGTGATGGAACAGGAGGAGGCGCAGGAGGAGAAGGCCACGCTTTGTGAGACACAACAACCCAGGCCTTGCATGAGGACAATAAGCGTGCGGATAGCATGCTTTGTACCGCCATGCAGTCATAAATGTAATAAAGATAAGTGGTTCAATAAACAGGGACCACGCGGCAACGCTAACCCAGCAGCAGCAGACGTGATGGAACAGGAGGAGGCGCAGGAGGAGAAGGCCACGCTTTGTGAGACACAACAACCCAGGCCTTGCATGAGGACAAGAAGCGTGCGGATAGCATGCTTTGTACCGCCATGCAGTCATAAATGTAATAAAGATAAGTGGTTCAATAAACAGGGACCACGCGGCAACGCTAACCCAGCAGCAGCAGACGTGATGGAACAGGAGGGGGCGCAGGAGGAGAAGGCCACGCTTTGTGAGACACAACAACCCAGGCCTTGCATGAGGACAAGAAGCGTGCGGATAGCATGCTTTGTACCGCCATGCAGTCATAAATGTAATAAAGATAAGTGCTTCAATAAACAGGGACCACGCGGCAACGCTAACCCAGCAGCAGCAGACGTGATGGAACAGGAGGACGCGCAGGAGGAGAAGGCCACGCTTTGTGAGACACAACAACCCAGGCCTTGCATGAGGACAAGAAGCGTGCGGATAGCATGCTTTGTACCGCCATGCAGTCATAAATGTAATAAAGATAAGTGGTTCAATAAACAGGGACCACGCGGCAACGCTAACCCAGCAGCAGCAGACGTGATGGAACAGGAGGAGGCGCAGGAGGAGAAGGCCACGCTTTGTGAGACACAACCACCCAGGCCTTGCATGAGGACAAAAAGCGTGCGGATATAGCAGCAATGCTTTTTGCCGCCATGTAGTCATAAATGTAATACAGATGAGAGGTTCAATAAACAGGGACCGGTAACGCTACGCCATCCCAGATGTTCATTGGTCATGTTACTTGGTTGGGGTCCTGGAGTGTTGCATAGTCATTTCCAATCCAGGATTGATTCATTTTAATTTGAGTCAGACGGTCTGCATTTTCTGTGGAGAGGCGGATACGCCGATCTGTGACGATGCCTCCGGCAGCACTGAAACAGCGTTCCGACATAACGCTGGCTGCCGGGCAAGCCAGCACCTCTATTGCGTACATTGCCAGTTCGTGCCAGGTGTCTAGCTTCGATACCCAATAGTTGAAGGGTGCAGATGGATTGTTCGACACAGCTACATCATCTGACATGTAGTCCTTGACCATCTTCTCCAGGCGATCGGTGTTGGAGGTGGATCTGCACGCTTGCTGTTCAGTGGGCTGCTGCTGCATGGGTGTCAGAAAATTTTCCCACTCCAAGGACACTGCCGATACCATTCCCTTTTGGGCACTAGTTGCGGCTTGCATTGTTTGCTGCCCTCCTGGTCGTCCTGGGTTTGCGGAAGTCAGTCTGTCGGCGTACAACTGGCTAGAGGAGGGGGAGGATGTCAATCTCCTCTCTAAAGTCTCCACAAGGGCCTGCTGGTATTCTTCCATTTTGACCTGTCTGACTCTTTCTTCAAGCAGTTTTGGAACATTGTGTTTGTACCGTGGATCCAGAAGGGAATAAACCCAGTAATTGGTGTTGTCCAAAATGCGCACAATGCGTGGGTCACGTTCAATGCAGTCTAGCATGAATTGAGCCATGTGTGCCAGAGTCCTACCAGAATCCTCATCATCCTCTTGTGAGCGTTGTGATAGTTGTTGTGATGCATCATAGTCGTCACCTTCCTCCTGGTCTGCTTCTGCTGACCATTCGCGCTGAATTGTGGAAGTCCAACGTGCACCGCTCTGGCCCTCGTCAGTGGTGGCATGAAATTCCTGCTCCAACTCCAGCTGTTCCTCCTCCTCTTCTTCGTCATAGCTGCTGGGGCCAGCGTTCCCTGAGGCGGATGGCCTGATGTTGGTACCATCACGCTGATCGTTTTCTCCTTCAGATTCCCCCAGTTGCATCATGACAGCTGTTTCCTTGATTTTCAACATTGACCTCTTCAGTAAACACAGCAGTGGTATGGTAATGCTGACTGAAGAGTTGTCACTGCTCACAAGCAACGTGGATTGCTCAAAATTTTGGAGGACTTGGCAGAGGTCCAACATGTTGGCCCAATCGGATCCACAGAAGCTTGGCAGCTGTCCGGATGCGCCTCGGTACTGCGCCGTCATGTACTGGACCACTGCACTCTTCTGCTCACAAAAGCGGGCTAGCATGTGCAGCGTAGAATTCCAGCGCGTAAGGACATCACACAGCAAGCGATGGTGGGGGAGATTGAAGCGCTCCTGCATCTTGGCGAGTGCCCCCGAAGCAGTACTGGAATTTCTACAATGTTTGGCCACTTGACGCACCTTCAACAGAAGATCGGCCACGCCTGGGTATGTCCTCAGGAACCGCTGAACTACTAGGTTCATCACGTGCGCCAGGCAAGGGATGTGTGTCAGCTTAGCCAACCTTAAAGCGCGAATGAGATTACTCCCATTATCACACACAACCATGCCCGGTTTCAGGTCCAGCGGTGCCAGCCACAAATCCGTCTGTTCCTTTATTCCCTCCAAATTTCCTACCCTGTGTGCTGCTTATCCCCAAGGCAGATCAGCTTCAGCAACGCTTGCTGACGCATGCCAACAGCTGTGCTGCACTGCTTCCACGGTCCTACTGCTGCTGGGTTAGCGTTTCCGGATGAGGTACAGCTTTGAGATGCGTTGGAGGAGAAGGAGTCAGAGAGGTAGGTGCTGCTGTTGTTATCCAGTGGGAGGGACGGCGGTGCAGCTGTTTGCGGCGTGGGCAACACCCGCGCCGTAGCAGGTGAGGAATCGCTGCCAGGCTCCACAAGGGTCATCTAGTGCGCGGTAAGGGAGATGTATCGACCCTGGCCAAACGCACTCGTCCAGGTGTCAGTGGTGAGGTGAACCTTGCAGGCAACGGCATTCTTCAAGCTTCGGGTTATTTTGCTGACCACGTGCTCATGCAACTCAGGCACTGCAGAGCGCGCAAAGTGGTAGCGGCTGGGAACCACGTAACGTGGGATGGCCACTGACATCATGCCCTTGAAGCTGTTTGTCTCCACCACTCGATATGGCAGCATTTCGCAGGCCAGAAGCTTGGCTATGCTGGCTGTTACTGCCACGGCCCGGGGGTCATTTGCTGGCAATTTCCTCTTGCGCTCAAACATCTCCGACACAGACAACTGAACCATAGCGCTGCACATGGAAGGGCTGTTGGTTGTTGTGTTTGATGAAGACTGGGAGACCTCAAGAGCACTACTCCGGAAAGTGACAGTGTCAGCGTCGTCTGATGTTTGTGAATGTTGTGAACCACGCAATGGCTGGGCTACCGCTGCTGCTGAGGCGGGTCTGGTGGTGAGTCTGGTGAACCCAAGGGAGGCAGTGTTGCTGGTACCTTGTCCTGCCGAGTTTGCCCACAGAGTGGGATGTTTGGATAGCATGTGGCGGCTCATGCTGGTGGTGGAGAGGTTGTTAATACTTTTCCCCCTGCTCAGGCGGGTCTTGCACACCTTGCAAATCGCCATGGTAACATCCTCAGTGCAGTCTTCAAAGAAAGCCCAGACTTTGGAGCACCTGCCTTGCTGGCGATTTCTGTTTGCTCCTCTTTTGCCTCTCACTTGAACTTCCACGCTTGTGGTGCCTGAAATTGCGCGCCGCCTACCTTGTGGCACAAGGCGAACTCGTGCAGCAGTGGGTTCTTCAACAGACTCATCTGTGCTGCTGCTACGACGGCGATGTTCTCGTTCACAAACAAAATCTGGGTCTCTGTCCACATTGTCCATACCCTCCTCTTCCATCTCCTCAAACTCGTCATATGTCATTGTGGGGGGCCGCCGCCGTGGAGTAGAGCTCCCCAGAACAACCTCTGCGCAGCTCACTCCAACGTCGTCTTCCAGATCTTGTCGGCCGACCTCCTGCAATTGCAACCCCTCCTGCCCAACTTGCTCTGGGATTTGGGTTTCCGAGTCCTCCTCGGACTCGCCTTGTATTTCAGTGCGCGGTGCATTTCCCTCAGTTAATGGTTGTGAATCCGGGCACAACATTTCTGGCTGTTCCTCCATTGACCTTTGAAAGGTGGAAGTTTGTTGGGCTGGGAATAGCTCCTGCGAATACCCCATTGTGTCCTGAGGTAATTCATCGGACTGGTTATCTGGCAGTTGTGTGCGTGGTGTCGCTGCCGGTTGTGTCAGCTTTGTGCCCACTGGCTCCTTGTAACTGGCTGAGGACTCGGACCTCGTGCGTGATGTGCTGGTGCTGCTTAACCCACTGCTGGACGCTTGAGAGGTCATCCAAGTAATTATCTGGTCCTGTTCTTTTGGATTTGTGAGGGTTGTTGTCCTGGACAACATGGGCGGTATTGAGTGGGTTTTCTTGGGTGCTCCCCTGTGGCCTGTATGTGAACCATCAGGGGAAACACCTCTTCCCTTGCCCCTCCCTCTTTCACCGGATTTCTTCCTCATTTCACTTATCCTTACAGTACACGCTGACTGGCAGCAGTACAGTGGCAGTACAGAAATGCTATACAGTACCACTATTCCCAGCAGCGACACAGAGCACAATGCTATACAGTGGCGGGTGAGCGGTGTACCACTATTCCCAGCAGCGACACAGAGCACAATGCTATACAGTAGCGGGTGAGCGGTGTACCACTATTCCCAGCAGCGACACAGAGCACAATGCTATACAGTGGCGGGTGAGCGGTGTACTACTATTCCCAGAAGACACAGAGTGGCAGTAAACAGAATGCTATATAGTGTGGCTGAGCGAGGTACACAGAGTGGCAGTAAACAGAATGCTATATAGTGTGGCTGAGCGAGCGGTGTACTACTATTCCCAGCAGACACAGAACAGTAAACAGAATGCTATATAGTGTGGCTGAGCGGTGTACCACTATTCCCAGCAGCGACACACAGCACAATGCTATACAGTGGCGGGTGAGCGGTGTACCACTATTCCCAGCAGCGACACAGAGCACAATGCTATACAATGGCGGGTGAGCGGTGTACCACTATTCCCAGCAGCGACACAGAGCACAATGCTATACAGTGGCGGGTGAGCGGTGTACCACTATTCCCAGCAGCGACACAGAGCACAATGCTATACAGTGGCGGGTGAGCGGTGTACCACTATTCCCAGCAGCGACACAGAGCACAATGCTATACAGTGGCGGGTGAGCGGTGTACTACTATTCCCAGCAGACACAGAGTGGCAGTAAACAGAATGCTATATAGTGTGGCTGAGCGAGCGGTGTACTACTATTCCCAGCAGACACAGAACAGTAAACAGAATGCTATATAGTGTGGCTGAGCGAGGTACACAGAGTGGCAGTAAACAGAATGCTATATAGTGTGGCTGAGCGAGCGGTGTACTACTATTCCCAGCAGACACAGAACAGTAAACAGAATGCTATATAGTGTGGCTGAGCGAGGTACACAGAGTGGCAGTAAACAGAATGCTATATAGTGTGGCTGAGCGAGCGGTGTACTACTATTTCCAGCTGACACAGAACAGTAAACAGAATGCTATATAGTGTGGCTGAGCGAGCGGTGTACTACTATTCCCAGCAGACACAGAACAGTAAACAGAATGCTATATAGTGTGGCTGAGCGAGGTACACAGAGTGGCAGTAAACAGAATGCTATATAGTGTGGCTGAGCGAGCGGTGTACTACTATTCCCAGCAGACACAGAACAGTAAACAGAATGCTATATAGTGTGGCTGAGCGAGGTACACAGAGTGGCAGTAAACAGAATGCTATATAGTGTGGCTGAGCGAGCGGTGTACTACTATTCCCAGCAGACACAGAACAGTAAACAGAATGCTATATAGTGTGGCTGAGCGAGCGGTGTACTACTATTCCCAGCAGACACAGAACAGTAAACAGAATGCTATATAGTGTGGCTGAGCGAGGTACACAGAGTGGCAGTAAACAGAATGCTATATAGTGTGGCTGAGCGAGCGGTGTACTACTATTCCCAGCAGACACAGAACAGTAAACAGAATGCTATATAGTGTGGCTGAGCGAGGTACACAGAGTGGCAGTAAACAGAATGCTGAGCGAGCGGTGTACTACTATTCCCAGCAGCGACACAATGACTGGGGGGACCCTGGCTAGCGTGGCTGGAGCGCGAACTACCCTGCCTGCCTACCCAAAGCTAAACCCACAGACAAATGGCGGAAATATGACGTGGTTCGGGTATTTATTTACCCGAACCACGTGACAGTTCGGCCAATCAGAGCGCGTTCGGGTCCGAACCACGTGACCCGTTCGGCCAATCACAGCGCTAGCCGAACGTTCGGGGAACGTTCGGCCATGCGCTCTTAGTTCGGCCATGTGGCCGAACGGTTTGGCCGAACACCATCAGGTGTTCGGCCGAACTCGAACATCACCCGAACAGGGTGATGTTCTGCAGAACCCGAACAGTTGCGAACACTGTTCGCCCAACACTACTGCCAATATTCTCTTAGACAACCTCTGAGGCCCTCACAGAGCAGCTGTATTTGTACTGACATTAGATTACACACAGGTGCACTCTATTTAGTCGTTAGCACCGAATAATTATGCACACACCACTTTGCAGTTATTGATTTGTAAAAAATGTTTGGAATCATGTATGATTTTCTTTCCACTTCTCATGTGTACACCACTTTGTGTTGGTCTTTCACGAGGAATTTCAATAAAATTGATTCATGTTTGTGGCAGTAATATGACAAAATGTGGAAAACTTAAAGGGGGCCGAATACTTTTGCAACCCACTGTAAATACAAGAAGATAATAAGGTCGTTGCTTCATTGTGGTCAGACCAAATTTGATCAGCTGGACAGTCACTGTTGTTCTATCATTGAGCTACCACAGCCCGGCGACCATATGGGCTTGAAAACCGCCACGCCCTACACTCTCGCCACGGTGCGCACCAGTCCAGCACGGCTGTCACTACGCAAACAGCTGTTTGTGGTGCGTTACACAGTGAGTTTGGTGTGTCAGTGTGAAGCAGAACTCTAATTACACTCCCTGATTGATGTATACACATGCAAGATGTTTTAAAGCACTTTAGGCCTGCAATTTAGCATTCAATGTGATTTCTGCCCTTAAAACGCTGCTTTGCGTCACATCCAGATTTTTCCCTGGGACTTTGGCCATGTATCCCACTCCGCCATGCCCCCCTCCAGGTGTTAGACCCCTTGAAACATCTTTTCCATTACTTTTGTGGCCAGCATAATTTTTTCTATTTTTCAAAGTTCGCATCCCCATTGAAGTCTATTGCGGTTCGCGAACTTTTCCGCTAACCGAACCTTCCGCGAAGGTTCGCGAACCTAAAATTGGAGGTTCGGCCCATCTCTAATCAGGGAGTGTAATTAGAGTATTGCTTGCTTCACACTGACACACCAAACTCACTGTGTAACGCACCGCAAACAGCTGTTTGCTTACTGACGGCCATGCTGGAAAGGTGCGCACCATGGCGAGATTGTTCTTCCTCAGTGGTATCATGTAATGTCTGACTGCCTTATCAACTTTTGATGGTTCATTCTCTACCATTGTTAACCACTTGAGGACCACAGTTTTTTCGCCCCTTAAGGACCAGAGCCTTTTTCTCCATTCAGACCACTGCAGCTTTCACGGTTTATTGCTCGCTCATACAACCTACCACCTAAATGAATTTTACCTCCTTTTCTTGTCACTAATACAGCTTTCTTTTGGTGCTATTTGATTGCTGCTGCGAGTTTTACTTTTTATTATATTCATCAAAAAAGACATGAATTTTGTCAAAAAAATGACTTTTTAACTTTCTGTGCTGACATTTTTCAAATAAAGTAAAATTTCCTATACATTTGAGCGCGAAAGTTATTCTGCTACATGTCTTTGATAAAAGAAAAACCATTCAGTGTATATTTATTGGATTTGGTAAAAGTTATAGCGTTTACAAACTATGGTGCCAAAAGTGAATTTTCCCATTTTCAAGCATCTCTGACTTTTCTGCGCACCTGTCAGGTTTCATGAGGGGCTAAAATTCCAGGATAGTACAAATACCCCCCAAATGACCCCATTTTGGAAAGAAGACATCCCAAAGTATTCAGTGAGAGGCATGGTGAGTTCATAGAAGATTTTATTTTTTGTAACAAGTTAGCGGAAAATGACACTTTGTGACAAAAAAAAAAAAAAAAAAGTTTCTATTTCTTCTAACTTGCGACAAAAAAAAATGAAATCTGCCACGGATTCACTATGCTCCTCTCTGAATACCTTGAAGTGTCTACTTTCCAAAATGGGGTAATTTGTAGGGTGTGTTCACTGTCCTGGCATTTTGGGGGTGCCTAATTGTAAGCACCCCTGTAAAGCCTAAAGATGCTCATTGGACTTTGGGCCCCTTAGCGCAGTTAGGCTGCAAAAAAGTGCCACACATGTGGTATTGCCGTACTCAGGAGAAGTAGTATAATGTGTTTTAGGGTGTATTTTTACACATACCCATGCTGGGTGGGAGAAATATCTCCGTAAATGACAATTTTTTAATTTTTTTTACACACAATTGTCTATTTATAGAGATATTTCTCCCACTCAGCATGGGTATGTGGAAAAATACACCCCAAAACACATTATACTACTTCTCCTAAGTACGACGATACCACATGTGTGGCACTTTTTTGCACCCTAACTGCGCTAAGGGGCCCAAAGTCCAATGAGTACCTTTAGGATTTCACAGGTCATTTTGAGAAATTTGGTTTCAAGACTACTCCTCACGGTTTAGGGCCCCTAAAATGCCAGGACAGTATAGGAACCCCACAAATTACCCCATTTTAGAAAGAAGACACCCCTAGGTATTCCGTTAGGAGTATGGTGAGTTCATAGAAGATTTTATTTTTTGTCACAAGTTAGCGGAAATTGATTTTAATTGTTTTTTTTTCACAATGTGTCATTTTCCGCTAACTTCTGACAAAAAATAAAATCTTCTATGAACTCACCATACTCCTAACGGAATACCTTGGGGTGTCTTCTTTCTAAAATGGGGTCATTTGTGGGGTTCCTATACTGCCCTGGCATTTTAGGCGCCCTAAACCGTGAGGAGTAGTCTTGAAACCAAATGTCGCAAAATGACCTGTGAAATCCTAAAGGTACTCATTGGACTTTGGGCCCCTTAGCGCAGTTAGGGTGCAAAAAAGTGCCACACATGTGGTATCGCCGTACTCAGAAGAAGTAGTATAATGTGTTTTGGGGTGTATTTTCACACATACAGATGCTGGGTGGGAGAAATATCTCTGTAAATGACAATTATTTGATTTTTTTTACACACAATTGTCCATTTACAGAGAGATTTCTCCCACCCAGCATGGGTATGTATAAAAATACACCCCAAAACACATTATACTACTTCTTCTGAGTACGGTGATACCACATGTGTGACACTTTTTTGCAGCCTAGGTGCACTAAGGGGCCCAACGTCCTATTCACAGGTCATTTTGAGGCATTTGTTTTCTAGACTACTCCTCACGGTTTAGGGCCCCTAAAATGCCAGGGCAGTATAGGAAACCCACAAGTGACCCCATTTTAGAAAGCAGACACCCCAAGGTATTCTGTTAGGAGTATGGTGAGTTCATAGAAGATTTTTTTTTTGTCACAAGTTGGCGGAAAATGACACATTGTGAAAAAAAACAATACATATCAATTTCCGCTAACTTGTGACAAAAAATAAAATCTTCTTTGAACTCATCATACACCTAACAGAATACCTTTGGGGTGTATTTTTTTCTAAAATGGGGTCACTTGTGGGGTTCCTATACTGCCCTGGCATTTTAGGGGCCCTAAACCGTGAGGAGTAGTCTTGAACCCAAATGTCTCAAAATGACCTGTGAAATCCTAAAGGTACTCATTGGACTTTGGGCCCCTTAGCACAGTTAGGCTGCAAAAAAGTGTCACACATGTGGTATCGCCGTACTCAGAAGAAGTAGTATAATGTGTTTTGTGGTGTATTTTTACATATAACCATGCTGGGTGGGAGAAATATCTCTGTAAATGACACATTTTTGATTTTTTTTTACACACAATTGTCCATTTACAGAGAGATTTCTCCCACCCAGCATGGGTATGTGTAAAAATACACCACAAAACACATTATACTACTTCTCCTGAGTATGGCGATACCACATGTGTGACACTTTTTTGCAGCCTAGGTGCGCTAAGGGGCCCAACGTCCTATTCACAGGTCATTTTGAGGCATTTGTTTTCTAGACTACTCCTCACGGTTTAGGGCCCCTAAAATGCCAGGGCAGTATAGGAACCACACAAGTGACCCCATTTTAGAAAGAAGACACCCCAAGGTATTCCGTTAGGGGTATGGTGAGTTCATAGAGGATTTTATTTTTTGTCACAAGGTAGTGAAAAATGACACTTTGTGAAAAAAACAAAAAAAATCCAATTTCCGCTAACTTTTGACAAAAAATAAAATCTACTATGAACTCACCATACTCCTAACGGAATACCTTGGGGTGTCTTCTTTCTAAAATGGGGTCATTTGTGGGGTTCCTATACTGCCCTGGCATTTTAGGGGCCCTAAACCGTGAGGAGTAGTCTTGAAACCAAATGTCGCAAAATGACCTGTGAAATCCTAAAGGTACTCATTGGACTTTGGGCCCCTTAGCGCAGTTAGGGTGCAAAAAAGTGCCACACATGTGGTATCGCCGTACTCAGAAGAAGTAGTATAATGTGTTTTGGGGTTTATTTTTACACATACAGATGCTGGGTGGGAGAAATACCTCTGTAAATGACAATTATTTGATTTTTTTTACACACAATTGTCCATTTACAGAGAGATTTCTCCCACCCAGCATGGGTATGTATAAAAATACACCCCAAAACACATTATACTACTTCTTCTGAGTACGGTGATACCACATGTGTGACACTTTTTTGCAGCCTAGGTGCACTAAGGGGCCCAACGTCCTATTCACAGGTCATTTTGAGGCATTTGTTTTCTAGACTACTCCTCACGGTTTAGGGCCCCTAAAATGCCAGGGCAGTATAGGAACCCCACAAGTGACCCCATTTTAGAAAGAAGACACCCCAAGGTATTCTGTTAGGAGTATGGTGAGTTTATAGAAGATTTTTTTTTTTTTTGTCACAAGTTGGCGGAAAATGACACATTGTGAAAAAAAAAAACAATACATATCAATTTCCGCTAACTTGTGACAAAAAATAAAATCTTCTATGAACTCATCATACACCTAACAGAATACCTTGGGGTGTCTTTTTTTCTAAAATGGGGTCACTTGTGGGGTTCCTATACTGCCCTGGCATTTTAGGGGCCCTAAACCGTGAGGAGTAGTCTTGAACCCAAATGTCTCAAAATGACCTGTGAAATCCTAAAGGTACTCATTGGACTTTGGGCCCCTTAGCACAGTTAGGCTGCAAAAAAGTGTCACACATGTGGTATCGCCGTACTCAGAAGAAGTAGTATAATGTGTTTTGTGGTGTATTTTTACATATAACCATGCTAGGTGGGAGAAATATCTCTGTAAATGGCACATTTTTGATTTTTTTTTACACACAATTGTCCATTTACAGAGAGATTTCTCCCACCCAGCATGGGTATGTGTAAAAATACACTACAAAACACATTATACTACTTCTCCTGAGTATGGCGATACCACATGTGTGACACTTTTTTGCAGCCTAGGTGCGCTAAGGGGCCCAACGTCCTATTCACGGGTCATTTTGAGGCATTTGTTTTCTAGACTACTCCTCACGGTTTAGGGCCCCTAAAATACCAGGGCAGTATAGGAACCCCACAAGTGACCCCATTTTAGAAAGAAGACACCCCAAGGTATTCCGTTAGGGGTATGGTGAGTTCATAGAGGATTTTATTTTTTGTCACAAGGTAGTGAAAAATGACACTTTGTGAAAAAAACAAAAAAATTCCAATTTCCGCTAACTTTTGACAAAAAATAAAATCTTCTATGAACTCATCATACACCTAACAGAATACCTTGGGGTGTAAAATAATGTATTTTTTATTCAATACAGGTATGTGGGTGCAGTTTACTATTTGGCCACAAGATGGCCACATTCAAAAAGTTCCTAGATGCGAACGATGTCGCATCTAGGAACTAAAATGAAGAGAAGTTGTTTCCTGGGGGCAGAAATACCACGCTCTCTGATGAGAAAGCGTCGGTATTTCTGCCGGGGACTTGGATCGGTGAATGGGAATTATATTCCCATTCACTGATCGGGGGGGCAGCGGGAGGCAGCGGGGGCGCGCCCGATCGCGCGCACCACACGGCTGCAGCACCACTGCCTATCTGGACGGATATATGCGTCCAGATATGGCGAAGTGGTTAAGTGGTTAAAGCTTACATCTATTTTTTTAAATACTTGTTCTGCTTGCTGTTCTGGCCTGGGACTCAGATGAAGCACTAGATCCAAGACAACGTATTATTAAAAATAAGCAGAGAAATAAGAGGAGAAGGAGGCACACTGGGGGAAGTGGACATGACTTTTCAGAGGGTGAAACTGACACCTCAGTTGAATCAGCAGCCAGTAAAAGATCGGTTACTTTTTCAGGGCGAGATGTTATCATTGAAGATAAAAATCGGGGGATGAACCAGAATAGGAATAGAAAGACAAAAAAACAACAGCACAAGAAAGCAAGTAAACCTAAGCAATCAAAAAACGAGGAAAGAACAGACAGTTCGGACGGGGAGGAGGAGGACGTGGAGGAGGAGGGAGTGGGAGTAAAGACTCGGAGGGGACAAGCACAAAGACAGACACAAAAGCACAGATAGGGGGGACAGGTGTAGTGATAAATTTGTCCAGCTTCACCCTGAGTGACACCCATGTGCAATTATTGGAAAAGGGCCTCTCTTTCTCCCCAGTGTCTAGAGGCGATATGTTTGATGTATATAAAGATGTCTACATGTTTGTGAGGAAGATCATGTTGAGACTCACATATGGAGATAAAGGAAACAGCACTCAAGCTGCCCCGGTCTACACTGGCCTCACACTGGGCGAGAGAGAGGCCCTAGCGGCACTGGAATCCTTATGGGATGGAGCTGGGAACAACCCTGAGGACCTACTGCCCTTTACCCCCGATGGTATTGAAGAAAACCCACCCCCAAATACTAACTTAAAAGTAAAATCCACCTTCCTACCGCCTATACAAAACAACAAATATCTGTCAGTTTTCCTGGAATCTATAGAAAGGGACTTGCGTGATGAAAATTGGTCCTCCTCAAAGTTGGAGGGTAATCTAACTCCTAATGAATTCAGAGCCCTTGAAGAATTAAAGAATGCCCACGGGATCATTATTAAGCCTAGTGACAAGGGGGGGAATATAGTACTACTTGACGAGAGGGACTACGTTAAAGAAGCCCTCAGACAGTTGGACGACACCGAGACATACCAGAGAATTGATGGGGACCCTTTCCCACGAATAAAACAAAAAGTCAATGACTTACTTGATGAAGCATTATACACTGGGGTTATTGACCACAAAGAATGGGAATACCTAAGGGTGGTAGAATATAATGAGCCAACGATTTATTTTATACCCAAGGTGCATAAACAAAGCCAAAATCCTCCAGGCCGTCCAATAGTATCTGGGAATGGTGGGCCAACTGAAAGATTAGGGCAATACATAGATCTCCGTCTAAAACCTATCGTCACGACACTCCCCTCTTTTGTCTTAGATACCAGAGATGTCCTTCGGACATTGTCGGGGTTCAGGATGCCAGTTGGGTCCCTCCTGGTGAGCATTGATGTTGAATCGTTGTATACGTCGATTCCTCACCGGGAGGGACTCAGGGCGCTAGAATTCTACACATATCAGCATTACCCCCAGGCATATGCCCATAATGCTTTTGTGGTTGAGGCAATGCATCTCATTTTGGGTAACAACTGCTTCTCTTTTTCGGGACGGTACTACCGACAGATGCGGGGGACCTCGATGGGGGCGGCGTGCGCCCCGATGTACGCTTGCCTCCACTTGGGCCTCTGGGAACGGCAGGTGGTCTATTCTGACCCAGCCTTCCTGGAGGGAGTGGCCTTGTGGATTAGGTACATTGATGATGTGCTGGTGGTGTGGAAGGCGGGGATTGAACAACTTGATCAATTCGTGAGACGCATTAGCAGTGTTGAGCGGAACATAAAGCTCACTTATAGTTTCAGTCAGGAAAAACTATCTTTCCTGGACCTGCTGTTAACCATAGAGGGTGATCGGATTTGTACATCATCATACCGTAAACCAACAGCAGGTAATAGCCTCCTCCACGCCACCAGCCATCATCCAAACCACTTAATTAGAGGGATCCCATATGGTCAGTTTCTGCGTTTACGCAGGAACTGTTCCACTGACACCCATTTTAGGAAAGAATCTAGAGAAATGTACCAGAGATTCCGTGAGCGAGGTTACCCTCATAAGATCCTCAAAAGGGCACTGAAAAAGGCCTGGGATAAAAATCGAGATGATCTACTAGATGGACGAGCTGAGCGAGATGTGCCAGGCCACGATATATTAGGTGGGAAGGATAGTGGTCCATCTGAGGATAAGATCAAAGTAATCACCACATATGGGGCGCACTGGGACAAACTATATCGACTGATGGAACGACACTGGTATCTTTTGACAGGCTCAGCCGAGATAGCAAAAATAATTGACCCGACTCCTAAGATAGTGGCCAGAAGGGCCAACAATTTGAAAGACATGCTAGTTAGCAGTGAATACAGGAGCAGCCCACCCCTGAGGACTTGGCTTAACAGGACCCCAATTCTGGGGATGCATAGGTGTGGAAAATGTAAGGCATGTCCCTATGTACATAAGGCCAAAACGTTTTGGGATAGTGGAGGTGCTAATGAATTCCAAATAAGATCTTTCATAAATTGCGATACTGAAAATGTAGTCTATATGATATCCTGCCCATGTGGCCTTATGTACATAGGAATGACTGAGAGGCCTTTAAAAGCCCGCATCCTTGAACATATGTGTAATATTGTGAATGGAGATATGGACACGACCCTAGGGAGACACTATGCCACTAAACATGGGAGTAGACTGCAGGGCACACTATTCAAGGGTATCTACAAATTAAATATGTCGAGGCGGAGAGGTGACATCACTAATGAACTATTGTGCAAAGAAGGGATGTGGATCTTTCGACTCCAGACTCTTAACCCCCATGGTTTAAACAATGATTTTAATTTAAGACCATACCTGAAAAAGCAGATATATACTGGAAGGAGATAAAAATACAACTGAGACTCCCCACCTGTAGCTAGCTATAGGCGAATGACTGTCAAAACCTATGAGTGAATGCAGGTATGATAGAGGAAATTGATTTGCCACCTTTCTGAGTGATCTTGAAGTACATATGTGTATGCCAAGAATTCAATTCACCGTGATTTCACCTCTCCTGTCTTCCCCTTTTTGCCGTGTTGAAGTGAAATGCCACTAAAGACAGTGTGTGTGAGTTATTGGACAATCTGACCAAGAAGAACCGTAATATTATACAGTTACCATCGCAAAATAGATTGGAACACTCTGTGTCTGTGAGGGACAATCTTTCAAAATTTCCCTTACCTCCACGGATTTGCGATATGCATTAGCAATGGTTGCTAGATGGGAGGAGGAGCAAGGGACTGCACACTGTATAAAGGAAGGAAAGAGTACGCCTATCAGTACATCCTGACGAATCGCCTGTAAGGGGCGGGAAACGCGTCGATGGGCGGAGCCTAGTGCACCTTATGCACGTCATATCCACACCAGCGGATGACATTCTTTTCGGAGCCGCAATATACCTCTCCATGTGTGCCGCCATTGCTGATCGCGGCTTGTACTAGCGGTACATAGCCAACGGCTGATGCTGACGCAGAGCACAGCACCAAGGCGCTGCCTTGACGAGACATACCTCATCACGGCCACCGCTACAAGAAGGACTGCCTGAGCGTATGCTCTACACAGATAAAAGGGCTGATCCATCCACTTACCATATGGGACATTGTGAAGCGTTATCAAGTGGGTATCCACACAGCCAGTCATCACGGAGGTGGTAAGAGTGATTTTCAAGTTGGAAGTTATCCTTTATCCCTGTGGAGATTAGTATCTATCCCATTAGACATCGCTGCTGTGCAGGTGGACTTTTATGGCCCCTA
The DNA here is from genome assembly GCF_040937935.1 of Hyperolius riggenbachi. NCBI lineage: Eukaryota > Metazoa > Chordata > Amphibia > Anura > Hyperoliidae > Hyperolius > Hyperolius riggenbachi. The sequence continues at coordinate 287,844,660 of NC_090650.1, forward strand.
TGGGAGCAGCCCTCCAAGTAATACGCACAGCAATGGAATCGAGCAACGCTTAGGAGTGAGTGGGCGCCATTGTTTGGTTGTATGGATGGACGCATGATGCCGGCCTAGATTAGTTTAATTGCAGTCAAGGTTATAACATCTCTCATTAGTTGCCTAGTTGCTCCGCAAGTTTTTACTGGGGTATTTTTATGAAACTGATTTTTGCATGCAATCAAGTTATGTAATTGTGTCTTTTTGTATTATCAATAAATTCTTTACTACTTGAATTACATATCGTGAACCCTAGCCAAAAATTTCTTATAATACTGCTTGCTGTTCTGTGCCTGCAATGAGAATCTTTTATGGAGGGCAAGTCTGCCATTGTGAGTGACCACTGGTAAAGGCCTGGGAATCCTGGTTCGATTCCGGACCGGAGTGGGAGCCTAAGAAACGTCTACCACCACCACACATCCAAGGAGGGCAGCAGGCACGCTGTGGGCAAAGGAGCAGGAATGGCTACCACCACACATTCAAGGAAGGCAGCAGGCACGCTGTGGGCAAAGGAGCAGGAACGGCTACCACACATCACAAGAAGATCATCAATAAAACGGTAGCAAACCACATACTCCGAAAAGGGGTTCGCATCTTCAAAGATGTGGAGCTCCTCCTCCCACCACCCCATGTAGAGATTGTCGAGAGAGGGTGAAAATGTTGCCCCCATAAAAGTTATTTTGGAAACCAACGTCCTCTAATGGTAATTAGGTGCATCTGATTTGAATGCAGGGGTGTGCATGTTGTCTACTAGAAGGCTCTGCCCACTCATGCAGCTACTAATTTGGATGCAGTTTGTATAAAGTAGCGCTGTCTTTCTCTGCTGTATACAAAAACTGTAAGTTTATTTTATGACAAGTCGCTCCCATTTAGTAGTTTTGCAACTAGTGCTTATGCGGAGCTTCTGTTTTGGATTCAAGGTGCGTTTGTTGTCTCTGGGGGGGCTAAGTACATCTCTGTTGGTACCCAATTAGAGGCGGCCTGGTGAAGCGCTGATCTAACCTTTTTTTTTTCATGTTTAAACTTTAGTTCTAGTTACACCCAGGTTATGCATATGCATGTTTTTAATTTAGTTAGAGATAGGTCCACTTCCGCAGAGGAGGATCCTCATTGTGGTGGGAGGGTCACGTACGTAATATTTTGCATGCAAGCTATTATGGAAACCAACATCCTCGAATGGTAATTTGGTGCATCCGATTTGATTGAAGGTGTTCATGTGGTCTATTAGTAGGCTCTGCACACTCATGCAGTTGGTCTTTTAACCACTTTATCCACAAGTTAGTAGATATAGGTCCTCTGTGACTTCATCTAATGCTGGGTATACCCCTGCCATGTCCCCGCCGCGTCCCCGCTCGTCCGCGCGTGCGCGCGGATCGATTACCGCTCGTCCCCGCCATCGCTCCTTATCAGTTGCTCGATTCCCTGCCATTGTCCGCCGGCGGGGATCGAGCGGGCGGGGGTCGAGCAGCGTGAATATTATCAGCTGGCCGGATCAGCTGCTCGATACACGGTACAGAAACGTACCGTGTATCCCCAGCATAAGCCACAAGTCCGTAGATCTACTGACTTGTACAGAAGCAGTGCTGTGCAGGATTGGGCTTGCTCTGAGTCCTGTGCACATTTCTGGCACTATCTGATGCAGCACAAATTGGTGAATGGGAATATATGTTTCCTGAGCTAATGAGATTGATTTTTACTATTAAAAATACTTTTATTTTCTCATTTCATAGTGAAAAATACACTCTATAGCATTATTTCAGAATCAAATATCTTCACCATAAATTGTGACCAGAACATAATCTAAGTTTTGTGATAAGCAGTAAGAATAGCAAAACAAAATTTCTGTTTTTTATCTACAGTAGCACTTTTTATTTTTAAACTGGAACTGGTAAAACTGAGAAATAAATGTTTTTTCTATTTTTTTTCTTTGTTTTCCAATTAAAATTCATAGAAAACAAAATTGTTCGAGGAAAAATGGCATACAATGAAAGCCTAGTTTGTCTTGAAAAAAAACAATATTTATTTCATTTCTGTGTCCTAAGTAGGGATAAAGTTATTTCTGATCAAATAAGGACATAGCTAAACTGTCAAAACTGCTCTGGTCAATAAGTAGGAAAAAAGGTCTGGACGCGAAGTGGTTAAATTCAGTTTGTCTTAAGTAGCGCTGCTTTTCTCTGCTGTGTACAAAAATTGTAAGTTTATTCTATGGCGAGTCACTCCCATTTAATAGTTTTGCAACACGTGTATATGCAGAGCTTCTGTTTTTGGATTCAAGGTGCGTTTGTTGTCTCTGGAGGGGCTCAGTGCATCGCTGTTGGTACCCAATCAGAGGCGGCATGGTGATGCCCTGATCTACCCTTTTTTTGCATGTTTAAACTTGCACTTCTTGTCACACCCAGGTTATGCATATGCATGTTTTTAATTTAGAAAAAGAAGCAAAGTAGAGTCCAGGCACCAGAAGGCCTGAAATTACAAGACAGCGGTTGTATAGTGTATGTCCTGAAAGCCTGTTTTGCAGGATACCCTGCTTTGTCAGAGGCAAAAATAATATAGTAGGCTCCAAGTATGAGCAGGAAACAAAGCAAGGTACGTCTACAATTTGGACAATACCTGCCACCACCGCGGTATATTGTTTTTGCCTCTGGTGAAATAGGGCATCCTGTGAAAGAGGCTGTCAGGCCATACACTATGCAACCACTGTCTGTCTGTATGTTGAGGATGGAATAAAGGTGAATTGCATTTCATGCCTGGTGATGCCCGGACTCCCAGACTGTCTGATTGGTCTGGTGGCACAGCATTGCACCTGATCCCCTCAACGGTCTGCCAGTCATCTAGTGCCGATCCCTTCTTGTCTTCTACCAATATATCTACTGTTACTTCGGGGCTGAGCACAGATGTAGGCTCTGAGTACGAGCGTGGAAACACAGCAAGGTACATCTGTGATTGGGACGAGACCTGCCACTACCGTAGTACAAAATGGACTCAGCGACTGGCAGACTTCCTGATGGACACAGCAAAGGGCACAGCATCCAGCAAAGTCCTTGGAATAAAGGTTGCTGAACAAAGGCTGGGCAAACTGTCCGAGAGGGAAGTACAACTTTTTGGGACAGTTGCCACCATTAAAAGGTACAACAACAAACAAATCGCAGCCAGAGGCTTTAAGGGTTTACAGCAGTTTCCGACTGCCCAAAAAGCTAGCAGCATCTCCTTCCACTGACATCACCTGCCAGCAGTAAAAATGTCACCATGTGATAAAGGTCAGAATGTAAATCATGGAGAGGAAAGATTTTACATTGGGAAAACACTGACTAAATCATTTATACATAATTATTGTAAAAATGGAGCACTTTTTTATTACATTATTTTTTACAGTTTTTTACTCTTTAAGCTGTTTCTGTGATTCTGTTGCACCTAAAGTACAGTGGGAGCCTCTGGCAGCTGCTTTGACCTATGAGAATTGATCCAGCTAGAAAGTGCTTGTATTATTTCTACTACTTTATGTCTGTATTCTACTATATGTCACTACAGTGCCTCTTTAATTTAAGCCTTGTGCTAACCTAAGCTAGAGTCTGCCTACCTATACTGTGAGGGTCGTCAGGCTACCTATACTAGAGGGAAAAGGGGGAAGGGTCATCTAGCTATCTATACTGGAGGGAAGGGGGGGGGGGTCATCTTGCTACCTATACTGAAGGGGGCCGGCTGGTGAAAGTGGCCTTGGGTGGTAAAGAGTCAAATCTGGCCCTGGATATTCTACTACCGCTATCCTGTGCCATTTTAAACAGGTGCCTTTTTCAAATATATGCTAAGCAGTTTGGTGCTGTATAATTTGAAAGGCATGAGACAAGCAGCAGAGCAGTGCGAGGGGAGCATGGGATGGAAGGAAGTGGCAGAAAGAAGATTAGGGGAGGTTAATTTTGTGGCTGATGAATAGGACAAAGTCTGGACGGGTAAGGAACAGTTGCTGATAGCCTAGTAGGGGAGAGGGACACGGCTACCTGGAGCGGAGGGTGCTACCTAGTAGGGACCATTGGCTAACTCAAGGAGGAGGGATGCTGCCTAATTAAAGGGAGGTGACTGCCTACCTGGAAGGGACAGTTCATTTAAGAGAGTCACTGCCAATCTAAAGGGGTTGGGGGGTCCTTAGTGCTTGCTGCCTGTAGTGGTATCTTTATCTTCCCACCTGCCGGCCATGAGTGCCTTTTGGCTGCAGTGTAATACAGCCGAATGGCGAAATTTGTAACCCCAGATGTGACAGCTTTTTTTCAGTGGCTGCATCTCCAACAACCATGCCCTGAGCACTAGCAAGCACTGGCCGGTGCACGGAGCAGTGTACAGGTAGTGAATTCACCACCTTCAGTCTCCTTTGTGCCAAGGGGTGCCTTGAAAAAGTTTCAGTCAAAAGGATGCCCTGACCTGGACATTTTTTTAAATCATTGGTCTAAGGCCTCCAGTGGCATAGCGATATGGGATTAAGAGGTTGTGACTGGACCAGTATGGCCCTCAAGAGGCACTCCTTCAACCACTATATTTGTTTTTAATTGGTGCTGTGCTGGTAATGATCACATATATATTGTAGGAGTTCTAAATAGTGGTAGGAATCTACAAACTGTTTCCCTTCCCCACTTAAATCTTTCTGACTTGGATACTGTCTTTAGCAGGCATTTGTGATCTATATCAATTGGTCCTTAGTTACATCACTGTAACTTTTTTTTTTAATAGGAAACCAGTTTCACCAATATGTTTTTGAGTTGTGGAAGGAAATCAGAGAACCCAGAGGAAGCGCGCACAAATGCAGAGAAAACTGAAAGTTCATATAGATAGCAGCCCTAGTGGCGCTAGGCAAGTGTGCTATCCTCTTAAAAAGGAACTCCAGTGAAAATAACGTAATGAACAAAAGTACTTAATTTTTACAATAATTATGTATAAATGATTTAGTCAGTGTTTGCCCATTGTAAAAAATTTCCTCTACCTGATTTACATTCTGATATTTATCATATTGTGCCATTTTTACTGCTGGCAGGTGAAGTCAGTGCAAGTGCTTTTTTGGCAGTTGGAAACAGCTGTTATTTCCCACAATGCAACAAGGCTCCCACAGTGTGATGTCAGCACCATGGTCCTAACATCACACTGTGGGAGGGGTTTCACCACAATATCAGCCATACAGAGCCCCCTGATCATCCGTTTGAGAGAAGGAAAAGATTTCTCATGGGAAAGGGGGTATCAGCTACTGATTGGGATGAAGTTCAATCCTTGGTCACGTTTTCTCTTTAACTATGTTAACTATGATACAGCACACATATAGACACTTCATGTTGAAATTTCTTGATATCTATGCCATTTAAGATCACTGTTTACTTTTTTAACCTAACAGCTGTAAGGGACATTTTTTTAAAATATAATGCACACCTCTAATATAGCTAGCTGGGTATGTGGCCTATGCTTAATAAATGCTTTGCTTGTAACAGGAATAAAAAATGCAATAATGCTTGCAAGCATAGGGTTTTTATCTACAGCATTTCTTGAAAACTTAGTTCTGGGTCCCACTGGAGTGCTGATGGGCTGCTGATGGACTGCTGATGCTGATGCTGTCATTGTGTCATCCTCCACTATTCCTGATCCATGCGCCAGTATGGGTATACTAAACTTTAGCAATATTTCACAACAAAATCTATTTTTTTTTCTGTTATCAATGCTGCCCCACATCCTCTTCCATTATGTCTGACCACTACATTTTCCTAGCGCAATGCCATCCTGCCATCACCATCCTGCTTTGCCACTGCCCTCATCTGCTTCACAATTTTGTCTAGCAGCTGTACATTTGATTTACATTTCCTCAACATTATTTTGGTCCTTTTAATTTGTTCCCCCCTTCCTCCCCCTCCCCCCCACACACACATACATCAAAAAGGGCACCTGGAAAAAATGGCGCATGGAGTAGCGAATTTTAATGATTTTGTCAATAACCATATTTTATTGTTTCTTGTAATAAAAAAAATCTGAAAATATTGTTTACAAAACTGAAAGCAATAATATATGTTAGACCGGACAGGTCTCTGTGGGTGGTATTATCCGTAGAGTTGGGCCGAACCTCCGATTTTAGGTTCGCGAACCGGGTTCGCGAACTTTCGCGGAACGTTCGGTTCGCGTTAAAGTTCGCGAACCGCAATAGACTTCAATGGGGATGCGAACTTTGAAAAAAAAAATAATTATGCTGGCCACAAAAGTGATGGAAAAGATGTTTCAAGGGGTCTAACACCTGGAGGGGGGCATGTCGGAGTGGGATACACGCCAAAAGTCCCCGGGAAAAATCTGGATTTGACGCAAAGCAGCGTTTTAAGGGCAGAAATCACATTGAATGCTAAATGACAGGCCTAAAGTGCTTTAAAACATCTTGCATGTGTATACATCAATCAGGTAGTGTAATTAAGGTACTGCTTCACACTGACACACCAAACTCACCGTGTAACGCACCGCAAACAGCTGTTTGTACTAGTGACGGCCGTGCTGGACTGGTGCGCACCATGGCGAGAGTGCAGGTTTTGGTGGCTTTACAGCCCATATGGTCGGCCTGGCTGATGTAGCTGAATGACAGAACAGTGACTGTCCAGCTGATCAAATTTGGTCTGACCACAATGAAGCAACGACCTTATTATCTTTTGTGTGCCCCCCGAGACACTCATCTAGGCGCCGGTCATTGCTTCATTGTGATACGCAAGCCCCTTCACCACGGCAAGGTAATGATCACGAAGGGGAATGGGCGCATGTACATGCCTTTTCTTTTGTTGTTGCAGCTGCCCTCAGTGCAGCCAGAAAAATTAGGCAGTCATGTACACGCACCATAAAAATTATTACAGCGGCCGCTGCTAGCAGCGGCCTAAAAAATTCAGCAATCCGCCTGGAGTCCCGGACCCTGTTGGTGGTGGCGGAGAAGGTAGTGAAGCGGCCTGCAGGCAGACATGCTGTGTGGAGGGACTGGGAGCGACTTAGTCTTTTTGGGGCAGGCCAGGCAGCCAGTCACACGGCGTGCAGGCAGAGATGCTGTGTGTGCGGGGACTGACTTAGTCTTGGGGCGGGCAGCAGCCCTCCGGGATCCATGCCTCATTCATTTTGATAAAGGTGAGGTACTTAACACTTTTGTGACTTAGGCGACTTCTCTTCTCTGTGACAATGCCTCCAGCTGCGCTGAAGGTCCTTTCTGACAGGACGCTTGCGGCAGGGCAGGAGAGAAGTTGGATGGCAAATTGGGACAGCTCTGGCCACAGGTCAAGCCTGCGCACCCAGTAGTTCAAGGGTTCCTCATCGCTGTTCACAGCAGTGTCTACATCCACACTTAAGACCAGGTAGTCGGCTACCTGCCGTTCCAGGCGTTGGTGGAGGGTGGATCCGGAAGGGCTACGGCGAGGCGTTGGACTAAAGAACGTCCGCATGTCCGACATCACCATGAGATCGCTGGAGCGTCCTGTCTTTGACTGCGTGGACACGGGAGGAGGATTAGTGGCAGTGGTACCTTGCTGGCGTTGTGCTGTCACATTACCCTTAAAGGCATTGTAAAGCATAGTTGACAGCTGGTTCTGCATGTGCTGCATCCTTTCCACCTTCCGGTGAGTTGGTAACAGGTCCGCCACTTTGTGCCTGTACCGAGGGTCTAGTAGTGTGGCCACCCAGTACAGCTCATTCCCCTTGAGGTTTTTTATACGGGGGTCCCTCAACAGGCAGGACAGCATAAAAGACGACATCTGCACAAAGTCGGATCCAGTACCCTCCATCTCCTCTTGCTCTTCCTCAGTGACGTCAGGTAAGTCAACCTCCTCCCCCCAGCCGCGAACAATACCACGGGAAGGTTGAGCAGCACAAGCCCCCTGCGACGCCTGCTGCGGTTGTTCTCCTGCCGCTGTCCCCTCCTCCTCCTCCTCCCCCAAAGAAACACCTTGCTCATCATCCTCTGAGTCTGACTCGTCTTCTGCACACGACCTCTCTTCTTCCTCCTCCTCCCCCCTCTGTGCTGCCGCAGGTGTTGAGGAAACAGCTGGGTCTGATGAAAATTGGTCCCATGCCTGTTCCTGCCGTAACGGTTCCTGGTCACGCTCATTCGCAGCTTCATCCGCCACTCTACGCACAGCACGCTCCAAGAAGTACGCGTAGGGAATTAAGTCGCTGATGGTGCCCTCACTGCGGCTCACCAGGTTGGTCACCTCCTCAAACGGCCGCATGAGCCTGCATGCATTTTTCATCAGTGTCCAGTTGTCGGGCCAGAACATCCCCATCTTCCCAGACTGTTTCGTTCTACTCCAGTTGTAGAGGTACTGGGTGACGGCTTTCTTCTGTTCTAGCAGGCGGGAGAACATGAGCAGGGTCGAGTTCCAGCGAGTGGGGCTATCGCAAATGAGGCGTCTCACCGGCATGTTGTTTTTACGCTGAATTTCTGCAAATCGTGCCATGGCTGTGTAAGAGCGCCTCAAATGCCCACAGAACTTCCTGGCCTGCTTCAGGACATCCGCTAAGCCAGGGTACTTTGCACAAATCTTTGAACCACTAGATTCATGACATGTGCCATGCAGGGTATGTGTGTCAGCTTCCCCATATGCAAAGCGGCAAGCAGATTGCTGCCGTTGTCGCACACCACGTTGCCTATCTCCAGGTGGTGCGGGGTCAGCCACTCATCCACCTGTTTCTTAAGAGCAGCCAGGAGAGCTGCTCCAGTGTGACTCTCCGCTTTGAGACAAGCCATGTCTAAGATGGCGTGACACCGTCGTACCTGGCATGCAGCATAGGCCCTGCGGAGCTGGGGCTGTGTAGCTGGAGAGGAGAACTGCCACTCAGCCAAGGAGGAGGAGGAGGACAGCGAAGAGCATGTAGCAGGAGGAGAGGAGGTGGCAGGAGGCCTGCCTGCAAGCCGTGGAGGTGTCACAATTTGGTCCGCCGCTTTCTGCTTGCCATCGTTCACCACCAGGTTCACCCAATGGGCTGTGTAGGTAATGTAGCGGCCCTGCCCGTGCTTGGCAGACCAGCCATCCGTGGTCAGGTGTACCCTTGACCCAACGCTCTTCGCAAGAGATGACACCACTTGCCTCTCAACTTCACGGTGCAGTTGGGGTATGGCCTTTCTCGAAAAATAAGTGCGGCCTGGCATCTTCCACTGCGGTGTTCCGATGGCCACAAATTTACGGAAGGCCTCAGAGTCCACCAGCCGGTATGGTAACAGCTGGCGAGCTAACAGTTCCGCCACGCCAGCTGTCAGACGCCGGGCAAGGGGGTGACTGGCCAAAAGTGGCTTCTTCCGCTCAAACATTTCCTTCACGGACACCTGACTGCTGCTGTGGGCAGAGGAGCAGGAACCGCTCAAGGGCAGAGGCGGAGTGGAGGAGGGTGCCTGTGAAGGTGCAAGGGAGAAAGCGGCAGAAGCAGATGATGCACCTGAAGGAGGAAGAGGAGAAGGAGGGTGACTTTTCTTTTGTGTGCTGCTGCTGCTTTTGCTCAGGTGGCCATCCCATTGCTGTTTGTGCCTTTTCTCCAGGTGCCTTCGTAAGGCACTTGTCCCTACGTGAGTGTTGGCCTTTCCACGGCTCAATTTTTGTTGGCAGAGCGAACAGATGGCTTTGGTCCGATCTGAGGCACACACATTAAAAAATTTCCACACCGCTGAGCCACCCTGGGATGTGGGCACTATGGGGACCTCAGCAGCTGATGCTGAAGGGCAAGTTGGCTGGCTGTACATAGGTGGCGATACATGGTGCCGGACTCTGCCACCAGCTGTTTCTGACGAAGAGCTGCCCCAGCTTCTTTCAGCAACTTCTCTCCTCCTACTACTCTCTGACTCCCCCTCTGAACTGTCCCCCTCTTCATCTCCTCTATTGGGAACATACAGAGGATCCCTATTACCGTCATCATCGTAGTCATCCTGCCCAGCTTCGCATGCCTCAGACAAATCCAAACTTGCACCATCAGTAGGTCCTTCATCCTCCTGACACGTTACATCCATAGTGTTGCCGCGTAACTCAGACATATTAGCTGGTGAAAATTCATCTGGCTGTAACAACAATGGCTGTGCATCAGTGATTTCAACACTAAATAATTCTTGCGAAGTGTCAAATGCAGCGGAAGTGGTGCTAGTAGTAGCGCTGGTGGCTGAGCAAGATGAGGTGTTCTGTGTCGCTAAATACTCAACCACGTCCTGACAATCTTGGGAGGTGATGGGACGTGCCTTCTTCCGAGCACTGTACTGTGGGCCAGGTCCACACGAAATTACATTTACACGACCTCGCGCAGACCTGCCGGGTGGCCTTCCTCTGCCTCTGCCACTACCTCTTCCTCTTCCTCTACCTGTTTTGTCCATATCGGGTATGCACGGAGTGGTATATCACACTGCGTGCACTCACGTAGGTAGGTGGGTTCACTTAACTGCACAGGTATGCGCACTGATGCGGTGGGTTCACTGAACAGTACAGGTATACAGTGGCAGGTTCACTGAACACAACAGGTATGCAGTGGCGGGTTCACTGAACAGGTATACAGTGGCGGGTCCACTGAACAGAACAGGTATACAGTGGCGGGTTCACAGAACAGGTATGCAGTGGCAGGATCACTGAACACAATAGGTATGCAGTGGCGTGTTCACTAAACAGGTATACAGTGGCGGGTCCACTGAACAGAACAGGTATACAGTGGCGGGTTCACTGAACAGGTATACAGTGGCGGGTCCACTGAACAGAACAGGTATACAGTGGCGGGTCCACTGAACAGAACAGGTATACAGTGGCGGGTCCACTGAACAGAACAGGTATACAGTGGCGGGTTCACAGAACAGGTATACAGTGGCGGGTCCACTGAACAGAACAGGTATACAGTGGCGGGTTCACAGAACAGGTATGCAGTGGCAGGATCACTGAACACAATAGGTATGCAGTGGCGTGTTCACTAAACAGGTATACAGTGGCGGGTCCACTGAACAGAACAGGTATACAGTGGCGGGTTCACTGAACAGGTATACAGTGGCGGGTCCACTGAACAGAACAGGTATACAGTGGCGGGTTCACAGAACAGGTATGCAGTGGCGGGTCCACTGAACAGAACAGGTATACAGTGGCGGGTTCACAGAACAGGTATGCAGTGGCAGGTTCACTGAACACAACAGGTATGCAGTGGCGGGTTCACTGAACAGGTATACAGTGGCGGGTCCACTGAACAGAACAGGTATACAGTAGCGGGTTCACAGAACAGGTATGCAGTGGCAGGATCACTGAACACAATAGGTATGCAGTGGCGTGTTCACTAAACAGGTATACAGTGGCGGGTCCACTGAACAGAACAGGTATACAGTGGCGGGTTCACTGAACAGGTATACAGTGGCGGGTCCACTGAACAGAACAGGTATACAGTGGCGGGTTCACAGAACAGGTATGCAGTGGCGGGTCCACTGAACAGAACAGGTATACAGTGGCGGGTTCACAGAACAGGTATGCAGTGGCAGGTTCACTGAACACAACAGGTATGCAGTGGCGGGTTCACTGAACAGGTATACAGTGGCGGGTCCACTGAACAGAACAGGTATACAGTGGCGGGTCCACTGAACAGAACAGGTATACAGTGGCGGGTCCACTGAACAGAACAGGTATACAGTGGCGGGTTCACAGAACAGGTATACAGTGGCGGGTCCACTGAACAGAACAGGTATACAGTGGCGGGTTCACAGAACAGGTATGCAGTGGCAGGATCACTGAACACAATAGGTATGCAGTGGCGTGTTCACTAAACAGGTATACAGTGGCGGGTCCACTGAACAGAACAGGTATACAGTGGCGGGTCCACTAAACAGAACAGGTATACAGTGGCGGGTCCACTGAACAGAACAGGTATACAGTGGCGGGTTCACAGAACAGGTATGCAGTGGCAGGATCACTGAACACAATAGGTATGCAGTGGCGTGTTCACTAAACAGGTATACAGTGGCGGGTCCACTGAACAGAACAGGTGTACAGTGGCGGGTCCACTGAACAGAACAGGTATACAGTGGCGGGTCCACTGAACAGAACAGGTATACAGTGGCGGGTTCACAGAACAGGTATACAGTGGCGGGTCCACTGAACAGAACAGGTATACAGTGGCGGGTTCACAGAACAGGTATGCAGTGGCAGGATCACTGAACACAATAGGTATGCAGTGGCGTGTTCACTAAACAGGTATACAGTGGCGGGTCCACTGAACAGAACAGGTATACAGTGGCGGGTTCACAGAACAGGTATGCAGTGGCAGGTTCACTGAACACAACAGGTATGCAGTGGCGGGTTCACTAAACAGGTATGCAGTGGCGGGTCCACTGAACAGAACAGGTATACAGTGGCGGGTCCACTGAACAGAACAGGTATACAGTGGCGGGTCCACTGAACAGAACAGGTATACAGTGGCGGGTTCACAGAACAGGTATACAGTGGCGGGTCCACTGAACAGAACAGGTATACAGTGGCGGGTTCACAGAACAGGTATGCAGTGGCAGGATCACTGAACAGGTATGCAGTGGCAGGATCACTGAACAGGTATGGAGTGGCAGGATCACAGTACAGGTATGCAGTGGGCTGAGGGCTCACTGAACAGAACAGGTATGCAGTGGCAGGATCACTGAACAGGTATGGAGTGGCAGGATCACAGTACAGGTATGCAGTGGGCTGAGGGCTCACTGAACAGAACAGGTATGCAGTGGCAGGATCACTGAACAGGTATGCAGTGGCAGGATCACAGTACAGGTATGCAGTGGGCTGAGGGCTCACTGAACAGAACAGGTATGCAGCCAGGAAGAAGTTAAGCCTAACTAATCTTTCCCTATGAGAGACAGTCTGCAGCAGCTCGCCCTACTCTCACTAATGCAGGCACACGAGTGGCCGTAATGGCCGCCGCTGCCTGCCTTATATAAGGGGGGGGGGGTGGGGCTCCAGGGGCTAGTGTAGCCTAATTGGCTACACTGGGCCTGCTGACTGTGATGTAGAGGGTCAAAGTTGACCCTCAGTGCATTATGGGGCGAACCGAACTTCTTCCGCAAAAGGTTCGCGTGCGGTAACCGCACGCGAACCACCTACGTTCGCGCGAACCACGTTCGTCGGCGAACCGTTCGGCCCAACTCTAATTATCCGATGGAATGGTGATGTATTGCGATTGGATACATTCTACTGTACAGTATTGTCCTTCATATTGCAAACCTTGCCAATAAATGTGGCAGTTCAACATCAGCTGGTGCCCATGTGAGGACATTTTTTTTTTTTACAATAATGTATGTATAATTGTATAATATTGTGTATAACCTTCTTTTATTCTTTCTTCATGTAATAACACTGAACAAACCATTAAAAAACGCTGAAAATGTTAATATATGTATAATCGTTATAATTGTAGAATATTGTGTATAACGTTCAATTATCACTTCTTCATGTAATAAAATCTGAAAATATTGTTTATAACAATGAAAAAATATATATAGGTATATTTATATAATATAATTATATTATTATATAATATAAGTACGTTCGTAATAACTGTAGTAAAACATTAGTAAATATTACTAACATTTTACTACAACTAAACCTAACCCTACTCTCACACAGAACCCTCCCTCCACCTATCCCTAACCCTAAGACCCCCCTGGTGGTGCCTAACCCTAAGACCCCCTGGTGGTGCCTAATCCTAAGACTCCCCCCAGTGGGGCCTAACCCTAAGACCCCCCTGGTGGTGCCTAACACTAAGATCCCCTGGTGGTGCCTAACCCTAAGACTCCCCTGGTGGTGCCTAACCCTAAGATCCCCCCAGTAGTGCCTAACCCTAAACAACTGTTTCTACTTCCTGCTTTCATGGAAGCAGACATATTGTTAACATCCTGTACTTTCAAATGAGCTTATCTGCCATCTCTACCATGGCAGTCTGGTAACACAGCTGAGAGATCAATATACAACTTCTGATTAGACACAAATAAGGGAGAATTAGACAGACTAATCTCTCTAAATACATACATTTCTCTATATTTTCCTCTTGTCCTGAGCAAGAGTTCAGGAACACTTTAACTACACCTGTTATTCACACAACTGAGGCTTGTTGTCATGTCTGATAACTCTCTGTTTCAACAACATTCCACTGTAATTTTGGTTTTAGATCTGTTCTGTTGCGGTCTATGTCTCCTTTGGCAATGTGTGTGTACAGTTCATTATGTAAAAACAAAATTTTGCTGCCATCCTGTATAGTTGTCTCACCCCATTTCACAAGAACATGTGGGTCTAGGTTATCCTGTGCTGCTGTGGTCTCCTTCATTCCTTCCACCACCGTGCCTTTATGTAAATTCTGGCAGCAATTCAAATCTTAAGTGAGGCTCTCTAGCGCTCACTTCCTGTATCGGAAATACGCATTGCAAGCAAGTGTATTGACAAAACTTGCTACCGAGCATGCACACAAAAGCGAAACATTTTAAAATATCTGTGGCGCCACTGACTTACATGACTTCCAGTCACTGCACATCGCTGTGGATATTGACCAATAGCACACTGATGCTTTCATGGCAGATGTGATGCTTCGCACCACATCAGGTATAAACTGTCCCATAGACTTTTATTGCTTTAGCATTACCTTGTGGTAAAAAAGGGTAAAGCTAGTGTGAAAGGGGCCTCAGAGTTATTCGGTATAGTCTTAGGATCCTATTTATTTAAGTATTTATAAAGCACCGACATATTACACAGCACTGTACAGAGTATATTGTCTTGTAACTAACTGTCCCTCCGAGGGGCTCACGATCTAGTCTACCAGAGTCATATGTCTATGTGGTGCATGTGTCATAGTTTAGGGCCAATTTAGGGGGAAGTCAATTAACTTATCTGTATGTTTTGGGGATGTTGGAGTGCCCAGAGGAAACCCACGCAGACACGGGGAGAACATACAAACACCTTGCAGCTGTTGACCTGGCTGGGATTTGAACCAGGGGCTCAGCACTGCAGGGCGAGAGCGCTACCCACTACACCATTATGCTGCCCCTGGATCTCTGAAAAAGTGTCAGATCAGGGAGCATTAAGTTATGGTAAACTTTATGGGATACGTGAAAATATCATCCAATAAATTAGAAGTTAGTCAAGTAGTAGTATGGAATATTAATGATGAAATGTAGAGGAAGAAACACAACTGTTACAAGAAGAGTGTAGCACTCTGAGCAAAATATTTTACAATTTTCCATTCCCCAATTGTTAAAACTGTTCAGGATTTATTTTTAAAAAATGATTTATTTTTCAAAATGGTGATTTGGAAAAAATGCAGATATTCTGTTTATTTAACTCAATGGGGAACACTTATTTTGGAACTTAAAACTGTATAAAACAGGTTGTATGAGAACGTTGTGTAAGTGATGTAGTGCTAACAAATTTCACTTGGTGGCAGCAAACTATTAGGAATCTTCATTCAAAGGTCAGATGTATCTACTAAAAAAATGTAGGGATTATTTTCTATTTGCGTGTTTATTGTGGTCTTATCTTGCTTAATGAGTGTTTATTGTGGTCTTATCTTGCTTAATGAAGTTGATTCCTTTTGCTTGTTATCTAATTATCCATGTTATTGTCATTCACAAGGTTAATGCATGAATGAAAATGTCTCATGTTCAACTTCTTTGTGTTAATTACATTAGAAAGTAGTAATTTTGTCAAAAGTACATTAGACTGGTCATTTACATGCAGGCTTGTACCAGGAGGCAGGCAGAATCACATTGGGAGTCGACACCTTAATAGTGGAGGATCATGCAGTACTCTTGGTCATTATTTATATTATATTTATAAAACACCAATCTACCTCCAGTGTGAATAACAGGTGTAGTTAAAGTGTTCCTGAACTCTTGCTCAGGACAAGAGGAAAATATAGAGAAATGTATGTATTTAGAGAGATTAGTCTGTCTAATGCTCCCTTATTTGTGTCTAATCAGAAGTTGTATATTGATCTCTTAGCTGTGTTACCAGACTGCCATGGTAGAGAAGGCAGATAAGCTCATTTGAAAGTACAGGATGTTAACAATATGTCTGCTTCCATGAAAGCAGGAAGTAGAAACAGTGCAGATTTATTTCTGGATTTGTATCAGCTGTAACAAACCAATGTTTTTCTTTAAAGGTTATTCTGCTGTTGTGTATCTTTTTGAGCAGATATGAAGTTCTGAGTTCAGGTTCACTTTAACAAACTGGAAAAAAACAGAGGAAAACTGCCAAAAAGTGTTTACAAACTAATAATTACTATAATTTCCGTTTACTTATGCCATTATTAGCATTACTGACAATCACTTCTCAGCTGTATAGTCTTCAAACCATCATGATGGATATGAATTAACCATAATTATGACTAGGTAACTAAATTGTCTAAATTGTACATTTCCACTAATTATCTTACCTGATCTGACATATTCTCCATTACAGATATGAAGATTGCACTGACTGATGTCCAAATTATCTGTTCCCTCCCTTGAATTTTATTTTCCTGTCTATTATCCTGTTTATTAATTTCTGGATTTTATACAGTACATTGATGAGAGATAGCCTGAACTATCTTGGGCTATCACTGGTGGACAGTTTCTGACCTTCTTGGGCTGTTCTCTGTTCACACATCTGCATTCACATTTTTTTTACAGTAACTGGCTGCCAACATCAGCGGCAGGACTGGCCCTAGACTTTTTGCCGCCTGAGGCAAACTTAAAAAAAATTGCGGCCCCCCCCCCCCAAGCCGTGGGTGGGGGGTCGCCAAGCTGGAGGGATAGCGGGCAGGAAGGGGGTATTGGGCCTAGCGGTGGGGAGGGGGGGTCGGACCCCCCCTCGCCTGGGTCCCCCGATCTGCGCTCCCCCTTCAGCTTTAAATAGTTAAGAAGCAGCCGATAGTAAGAGGCACAGACGGGGATGACTCACCTCTTCCGCGTTCCAGCATGCGCTCCACTGACGTCACTTCCTGCAACGCCGTCCACTTACAATACAGTGGGCGGTGTTGCAGGCCCCCCGCACCCACAGACGGGTGGGTGCCGCCCCCTAGAAGTGCCACCTGAGGCAAAAGTTTCACCCCGCCTCATTAGCGGGCCAGCCCTGGTCAGCGGTTAATAGCAAAGTCGCCATACATGCTAGAATCACCAAATTTACAGAGTATGTTAAAAATAATCTGAAGTGAAAATAAACTTATAAGATAATGAATTGTATGTGTAGTACAGGTAAGAAATAAAACATTAGTAGCAAAGAAAAGAGTCTCATATTGTTTCCAGTACAGGAAGAGTTAAGAAACATCACTTGTTAACTATGCAAAAGGGCTTCTCTAAACTATGCGACCCAATTTAGGTTGTCTGCAGTCCTATTTTCTAAAGCATAAACATACATATATCCAGGCACATCGCCTCTAGTTAGGACATTAAATAAATTATTAGGGAAAGGGAGGTGCTGAAGGGGGTGTGGCTAAAAAACAGCAAAAATCTATTAACCCTTCGCACACTCACATGCAAATGTCCAAACAATTGCATTCACAGATTCACTCATCCAGGCACAACTGTTATCCCTACAGCTAAATTAAAAGCCAGGGTTTTAGTTCACAGAAGAATGCATTCTTATGCTTAATCACCTATACTGCGCAGAAGTACCCAGGTAAACATAGGTGTCCTAACTCTGGCCCTGTAACATGCATAGTGCAGACATGCAAACACATTCATTGCATCAAACCTATCAATGGATTAGGAGCACACATCCTAACTTCCTCTCCTGGGAAAGACAGTGCATCTTACCAATCGCACAAGGGAGCTAATGTTATGTGTCCATGTGCACAATGCGCATACACCAGCATAAGCTGTCTGCATGCTGACAAACATACAGGGGAAGGGGGGAGTGCACCGAATTGGACCCTAGCCACAGGGGTCAATGATAAGAATAAACATACATATATCCAGGCACATCGCCTCTAGTTAGGACATTAAATAAATTATTAGGGAAAGGGAGGTGCTGAAGGGGGTGTGGCTAAAAAACAGCAAAAATCTATTAACCCTTCGCACACTCACATGCAAATGTCCAAACAATTGCATTCACAGATTCACTCATCCAGGCACAACTGTTATCCCTACAGCTAAATTAAAAGCCAGGGTTTTAGTTCACAGAAGAATGCATTCTTATGCTTAATCACCTATACTGCGCAGAAGTACCCAGGTAAACATAGGTGTCCTAACTCTGGCCCTGTAACATGCATAGTGCAGACATGCAAACACATTCATTGCATCAAACCTATCAATGGATTAGGAGCACACATCCTAACTTCCTCTCCTGGGAAAGACAGTGCATCTTACCAATCGCACAAGGGAGCTAATGTTATGTGTCCATGTGCACAATGCGCATACACCAGCATAAGCTGTATGCATGCTGACAAACATACAGGGGAAGGGGGGAGTGCACCGAATTGGACCCTAGCCACAGGGGTCAATGATAAGAATAAACATACATATATCCAGGCACATCGCCTCTAGTTAGGACATTAAATAAATTATTAGGGAAAGGGAGGTGCTGAAGGGGGTGTGGCTAAAAAACAGCAAAAATCTATTAACCCTTCGCACACTCACATGCAAATGTCCAAACAATTGCATTCACAGATTCACTCATCCAGGCACAACTGTTATCCCTACAGCTAAATTAAAAGCCAGGGTTTTAGTTCACAGAAGAATGCATTCTTATGCTTAATCACCTATACTGCGCAGAAGTACCCAGGTAAACATAGGTGTCCTAACTCTGGCCCTGTAACATGCATAGTGCAGACATGCAAACACATTCATTGCATCAAACCTATCAATGGATTAGGAGCACACATCCTAATCTATGTTTACCTGGGTACTTCTGCGCAGTATAGGTGATTAAGCATAAGAATGCATTCTTCTGTGAACTAAAACCCTGGCTTTTAATTTAGCTGTAGGGATAACAGTTGTGCCTGGATGAGTGAATCTGTGAATGCAATTGTTTGGACATTTGCATGTGAGTGTGCGAAGGGTTAATAGATTTTTGCTGTTTTTTAGCCACACCCCCTTCAGCACCTCCCTTTCCCTAATAATTTATTTAATGTCCTAACTAGAGGCGATGTGCCTGGATATATGTATGTTTATTCTTATCATTGACCCCTGTGGCTAGGGTCCAATTCGGTGCACTCCCCCCTTCCCCTGTATGTTTGTCAGCATGCAGACAGCTTATGCTGGTGTATGCGCATTGTGCACATGGACACATAACATTAGCTCCCTTGTGCGATTGGTAAGATGCACTGTCTTTCCCAGGAGAGGAAGTTAGGATGTGTGCTCCTAATCCATTGATAGGTTTGATGCAATGAATGTGTTTGCATGTCTGCACTATGCATGTTACAGGGCCAGAGTTAGGACACCTATGTTTACCTGGGTACTTCTGCGCAGTATAGGTGATTAAGCATAAGAATGCATTCTTCTGTGAACTAAAACCCTGGCTTTTAATTTAGCTGTAGGGATAACAGTTGTGCCTGGATGAGTGAATCTGTGAATGCAATTGTTTGGACATTTGCATGTGAGTGTGCGAAGGGTTAATAGATTTTTGCTGTTTTTTAGCCACACCCCCTTCAGCACCTCCCTTTCCCTAATAATTTATTTAATGTCCTAACTAGAGGCGATGTGCCTGGATATATGTATGTTTATTCTTATCATTGACCCCTGTGGCTAGGGTCCAATTCGGTGCACTCCCCCCTTCCCCTGTATGTTTGTCAGCATGCAGACAGCTTATGCTGGTGTATGCGCATTGTGCACATGGACACATAACATTAGCTCCCTTGTGCGATTGGTAAGATGCACTGTCTTTCCCAGGAGAGGAAGTTAGGATGTGTGCTCCTAATCCATTGATAGGTTTGATGCAATGAATGTGTTTGCATGTCTGCACTATGCATGTTACAGGGCCAGAGTTAGGACACCTATGTTTACCTGGGTACTTCTGCGCAGTATAGGTGATTAAGCATAAGAATGCATTCTTCTGTGAACTAAAACCCTGGCTTTTAATTTAGCTGTAGGGATAACAGTTGTGCCTGGATGAGTGAATCTGTGAATGCAATTGTTTGGACATTTGCATGTGAGTGTGCGAAGGGTTAATAGATTTTTGCTGTTTTTTAGCCACACCCCCTTCAGCACCTCCCTTTCCCTAATAATTTATTTAATGTCCTAACTAGAGGCGATGTGCCTGGATATATGTATGTTTATTCTTATCATTGACCCCTGTGGCTAGGGTCCAATTCGGTGCACTCCCCCCTTCCCCTGTATGTTTGTCAGCATGCAGACAGCTTATGCTGGTGTATGCGCATTGTGCACATGGACACATAACATTAGCTCCCTTGTGCGATTGGTAAGATGCACTGTCTTTCCCAGGAGAGGAAGTTAGGATGTGTGCTCCTAATCCATTGATAGGTTTGATGCAATGAATGTGTTTGCATGTCTGCACTATGCATGTTACAGGGCCAGAGTTAGGACACCTATGTTTACCTGGGTACTTCTGCGCAGTATAGGTGATTAAGCATAAGAATGCATTCTTCTGTGAACTAAAACCCTGGCTTTTAATTTAGCTGTAGGGATAACAGTTGTGCCTGGATGAGTGAATCTGTGAATGCAATTGTTTGGACATTTGCATGTGAGTGTGCGAAGGGTTAATAGATTTTTGCTATTTTCTAAAGCAATTATACATCAAAGAAACAGTCAGGGACAGATTTAGAAAAGGTTTTACTGCAGGGGAGTTCAAAGGATCATTAGCGTTGCTCTGATTCATATGATGGAATGATCCAATTTTATTTAAAAAAAAGCTATATTACTGAAAATAAAAAGATGAGGCTGTTCTCTGCTACTAATGTTCTATTAATTATTTGTATTATACATACAATTCATTATATCATAAGTTGTTTTTTTCCAGTGTCGCTTTAAAGAGGAGCTGTTAGGTATAAGGTCTCAGAGAAAAAAAAACACATATATCAGTAGCTAAATATTGGCTGTACTTACATTACATATGCATTTCACTGTCCACGTTTGGATTTCACAGAATTTGTATATAGTATTTGCAGAGAATTATGCTCCTGACAGTTCATGGCAGGTTTCATGTTTGTCTGTCTTGTATGAAGCCAATTGTGATGTAATATCCTCCCTCACCTTGCTTCCTGATGATTCGACTCACAAAAAATGGTTCATGATCCGGAGAACACTACTGTGCTGTGAATATTAATTAGCCATGTGGCTAGGAACAATAGCGGACTCCTGCAGTATACTCTAATGGAACCTGCCCTGTGAAAAGCACGTTGATTTTTCAGTGCTGGGAGCTTGGCTGCACGAGGTTACAAGCTGCTGTAACATGAGCCTGTAACTTCTCACTGTAAGCAGCCTTAGGGCGGGATAGGTAAATGAAGGGGAGGGCCAAGGGAGTTCAGTGGGGAGAAGAAGGAGCTCCAGAATGCTTTGCAGTATCTGTTATGCGGCCTGTCGTTCTTCTTAGGGGCTTGTGAATATACAGCCTTGCTGTTCAGCAAACATCAAAGTAAGAGAGATTTTTAACTTCAGTATTGCCTTTTTGGCTTCCTTCTAAACTGTTTAACACAGGAGAATAGAGGTTTAAGTTAGCTTTTGCAGCCTGACAGTTACTCTTTAAGGAGGAGAGTGGGAACAAGAGGAAAACATTTTTTTTTCTCAAAAAGAGCTTATTGTTTTTGAGAAAATCAATTTTAAGGTTCTTGTTATGAGTGTGGGAAATGTTTCAACGGCCACCAACTTTAGTGGTTAATAGAAAAGCCCTTGAAGATGCTAGAAACACCAAATTTGCAGAGTATGTTAAGGAGGGCAGTGGGAACAAGTTGAAAAAATTTTCAAAAAAGACCTTACAGTTTTTGAGAAAATCTACGTTACATTTAAAGGAAAAAAGTAGCCAAGTTACTGCGGTAAAATGACAGGTAATGTATTATTATGTATATAAATGTATTTATTTATTTTTTATATATGTTCAGAGTGTGGAAAATATAAAAAAATGATGTGGGGTCCTCCCTCTTGAGCCTCTTTAACCCCTTGTCCCCCATGCAGGCTGGGATAGCCAGAATGTGGAGCCCCAGCTGCGTGTGGGTTTGCACTCTGAGCTATACCAGCCCACATGGTGGCATCTGGTAAAAAGGTGACCCCCGGATGCCTACCCCCACCCCAGGAGAAATAAGTATAGGGGTAAAGAGTACCCCTTATCCATTTACAAAAAGGGTTAAATGAAATGAAAACACAACCACGAGAAACGCATTTTAATATTCCTAATTAGTCATAAATACTGTACCTTTAAAAATAAAGTTTCCATTACAATATCCTTGGAAAATTCCCATGCCAATATCAGATAAAATTCCTATCGGGGGAGGGGTGTGGGGGGGGGGGGATCTAGCCCTTCAAAAACCTAATGACCCATTCAATTGAGCTGACATGAACTAATAAGTCATTAGCACCACAACAAACGAGCAGACATATTTAGGCAACAATAATTACCTAATAAACCTAAATAGGTTAAATAACCAGGAGGAAAGAGGTCATCGACCTCCAATTAAACTGACCAACACAAAAAAGAACAAAACTCCCCCTCACTAATCATAAATGAATGGCTTATAGAGCAATTGTAAAGTTTAGAGTCTGAGACAATAGAATCAAGATGAAAAATCTTTATTAATAGCCAACTCAACAATTAAAAACAAGCAGCCAACCAAGGTCACAGGCCCCTATGTAAAATATTAAATCATACACTGAGTCACATGTCAAAAATGCCTAAATCAATCAATTGTTTGCCTGGGGGATCATGTGGAAAATTACAAAGTGGTGTCCCATGAATTATCTATCAATATTGTTATCTAGAGACATCCACCCCACATATAGACCCACAGGGAAACAACACTAGATGTATAATTATACAAAAATATTTTTAAATCCCCTCTGGAGTAGCCACTAAATAAGGTGCTAGTGCTAAACTTTAATCACCAATCAGTGCTAATCATTAACGTCTAAATATAATATATCTTAAATAAACACATCATCCTGACAACAATTTACATCAACAAATAGTGACCAATGCAAAGAATGTGCAAAGAGCAATGAGGTAGATAAATTAGTGAAAAAATAAAACATTAACATGGAGGTAGATCTGTAAAAGCAGCAACATGAAAGGATGGTGATATACAAATGCCAATATAAAGTGTAAGATTAAGCCAGATAATGACCAACACCAGAGGAGAGAGGACATAAGACTCACCCAATAAAACAGTAAATGGACCTAAGAAAGCTGCAACAGCGCTGCCCACGCTGTCCCAGAACTGAACTAATACGTCATCTTAGGCAAATTTAATGTTTAAAGTTTTTTCCAACATGTGACAAGCAGGGCCGGATTTGTACTTTTTACCGCCCAAGGCCCACTGTCATCAACCACCCTCCCCAACTATTAACATCCTTACCAACTAACGCTGTGAACAGAAGTATTCTCCCACAATAAAAGCAGAAATATAATGCCCCCTGGGAAGTATAGTTCTCACAGGAGCACTAGAGGTAGCAGCTATAAGCTATGTTACCTGTACAGCACCATAGATCTCTATGTACCCCAGAAAAAACTTACAGGTTTACAGGATCCACTAGAATGATTTAATGTCATCTCCTGGGGGCATTCTGTTTTCCCCCAGGGAGAATGTACTCTCCCAAAAGTGCATCAGGAAGTAAAATCGTGTGTGTATGAGTGATGTGCGCTTATGTATGGTATATGTGTAATGTGTGCATTTAAATGCAGTATATGTGTGATATTTGTATGTGCATGGAGTATATGTGTGTGATGTGGGTATAATGTGTTGAGTATGTGTGTATGATGTGTGTGCACGTGTGTGTGTGTGTGTGTGTGTGTGTGTGTGTGTGTGTGTGTGTGTGTGTGTGTTTTGAGAGGGAGCAGAGAGAGATGGGTAGAAAGAAAGAGAGGGGTGCAGAAAGTGAGGAGAGAGAGGGAGGGCTGAAGAGAGAGAGGTGGAGAGAAAGAGAGGGGGGAGACACAGGGTGGGGCAGGGAGAGAGAGATGGGGAAAAAGAAAGAGAGGGGGCAGAGAGACCGATGGGGAGAAAGAGAGGGGGGAGACAGAGAGGGGCAGATTGAGAGAGAGAAAGAAAGAGGGGAGAGGAGAAACGGGGGGGGGGGGGCAGACAGAGACGGGGAGAAACGGGGGAGAGAGGGGAGTACAGAGAGAGAGAGCGGGGGGAAAAGAAAGACAGGGAGAAAGAGGGGGGGAGGAAGGGGTACAGAGAGAGAGACAGGGAGAAAATGGGGGGGGGGCAAAGAGAGGGGTAGCAAAGAGAGACTGGCAAAAAGAGAGGGGGGGGAGAAAGAGAGGGAAGGGCAGAGAGAGATGTTGAGAAAGAGAGGGGGGGCAGAGAGAGAGGGAGGAGCAGAGGGAAATGGGGAGAAAGAGGAAGGGGAGCAGACAGAGATGAGGAGAAAAAGGGATGGGAAGGAGAGAGAGATGGGGAGAAAGAGGGTTGGGAAGGAGAGAAAGATGGGGAAGAGGGCAGATAGAGATGGGGAAAAAGAGAGAGAGGGGGGCAGAGAGAGATGGGGAGAAAGAGAGAGAGAGGGGGCAGGGAGAGATGGGGAGAAAGAGAAGGAGGGGGGCAGAGAGAGAGGGGGAGAAAGAGAGAGAGGGGGCAGGGAGAGATGGGGAGAAAGAGAAGGAGGGGGGCAGATAGAGAGGGGTAGAAAGAGAGGGAGGGGGGCAGAGAGAGAGAGGGGAAGAGAGAGAGAGTGTCTTACTAAAGCTTTCTCCTTCCTCCACATGCTACCTGGTTAAGGAATGTAAGCTCCAGCAGCACGGCAGCTGTAAGACCTTTGACCTCATCTGACCAGTGAGTCATGACGATAGCTGCCAGAGATATATAGAGGCTGCCGAGTGCTAAACAGAAAAGGAGGAGAGAGAGATCCTGCTCAAGCTGAAGCCACGGGGATGGAGGCAGAATAGTGTCCTGTGACTCGAGGAGGAAAGGAAGCTGGGCAGCATCTGCAACATACACAGGCACAGCTTGTGGTGATGGTCACTTACATTCAAGTCTAAAGTGCAGGGTGCAGACAGTGAAAGCTGGAGAGAAGAGGGACTCGTTCTCCTCCCTGCCTGTGCACTGGGGCTTTCATGCATCTATCAGCCCCAGCTGCACTGCGAGACCTCCCCATCCACTAAAGTCTCCTAGCCTACACTATGCTGATGTGACGTCACAAGCATAGTCATGTCAGTGAAGTTGATTTACCCTTACGCAAGATCCGTCCACTCTCCCTGCCGCGACTTAAGTTTAAAGTCTGTAGCCTGAACTGCCTGGGATTCGGAAACACGAGTCTGCATACTGGCTGCCACTGGTGCAGGCAGACTCGTTTGATTCCAGGCAGCTTCACTCCATTGTAGCCGCGCACACCTCCGATCTCCTCCTCTTCAGGCTCCCTCCTCCTAGTTGCCAGGCAACCGCGGCCGCCTCCACTTGCACACATCACACGTGGAGCAATGCAGCCAGCGGGGCGGGCGGTTGCGGACAGTTGCGAGTGGCTGGCTCATCAGCTTCGGACACATCGTGGTCGTGGAGGAGGGTGACAGGTGCAGTTACCCGTCACCCGCCCCACACACTGTAGCAAATTTTGTCGCCCTAGTCCTGGGCTTTGGGGGCCTTCTCACAAATCCGGCCCTGGTGACAAGGTGTTGCTTGCTACACAGTGAGGTAAACAATAATAGTGTTTTTAGTAATTTACCATCATGTTGCTTGTTAATAACTTCTTGTGTGGTCATTTATTGTACTATTGTTAAGTGCCTGAGGTATTTTGCCAGAGGTGTAACTATAGGGGAGCAGTGCCTGCGACTGCATGGGGGCCAAGAGGTACAGGGAGACCCCAACTACTAACCTTCCTTCCCTCTGATACTCCAGATCAAGGGTTCTTTTTGTGGCTGCATGTGTTATGGGTGTGGAGATCCTGTTGACCTCACTTGGTTTATGATCTTTATAAGATAAGCAATGAGGGTCGCCAAGGAGTGGCAATGAAAGGTTTGAGAATGTTACAGGGGCCATCATTGCGGTGGGGGGCATGATGTGTGTGTGTGTGTGTGTGTGCGTGCGTGCGTGTGCGTGTGCATGTGTGTGTGCATTCTGTTATAATAAGCAATGCTATAAAATAGAGTAATGTTTAGCTTGTAAATCCCATTGGACATTTTTTTTATTTGCTTTTCTTCAGTGTCACTGTTATGACAGTTTGTTACAGCTTTTGTAATCTATACCTGTTTTTCACTGCAAAATGCTACAATATATTGCATGTTGGTGCTTTTTAAATGGAACCTAAGGTGAGAAGAAAATGGAGGCTGCCATTTTCATTCCCTTTTAAGCAATTCCAGTTGCCTGCCTTCTAGGTTGATGTTCTGCCTCTAGACATTAGCTTAGAATAAGCATGCAGATAGGATACTTTCACTCAGGCTTGACTCAACTGACTTTGTGCTTGCTGCAGGTGTGTGACTCAAGAACAACAAAAACCAAAAGCTCAGCATGACAGCCAGGCAACTAGCATTGTTTATAGTGAAATGATAATGGCAGCCTCCTCATTTCTCTCACTTTTGCTTCCCTTAGATACAATAAAATCGCCTATGTGTTTTGCATCAATCAACCTCTAGATGGCAGGCTGGTGCTGAATTTACTTGTCAGTAATCAGGAAGCAAAGTAAAGTAATGAAAACTAGAATATGCTACAGAAGAGTTTTTAACTGTTGCTGAAAGATGTATAAATCTTTGTCTACACATTTGCTTAAATAAAAGTTTGGCACTGTTGGGCAAGCTATTGTATATTCTCTCTGCTTACTGTTTCTCTACTCAAGTGTATATTTTGTGATCCAAAATATATTAGTTTCATAACTAATACTGCAGATTTCTCCATGAAACTTTTTTTTTTTTTACTTTGTATGAAAGTAAAGACATTTCCAAGGTAACAGGCCTCTTTAGAAAGTCTGATGTTTTACGACTGTTGATTGTGATCCTCTACTCAAAATGTTCGGTGATAGAGTTAAGGTGTGTACACACGCACTACCGCTGGGAACGACGGGTCCGCCGGACCCTCCCTCTGGGTGGAGGTTCAGCCGACAGTAGTGCGTGTGTACGCACTGTTGGTGGACTGATAAGGCTGTTTCTGAACGATCCGCATTCACACGCACTTCTGTCGGCTGAAAGGCTGTTCCTGAGCGATCCGCCGGGCGGATCGCTCAGAAACAGCCTTATCAGTCTGCAGACAGACTGTACACACTCTGTACTGTCGCTGCAACGCCCGCCCAGCGGGAGGGTCCGACGGACCCGTCGTTCCAGACTATCAAGCGTGTGTACGAGCCTTTATAGTTGTAGCTTTAAACCATAAACAAGCATGCAGATCAAATGTTTCTGATAAAAATCTGACAAGATTAGCTGTATGCTTGTTTCAGGTGTGTGATCCGGACACTACTAATGCTAGAATAATCAGCAGGACTGCCAGGCATGCTACTGTTATTGTTTAAAAGGAAATCAATATGGCAGCCTCCATATACCTCTCATTTCAGGTTTCCTTGAACCTTGCCTCAAACTAATCCACTGAAAATCCTTTCTGGATCAAGCTGATCTGTTCAACATAAGTTCTGAGTGTTCAGTAAGTCTATATAATGGTGTCATTAGAATTAAAGACAGTACAATGGAGCAACATATCTTTTCATCAGGTTAACTATATTGCTGATCTAAAATTGTTTTTCTTTATTTGCTCATCTGAACATGGCTTGCGTTTCAGGTAATTAATGCTCACATCTAACTATCTAACTTTTCAGAAGCACAATACTTCTTTGGATTACAGTTGAAAGATTTCACTTTAATTTCAAAGTATTAGTATTAGTCATAACAGTAAAATCAGTTGTTGTTCTATCATACTGTAAAAGCATTTTTCCACTTAAAGCAAGTATGTCAAACCGGTCCTACGAGGGCCGAGATCCTCACACATTTTTGATACAGCTCAAATGAATTGGTGGGTCTGAATCAGGAAAGGTGTGGTCCATCAGGTAGAACACATTCATTTTTTTCTCAGTCCATCCTAAACACTGCCATGGATCTGGCCCTCCAGGCCTGGAGTTCGACACATGTGACTTAAAGGAACACTATCAATTAACTTGTTTTTTTTTTTTGTTTGTTTGTTTTCAAATTGAGATGAGAATTGCTATTTAGGCATTATGTGTACATTGTCATTTTATAACACTTGGTTATGGGTAGTGTTCCTTTAAGAAAAGAAGAACAGTTCACATTAAGGGTATATTCACACTATGCATGTTGAATTACATAAGCATGTGAGCCGAGTTGTGCATTAGCAGACATATTACTTGCGTGTTACAAATGACTGACAACATGGTAACATACATTGCAATGTATGCATTACCAGAAGACATTCATTTTTAAATCTGTTGCCATGTGCCACATGCACATTGCTTACAATATCAGTGTGAACTTACTCTTAGACTTACAAAGGTATATTTTGAATTTGAGTTTGACAAACAAGTCATTAGCAGTGGCGTAGCAATAGCAGACGCAGCGGTTGCGACCACACCAGGGCCCTTGGGCCAGAGGGGCCCTCTCCCAACTGCCATATTAGCTCTTTATTGGCCCTGTGCTGGCTATAATCACTTCTATATGTGCTTTGAATAGTAGTAATCATTCACAAACTGTTTCCCATCCCCTTCTTGCACCTCGGACACTGTAGCAGGTTTTGCTGTGTCGTATCATTTGTTATTTATAGAGTGCTTGGGGGACCCAATATAAAACTTGCACTAAGGCCTATAGCTCCTTAGCTACGCCACTGGTCATTAGTAAAGTTATGATTCTTCCTTCCAGAGTTCTTTCACAATCCATGAAGGCTCTTTTCTCTGTTACCAAGGAAGGATCCCCAGGGAAAGACTTTACTTCCCTCACTTCAGTCATCAGCAGTGTCATTTTTTTACACCTGTTCTGTAACCATCTGACATTAATATATCAAAATGGTGAGACAAAAATTAGCATATTGTTCAACTCAAATGTATGCAAACACCAGGGCCCTGTAAACCAACAGCAAGCAAGAAAATAATCAAAATAATTTTTATAGTACTTTTTCACCTACTCTTTGGTACTTTCTCAATTGCAGAGTGCTGAATACATATTTTAAACAGACTATAAAAAATGATCTCCTTGGAGATAACTCAGGAGAAAAAGTTAATTGCATATGGGCCCAGGGCTCAACATTGCCTCCGATGTTTACATTTATTGTTTAGGGACCAAATTATGTGACTTGCATTTGCCATTTGTGTATGGCTGGCAAATAGCAATACATGGGATAATCCTTGGAAAGGCTTAGCCCTGGTTTTGTCATGTTTGCTGCCCAATGCCAACGGTGGTTGAATACTTGTGTCCACTAATGATTTCCAAACTACTTTAAAGAGACTCTGTAACAACATTTTCAGCCTTATTTCTTCTATCCTATAAGTTCCTATACATGTTCTAATGTGGTCTGTCTTACTGCAGCCTTTCCTAGTTGCACAGTGGCTGTATTATCTCTGTTATATAATCTAATCTTCTTTCCTCTGATGGCTTTGTCGGGCTCAGGCACTTAGGCAGGAATGTGCTACTCTGTTTGTGATAGGATAGCAGCTATACACACCCTCTCCAGGCCCCCTGCAGGCTCTGTATGAGTCACAGACTGAGCTCCTCTCAGCCTATCACATGCCATGTCTTATGTTTGTAAACACTGCCTAAAACTGGCAATTACAAGCCAGGATTGCATCAGGGAGTGGCAGAAACAGCACAGAGGGGCCCAGGAGAACATAATTGGCTTGATTCACAAAAGCGTCCTAAGTGTTAGCACGCCAATGAAAAGCCGCTTATCACGTGCAAACTGCCTCTTTGCGCTTTAATGCGCGTAAAGTTTAGCGTGCATAAAGTTTAGCACACGTAAAGTTTTATGCGCACTACTTCGCATGCAAAATCAGCCGCTTCGCTGCTAAGTAGTGTGATAAACATACTTTGCATGCGAAGCAGCTAATTTTGCACGCAAAGTAGTGCGCGTAAAACTTTACGTGCGCAAACTTTTGCGCGTGCTAAAATAGCACGTGAACAGTAACAGCTTTGCCGTGCAAACCACCTTAGCACCCTAGTTTGCACATGCAAAGCTTTTATGCGTGCTAACTGTGTTAGCACCCTTTAGTGAATCAAGCCCTATGAATAGAATGGTATGCGTTTTATTGTAAGAATTTTAGAGTACAGATTCTCTTTAAGGTTTTCTGGTCTGTGGATATGTATCTGCCAGTTACCATGTCATTGAGGCTGCATGCAATAACTTGCAGTTTCCAGAGGTAGCCATTTTCAAAATATTAACAAACTAGGAATTGGGGACATAGCACACCTAGAAACTTGAACCCTACCATATACTGAAGCTAATTTCAGCTATGGCAGTGCAAATTCTACAATTTGGGCACCAGAGATGCCGGGGTTCATCTATTACATAACCAAATTCCGAAATCTTTGGGTGGAAAAAGTGTCGGCCCATGGAGTTCAAGGCATATGCAAGTTCCCTGTGGTGGTTATTTGGGTGCAGGGAGAAACCAAGATATGGGGGAATATAACACATTTATTCCCCTTCTGATTACCTAAATTGACATTTTGGAAATTTAATTTGGGTCCGGATATTGCCCGCACCTTGACAGCAGTGATTTTACATAAATTCCCCCTGCACCCCTATAGCCGTAATTAACATTATGGTCTATAGCGGATCTCAAATTAGGTGCTTTGCGGTGCTGAACAGGTGCCAAAAGACAGTGTTGGACTAGGAGGTGGAAAAGTTGAGGAAATCCACTTGCTGGCCAAGCAGAAGAAACCATGTGTTATCACTCCCAATAGAAACCTGTAGCAAGTCTTCACTGTGAACAGCAACACATGATAACTGCTACTTTGCCAGTAAGTGGATTTCCTCAGCTTTACCACCTCTCAGTCCGACACTGCCGAAAGGAGCTGAGTTCAGGTACAATGTACCTAAACTCCAAATACTGTAGTTGTGGATAAAGCAGCGATGGTAAAATAATGGCGGTAATGAATATTTTCAGTGCCTGATTGACCTCATTCTCTCCACTGATAAATAGTAATGTGGTAATCAGCTTCCCCTAAAATTAATCTTAGATTGCAGAACATCAGGTGTGTGAGCCTGCTTGAGGAATAGGTAAGTTACATGAATAACTTACATTTAATCAATGCATTTGTTTTTCATCACTTCAGGTGAAACCCTGCCATTTGTACCCTTATCTCCTGAAGTCGGTGGCCTACTATGATCAGAAAAGACATAAAACCCTTGGTTGACTCTCTTGTTATTTCCCACTCGTGTCCTCTACCTCTCTACTAAACAAAACAGGTGGCATCGCTGTCTGATAGCCAAAGTGTTTCTCTAAAACACTGATTCTTAGATTGTCACCTCAAATGATCAGGAACAATTGTTCTGTGAGCAGAACAGCTACCTTAGGTGTGTACATAGCTTACATAGCACTGATTTTTCAGCATACTATTTAAAGCTCTGTGAAAAATGTGTCATCCTACTGTAAATGCATAATAATAATAATAATAACAGTAAAAAATACA
Source organism: Hyperolius riggenbachi (assembly GCF_040937935.1). NCBI lineage: Eukaryota > Metazoa > Chordata > Amphibia > Anura > Hyperoliidae > Hyperolius > Hyperolius riggenbachi. The sequence goes on from NC_090650.1 coordinate 287,876,339, forward strand.
TTAATAAATAGAGACGACCCGAACCTCCGATTTTAGGTTCGCGAACTTCTGCGAAAGTTCGTTTCGCGCGAACTTTCGCAAACCACAATAAACTTTAATGGGGAGGCGAACTTTGAAAACTAGAAAAATGTATGCTGGCCACAAAAGTGATGGAAAAGATGTTTCAAGGGATCTAACACCTGGAGGGGGGCATGGCGGAGTGGTATAGACACCAATAGTCCGGGGGAATAATCTGGATTTGACGCAAAGCAGTTTAAGGGCAGAAATCACTTTGAATGCTAAATTGCAGGCCTAAAGTGCTTTAAAACATCTTGCATGTGTATACATCAATTAGGGAGTGTAATTAGAGTACTGCTTCACACTGACACTCAAACTCACTGTGTAACGCACCGCAAACAGCTGTTTGTGTAGTGGCGGCCATGCTGGACCGGTGCGCACCATGGCGGGAGTGCAGGCCATGGCGGTTTTCAAGCCCATATGGTCGCCGGGCGGTGTTAGCTCAATGATAGAACAACAGTGACTGTCTAGCTGATCAAATTTGGTCTGTCCACAATGAAGCAGCAACCTTATTATCTTGGGTGTGCCCCCCCCCCCGAGACACTCCGGCGGTCATTGCTTTATTGTGATATGCAAGCCCCTTCACCACAGCAAGGTTATGATCACGAAGGGGAATTGGCACATGTACATGCCTTTTATTTTGTTGTTGCAGCTGCAGTGCAGCCAGAAAAATTAGGCAGGCATGTACATGCACCAGAAAAATTATTATAGCGTCCACTGCTAGCAGCGGCCTTAAAAATTCAGGAATCCACCTGGAGTCCTGGACCCTGTTGGTGGTGGCAGAGAAGGCAGTCAAACAGCCTGCGGGCAGAGATGCTGTGTGGGGAGCGACTTAGTCATGGGGCAGGCAGTCACACGGAGTGCAGGCAGAGATGCTGTGTGTGGGGACTGACTTAGTCTTTGGGCGGGAAATAGCCCTCCGAGATCCATGCCTCATTCTTTTTGATAAAGGTGAGGTACTGGACACTTTTGTGACTTACGCGACTTCTCTTCTCAGTGACAATGCCTCCAGCTGCGCTAAAGGTCCTTTCTGATAGGACGCTTGAGGCAGGGCAAGACAGAAGTTGGATGACAAATTGGGACAGCTCTGGCCACAGGTCAAGCCTGTGCACCCAGTAGTCCAAGGGTTCATTGCTGCTCACAGTGTCTTCATCCACACTTAAGGCCCGGTAGTCAGCTATCTGCCGCTCCAGGCATTGGTGGAGGGTGGATCCGGAAGGGCTAAGGTGAGGCGTGGGACTAAAGAATGTCTGCATGTCCGACATCACCATGAGATCGCTGGAGCGTCCTGTCCTTGCCTGCGTGGACATGGGAGAAGGATTACTGGCAGTGGTACCTTTATTGCGTTGTGCTGCCTGTGACCAGTGGTGCTCACCGCCAGGTCGTGATCACGCTTACGCGTGGATTCACGACCATTTTGACGCATTCAGCCTCGGACACGCTAAGCCGTGAATAGATTTTCAACCACGAAAATCTGCTTCGGCTTCGTGTGAATGCGGACAGAAATCCGCATTCACGCTCGTGAAACCCGGCGCTGAAGTCGTGGTTAGCGGAAATGCGTCAAACTATGCGGAAGTGACACATTGCAGGCCAATCAGAGGGCCCCAGCCAGGCCCTAGCAACCAATCACAGGAGGGGAGCTATGCCCTCCCCTCCTGAATATAAAGCGGCGGCCATGATGGAAAAGCTCTGTCCTTGCTAGACTGTGGTGCTGAGAGGATTATCTCCAGGCCATTGTTGTTTGAGCAAGTGCATTTATTGTGTTAAAAACAAAGGGTTTTTTTTTGCTAACACTGCTCTTATACTGTACACAGTTAGCTAGTCAGTGAGTGATTGCTGTAGTTAGTTGTAGTCAGTGTAGTGTAGTGGAAGTGTGGGAGTCTAGTGATTATTTAACTGTGTGTAGTGCAGGCAGGTTCAGTGCTGCAGTGTAGTCAGTGTAGTGGGAGTGGGGATTATCTGTGTGTAGTGCAGGCAGGCAGATTAGTGCAGCTGCAGTGTTCACTTGTATATTTCAGTGACAGTTATACACTTGTACTATTGGCAGGCAGCCAGTCACACCGCCGGCCAGTGGTGCTCAGCAGAGCTCGAATATTCGAGTAGCTCGAATATTCGAGCTCTTTTCCAGCTATTCGAGCTCGGTATTCGAGCTCCGAATAGCTGTAGCTATTCGAATGGGCTATTCGAGTACACTCGAATAGCCCATTCACTATTCGAGCTATTCAAGCAAACGGCGCTATTCGAGCTCGGTACCGAGCTCGAATAGCGTCATAGCCCAGATTGATGTCCTTAGAGCCAATCAGAGGGCTCCCAGGCCCTCTGACGGCAGCCAATCACAGAGGGGGACCCTGGCCAGCCCCTACCCTATAAATAGCGGCCGCCATGTTACGTTTCTCCGTCCTTGCCTGAGACTTGCATAGAGAGAAAGTTGCTCCTTTGTGCTTTGGCTTAGCAAGAGCTTTATTGTGGTCATTTACCTAGCGTTTTTGCTCACATACACCTCCTATACACACCTATATTGTTGTTAGTTAGTTAGACATTGTATTTTAGTTAGTAGCTTTTGTGTTACATAGAGACAGGCCAGCTGCTGCAGGCTTACAGCTTTAGGCCTCAGGGCCTTGCCTGTGTGGGCAGCTGTCCTCCTGTCCTCTGTTTATTTCTCTCTATTCTATACCAGTATTTCTGCTGTCCTTTACTACTGATTGTATTAGTATTGTAGTTATATACTGTAACTGTACTAGGACACTCACTGTCACTGTTCATAGGCTACTAGCTGCTCCTGCGTGTGTGCACTCACTGTCTGTGTACACACTACACACACTCTATTTCCTTCTGATAACTGATTGATTATTGTAATTGAATATTGTAATTAGTTAGTTGTACTTACTGTTACTACTTACTGTACTAGGAGTCTAGGACACTCAGTCACTGTTCATAGGCTACTAGCTCCTGCGTGTGTGCACTCACTGTCTGTGTACACACTACACACACTCTATTTCCTTCTGATAACTGATTGATTATTGTAATTAGTTAGTTGTACTTACTGTTACTACTTACTGTACTAGGAGTCTAGGACACTCAGTCACTGTTCATAGGCTACTAGCTCCTGCGTGTGTGCACTCACTGTCTGTGTACACACACTACACACACTCTATTTCCTTCTGATAACTGATTGATTATTGTAATTAGTTAGTTGTACTTACTGTTACTACTTACTCTTACTGTACTAGGAGTCTAGGACACTCAGTCACTGTTCATAGGCTACTAGCTCCTGCGTGTGTGCACTCACTGTCTGTGTACACACACTACACACACTCTATTTCCTTCTGATAACTGATTGATTATTGTAATTAGTTAGTTGTACTTACTGTTACTACTTACTGTACTAGGAGTCTAGGACACTCAGTCACTGTTCATAGGCTACTAGCTCCTGCGTGTGTGCACTCACTGTCTGTGTACACACTACACACACTCTATTTCCTTCTGATAACTGATTGATTATTGTAATTAGTTAGTTGTTTGTACTTACTGTTACTACTTACTCTTACTGTACTAGGAGTCTAGGACACTCAGTCAATGTTCATAGGCTACTAGCTCCTGCGTGTGTGCACTCACTGTCTGTGTACACACACTACACACACTCTATTTCCTTCTGATAACTGATTGCTTATTGTAATTAGTTAGTTGTACTTACTGTTACTACTTACTCTTACTGTACTAGGAGTCTAGGACACTCAGTCACTGTTCATAGGCTACTAGCTCCTGCGTGTGTGCACTCACTGTCTGTGTACACACACTACACACACTCTATTTCCTTCTGATAACTGATTGCTTATTGTAATTAGTTAGTTGTACTTACTGTTACTACTTACTCTTACTGTACTAGGAGTCCAGGACACTCAGTCACTGTTCATAGGCTACTAGCTCCTGCGTGTGTGCACTCACTGTCTGTGTACACACACTACACACACTCTATTTCCTTCTGATAACTGATTGATTATTGTAATTAGTTAGTTGTACTTACTGACTGTTACTACTTACTTACTTACTGTACTAGGGACACTCACTCAGTCACTGTTCATAGGCTAGCTCCTGCGCGTGTTTGCGCGTGCGTGCACTCACTGTCTGTAGTGTACACACACTAAATTTACTTGTGATTACTACTGATTATTGTAACTGCTAGTTGTACTTCCTGACTGTTACTACTTACTTACTGTACTAGGGACACTCACTCAGTCACCTCACCCACCAACCCACTCCATTAAAGTACCCCACTTTTCACCCGCCCTTTTAAAAAACTTTTGTCTATACGCCCAAAACATCGAAGATGTCTGGAAGTGGCAGCCAGCGCGGTTTGGGCAAGGGGAAGGGCAGCAAGGGAATCAGGAGGAGAGGGAGCAGCATTGTGGCAGGCCGCGGCCGCGCCACCATGCACAGTTCCGCAGCAGCAGCGTCAGTGGCCAACATTCCTCCCATAGCCACTGGCCGTGGACGCCTTGGGCGCCGCCCAGCAGGAGCATCTGCAACTCACGCTGCAGAGACACAGCAGCAGCAGCGTGTAGCACCTGCTCCGATTTTCCTCCAGCCGGGTCGGAAACGTCCCATTGAGGAAAAGCATGCAGACACTGTGGTGCAACTCATGACGGAGGATGAGCAGCCCGCCATCAGCTCTGCATCCGAGGCCTCCACCCTCACCACCACCACCACCCCTGTTCGCAGCAGCCGCCCAGCAGGGTCTGGGGAGGAGGCCAGTTCACCGTCACAAGTTGGCGACCTGTCACTCAGCAGTATTTTTACCCCAGGCACCATCAGGGTATTGTCTGCTGTTGTTGGCGATTTGGAGGAGGAGATGCTGATGGGCACTTTGGGGGATGAGGGATTGGACAGCAAGACTGTGGCGACAAGCAAGCAGCCCATCCATGCATCAGGAGAGGAGTTTGGGGGGTCATCATCCCAGCAGGACATGTTTCAGGAGGGGGAGGATGATGATGACCCGGTGACAGACAGAGACTGGGTGCCACCACCTCCAGGGGATGTCGTCCTCAGCAGCTCTGAGGAGGAGGAGGAGGATGCTCTTGTGGGCCTTGCAAGGAGGCGCATCATTGCAAGCATTGGCAGCAGTAGGCAGGTCCCACAGCCTGCTGGTGTCTCAGGCTCAGCAGCAGCAGCAGCATCTGCCAGTACCACCACCAGCCGCACCCAAGCCCCCCAAGCCCCCCCCCCCAACCACCCCAGGGAGACAGGCAGCAGCGCTTCCATGCCGTAGGGGGATGTTTCTGTCACCAATCTGGCGATATTTCACCATGCTCACTGTGTACAGCAAGTACGCCACTTGCAACCACTGTCAGCGGAAGTTGAGCAGAGGTGCAGACCCCTTAAAGTTCAGCACCAGCTCGCTCATCAACCACCTTGCTGCGAAACATTTCCACCAGCATGAGGAGTTCCAGAGGCTGAAGGCATCTGGTGCTGGCAGTGGCACCACACCCATCACTGCACAGCCTTCAGCAGCAGCAGCAACAGCAGCCACCCGCCCTCCTGCTCCTCCAGCAGCACCAGCAGGAGTGCGGAAACGCACTGCTCCTCCCCCCCTCTGCAACTCCTGCCGCCGACACTGAGGCCTGTTCTGGCAGCCAGTCCTCAGTGGCCTCCTCCGCTGTGTCTGCTGATTCCCGTGCCAGCAAAAGGCCACGCCAGAGCCTTTTGAGCGAGTCCTTCCAGGGGGTGGTTAGGGCTCTGCTTCCCAGCAGCCGTCGTGTGCGGCAGCTGAACGGCTTGCTGGCACGGGCCATGTGCTCCCAACTCCTGCCGTACACGCTCGTGCAGGAAGGGAGCGACATTCGTGCGCTGCTTGCTTGCGCAGCCCCAGACTGGCAGCTCCCCAGCAGACACTTTTTCTCCCGCAAGGCCATTCCTGCACTGCACTGCTTTGTGATGGCCAATGTGGAGCGAGGGCTGGAGCACGCGGTTGGTGAAAGGGTCCACGTCACCATGGACTCCTGGAGCAGCCGATTCGGGACAGGCCGCTACCTGTCCTTCACTGTCCACTGGGTCAGCTTGGTGGAAGGGGGTGAGGATGGGAGAGCAGCAGCGGGCACAGCAGCAGCAGCAACACAGTGGGTGGTGCCACCCCGCAGGGTCAGGGGAACTGCAGCAGGTTCCTCCGATCCTCTGCCATCCTCCGGCACACCTGGCCAAACCCCCCGCCTCAGCAGCAGCGTGAAGGCCCGCCACTGCCAAGCGCTGCTGCACTTGGTCAGCCTTGGGAAGACCAAGCTGACGGCAACCCATGTGTTGGCCAAACTCCAGGAGCAGGAGAGGATTTGGCTGACCCCCAGAGGCCTCAGAGTCGGAGAGGTGGTGGCCGACAATGGGGCCAATCTGGTTGCCGCAATAGACAGGGGAAACCTGACCCACATCCCCTGTCTTGCCCACGTGCTGAACCTGGTAGTGCAGAAGTTCTTGCGCACCTACCAGGGGATGGGCGAACTGCTGGAAACGGCAAGGAACGTTGTGCGTCACTTCCGGCGCTCGGCTGCAGCCTGTGCGAGCCTGGAAGACGTGCAAAAGGAGCTGGATCTGCCACGCCATCGGCTGATCCTTGACGTTCCGACTCGCTGGAACTCCACCCTGGCGATGTTGGAGCGTCTGGTTGAACAGAAGCACGCTGTCAACCAGTACCTTGCCCTGGCCACTGTTTCCGCCGCTCAGAGAAGGGACAAGACCAGCAACATCCCGTCCATCGTCCCCGATGATGACTGGAGGCACATGCAGCAGGTGTGCTTAGTGCTGGCTCCCTTTCTGCAGGCCACTAACATGGTGAGCAGGGACCATGCTATGGTCTGCGAGTGGGTGCCCCTGGTTTGTCTGCTGAACAGGGCCCTCGATGCTTTGCTGGAACAGGGAGCGGCAGCCTTGGACCAGCAGGAGCGGCAAGCAGCTGCACAGTCCACCTCTGAGGGGGAGGAGGAGGAGGACTTGGTGGAGGTCCCTGACCTTGCTGCTGATGAGGGGGAGCAGCACAGTGCAGCTGAGTTGGTGCGGGGGTGGAGAGAGGATGAGGCTGACGAGGCAGAGGAGGAGGATGAGGACAGCAGCACTGCCGTCGATGTGCCAGCAGACGTGGCCCGCCTCTTCCCAATGGCAGCGCACATGCTGACGTGCCTGCGCAGAGACCCCAGGGTGATCCAGATGAAGCAGAGGGAGGACATCTGGATCAGCATGATGTTGGACCCACGCCTCAAGGGGAAGTTGAGCCAGTTCCTGCCGCCTGCAGGAGGAGACCCAGCGCAACAAATAAGGAGCTTGCAGCAGGCCCTTGTTGAGCGCTTGGAGGAAGCCTTCCCCCAGCCTTCCACCCCCACTGTCCAGCAGCCAGCACAGAGGCAGCAGCAGGTGCCTGCATCCAGCAGCAAGCGCCCCACAGACCTGCTGTCTCTCAGCCACGAGCTCTACAGGACTGTAGAGGCTCCGGCAGCAGTGACTAGAGAGGAGGTGCATGCAGCAGCATCCTCCACCGGTCAAAGCCAGCGCCTGACCCGCATGGTGGCTGACTACATGGGGTCCTACAGCGGGCTTGACAGCGATGCCCCTGTTGATCCCATGGAGTATTGGGTCAAGCGCCTGGAGATCTGGAGCGAGCTGGCGCAGTACGCCCTGGAAGTGCTGTCCTGCCCCCCTTCCAGCGTGCTGTCCGAGCGCTGCTTCAGTGCAGCTGGTGGTGTGGTCACCGAGAAACGCTCACGTCTGTCTCACAAGTCTGTGGACAGACTGACGTTTCTCAAGATGAACCAGGCGTGGGTGGAAGGCGAGTTCCTGGCCCCTGTTGTCGGCGAGAGGGGGACATGAACTGGCTAAGAACCATCGTTAATGTGCCTTACCACCCTTTACCACCTCCTGGCTCCTGCTCACTAAGCCAGCCTGGTTCACTTTGACTATTACGTCGCCCGCAGCCACACATTTTACACCTACAGTGGGCTGCTGTGTACTGCCCTTCTGCTGTCTGTCTGTGTTTCCCACTGCCAGGGTACACAGATTTACCTTCTGCTGCCACTCTGCCACCAGCTATTACGTCAAACAATAGCTATATATCTGTGTAATTTGTTTTACAAACAAAACAAAAAAACCATAAAAAAAAAAAAAAAGGTTTAATTTTTCTGAGGTGCCCGGGTTGAAAACTGTGTTGTCCCAGTTGTGTATTGGACACGATGTGGGCTGCACGACCGCTGTCTGGGACCTCCTGTTGTGTTCATTTACGGCCTGGTATCACTGCTAGGTACCAGGGCTATTATGTCACGCTGCCTGCCTGCTGCCACACTCACACTACTCCTCCATTCCTCCTGCTGCTGCTGTCTGTCTGTCTGTGTTTCCCAACGCCAGGGTACACAGATTTACCTTCTGCTGCCACTCTGCCACCAGCTATTACGTCAAAAAATAGCTATATCTGTGTAATTGGTTGTAAAACCAAAACTACAAAACCATAAAAAAAAAAAAAGGTTTAATTTTTCTGAGGTGCCCGGGTTGAAAACTGTGTTGTCCCAGTTGTGTATTGGACACAATGTGGGCTGCACGACCGCTTTCTGGGACCTCCTGCCTGCTGTGTTTATTTACAGCCCTGGTATCACCGCTAGGTACCAGGGCTATTATGTCACGCTGCCTGCCTGCTGCCACACTCACACTACTCCTCCATTCCTCCTGCTGATGCTGCTGTCTGTCTGTGTTTCCCACTGCCAGGGTACACAGAATTAGCTTCTGCTGCCACTCTGCCACCAGCTATTACGTCAAACAATAGCTGCTCACATTACTCCTCCATTCCTCCTGCTGCTGCTGCTGCTGTCTGTCTGTCTGTGTTTCCCAACGCCAGGGTACACAGATTTACCTTCTGCTGCCACTCTGCCACCAGCTATTACGTCAAAAAATAGCTATATCTGTGTAATTGGTTGTAAAACCAAAACTACAAAACCATAAAAAAAAAAAAAAAAGGTTTAATTTTTCTGAGGTGCCCGGGTTGAAAACTGTGTTGTCCCAGTTGTGTATTGTACACAATGTGGGCTGCACGACCGCTGTCTGGGACCTCCTGCCTGCTGTGTTTATTTACAGCCCTGGTATCACCGCTAGGTACCAGGGCTATTATGTCACGCTGCCTGCCTGCTGCCACACTCACACTACTCCTCCATTCCTCCTGCTGATGCTGCTGTCTGTCTGTGTTTCCCACTGCCAGGGTACACAGAATTAGCTTCTGCTGCCACTCTGCCACCAGCTATTACGTCAAACAATAGCTGCTCACATTACTCCTCCATTCCTCCTGCTGCTGCTGCTGCTGTCTGTCTGTCTGTGTTTCCCAACGCCAGGGTACACAGATTTACCTTCTGCTGCCACTCTGCCACCAGCTATTACGTCAAAAAATAGCTATATCTGTGTAATTGGTTGTAAAACCAAAACTACAAAACCATAAAAAAAAAAAAAAGGTTTAATTTTTCTGAGGTGCCCGGGTTGAAAACTGTGTTGTGGGCTGCACGACCACTGTCTGGGACCTCCTGCCTGCTGTGTTTATTTACAGCCCTGGTATCACCGCTAGGTACCAGGGCTATTATGTCACGCTGCCTGCCTCATTGACTGCCTGCTGCCACACACTCATCCTCCTCCTCCTGCTGCTGAATTTACCTCCTGCTGTCTGTGTGTTTCCACTGCCAGGGAGCACATACAATGGCGCTTCCAACATGCGTGCGCCACCAGCTATTTGTTACGCTCAAAAATAGCTGCATCTCTTTAAAAAAAAAAAATTTGAAAAGAGAAATAAGTGAAGAAGAGGACGATATAGAAGAAGATGAAGAAGATGAAGAAGATGAAGAAGAAGAAGAAGATGAAGAAGAAGAAGAAGAAGAAGAAGAAGAAGGAGAAGAAGATGAAGATGAAGAAGAAGAAGATGAAGAAGAAGAAGATGAAGAAGATGAAGAAGATGAAGATGAAGAAGATGAAGAAGATGAAGAAAAAGAAGATGAAGAAGAAGAAGATGAAGAAGAAGAAGATGAAGATGATGAAGAAGAAGAAGATGAAGAAGAAGATGAAGATGATGAAGATGAAGAAGATGAAGAAGATGAAGATGAAGAAGATGAAGAAGAAGAAGATGATGAAGAAGAAGAAGATGATGAAGAAGAAGAAGAAGATGAAGAAGATGATGAAGAAGATGAAGAAGATGATGAAGAAGAAGAAGATGAAGAAGATGAAGATGAAGAAGATGAAGAAGATGAAGAAGAAGAAGATGAAGAAGATGAAGAAGAAGATGAAGAAGATGAAGAAGAAGATGAAGAAGAAGATGAAGAAGATGAAGAAAAAGAAGATGAAGAAGAAGAAGATGATGATGAAGAAGATGAAGAAGAAGAAGAAGAAGACAATATAAAAGAAGAAGAAGATATAGAAGAAGATATAGAAGAAGAAGATATAGAAGAAGAAGATATAGAAGAAGAAGAAGAAGAAGATATAGAAGATAAAGAAGAAGAAGAAGAAGTATATACAGTACTGAACAAATTTCTGGACACAACTTCTCTTTTCAACTTTTTTTTTTTAAAGGAACATCCCCACATAATCACTTGCTGTTGTTACTTGGAAAAAAAGAGGTTTCTTGCATCATTCACCCTCAAAACAAGTGTTGGAAGCTATTTAAGGCCATTTCGAATAGTCAGCTCGAATAATGAGCTCGAATACCGACTCGAATAGTGAGCTCGAATTCCGAGGTCGAATCGAATAGTTAAAATTATTCGACTCGAATATTCGACTGATCTCGAATAATTTACTATTCGAATTCGACCTAACTCGAATTTTGAAAAGGGGTATTTGAGCATCACTGCCGCCGGCACCGCCACTCTCTGCCAGCGCTGTTCATTCATTCTGTCAGTGACCTTGTGCCGTGCCCAGTGCCCACTGCTCGCTCGCTGGCATATAAGCATCTCATTACACAGTGTGACATCCTTGTGTGCCCACTGCATCCTTCAGTGACCTAGTTGTATATCCAGTGCCCACTGCTGTGCCCACTGCATCCTTCAGTGACCTTGTACTGTGCCCACTGCATCCTTCAGTGACCTAGTTGTATATCCAGTGCCCACTGCTGTGCCCACTGCATCCTTCAGTGACCTTGTACTGTGCCCACTGCATCCTTCAGTGACCTAGTTGTATATCCAGTGCCCACTGCTGTGCCCACTGCATCCTTCAGTGACCGTGTACTGTGCCCACTGCATCCTTCAGTGACCTAGTTGCATATCCAGTGCCCACTGCTGTGCCCACTGCATCCTTCAGTGACCTTGTACTGTGCCCACTGCATCCTTCAGTGACCTAGTTGCATATCCAGTGCCCACTGCTGTGCCCACTGCATCCTTCAGTGACCTTGTACTGTGCCCACTACATCCTTCAGTGACCTAGTTGTATATCCAGTGCCCACTGCTGTGCCCACTGCATTCTTCAGTGACCTTGTACTGTGCCCACTGCATCCTTCAGTGCCGTTGTACTGTGCCTGGTGCATCCTTCAGTGACCTTGTACTGTGCCCACTGCATCCAGTGATTCATTACTAGCAACATGTCTGGCAGGGTTTCGCGGGGTGAGAGGAAAGGGAGTTCAATTGCCTCAGCCACTTCTGGGACTGCTCCACGTCCAGGGAGAGGACGCCCAGCTGTACGTGGTCGTGATGCAGCAGAAAGAGGGGCAGCAAAGCCTGGGCCGAGTCAGCGGACGCCATTGTCCAAATATTTTAACGTTTCTGGTCCCCGTGTGGTGGTTGAGCAAATGGAACCTGACGTACTCATGGACATCATGACTTCCTCCCAGACCTCTACTGTGAGCACCACTCCAAGCAGCAGCAGCAGCAGCCAACGTCCCACGCTTGTTGTGACATCCACCCCAGCACCCACTGGTCAGCAGCCCTCCCAGGATGACAGCGTTCTGTCCCTCACTCCGGCATCTGGGAACCTGCTGATGCAAGAAGCTCAGGACTTACTGGGGACTGATGTGGCAGAGATTGAGATCGGGCCACAATCACAGGCGTTGTTGAGTTCTGGTGATGAAGAAGAGGGGTCTGTGTCTGGGGATGTAGGGACAGAAGAGGAGGCGGGGGAGTCAGAGGAAGAGCTGGATTATGATGCTGCTGCTGATGATGACGACGTTGTGGACCCTAACTATGCGCAGCCTGCTGAGTCCGGGGAAGAATGGTCAGAGCAGGATGACGAGTCACCTCGGCCTAGGCAAGGATATCGCCATATGTCAGGCAGGGGCATCGGCAGCAGTGGGCGTGGAGGAAGTAGACAGGACACTGCTTAAGCCGGCACCACCACCACGCAACCCCCGGCAACTACTACCACACATTGTTCCACTGCACCCTCTGCTAGTGGGGGCCACAGTAAACTAAAGTCACCAGTGTGGGATTGCTTTGACGAATGTACTGGTGACAAAAGGTATGCAGTGTGCAGGTTATGCAGCAAAAGATTGAGCCGTGGGAAAAGTCTGAGCAAGATGGGTACCTCATCCCTCCAGGGCCACCTGAGAAGCCGCCACTGCCGCGAGTATGCGGAGTTTAAGAGGAAGCAGGCACTGCTGGCAGGGGTTCCTGAGAGCAGAAGGCCCACCAGCGCAGCAGCATCATCCCTCCCTCAGGGTCGTGAATCCCCCACAGCAGCAGCAGTAGTAGCACGCAAGCGCTCTTCCACCTCGGCTACTCAGGACACAGACATTGAGGCTGGCAGCCAGTGGTCGTCTCTCTCCTCTGTCTCCCCTGCATCCCAGCGTCGTCAGACCCTGCTGAGTGACACCATTCAGGGTCTGACCAAGCCTCTGCCTCCAAGCCACAGGCGGATCCGCAAACTAAATGGCTTGCTGGCCCGGGCCATGGCATCACAGCTGCTTCCCTACTCCCTGGTGCAGGAGGGGAGCGCCATGCGGACGCTGCTCCAATTTGGCATCCCCGAGTGGCAAGTCCCCAGTCGCCACTATTTCAGCAGGAGCGCGATCCCAGCACTCCACAAGTTTGCGGTGGAAAACGTGGCCCGTTCCCAGGACTACTCTGTGGGCAAGCGGGTCCACGTGACCATGGACTCGTGGAGTAGCAGATTTGGGACAGGTCGCTACCTGTCCTTTACGGCCCACTGGTGACACTGATGGAAGGGAGGAAGGACAAGAGCGCATCAGCCCAGCTAGTGGTGCCACCACGCGGGATCAGGGGGGATGCAGAAAGGTCCTGTCACGACACTCCCTCTGCACCCGGAAAACAAGCCCGCCTCGGCAGCAGCAGCGCCAAGCCTCGGCACTGCCAAGCCCTTTTAAAATTGGTGACCCTGGGGAAGGAGAGGCTTACGGCCACCAACGTCCTGGCCACCCTCAGGAAGCAGGAGCGGAGGTGGCTGACCCCTAGAGGCCTGGAAGTGGGGTATGTGGCAGCCGATAACGGGGCCAACCTGGTGGCAGCAGTGCAGCAGGGAAACCTCCAGCACATCCCCTGCTTGGCCCATGTGCTCAATCTTGTGGTGCAGCACTTCTTGCGCACCTACCAGGGGATGAGCGAGCTGCTGCAGGATGCCCGGGCGGTGGTACGCTTTTTCCGCCTGTCAGCCACTGCCTCTGCACTCTTGTCCACCTTACAGCAGCAGTATGGAAGGCCACAACACCGGCTGATCATCGACATGCCAGTTCGCTGGAATTCGACTCTGGCCATGTTGGAGCGGCTGTGTCAGCACAGGCTGGCTCTTAGGGCCTACATGCTAGACCCAAGTGTCCCCAGCAACCAGCAAGTCCCCATGATTACTGCCACTCAGTGGACACTGATGCAGCAAGTATGCCTGGTGCTGAGTCCCTTCCTGGAGGCAACCAAGATGGTCAGTGAGGAGCGGGCCTCTGTGTGCCAGTGGGTGCCCTTGGTTTGTCTACTGGAGCAGGCAATGGACAATTTAATTGAGCGTGGGGATGAAGCCCTGAGGCAGTTGGAAGAACAGGAGCAGAGGGCAGCACAGTCCAGCTCAGAGGAGGGCTCACAGCAGGTAGTGGAAGAGTTGGAGGTCCCTAACCTGAATGAGGAGGAGGAGTAGAGTGCAGCAGGCGTTGTACGTGGATGGCGGTTTGAGGAGGACAACGACATGGCACAGGAAGAGGACAGGCATGCGTTATGGGACAATGGCGAGGACGAGGAAGATCTTGCTGGCAGGGCCCACTTGTTTCCCATGGCTGTGCACATGTTGTGCTGCCTTCGCAGGGACCCCCGGGTGATCCAGATGCGTTCAAGGGAGGACATCTGGATTACCTTGATGCTTGATTCCCGTCTGAAGGGAAAGCTGAGAGACTTCATGACGCCATCCACCACCGAGCAACGCACAAGGGAGTTGAAGGAGGCCCTTGTGCGCAGACTACTGGAAGCATTCCCCTAGCCTTCCACCCCCACTGTAACTGCTCTGCCAAGCCAGCAAGAGGTGCCTGCCATTGCCACTAGCAGCACAACAACAACCACCAGCAGCAGCAGCAGCAGCAACTGGCGCCCCGGAGACCTGAAGAGCCTAAGCAAGAGCCTGTATGCAGTGTTGCAGCCCAGAACAGAGGTGCCCGCCACAGCATCCACCACCAACCAGCACAAGCAACGACTGACCACCATGGTGTCTGACTATATGGGGTCATCCAGCGGGCTCAATGACACCGACAGCCCCGTGGACCCCTTGGAGTACTGGGTCAAGAGACTGGACATCTGGAGCGAGCTTTCCCAGTACGCCCTGGAACTCCTATCCTGCCCTCCTTCCAGTGTCCTCTCAGAGAGATGCTTTAGTGCGGCCGGTGGCGTGGTCACAGAGAAGCGCTCTCAGCTCTCCCACGCCTCTGTGGACAAACTCACCTTCCTGAAAATCAACCAGGCTTGGGTGGAAGGTGAGTTCCTAGCCCCTATTGTCGGACACAGGGGGACATGAAGTGGCTGCTGCATGTGCTGTTGTTAACTATGCCTGCCTTTATAAAGACAGTTACTACCTGCCTAGTGCCTACCTTGGTTAATTTTTTGGTGTTATGGTACTACTACCAGTAAGTTGCCATGGTCCTCCTTCTGAGCTGCTGAACTGACTGCCCGCTTTGTCCTCCTGACTCAGTCGCTACTACACTCTGCGTTCACACTGCCCGGGTCACTGGGTGCATTTAATTTTTTGGCCAGCACTATGACGCTGTGCTACTACTACTACCACCAGTATGTTGCCATGGTCCTTCTGTGCTGCTGAACTGACCGCCCGCATTGTCCTCCTCCTCCTGACTCAGTCGCTTCCACCAATGTACTCTGTCTGCGTTCACACTGCCCGGGTCACCGGGTGCATTTAATTTTTTGGCCAGCACTATGACGCTGTGCTGCTACTACTACCACCAGTATGTTGGCATGGTCCTTCTGTGCTGCTGCTGCTGAACTGAACGCCCGCTTTGTCCTCCTCCTCCTCCTGACTCAGTCGCTACCACGGTACCACCAATGCACTCTGTCTGCGTTATCACTGCCCGGGTTACCGGGTGCATTTAATTTTTTGGCCAGCACTATGACACTGTGCTACTACTACTACCACCAGTATGTTGGCATGGTCCTTCTGTGCTGCAGCTGCTGAACTGACCGCCCGCATTGTCCTCCTCCTCCTGACTCAGTCGCTTCCCGCTGCTGCACTCTGCGTTCACACTGCCCGGGTCACTGGGTGCATTTAACTTTTTGACCAGCACTATGATGCTGTGCTGCTACTACTACCACCAGTATGTTGCCATGGTCCTTCTGTGCTGCTGCACTGACTGCCCGCATTGTCCTCCTCCTCCTGACTCAATCGCTTTCACCAATGTACTCTGTCTGCGTTCACACTGCCTGGGTCACCGGGTGCATTTAATTTTTTGGCCAGCACTATGACGCTGTTCTGCTACTACTACCACCAGTATGTTGCCATGGTCCTTCTGTGCTGCTGAATTGACCGCCCGCATTGTCCTTCTCCTCCTGACTCACTCGCTTCCACCAATGTACTCTGTCTGCGTTCACACTGCCCGGGTCACCGGGTGCATTTAATTTTTTGGTCAGCACTATGACGCTGTGCTGCTACTACTACTACCAGTATGTTGCCATGGTCCTTCTGTGCTGCTGAACTGACTGCCCGCATAGTCCTTCTCCTGACTCAGTCGCTACCACCACTGCACTCTGCATTCACACTGCCCGTGTCCACTGACAACTCTGCTGCAATGTCATTGCTAATTGCTGCAAAAAAAAAAAAAAATTACAAAAACCTCTCTGGGGCCTTTTTGGCGTCAGCCACTCATCCTCCTCCAGCGGGACCTTCGCCGCCAAGTGCCATTGGAACTCGCCTTCACCTCTTTGATTGCTTAACGCGTATATCCCTTTTTAAAACCACGTATTACCAATTAATAGCCCCATTTACAGTGGTGATTTGTCTTTAAAAGCCATTAAAAAAAAAAAAAAAAATTGGGGGGAATTTTTTATGTTGAAGTTATGTTGCCCCTTATCACCTCGATAATCCATGCAATTTGGGGGATTGTAACATGTATGGGGGCTTTGTTATTAACGTTAAAAGAAATTCCGTCTCCGGGCGGGAATCCACGCGTGATTACGCCATTCACGGCAGAATATCCGCGTGGTTGCGTGGACGCGGACGAAAATCTGCATGCGGCGGGGCCGAATGCGGATTTTTTTTTGCAACCACGCGGATTGCCGATTTCGTGGATGAGGCACATCCAAGCACCCCTGCCTGTGACATCACCCTTAAATGCATTGTAAAGCATAGTTACCAGCTTGTTCTGCAAGTGCTGCATCCTTTCTGCCTTCTGGTGAGTTGGTAACATGTCTGCCACTTTGTGCC
This sequence comes from Hyperolius riggenbachi, assembly GCF_040937935.1. NCBI lineage: Eukaryota > Metazoa > Chordata > Amphibia > Anura > Hyperoliidae > Hyperolius > Hyperolius riggenbachi. Next base: position 287,893,235 of record NC_090650.1, read on the forward strand.
TGCACCAAGGGTCTAGTAGCGTGGCCACCCAGTACAGCTCATTCCCCTTGAGTTTTTTATACGGGGGTCCCTCAACAGGCTGGACACCATGAAAGACGCCATCTGCACAAAGTTTGATCCAGGCATACTATCCATCTCCTCTTGCTCTTCCTCAGTGACGTCAGGTAAGTCCTCCTCCTCCCCCCAGCCACGAACAATACCATGGGAACTTTGAGCAGCACAAGCCCTCTGTGATGCCTGCTGCGGTTGTTTTTCTGCTGTCGCCTCCTCCTCCAAAGAAACACCTTCCTCATCATCCGAGTCTGACTTCTCTTCCCCACACGACTCTTCCTCCTCCTCCTCCCCCCTCTGTGCCCCCCTCTGTGCTGCGGCAGGTGTTGAGGAAACATCTGGTTCTGATGAGAATTGACCCCACAACTGTTCCTTCTGCTTGATCCACCACTCTACCCACAGCACGCTCCAGGAAGTAAGCGTACGGGATCAAGTCACTGATGGTGCCTTCACTGCGACTCACTAGGTTGGTCACCTTCTCAAATGGCCGCATGAGCCTGCATGCATTTCACATGAGTGTCCAGTTGTTGGGCCAGAACATCCCTATCTACCCAGATTGTGTCCTTCTACTGTAATAGTAGAGATACTGGGTGACGGTTCTCCCTGGAGGGTCGAATTCCAGCGAGTCGGGCTATCGCAAATAAGGCGTCTCACCGGCAACTTGTTTCTCCGCTGAATCTCGGCAAAGTGTGCCACGGCCGTGTAAGACCGCCTGAAATGCCCACACAACTTCCTGTCCTGCTTCAGGATGACCTCTAAGCCTGGGTACTTTGACACAAATCTTTGAATGACTAGATTCAGCACATGTGCCATGCAGGGTACATGTGTCAGCTTTACAAAATTCATAGCGGAAATGAGATTGCTGCCGTTGTCACACACCACGTTGCCGATCTCCAGCTGGTGCGAGGTCAGCCACTGATCCACCTGTTTGTTAAGAGCAGCCAGGAGAGCTGCTCCAGTGTGACTCTCCGCTTTGAGGTAAGACATGTCTAAGATGGCGTGACACCGTTGTACCTGGCATGCAGCATAGGCCCTGGGGAGCTGGGAGTGTGTAGCTGGAGAGGAGATCGCAGCACCAGTAGAGTTGAACTGCCACTCAGCCAAGGAGGAGGAGGATGACGACAGCGAAGAGGATGTAGCAGGAGGAAAGGAGCTGGTAGGAGGCCTGCCTGCAAGCCATGGAGGTGTCACTAGGTCCGCTGCACAGCCACGTACTCCCTGCTTGCCATCGGTCACCAGGTTGACCCAATGGGCTGTGTAAGTAATGTACCTGCCCTGACCGTGCTTAGCAGACCAGGCATCCGTGGTCAGGTGGACCCTTGACCCAACGCTGTGTGCCAGAGATGACACCACTTGCCTCTCAACTTCACGGTACAGTTTGGGTATCGCCTTTTTAGAGCAATAATTGCAGCCTGGCATCTTTCACTGCGGTGTCCCAATGACCACAAATTTACAGAAGGCCTCAGAGTCCACCAGCTGGTATGGTAACAGCTGGAGAGCTAACAATTCCGCCAAGCCAGCTGTCAGACGCCGGGCAAGGGGGTGCCTGGCAGAAATTGGCTTCTTCCGCTCAAAGATTTCCTTCACAGACACCTGGCTGCTGTGGGCAGAGGAGCAGGATCCACTCAAGGTCAGAGGCAGAGGCGGAGTGGAGGAGGGTGGCTGCGAAGGTGCAAGGGAGAAAGCAGCTAAAGATAATTCACCTGAAGGAGGAAGAAGAGAAGGAGGGTGGCTTTTCTTTTGTATGCTGCTTTTGCTCAGGTGCTCTTCCCATTGCAGTTTGTACCTTTTCTCCATGTGCCTTCGTATGGCTCTTGTCCCTACATGGGTGATGGCCTTTCCACGGCTCAGTTTTTGGAGGCAGAGAGAACAGATGGCATTTCTCCGATCTGAGGCAGACACACTAAAAAATTTCCAAACCGCCGAGCCCCCCTGGGGTGCGCTGACGTTGAAGGGCATGTTGGCTGGCTGTACATAGGTGACAATACATGGCGCCGGACACTGCCACCAGTTTCTGATGGCGAGCTCCCCTTGCTTCTTTCAGGAACTCGTCTCCTCCTACTCCTCTCGGACTCCCCCTCTGAACTGTCCACCTGTTCATCTCTTCTATTGGGAACATACGTGCATCCGTATCATCGTCATCATCATAATCATCCTGCCCAGCTTCGCTTGCCTCAGACACCTTCAAAACTGCAACAACAGCAGGTACTTCATCATCCTCCTCCTCACACGTTACGTCCATAATGTCGCCTAACTCAGACATATGAGGTGGTGTAACTTGCTTAGGGCCTTCATCTGGTTGTAACAATAATGGCTGTGCATCAGTGATTTCCCCAAATAACTCCTGCGAACTGTCAAATGTAGTGGATGTGGTACTTGGAGTAGCGCTGGTGGCTGCGGAAGATGAGGTGTTCTGTGTTAAATAGTCAACCACGTCCTGACAATATTGGGAGTTGATGGGACATGCCCTCTTCTGAGCACTGTACTTTGGTCCAGGGCTGCACGAAATCACATCAGCACGACCTAGCACAGACCTTCCGGGTGGCCTACCTCTGGGTCTGCCTCTACCTCTGCCTCTACCTGTTTTGTCTGTTATGTCCATATCGGGGGGATGAAGTGAAAGGTATGTACTGACTTAACTAATACAATGTGCAGTCACACTGGTGAAGTTAACAGGTATGCACGGAGTGGTATATCACACTGCGTGCACTCACGTAGGTAGGTGGGTGCACTGAACACAACAGGTAGGTATATGCAGTGATGGGTATTACAATGTGCACCTGTCACACACAGACAGGTACCGGACAGGCACAGTGACACTGCGTGTGCTCATGTAGGTAGGTGGGTGCACTGAAGTGATTAACAGGTAGTAGGAAATTATATGCAGTGATGGTATTACAATGTGCACCTGTCACACACAGACAGGTACCGCACAGGCACAGTGACACTGCGTGCGCTCACGTAGGTAGGTGGGTGCACTGTGAACAACAGGTAGGTATATGCAGTGATGGGTATTATAATGTGCACCTGTCACACACAGACAGGTACCGCACAGGCACAGTGACACTGCGTGCGCTCACATAGGTAGGTGGGTGCACTGAAGTGAACAACAGGTAGTAGTTAATTATATGCAGTGATGGGTATTACAATGTGCACCTGTCACACACAGACAGGTACCGGACAGGCACAGTGGCACCGCGTGCGCTCACATAGGTAGGTGGGTGCACTGACTGAAGTGAACAACAGGTAGGTATATGCAGTGATGGGTTTTACAATGTGTACCTGTCACACACGCAGGTAGTCACTGAATGTGCTTGGCCTGGCAGTGGCACACTCAGTAGGAATTACCAAGGCTGTCTATGCAACACAAGTGTCAGTGGAACACACACACACAAAAATAGATCACAAGAACAAGATTAGCTCTCAGAAGAGCTGTTGAGGGGTGCTTTTTTAGCAATAAAAATCAGCAAGGAGCAAGCTAAGAAACCTTCAAGAGCCTAACTAAGCTTTCCCCATAGCTCTCTATGCAACAGCTCTCCCTTCTCTAATTAATGCAGGCACACAAGTGAGTGAAAAGCCTGATGGTGCCCGCTTTTTATAAGGGGGGGAGCGGCTCCAGGAGGGACTGTAGCCTTGGCTACAATGTGCCTGCTGACTGTAATGTACAGGGGCAAAGTTGACCCTCATGATGCACTATGGGGCGAACCGAACTTCCGGAAAAGTTTGCGGTTCTCTGCGATCGCGAACCCTGGAAGTTCGCCGGGAACCGTTCGCCTGCTAACCATTCGGGCCATCTCTATTAATAAAGTTGTTCTAAGGTTAATGCTCACACATGCAGTAGCATACATGCAGCAATCTCACAAAGCAGTAAATTTGGATGGCACCATAGGCAGCCATGTAAAAAGCCAGTAAATTTGGGTGCCTGAAGCACCTGATAAAAATAGCTGGTGCTGGGACCACCTGCCATACAAACTGCGACTATAATTAGTGGGTGCTACTAGCACCAAAAAATATCAGATGCCCCCTATGTTTGGGGGGCGCCGCCAGCACCCACTATTTGTAGCTGCAGTTCTCATAGTGGCCTGCCACCTGATTTTTTTATAGGGTGCCTCCGGTGCCCAAATTTACTGTTTGTAGCCACTATTATAGGCCTTTTACATGGGCGCCTCTGGCAGCGTACTTCAAAGTTTCCAAAAATAGCAGCGGCAGTGGTGTTCCGCTGTCGCAGCTATTTTTAGGTTGTTCCCTTTTTGATCGTAAGCCTTTGGCAGGGTCTCCTCCCCCCTACACTTATTGTGTCCTTCTTGATCTTGCAACCCCACCAGTGACACCCTTCCCATGGACTAACTTGGACTTGAATTGCTGTACTGTGCAGGATGCTCCTGACGACGGGAGCGTGATCAAGGACGTGCATGGCCATGGCTGTGCAGATTGACTAGCCAATTGCTGGAAGGCGAAAATTAGCTACAGTGGGGGGCTGGAGGATAGTTGAGTGATGATGCAGGCAAAGGGTAGCTGAAGGGGGCTGGTAGAAGCCCCAGGTAAGTGAAACTCTTTTTTTTCCCTTTCGGTTTAGGTTTCCTTTAAGAAGATGTGATGAAGATTGTTTTTTTATTTGAGAAATTGAAGTTGTGATTAAACTATATCGTACAACATTCTGTAGCTCAAAGGAGTTTCAGAACATGAATTTAACTGAGCATGTTATGCATGTACTTACTTTATAAATAGAACAATTTGAATACGTAAAGGCTTCATTAAGCTGCAAAGAATTCTGCTGCTACTTGTTTATGTACTTTATTTTGTTCTGCATATTTTGAATGAAAAACAAAATCGGTATACAGTAAATACTGACAAGGAAGAAACAGTTACGGTTTGAGGTTATGGAAAAAATAGATTTTTTTTTATAGCATTAATTCTTTTGACAGATCTGGGTGTCCCCCTTGACAGAATCAAACTTTCTTCAAATATATTGACTAGATTGTAAGCTTGAATGGGCACTATCCTTCCCATAGTTTTTTTTTATCTTTACTGTGCTTGTTCCACCAAAACAAAATGTGCATTTATTGATAGATGTTCCTATTTTACTATGTCTTAACTATATGTTTATTTATAAACTTTTATTGTTCTATATTCCACAAATTATTTATGCATTTGCTTGTCATTATTTCCTATATTCCATTTCTGTACAGTGCAACTGTAAAGAGTCTCTCTTTAATGTAATGGCTTGAACAAAAGGAAATGAGTGAATATTTACTCCGATCATCTTCTATTAATAGAAGGTTAAAGGTTGTGAAACATGTACTTTTCTATGCTGCTGAAACAGGATGCATTGAAATCTTTTCCAATGTACTGCAAAGACTCCAGAATGTTACAAGTATTTGTCTAGTTAAATCAGTTCTTGAAAATAATATTTGAATACAGGTAGTCCCAGGTTAATGAACGAGATAGAGACTGTAGGTTTAACTTGAATTTGTATGTAAGTCAAAACACTGTTACCTCTGCCCCAGTGCCCACCTCTGTCCCCTTGTGCCTCCTTTGTGCTTCTAATGAGCATAAATTTGGGGGGGGGGGGGGGGGGAAAGGCGCCCCAGTATGAATAAAATTGTATTAAAAACCAATAAAATGAAAAAATTGAGGTGGCTTTCCTCAATGAAGAGATCTTTGTGTGAACAAAGAAATGTTTCTTAACCTTCCTGGCGGTAACCCCGAACGTAGTTCGGGGTAAGCCGCGCAGGAGGTTTTCTCAGGCCCTGCTGGGCCGATTTGAATAATTTTTTTTTTGCTGAACGCAGCTAGCACTTTGCTAGCTGTGTCAGCACTTCGATCGCCGCCGCCCCGCGCTCGATCGCCACTATCCGCGTCGCAAGACAGCCCCCCCCTAGACCCCTGCGCTGCCTGGCCTATCAGCGCCAGGCAGCGGCAAGGGGTGGATCGGGACTCCCTTAGACGTCACGACGTCCATGACGTCGGTGACGTCATCCCGCCCCGTCGCCATGGCGACGAGGGAAGCCCTCCAGGAAATCCCGTTCTTTGAACGGGATTTCCTGATCGCCTATCCCTGGAGGCGATCGGCGGGGCTGGGGGGATGCCGCTGAGCAGCGGCTATCATGTAGCGAGCCCTCGGCTCGCTACATGATATAAAAAAAAAAATCAAAAAAACGCTGCGCTGCCCCCTGGCAGTTTTTAATATACCGCCAGGAGGGTTAAGCCCAGGCAACGCGTTTCATGGGTCTAAGCCCGCTTCCTCAGGCCAACATGCCGTTTTGCAATTACTAACCAGCATAGGGTGGCTCCAAATTTGTGCTCAATTACCCCCCAACGTATCGTGTTGGAGGGGGCTATATAGACCACATATGGTCTCCACTATAGTGAAGACCTGTCACTTTTACCAAGGAGAGCGACCACAACCAGATCCGGTTGGGCCACTCCGAGTGGAATCGGGTTTATTGTCTCCACCTGCTTCCTGTAGTTGGTTGCCCCTCTGCAACTTGCCTCTGTGAGTTGTATTTATATTTCATTAATTGACTTGATTGAGACAGACATACTGCACTATTGGGCTTTCGTTCTTTTGTCTCCTGTGTTCTTTTTCTCCACAGTGTCAAGACACCCCCACCAGTGTATGTGCCTCTAATGAATCCTACTGTCCTCCTGTGCCCCACTTGACCCATTTATCCACCTGTAGTTCCTCTGTGCCCCTCGGTGGCTCCTCCTGTCATCCAGTGCCCCCTCCGTGCCTCCTTCTATCCCCCTGTGCCCCTTCTGTGCCTCCTTTCATTGCCTTTTGCTGCTCTGTGCCTCCTTATGTCCACCTTTTGTGCCTTCTATTATCCCCTGTGCCTGCTTCTGTTTCCCTCTGTCCCCCCTTCTGTCCCTCTTTGTGCATCGTTTCACTGAGGAAACTAAAATTTAGTTATTTGGGTATAACAAGGGGCATTATGCATGGAAGAAAAAGAACACAGCATTCCAAGAAAAAAAACCTGCTACCTACAGTAAAATATGTTGGTGGTTCCATCATGCTGTGGGGCTGTGTGGCCAGTGCAGGGACTGGGAATCTTGTCAAAGTTTAGGGGCGCATGGATTCAACTCAGTATCAGCAGATTCTGGAGACCAATGTCCAGGAATCAATGACCTGTAGAGGAAAAAGTAAGCACAGAGACAGAATGTGTGTGTGTCCACCAATCTAGTCGCCACCCAGCGACGGTGAACACATAACAGCGGAAACCAAGTGGGAACGCAATCGCAAGAGTGGCGATTGCCAACAGCGACACAAGACTGAAAGAGCACAGAGATAGAATGTATGTGTGCCCACCAATCTAGTCGCCACCCAGCGACGGTGAACACACAACAGCGGAAACCAAGTGCAAGAGTGGCGATTGTCAACAAGACTGAAAGAGCACAGGGATAGAATGTATGTGTGTCCACCAATCTAGTCGCCACCCAGCGACGGTAAACACAGAACAGCGGAAACAAAGTGGAAACGCAATCGCAAGAATGGCGATTGCCAATAGTGACACAAGACTGAGCAGGACAGAGTACAAGGGTAGCAAAGGCACAGCAAATAACAAATATCAGAACATCAAGGAAAATAACAAACGCTAGCTAAACGCGAACACCGCACTCATTTGCAACAGCGAACGCGTTTAAGCACGATCACCGCACGTTAGGCGTCCAGTGATAAGCGTGCCACCCTAACTAATCAATGAAACACAAACATGAAATAGAGAACGTGAACGCTTGCTAAACGGTTACCTCACCGAGCTTACAGCAAGCATTCGTACCAGACAAGACAGACAGAAGGAGTGGCCAGTAGCAACCGCAGCTCTGGCCTACACTCCCACACAGAGTACAGAAGGAACCACCGCTGCTACCGCTAGAGCGGGTGCGTTCCAGACAGACAAAACGATTTCCTGTCGACCGCCGCTGGCGACAAGACAATCGCAAGAAAGAAGGAGTAACCAGTAGCAACCACAGCTCTGGCCTACACTCCCAGGCAGAGTACAGAAGGAACCACCACTGCTACCGCTAGGGCGAGTGCGATCCCAACAGACAGAACTATTTCCTGTTGACCGCCGCTGGCGACAAGAAAATCGCAAGACAGAAGGAGTAACCAGTAGCAACCGCAGCTCTGGCTTACACTCCCAGGCAGAGTACAGAAGGAACCACCGCCGCTACCGCTAGGGCGAGTGTGATCTCAACAGACAGAATGATTCACTATCGCCACCCGCTGGCGACCGTGCAATCGCACAGACAAGACAAGACAGAATAGGCAGTACAAATTATACACAAACTGACTGCACTAAATAGGAATGCAAGGAGCACTCCCCAAGAACTAGCTATACTAAGATAGCAATGGCTGACACTCCAGGTGAGTTTAGCAGGAACAAACCTCTATGACCAGCAAGGGATTCTGGGAGCAAAAGGTATTTATACTGCAAGCAATCAAAGGAGGCCGCTAGGCAATTTGCATGACAAGTATTGCAAATTCCTCAGCAGCAGAGCAACTCTGAAAGTTGCAAAGCGAAGGCAGGTCTCTTTTCCAGAGACCTGCAACACTCAAACCTAAAGAATGGTCAAACAGCTGTCTGCCTATGCAGACAGCTGAGCGGATCATTACACCATCAAACCTGAATGAACTAGACATGTTTTGTGAAGAGGAATACCTTCAACCAGATTCCAGACTCTCATTGGAACCTACAGGAAGCGTTTAGAGGCTGTAATTTATGCAGAAGGAGGCTCTACTAAGTATTGATTTCATTTCTTTTTTCTGTTTCCCAAATTTATGCACCTGCCTAATTTTGTTTAAACAATTATTGCACACTTTCTGTAAATCCAATAAACTTAATTTCACTTCTCAAATATCACTGTGTGTGTCTCCTATATGATATATTTAACTGACATTTTTTATCGTAACAACCAACCACTTATACAGGAAAATCATGACCATTAACAAGGTTGCCCAAACTTTCGCATCCCACTGTACATACCTACATACATCTTGGAGATAAATATCTGTCTATATATCTATATATGTGCATGCATGATTAAATCTTTTTGAAAGACAGGTCTGTCAACTAGTTTTCACACTAATAGTTTTCATGGGGCTCACCCCTTGACTCAAGCGATGTTCATACTATGGGCAATGTATAACACCTACACTACAATGCAGGAGTAACCCAGCGTACACTGTACACATTATAGAGTGCATATTACTTTTCAAGGAATGAAGATTGCTACGGCAATGTGCTTGTTAGCATAAATTATCCAGAAGCACACTGTCAAATTGCATTTGGATAAGGTGAACCTTTACAACGCGGAGGTGTGAACGTGCCCATGCAATTTAATGTGTGGTGTATTCACATCCAGCAACACAGTGCTCAGCAACTCGCAAAATGTTACCCCCCCAGCATACAATAGCCTAGTTGATTAGGGAACAGGGATATGGATCCGTTGTTAGCATCTGTTTTTAGTGTAAGCTCATTATATGGGACTTGCTTATTTTGCCCTTTTTTTGTATTTGATTATTAATTAAATAGTATTTCTTAAATTGGGTTCCACAGGAATTTTCTACAACCCTTTTTTCTATTGTTTAATTTCTGACAAGTCAATTATGTCAAACATTATCCTAATTATCTTAATGGCTAATTTGTTAGCTATAAAGTGAAAGCTAAATACATCAGTGTCATGTCTTGAAGAAATCCTTTTTTTTCAGAATTATTACACTGATTAAGCATGGGAGAAAAATCTCAAAGTGAAACACTGCTTAAGAATACCTTTGAATGTGTTTGATCTTGCTCATGTGCTGTAATTAAATTAAATTATTAATTTCATGTTGTTTAATGTTTTAACTGATTAGTGTGTAAATATCCAGTAAAAATGTGACACTTTAATTTCTGTTTTGACTCTAAATTAAATTTTGTACCATGTTGGAAATCTATTTGTATCTGATGGTTAAAAAAAGTAAAAAGAAATTAATCCGTGTGGTATTATTCACTATGTTGTCTCAGAGCCTACATTTTTTTTAATATTTCTGATCAGTGTATACAACAAATAATAATAGACTGGGTAAAATATGTATCTAAGTGTGGAACTCTAAAAAGCAAACAAAAAAGGATTCTGATGCTTAAAGTGGATCCGAGATAAACTTGTACACATTTCATAGTTGTGCCCCTTACATATATTTTATAGGGCATACTTAAATCAACAAGCTTGTATGTGCCAGCTCAGGGAACAGGCAAGTGACCATCTCAGGGAATTCAGTACTAATCTCTAAAAGGAAATCCAAATCTAATAATGTTCATGTTTGCATAGCCCTTTTTCCTGTTGGAATGAAAGAACTTGAAAGCTGCAGCCAGTAAGTGCATGCTTAGTAGGCCATCCTGGAGCATTATGGAGTATTGCCTAAGTACTCCATACTGAATAGGTAACTGGCTCTAGCCAGAATTAAATCCCTGTACTCCTGTGTGCCCTAACCAGTACACTACCCAACCGACCAGTTATCGACTTAAATTTTCTCTTGATGGATATATCACTATGGTAGGGATTAGATTGTGAGCCCTTTTGATGGACAATAAGTGACAAGACAAAGGCCTCAATTCAATAAGAACATGCTGGAGATAATAAGACAAAAGATAACTTGCCACCACGTAGTGAGAGAGTTATCTTATCTCTTCACTTCTTAAGTTACCTCCTCTGTGTGAGGAAACGCGGAAAAGCCGCCGCAAGGACTCAGAGTGAGGCGGCTGTTTCCGCGTCCAGCATGGCGGCACAACGCGGAGAAACCGCCGATGGGCATTACGAGTACCTGGTGATGCCCTTCGGGCTGTGTAACGCTCTGGCCGTCTTTCAGGAATTGATCAATGAGGTATTCAGGGAGATATTGGGCAAGTTTGTGTTGGTATACCTGGATGATATACTTATCTTTTCTAACGACCTCTCTGAGCACAGGACACATGTCAAGTTTGTATTGGATAAACTGAGACAAAGCATGCTTTACGCCAAGTTGGAGAAATGCATTTTCGAAGTCACATCTGTCACCTTTTTAGGGTACATTATTTCCACCTCGGGCCTGTCCATGGATACTGCCAAGGTTTCTGCTGTGTTGGAATGGCCTCAACCAGTGGGGTTAAAATCTCTTCAGAGATTTTTAGGCTTTGCCAATTACTATAGAAGGTTCATAAAGGGGTACTTCACTGTTATTGCGCCCCTCACCTGTCTCACTAAGAAAGGGGCAGACACTACCCACTGGCCTCCAGAGGCTTTGCATGCATTCTCCACTTTGAAAGATTTGTTTTGCTCTGCACCTATCCTGAGACACATTGATACTTCCTATCCCTTTATTGTTGAGGTGGACGCCTCAGAGGTTGAGGTAGGGGCTGTGCTGTCTCAGCGGTCAGGGTTGCAGGGCAGATTACACCCATGTGCCTACTTCTCTCGTAGGTTCTCTCCGGCAGAGAGTAACTACGATATAGGCAACAGGGAGCTCCTGGCCATCAAACTGGCCTTTGAAGAATGGCGTCATTGGTTGGAAGGAGCAGAACATATGATTACAGTTTACACTGACCACCAAAATTTAGAATATATCGAGGGAGCCAAAAGATTAAGCACCCGTCAGGCTCGATGGTTATTGTTCTTCTCGAGATTCAGATTTATAATTACGTACACCCCAGGGAGCAAAAACATTAAGGCAGATGCTCTGTCTAGATGTTTTGAGCCAGAGACAGCACAGCCCTCCCCCCCAGAGACCATTGTCCCCCAGAAACTGGTACTAGCTACAACTGAGACTTGGGAAGATTGGACAGAGACTTTAGGTCCTTTTCAGCAGGACATCCCGGAAGGGAAGCCCAAAGGGGTTATGTTCATCCCACTGCCATTTCGCCTTCAGATTTTGCAGATGTTCCATTCTCACAGGAATGCGGGACACCCTGGGGCCTCCAGAACACAGGATCTGGTAGCCAGATGCGCTTGGTGGCTGTCTCTAGCAGCCGATTGCAAAGAGTTTGTTAGAGAGTGTGCGGTATGTGTGAGGAGTAAGCCCTACCGACTGGCATCTGTGGGAAAATTACAGCCCTTGCCCACCCCGAGTGAGCCATGGACCCACTTGTCCATGGATTTTGTGGATGAACTCCCCAAGTCTGAGGGCATGTCGGTCATTTGGGTGGTTTTCGACCGTTTTAGTAAAATGGCCCATTTTGTGCCCTTGAAAGGACTCCCCTCGGCCCAGGAATTGGCCTATTTGTTCATCATCCACGTTTTCCGATTGCATGGCAGTCCGGAAAACATTGTGTCAGATAGGGGAGTCCAATTTGTTTCCAGATTTTGGAGGGCATTCTGTCACCAAATGGGCATGGAACTGTCATTTTCATCGGGCTACCACCCACAGACCAATGGTCAGACGGAAAGAGTCAACCAATCATTGGAACAGTTTTTAAGGTGTTACGTTGCAGAAGCGCAAAATGATTGGGTTAAGTTTTTACCCTTCGCAGAATTTGCGCACAATAATTTAAAAAGTTCCTCTTCAGGATTTTGTCCATTCCAGGTAGTGACCGGGATATTGCCTAAATTCTCCCCATTGCCAGTCGCCTCCACTCGGTTTCCAGCTCTGGAGGCCTGGCAAAGGTCATTTAAAGATACATGGTGGATTGTGAAAAATAATTTGGAGAAGGCGTTTCAAAGTCAAAAAGGTCAAGCTGACAAGAGACGTTCATTGGAGTGGAAGTTTTTGCCAGGAGATTTAGTCTGGGTGTCCACACGTCACTTGACCTTAAAACAGCCCTCAGCTAAGTTGGGGCCCAGGTATGTGGGTCCATTCCCAGTGACCAGAAAGATCAATGATGTCACTTATGCCATTGACCTCCCTGCCAGTATGCGTGGCGTAAGATCTTTCCATGTGTCACTGCTCAAGCCAGCAGTCCATGTAGGTCCCACTCCTCCTCCTCCTGTGATGATAGATGACCAACCTGAGTATGAAGTAGAGAAGATTTTAGACTCACGTGTGGTGCAGAATTCAGTACAGTATTTGGTGCACTGGAAGGGGTATGGGATTGAGGAAAGGACATGGGTACCTGAGTGTCGCATGCATGCTGACAAATAAGAAGGGAGTTCCATGCGTTGCATCCTGAGAAGCCTGGTAGGAGCTGTCCGGAGTCCACTCCTTGGGGGGGGGGTACTGTGAGGAAACGCGGAGAAGCCGCCGCAAGGGTTTAGAGTGAGGCGGCACAACGCGGAGAAACCGCCGCATGCCGCATGGACAGAGCGGCGGATTCCACGTTGGAGGCGGCAGATTGCACAGATAGCAGAGCGACTGACAGTGCAGCCGGACGCGGGGAAACCGCCGCTCCCTTGGAGAGCAGGGCGGCGGTCCCCGCGCTTGAATCAGGGATTACATTGCAAGACATGTCTGGTGTGGCTGGGACTGCTAGTCCACACAGATTCAGAAGGACGCGTGCGCGCGCTGAGAGGCAGAGCTTATATGACAGCCAGAAAAGGGTCAGCTGACTAGGCTGGTCAGCTGACAATTTCACCACTTGCCATTGGTCCAGCACTTAGAGGAGGCATCGGAGAGCTCCTTACTATATATACTGGGTGCTGGGCATTCTCTGGTTGTCTGCCGTTGCGATCACAACGTGGTAGCACTCAGACCTTGTTTGTATCTGTGTTCTAGCATAGTTTCCAAAGGTGTTGACATCAAGGCGTTCACACCTTAGCATTAGGAACATTGCATTGTATTATTTGTTGTGACCTTCCGCCTGTCTGACTATCCCTCTGAACTCTGATCTTGTACCTTGCTATTTCTGATATCCTGTTGCTAAACTCTGCTCGTTCCTGACTCTGTATTTGCATCCTGATTCTGTACTTTATCTGTCTGTGTGTTGACGACCTGACTTGCCGACCTCGAGAACTGGCCTTACTGTTAGAGGCAGTTCCCAGACCAGTTAGTGACACCCTCCCTCTTGGGTGTCACTCACACTCTGACCTTCCTACCCTCCTGGAGAGTCTAGGCCATAGGAAGGAACACACTTCTGGAGAAGTGCTCAAAGTATACTGTTGCATAAACACTCACTTGTTCTCCCTGGTGTCCAGAGGTTAGTAGATATATCTGATTATCGGTGATACTGCAGATCACCAATAATCGGGTATATTCTGAATTCCTGGTGAGACTGCAGTTCACCGGTAATCAGACCCTCTCTGTGTTACACCGATCGTTACACTCTGTAGTTATTTTCACACACAGTTAATTAACAGCCTGTCTTTAACTTTAGAATTCTGGAGTTATTTTAAGGATTGAAAAGTTAACTTTAGAGATCTGTCCTTATCTTAAAGACAGAAGAGTAAACTTTAGGTTTGCCTGAGGTAAAATGTTTCCTGAATACTACATGCCTTATCACCATGGTGATAATGCTAGAAACACTATTAAAGACAGGAGATAAGCTTAGTGAATTGAGGCCAATATAATCTGTACAGCGCTGCATAATATGTCAGCGCTATATAAATACTTAAATAAATAAATAAAAATAAACACTCTGCACTGTTGCACATTCACCTGGGGGAAGAGGGATATCCGGTGTAATGCCTGAACACTAGATACTTTGATAATATAGATATCGGGAAGTCGGGGACCAAAGGTCATACACGTATCAGAAACTGAGGTACCGAGAGTAAGGCAGAGACAGAGTCGTAAACAGGCCGAGATCATAAACTAGTATCAGATGACTGCAGTACAGGAAGGATGAGACAGAATCAAAGTGAAGGTACTTTCATACCTCTAATATAAACGGTATTTCTTACACAGCGCTAAAATCTGATATAACATTCATTTTCCCTCTGCCTCCAATGGAGTTGAGAAGTCTGATCTCCTGCTAGGTTTATCCTGTCTTTTCAGGAAGGCAGGAACACTTTGGCCATTTGGGCTTACTGCTGGGAAGCTTTCACACCTAGGTGTCAGTCAGAGACAAAAGAGGACTTCATGAAAAGAGTTCTGCTAGCAGCTGAGATGGCCATATTCCCAAACTAGGACCCCCCAAGGCTCGACTGCCTGTTATCCCTACACTTAAGATTTTGATCTGGGTTGGGCAGGAAACCGATTGCGATTGCGTTCTCTTTTCTCACGGCTCTTCCGTGGCAAGGCTGTTTTGATTTTTTGATTTTGCTGTCTTAGAACCTCTCTTCACTCATCTTTCTGTCCATTTTCTGCACAGGAAAACTGCAACCAATGTTAATCAATGGGCTTGTTCACACTTCAATGTATTTTTCACATGCAGAATAAAAATAAATAGCAATACAAAACTGTCAGACAACTCTTGCAGAAAAACTAACGCACATAAAAACTGACGAGTGAAGACAGGCCCTTAATCACTGAACTCAAAGTGGATGCATATATGTGCATCCAGTTTTAGTGGGGCAGGATTTGTGAAAGGAAAGGACTGGTGAAAGGAAAAGTGTTCCCCCGACCCAATCAACGTGCCTGTGAATGAATAAACATGTCTTGAAAAAATACATAAATAGTTACCTAGGGTCTGAGCTTTTTTAATATGTAAGTAATGAGGGTATGTTACTGATAATTTAGCAAGTAAGGGCTTGTAATTATTGATACAGAAAAAAAACTGAAAATTACAGAAAATAGAAAAAATGCACCTTTATTTCCAAATAATATATTGTTGCCATACATTGTTCCAGGACCATAGTTTAAATGTTGTGATAGCTGGGACAAATAAAATGTGTGGGTTTTATTTATAGTAGCATTGTTTATTTTAAAGCTGTAGGGGATGGAATAGGCAAAATGGTGTATTTTTTATTTTCCTTGTATTTCACTATAAAATGCATAGAAAATAAAGTAATTATTAAAAACAAGTATCACCTTCAAAAAACCCAATTTGTTGCAAAAAAAACAGGATATAGATCATTTAGATGAGATAAGCAGTGATAAAGTTATTGACAAATGAATGGGAGGAATACTTAAATGTGAAAATTACTTCTGTCTTAAAGTGATACTTAAATGTAAATAAACTGATGAGATAAATAATTGTATCTATCCTATTTTTAAAAATGTCTTTTAGATATCCCACCATTTTATGTTATGTTTAAAAACTTAAAAAAGTAGATTTATTGTTTTGTCTTAGTTCAATGAAACAGTCTGTGCTGAGTGCTGAAATATATGAATCTTTGACTTTTGATATATCCCCAGGGGCGTAACTAGAAATCACTGGGCCCCCCTGCGAATATTTGGATGGGGCCCCCCCATAGGTGCCAAATAATCGTAATGGGGCAGCGTTTCACTGTAAATTAATTGTAAAGTGAGCAGCATTTCACCAGACAGTCGTAATGTGGGCCAGAAAATCATAACGTGGGCAGCAGTCACCAGAAAATTGTAACGTGGGCACCAGTCACCAGAAAATTGTAACGTGGGCAGCAGTCACCAGAAAATTGTAACGTGGGCACCAGTCACCAGAAAATTGTAACGTGGACAGCATTCACCAGACAATCGTAATGTGGGCACTGCGTTCACCAGAAAATCGTAATGTGGGCAGAGTTTACCAGACAATCGTAACGTGGACAGCATTCACCAGACAATCGTAACGTGGGCAGTGTTCACCAGAAAATCGTAATGTGGGCCAGAAAATCGTAATGTGGGCAGAGTTCACCAGAAAATCGTAATGTGGGCACCAGTCACCAGAAAATCGTAACGTGAGCAGCAGTCACCAGAAAATTGTAACATGGACAACATTCAGCAGACACCAGAAGATCGTAATGTGGGCAGCAGTCACCAGAAAATCGCAATGTGGGAAGCAGTTACCAGAAAATTGTAACGTGGGCAACAGTGACCAGAAAATCGTAATGTGGGCAGCAGGCACTAGAAAATCGTAATGTGGGCAGCAGTCACCAGAATATCGTAATGTGGGCAGCAGACACCAGAAAATTGTAACGTGGGCAGCAGTGACCAGAAAATCGTAATGTGGGCAGCGTTCACCAGAATATCGTAATGTGGGACAGAAAATCGTAATGTGGAGAGCGGTCACCAGAAAATTGTAACGTGGACAGCATTCACCAGACAATCGTAACGTGGGCAGTGTTAACCAGAAAATCGTAATGTGGGCGAGAAAATCGTAATGTGGGCAGCGTTCACCAGAAAATCGTAACGTGGACAGCATTCACCAGACAATCGTAACGTGGGCAGTGTTCACCAGAGAATCGTAATGTGGGCCAGAAAATTGTAATGTGGGCAGAGTTCACCAGAAAATCGCAATGTGGGCAGCAGTCACCAGAAAATCGCCATGTGGGCAGCAGTCACCAGAAAATCGCAATGTGGGCAGCAGTCACCAGAAAATCCTAATGTGGGCAGCAGTCACCAGAATATCGTAATGTGGGCAGCAGTCACCAGAAAATCCTAATGTGGGCAGCAGTCAGTCACCAGAATATCGTAATGTGGGCAGCAGTCACCAGAAAATTCTAATGTGGGCAGCAGTCATCAGAAAATCGCAATGTGGGCAGCAGTCACCAGAAAATCGCAATGTGGGCAGTCAGTCACCAGAAGATCGTAATGTGGGCAGCAGTCACCAGAAAATCGCAATGTGGGCAGCCGTCACCAGAAAATCGCAATGTGGGCAGCAGACACCAGAAAATCCTAATGTGGCCAGCAGTAACCAGAAAATCGCAATGTGGGCAGCAGTCACCAGTAAATCGCAATGTGAGCAGCAGACACCAGAAAATCCTAATGTGGCTAGCAGTCACCAGAAAATCGCAATGTGGGCAGCAGTCACCAGTAAATCGCAATGTGAGCAGCAGACACCAGAAAATCCTAATGTGGCTAGCAGTCACCAGAAAATCGCAATGTGGGCAGCAGTCACCAGAAAATCGCAATGTGGGCAGCAGTCACCAGAAAATTGCAATGTGTGCAGTCAGTCACCAGAATATCGTAATGTGGGCAGCAGTCACCAGAAAATCGCAATGTGGGCAGCAGTTACCAGAATATCGTAATGTGGGCAGCAGACACCAGAAAATCGTAATGTGGGCAGCAGTTACCAGAATATCGTAATGTGGGCAGCAGACACCAGAAAATCGCAATGTGGGCAGTCAGTCACCAGAAGATCGTAATGTGGGCAGCAGACACCAGAAAATCGTAATGTGGGCAGCAGTCACCAGAATATCGTAATGTGGGCAGCAGACACCAGAAAATCATAATGTGGGCAGCAGGCACTAGAAAATCGTAATGTGGGCAGCAGTCACCAGAATATCGTAATGTGGGCAGCAGACACCAGAAAATCGTAATGTGGGCAGCAGTTACCAGAATATCGTAATGTGGGCAGCAGACACCAGAAAATCGCAATGTGGGCAGCAGACACCAGAAGATCGTAATGTGGGCAGCAGTCACCAGAAAATCGCAATGTGGGAAGCAGTTACCAGAAAATTGTAACGTGGGCAACAGTGACCAGAAAATCGTAATGTGGGCAGCAGGCACTAGAAAATCGTAATGTGGGCAGCAGTCACCAGAATATCGTAATGTGGGCAGCAGACACCAGAAAATTGTAACGTGGGCAGCAGTGACCAGAAAATCGTAATGTGGGCAGCAGTCACCAGAATATCGTAATGTGGGCAGCAGACACCAGAAAATCATAATGTGGGCAGCAGGCACTAGAAAATCGTAATGTGGGCAGCAGTCACCAGAATATCGTAATGTGGGCAGCAGACACCAGAAAATCGTAATGTGGGCAGCAGTTACCAGAATATCGTAATGTGGGCAGCAGACACCAGAAAATCGCAATGTGGGCAGCAGACACCAGAAGATCGTAATGTGGGCAGCAGTCACCAGAAAATCGCAATGTAGGCAGCAGTTACCAGAAAATTGCAATGTGGGCAGCAGTCACCAGAAAATTGTAACGTGGGCAGCAGTGACCAGAAAATCGTAATGTGGGCAGCAGGCACTAGAAAATCGTAATGTGGGCAGCAGTCACCAGAAAATCGTAATGTGGGCAGCAGACACCAGAAAATCGTAATGTGGGCAGCAGTTACCAGAATATCGTAATGTGGGCAGCAGACACCAGAAAATCGCAATGTGGGCAGCAGACACCAGAAAATCATAATGTGGGCAGCAGACACCAGAAAATCGTAATGTGGGCAGCAGTTACCAGAATATCGTAATGTGGGCAGCAGACACCAGAAAATCGCAATGTGGGCAGCAGTTACCAGAAAATTGTAACGTGGGCAGCAGACACCAGAAAATCGTAATGTAGGCAGCAGTTACCAGAAAATCGCAATGTGGGCAGCAGTCACCAGAAAATTGTAACGTGGGCAGCAGTGACCAGAAAATCGTAATGTGGGCAGCAGGCACTAGAAAATCGTAATGTGGGCAGCAGTCACCAGAAAATCGTAATGTGGGCAGCAGACACCAGAAAATCGTAATGTGGGCAGCAGTTACCAGAATATCGTAATGTGGGCAGCAGACACCAGAAAATCGCAATGTGGGCAGCAGACACCAGAAAATCGTAATGTGGGCAGCAGACACCAGAAAATCGTAATGTGGGCAGCAGTTACCAGAATATCGTAATGTGGGCAGCAGACACCAGAAAATCGCAATGTGGGCAGCAGTTACCAGAAAATTGTAACGTGGGCAGCAGACACCAGAAAATCGTAATGTGGGCAGCAGGCACTAGAAAATCGTAATGTGAGCAGCAGTCACCAGAAAAAAAAATGCCCCTGTAAAAAGAAAAGAATTCACTTACCTGTCAGGAGTCTCTCCCGGCCTCTGGTGCGCAGCTCCCCGATGATCCTCCTGTGAACTGCAGCACATCTCCCGCGCTGACAGGCAGAGTGCAGGGCTACGGCAAGATGGCTGCCGAAGCCCTGTACTAGAGACACAAATAGTCTCCAGTGTAGGGCTTCTTCGGCAGCCATCTTGCCGTACCCCTGCTCTGCCTGCCGGAGGAATATGCAGGCTGCTGGAGTGGGGCTGCGTGGAATGAACTGGCGCAGCGTCTATTAGACGCTGCGGCCAGTTGGGCACCTTGCTGGGGGGTCCAGAATCGCTCCCCCCGTGCACAGTGAGCGGGCCCCAGAGCAGCCCCGGGCCCCCCTGCGGCTGAGGGGGTCGCATCCCCGGTAGGTACGCCGGTGTATATCCCCTACTCTCAGAAGCCCAGCTCTCTTCCAGGAAAGCTGTAATTCCTTATCAGTGAAAGATGCTATAGTCCCACTGGAGAAAAAATGTCAGTTTCATATTTAAATATTAACTCTTTCAGGCAGAGAAAAAGAAAAACAACACAATATATTTGTGTGCTGGCACTGTACAAACATGTCTATCTCATCAGATGTCACTTAACTGCTTAATAACCGCGTCACACCAATGGGCGTGACTGCGGCAGCAGCCCCAGGACCACCTAACGCCAATTGGCGTCAAGTCCTGGGGCCAGCAGTCTCCAATTGCCGCTCAGAGACTGTTAGATGGCAAAACCATCGGTGAAACTGCAATCTACAGCAGCGCTGTACTGGGGACAGCCGTTTGACATGGCTGTCCCCCTGGGACACAAGAGAGCAATCGGCTCTCATAGGCTCAAGACCATTACAGCTGATCGCTATGATTGGCTGGCTCTGGGATGGAGGGAGGGAGAGGGAGAAAAATTTAAAAAAGACACAATTTATTCAAAAATAAATACAATAAATATTTGTGAAAAAGTAAATAAACAACCGGGGGGCGATCAAACCTCCCCAACAAAAAGCTCTGTTGGTGGGAAGAAAAAGGGGGGTTGGGTTTGCTGAGTTGTGCAGCCCTGCAGCTAGGCCTATTTGTAGAAAAATGGGCTGGTCTTTAGGGGGGTTTAACACTGTGGTCCTCAAGATGTTAAAGAGAAACCATAACCAAAAATTGAATTTCATCCCATTTAGTAGCTAATACCTCATTTCCCATGAGAAATCTTTTCCTTTTCACAAACTGATCATCAGGGGGCTCTGTATGGCTGATATTGTGGTAAAACCCCTCCCACAGTGTGATGTCGGGACCATGGTTCTGACATCACACTGTGGAAGTCTTGTTGCATTGGGGGAAATAACAGCTTTTTACAGCTGTTTCCAACTGCCAAAAACGCAAGCACCATTTCCTTCCACTGACATCACCTGCCAGCAGTAAAAATGTCCTCATGTGATAAATGTCGGAATGTAAATCAGGGAGAGGAAATATTTTACAATGGGCAAACACTGACTAAATCATTCATATATAATTATTGTAAAAATGAAGCACTTTTTTATTACATTATTTTCACTGGAGTTCTTCTTTAAGCTTCCCTTTAAGGTAAAAATAACAAATGGGCTGAAGTGGTTAAAGAGTTGAAGAAGTACCTAAACCTTACATCATTTACTTTTACATGATTTTTTTTTTTACTACCCTAAATGACTGCTTTAGATTTGCACAGTGCACTTAAGTTCAGGCAGGTCCCCAAAAAAGTGCATCTTTGCCAATATACTATAGTATAGCTCTGTCTCGAACAATAAAGGTCAGTCTTAGCAGAGTGATGAATAATCATAGAATACCAAATAATGCTTGTTTTATTCTCAGAAATATATTACAATAATTTTGTTAATGCAATATATTTCTTTAGCATACTTGCTATAAAATGCTAATTTCCAGTATCCATTATTGGATATGGTCGACTGCCTCCATCATACTTTATCCATCTGCTAGATAAAAATTGCTTAAATAAAATTATTGATTTGCTTTGTTTTTTTTCTTTTATGCTCAGGAATTTTAAACTTAGACATATTGCTTTCTCAAATGAGAGGTTTAATTAAGTTGAAAATACTTTCTGAGTTCTTTAACAAGATTGTTAGAAATGATCATTTGCAGAAACTGATGTTAGCTGTAAGCATTTTCTAATATAATTCCAGTTTCGGTTAACACTAAACATTATCGTTTATGTTTAAAGTTGTTAAAGTAGTTTATATAGAGTCTGATAGAATACAAATATAAGAAAAAATAATTAGATGACAACAATTTATAAATTAATATATTCCTATGCATAATGTAAATTGAAATATCACAGTTTCCTTTGAAATAAAAATCATTATTTAAGTGTTTTATATTTCTAAAAGGGTTGGTACTGCATCTTCAATAATTAAGATGGTAAAGGATTCCCAATACTATTTCTTATACTGCAGAAAATATAGTGATAACCACCTGCGCTATACACAATGGATTGCAATAGACTTGCAGTGAATCTATTTTATTTCATCTAGTGTTTAATACAATAGCTATATGCTTTAAAGGACTTCCGAGGCCAAAATCCGGCCCCCAAATGTAAAAAAAGTTATCTACCTGTATGACTTTCTAAGGCACGGAGGACGCCGTCCGCGCCCTCCGTGCCGTTCCGCCGGGTCCCCGCCTCTCAATACGACCCCGAATGGCTCCCGACCCCACGGCCAGGGTCGGGCTCTGCTGCCTGTATAAAGATGGCCGCCGACCCTGGCCGCGGCTGCGCACTCCGCATGGCCGCTACTGCGGCTGCGCAGCACTAGGGCCAACCCCCCGATCCACGCTACAGGAAACAGCCTGTTGCGTGGATCGGGGGGTTGGCCCTAGTGCTGCGCAGCCGCAGTAGCGGCCATGCGGAGTGCACAGCCGCGGCCAGGGTCGGCGGCCATCTTTATACAGGCAGCAGAGCCCGACCCTGGCCGTGGGGTCGGGAGCCATTCGGGGTCGTATTGAGAGGCGGGGACCCGGCGGAACGGCACGGAGGGCGCGGACGGCGTCCTCCGTGCCTTAGAAAGTCATACAGGTAGATAACTTTTTTTACATTTGGGGGCCGGATTTTGGCCTCGCAAGTCCTTTAAAATTCCTCCACATTCACATAACAGATACTGATGCCTTTTTCGCAGTGGGTCGCTGTGTTGTGTTCAGGAACACAACGCAACAGGACAAAATGCATGCAGCATGTTACCATAACGCAACACGTTACACTGCACTGTGAATATCGCATAGACGTAGCACTGCAGTGTGTCATTCCACGTTGTAACCTTAACGTTCCACTGTAAACGAGGCCTCAAGCCTCAAGCTACATCTACTGCAGTAGAAATAAACTTGCTGTTATAAACTTCAGAACAATCATTAAAGAAGGTTTAGTTAAAAACAGCACGTCACCTGGTATTAGAATGCTCATAAAAAGCATGCCCACGCTGCCCAGACAAAACTGTCTTTTGTTGTTTTTTTTCAGTTGTCCCGATGTACACGTACAACAGGAAGTCCTGCAGATGGCTTATAAGTGGAAGTCTCCAGTGTATCCTTGGCAGAATAAAACAAATATTTTTCACAGGTAAACATTTCTCTTGCCAGTGTCTGTTCTCTTTACTCATTTCACCACATCAGATCAGCTTACCCAGCTTTTCTCAGGGTACTGACAGCAAAAGCACCTCATGGCATGGAGTGCTAGCAACTTCCAGAGCTTAGTGATAGACTAACTCTCTCCTGTATTAGTATAGGTGTTGTACGTCACAAAACCTCTAAGACAATTACTAATGCAAGATATGCCTCTCTTCCTCAGGGTATGGCCATAGGGGATTCACCTGATTATGTAGGATGAAGCTGATTGGCACCCTTATAAATACATAATAAACAATTTTAACATGTGGATTAAATATGGGAGTGCAACTTAAATATGCTTTGTCCCCCAGAGAAAAAACTTGTAGGCTGGGACCCCCCATTTCCTCTTATAGCCTGCTTGCACTGAACACACATAAAAGTGTGGTCAGCTTGTGTGCACTGTAATCGCCCCCCCAACACACACACACAAAAGCCCAAGTGGTCTGTGTGCACTCCCCCCACCCCCCCAGCCCCTGGGCCCCACCACAATCTTGGTGGTCATGGTGACTATTGTTACATCACTGGTAGACGTGTAACTAGAAATCCCTGATGAAGCGCCCCTGCACAACTTCAGATCTCATGCTCCAAAGTGCCTTGTTGTCACATAAAAACTTCAGTGGAAAACTCGCTTAGGTGCCCATCATGTCCTCAGCAGACAACATTCATGATGATACACCCCCTTAAACCCTTCATTCATCGTGTTGGGTCACATGATTCCCTCTTAAAGGGGCAATAGGGATCCCATTGGTTAGCTGGCAGCAGGGAGGTTTACAATAGAGGGAATTAACCAGATGAGTTTTTTGGGGGCACTAGAAAGACAAATTTGTATAATCATAGGTGGAAAAGAAATTGCTTTCATTTATTTTTTCAAATATTTCAGTTAGTACTCATGCCATCTACTTTTCTTGGCACTCTGAATGATTTCAGGTGCTAATTGTTTTCATTTGTTGATTTCTTTTTAGTCACTACCTGATTCACTAATGACCTTTTCCAGTGTTTGCATTGTGATCCATGCCGTGGTTTATTTGTATTTCTTTATTGAATTATTATTTTCAGATAATCAATCAAACAGCTTCACCTCTGGGAAAACATCGTTAACAGGCTGAAACATGTTTCTTGCAGTAAAGGAAACATACATCATGTGTGTGGAATTTTCCACAGCTATCGTTTTTAAGTGCTGCTTACCTCTGTGTACTTTGCTATATTGTCACTTAGGTTAAGCTCCCTTTCTTTTGCATACTGTAGACAAAAAATACAGTTGTAAGGAAGAAAAATCACTTGGTACATGTTTCCATAGTTGTCCCTGATCTCCATACCAATCTTGGTGACAATAGCATGTCTGGAGGCTTTGCAGTTGAATCAGAAGGACATTAAAGATATCCACCCTCAGACTTACATACATTTTACATTTTATAATACTGGTACATATATAATACAATAGAGTCCAGTCCAGTCTCAAATAACCGGCTGTTTAGTGGGGGAACCCTGAGGGACGAGGTGTGCCTCTCATTTTTGCAGAGCCGTATGCAGTAGAAACCACTTACAAGAGCTCTGGGCGCTGGTTCTCTTCACTTCTACAGCTGCCTTCTGCTCTGCTGCATCCTCGTATGGCGTCTGATGTGTCACCTGATTCACATTAGGTCATGTGCATGCATTGGGATCTGTACAGTATGATCCCAGCCAAGGGCTCATTCACAATGAAACAGAAAGGGCTTAAAAAAAAAACACAATGACTTCAATGACTATCCTCTAAGAAGAAAATTTTCGGGGGTCATGCGTTTCACTGAATAACAAACACACATGGAAACATTTTGTGTCACTGTCATGAATTGCTGTGGGGATGAAGTTTCTCCGCATGCTGTACAATGACATGATCTGCGAAACTAATAAACATTCAGAAAATGCAAATAGATTTTATATATATATATATATATATATATATATATATATATATATATATATATATATATATATATATATATATATATATATATATAATTTTACTGCAAAACAAGATCATCGACCTCAGGAATCACTCCCCAACCCACCTCTGATCTATACTGGTGGCACTGAAGTTGAAAGAGTAACCACTCTCTACCTCCTTGGCACAACATTCACTAACTCCCTAAACTGGAAGGCCAACACTGCCTCTACCCAGAAGATAGACCAGCAAAGACTATTCTTCCTTGGCCGTATAAAGAAGTGTGGTATACCTCAGGAACTTCTGAGGTGCTTCTACTCCGGCATTGTTGAATCTGTCCTCTGTTCATCCATCCTGGTGTGGTATGACGGCTCCTCCACTAGCAACAGATATAAGCTCCAGAGGGTCATCAGATCAGCAGAGAGGATCACTGGGAAATCACTTATCCCTCTGGACCTCCTCTACAACTCCAGACTGTGTTCAAGAGCAATGAGGATAGCCAACAACCCCTCCCATCCAGGCTACCATTTCTTCAGCCGGTTCCCATCAGACCAGAGTTTCCAGGCCATCTCCTGCAGGACCTCAAGGCATAGGAACACATTTTTTCTCTCCCCTATTAATCTCTTTAACTTACTCCATGCCTCGCTCCTGCGATCATTCCCATATTTTTCCACCTTAGGCTGCTGCTGTTGACTGTTGAATCCTGGTTGTTATATCCTGTTACAGCTTATCCTGCCACTTGCTGTCATTAAGTATTGCCTTTGTCATGTTTTAAGTCTTGTATGTTTGTTGCATATGCCAAAGCCAATTTGATTTATAACCCAGACGTACCTGACGAATAAAACTGTTTCTGATTCTGATATGTGCCAATTATACTGAGGAAAAGATATGGATTTTTAAGATTTCTCTTTTTTATTTAAAAGTCCCATTTGTTTACCAGAAATACATTTGTAATGTCAGTGACCCCTGTTGGCATTGATGCATTAATACCTTAAATCTACTCAAATGAATGTCAGAAATATAAGTTTTTTTTCAAATACAGCATAAAGTAAATATGATTAACCTCCTTCCCAATATTATTCTGCACTCATGCAGGGCTTCTGACCTTTCCTGGAATCATAGAATTATTAATAAGTATATTACCAAAGCCATGCCCTCTGAATATAATCAAAAAGTAAAGTTCATTGCACCTAACTAAGTTTGATGTAAAGATTTATATTACAAGAGATCAGATATTCATTTTGTGCTTGATACATTTAGTCAGATAGTGGAAGAGAAGTTAGTTTTATCTGTATGCTGCATAATTTGTGGTACTTGGTTTTTAACCATACTGTAAACCACCACTTCCATTTTGCACCAACTCAAGCTAAAAAATACTGTCATCAGCCACATATTATGCTGCATCTGTTCTGTAAATTCTGTATTTCTGGATGCATAGTTGGGGTAACTATAAATCATGGGGCCCCCAGCAAAACTTTGCCGTGGCACCCCCAAGGTTCACACCTTTTCCCTTGCCTACCCCTTGTGACCCTCACAGCCTGGCGACAAATCTTGCAATGGTCATAAAACAAGTGTGGACATCATAAATCTTTACACCCATAACAAGTATAGCCACAAAAACATGATCTGGAGGATGGACCCCTTTATCGGAGGGGTGAAATAGAGGTTGTCGCCCCCTTACCCTTCTGGGTCTCCCTGCAATCGCAAGGGCTGTTCTATTTCTTATCTGTACTATACATTCAATTCATTATATCATAAATTTATTTTCACTTCAGATTGCCTTTAAACAACCTGATTCCAAATTAAAAAAATATATATTAAAAACATTAAAGAAAACAGATCTTTACCTAAGGAGAGGGAAGGCTCTGGGTCCTAATGAACCTTCCCTCTCCTCTGCCGGTGCCCAAGGTGCAGCGCTGGCTCCCCATTCAAATTCCCCGCCGCGAGGGACTTCAGAAGTCTTTGGGAGCCAAGTCCTCCCGAAGACAGGCAGCTCCATACGGCGCTTGCACGACTGAGTGATAGAGGGCGCATGCGTGTGCGCACTATGGAGCGGCCCGTCTTCAGGAGTACTAGGGCTACCAAAGATTTTCCGAAGTCACCTTCACTGGCGGTTGGAGCAGTATCTGACCAATTTAGTCAAATACTGCTCCCGGGGACATCGCAGCACCGTGGGCACCGGGATAGGAGAAGAAGGCTCATTAGGACCCAGAGCCTTCCCTTTCCTTAGGTAAGTATCTGGTTTATTTTTTTTTATGAAGCAGTTCCCAATGACTTTAATGAAAGTGCAATCATGCATCAGAGCAGCAAGGAAAAAAAAGTGCTTTGACTCTGGTCTGACTTGGACTCCACTGGCTTCACGCATGTTGCAGATTTGTGACTCAAAAACAACCAAAGCCAACCAAAGCCAAAAGCTCAATATGACAGCCAGGGAACTGAGCTTGTTTATAGGGGAGTGAAGATGGCACAATCTCCATATTCTTCTCACTTCAGATTTCCGTTAAGCTGTACTACCAGTCAATGGGATTCCTCAGACTTGACCGCTGAACATTGAAGAGCAACGGTACATTCATGTGGTCATCATTGTAGTCTGAATAAGGGAAGAATGGAACACTCACTAAAGAATACATATTTATGAAGAGTTCATTCTTCATGTTGCATAAAGACATACAGACAGACAAGCATTTGGGGCCAAAGTTAACCCTTTCTCAAAGTATTTTAATTACATGTTATGCCACCATCTTATTTATTTATTTATTGTTTTTTTGCAGGCCCTAAGGATTTTGTAATCGCCATACTCATGGTAAGGTCCGATCTTTCAGACAAATTTTCTCTCCATACTGAAATCTGCTGGGCTCCTATACTGTATACATGTAGATCCAGCTGTAGTGCCGACTCCCTCTCTCCCTCTTTGCATTTTCCATACTGAGACTGTGAGGAAACGCGGAAAAGCCGCCGTCTCTCGAGGTGAGGCGGCTGTTTCCGCGTCCAGCATGGCGTCACAACGCGGAAAAAACGCTGCATGCCGCATGGGCAGTGCGGCGGAATCCGCATTGGTAACGGCGGAATCCACATCAGAGGCGACCCCTGCATTAGATACATTGCAAAGCAGTACTGGTGTGGCTGGGACTGATAGTCCACCAAGATTCAGACTTACACGCGCGCGAGCACAGAGGCAGAGTTTAAATAGCAGTTAGAAGGGTGTCGGCTGACCAGCTGGGTCAGCTGACAAATTCCACTGCTCCCATTGGACCAGCAATTAGGGAGGTCCTGGAAAGGTCCTAGAGTATATATACTGCTGGTTGTTCACTTGCTCCTTGTCTGGCGTTGCGTTCACATATGTGGGAGCACCCAGATCCGTAGTCAGATCCGTTAGTGTGCCGGGACCAGCTGGAGCTGTAATCCTACACTAAGCTAGATTCTGTTGATAGCTAAAGTACTAGTTTGATTGTGATTATCTGTTATGACGTTTGCCTGCCTTGACTATCCTCCTGAACTCTGATCTTGCACCTCGATATTTCTGATACTCTGTTGCCGAACCCCGGCTCGTTCCTTGACTCTGCCTCTGCCTCCTGATTTTGTACCCCGATATTTCTGATACCCCGTTGCTGAACCCTGCCTGTACTTTGACTCTGCCTTTGCCTCCTGATCCTGTACTTTATCTGTCCGTGTGTGTACGACCTGGCTTGTCCGACCTCGAGAACCGGCCTTACCGTTAGAGGCGGTTCCTCGCTCTGTTAGCGATCCTTCCTCCTGAGGGTCACTTTCAGATATCCCTTCCTACTGTCAGTCTGACTCCTCCCGTCTTGGAGAGCTCAGGTCTGCGGAAGGAATCTGTGCAGTACTCCTTACTGCATTGAGGCCTTGTCCTCTTAGTGTTACAGTTACACCAAACACTACACTCTACTCGGGTGATCAGAGGTTAGTTTGTATATCGGATTATCGGTGAGACTGCAGTTCACTTATAATCTGGTATATATCTGTATTTCCGGTGATACTGCAGATCACCGGTAATCAGATACTCTCTGCGCCCACCGATCGTTACAGAACGCCAGACCAAAAATCAAAATGGACGCAAACACTGGTCGTCTGGGTATGCTTGCCATTTCGGTGGATAACCTCCATCAAGCACTGGGCCAGCACAAAGCTTTGATTGATGCCCTTTCAGGCTCTGTGCAAACCCTCCAGACGTCAGTTGATTCAGTGCGATCCCCTCCTAGTGATGACATACGTATGCCTGTACCTGATAAATTTTCCGGCCACAAGTCTGACTTCCGGAATTTCAAGAGTAGAGTGTTGTCATACTTTGAGTTAAGACCCCGATCCTCGGGGACTGAGACCCAACGGGTCATTTTCATTAAAACACTGTTAACTGGTGATTCCCAGTCCTGGGCATACAACCTGTCCCCCACTAATTTAGCTCTGACCTCAGTCGAGGAATTTTTTAAGGCTATGGCCGTAATATACGACGACCCTGACCTTGCGGCAACTTCAGAGCGGAAGCTCAAACTTTTGCGGAAAGGTCGAGGATTACGCAGCAGAATTTCGTAGGTGGTCTGTTACCGCCAGATTCGACAATTTTGCTCTGATGGATTATTTTCTATCTGGGTTGTCGGAGGAGGTCTCTGATTTGATGCTAACCTTATCCGAGCCCGCAACAGTCGATGAGGCCATATCATCGGCCATCAGAGTCGATCGTCGACTACGCCATCAGAGGCAGACTAGGGGCAGTCACCGGGTCAGGGTGACTTCGTATGTGGCACCTTCTGGTATGCCCGCAGTAACGGCATCTCCACCGGTGTCACCCTCTCCAGCCTCACCACCACCCGAACCCATGCAAATTGGTCGATCAAGATTGACCCAGGTGGAACGTAGGCGGAGAATAACAGAACAACTGTGCCTGTATTGTGCAGAAGCAGGGCACAGGGTGCGAAACTGCCCTAACAAGTCGGGAAACGGGTCTGCCTAGGAGTAGTGGGGGGTGACACCCTAGGCACTTCATTCTCACCCCAAAAAGAGAAGAAGTTACTTCTCCCCTGTACTATTACGTGGGATGATAAGTCTGTGGACACGGAAGCTTTTATTGACTCTGGCTCAGCGGCCAATTTTATGAACCTTGAATTTGCTCGGGAGTTGGGTATTCCTCTCACTCCAGTAAGTCCCCCCATTCAGGTCACGGCAGTAGACGATTCCCCGCTGCAACGGGATCGTCCCCTGTCTCAGACTCCGCAGGTGAGGGTCACGATAGGGGTATTGCATGGGGAACAGCTACAGTTTTTCGTTTTGAACATGTCAACCTCCACTATTATCTTAGGCATGCCTTGGTTACAGGCCCACTCTCCACAAATCGACTGGGCCACGGGTCAGGTAACCAGATGGTCTGATCGTTGTCACCAACAGTGTCTAGGAAAGGTGACATTGGGTCAGACCAAGGTGTACGTGGAGGGTGTTCCCGAGGTGTATTCCGATTTTTCTGATGTCTTTTGTCCCAAGTCTGCTGATCAATTACCTCCTCATCGCCCGTTCGATTGCCCCATTGATCTCCGTGCTGGTTGTATGCCCCCTAGGGGTCACCTGTATAACTTGTCCGGTCCCGAGAAGTTGGCCATGCAGGAGTACATTCGTGACAACCTGGCCAAGGGGTTTATTCGGCCCTCTCGGTCACCTGCTGGGGCCGGTTTCTTTTTCGTTAAGAAAAAAGACGGGGGTCTTCGACCTTGTATCGACTACCGAGGTCTCAATAAAATCACGGTGAAGAATCGCTATCCGTTACCATTGATAGACGACTTATTCACGCAGGTCACTACTGCAAAGATCTTTTCTAAGTTAGATCTGAGGGGGGCATACAACCTAATCCGCATTAGAAGGGGCGATGAATGGAAGACGGCCTTTAACACACCCGACGGGCATTACGAATACTTAGTGATGCCCTTCGGGTTGTGCAATGCGCCCGCCGTCTTCCAGGAACTAATCAATGAGGTATTCCGGGAGGTATTGGGTAAATTCGTACTGGTATACCTCGATGATATATTAATTTATTCCAATAACCTCCCCGAACACAGGGTCCATGTGAAATTTGTCCTAAACAAATTAAGACAGAATAGACTCTACGCCAAGTTAGAAAAGTGTATTTTTGAGGTGACATCCGTCACGTTTCTGGGGTATGTGATTTCTACCTCAGGTCTGTCAATGGACCCTGCTAAAGTCACAGCTGTCCTAGAATGGCCGCAACCTGTGGGCCTGAAAGCCCTCCAGAGATTCCTGGGTTTTGCAAATTATTATAGGAGGTTTATAAAAGGGTACTCCACGATCATTGCACCCCTTACCAGTCTCACAAAAAAGGGGGCAGATACTACCCACTGGTCTCCGGAGGCTCAGAATGCATTTTCTAGTCTGAAAAAATTGTTTTGTTCCGCACCAATCCTGAGACATGTCGACACCGCTTATCCGTTCATTGTTGAGGTCGATGCCTCGGAGGTCGGGGTAGGGGCTGTGCTGTCTCAGCGATCAGGGTTACAGGGAAGACTACACCCCTGTGCGTACTTTTCCCGTAGGTTCTCTCCGGCGGAGAGAAACTACGATATAGGCAACAGAGAGCTCCTGGCCATTAAATTGGCATTTGAGGAGTGGCGCCACTGGTTGGAGGGGGCAGAGCACACGATCACTGTTTACACCGACCACAAGAACTTGGATTACATCGAGGGGGCTAAGAGGCTTAGTCCCCGTCAGGCCCGGTGGTCCTTGTTTTTTACGAGATTCAGGTTTATAATCACATACACTCCAGGTAGCAAAAACATCAAGGCAGATGCCCTCTCCAGGTGTTTCGAACCTGAGACAGCACAGCCTCCCACTCCTGAATCCATCATTCCGCAGAAACTGGTGTTAGCCGCCACGGAGTCTTGGGAAGAGTGGACAGAGATCTTGGGTCCCTTTCAGCAGGAGGTTCCTGAAGGGAAACCCGAAGGGGTCTTGTTCATACCATTACCATTCCGGTTACAGGTTCTGCAACTCTTTCACGCCCATAAGAATGCTGGTCATCCTGGAGCTGCCAGAACGCAGGATCTGATTGCCAGGTGTGCTTGGTGGCCTTCCTTGGCAACAGATTGCAAGGAGTATGTTAGGGAGTGTGCGGTGTGCGCCCAGAGTAAGCCCTCCCGGCTGGCACCTGTAGGAAGGTTGCAGCCTTTGCCCACCCCGAGTGAGCCATGGACCCACTTGTCCATGGATTTTGTGGGGGAATTGCCCAGGTCTGAAGGCATGTCGGTCATTTGGGTGGTAGTCGATCGGTTTAGCAAAATGGCCCATTTTGTGCCCCTGAAAGGACTCCCCCTCGGCTCAAGAACTGGCTGAATTGTTTATCATTCACATCTTCCGGCTGCATGGCATTCCGGAAGACATCGTGTCTGATAGGGGAGTCCAGTTTGTGTCTGGATTCTGGAGGGCATTTTGCCACCAAATGGGCATGAAATTGTCTTTCTCGTCAGGCTACCACCCACAGACCAATGGGCAGACAGAACGCATTAACCAATCCCTGGAGCAATTTCTGAGATGCTACGTTGCTGAGGCGCAGAGTGACTGGGTGAAATTTTTGCCCTTCGCGGAATTCGCTCAAAATAATTTAAAGAATTCCTCGTCTGGGTTTTCCCCATTTCAGATTGTAACAGGGAGGTCACCCAAATTTTCCCCATTTCCAGTTGTCTCGTCTCCATTTCCAGCACTGGAAGATTGGCAGAGATCACTCAGGGACAATTGGGGAATTGTTAAGGGGAATTTACAGAAGGCGTTCCAGAGTCAGAAGGGTCAAGCAGATAAGAGACGGTCCGTGGAATGGAAGTTTCGGCCAGGGGATCTAGTCTGGGTGTCCACACGTCACTTGACCCTGAAGCAGCCATCTGCCAAACTGGGTCCCAGGTTTGTGGGCTCATTTTCCGTGACCAAGAAGATTAATAATGTTACTTATTCCATTGACCTTCCCACCAGCATGCGGGGGGTGAGGTCCTTCCACGTGTCCCTTCTTAAACCAGCAGTCCAGGTGGGTCCTACTCCTCCTCCTCCCGTGTTGGTGGATGCCCAACCCGAGTACGAAGTGGAGAAGATCATAGATTCACGTACTGTACAGAACTCGGTACAGTACCTCGTACATTGGAAGGGGTGGGGGATTGAGGAGAGGCAATGGGTACCTAGGAACCGCATGCATGCGGACGAGTTAGTGAAGGAATTTCATGCTGTACATCCCGAGAAGCCTGGTGGGAGTTGTCCGGAGTCCACTCCTCGGGAGGGGGGTACTGTGAGGAAACGCGGAAAAGCCGCCGTCTCTCGAGGTGAGGCGGCTGTTTCCGCGTCCAGCATGGCGTCACAACGCGGAAAAAACGCCGCATGCCGCATGGGCAGTGCGGCGGAATCCGCATTGGTAACGGCGGAATCCACATCAGAGGCGACCCCCGCATTAGATACATTGCAAAGCAGTACTGGTGTGGCTGGGACTGATAGTCCACCAAGATTCAGACTTACACGCGCGCGAGCACAGAGGCAGAGTTTAAATAGCAGTTAGAAGGGTGTCGGCTGACCAGCTGGGTCAGCTGACAAATTCCACTGCTCCCATTGGACCAGCAATTAGGGAGGTCCTGGAAAGGTCCTAGAGTATATATACTGCTGGTTGTTCACTTGCTCCTTGTCTGGCGTTGCGTTCACATATGTGGGAGCACCCAGATCCGTAGTCAGATCCGTTAGTGTGCCGGGACCAGCTGGAGCTGTAATCCTACACTAAGCTAGATTCTGTTGATAGCTAAAGTACTAGTTTGATTGTGATTATCTGTTATGACGTTTGCCTGCCTTGACTATCCTCCTGAACTCTGATCTTGCACCTCGATATTTCTGATACTCTGTTGCCGAACCCCGGCTCGTTCCTTGACTCTGCCTCTGCCTCCTGATTTTGTACCCCGATATTTCTGATACCCCGTTGCTGAACCCTGCCTGTACTTTGACTCTGCCTTTGCCTCCTGATCCTGTACTTTATCTGTCCGTGTGTGTACGACCTGGCTTGTCCGACCTCGAGAACCGGCCTTACCGTTAGAGGCGGTTTCTCGCTCTGTTAGCGATCCTTCCTCCTGAGGGTCACTTTCAGATATGCCTTCCTACTGTCAGTCTGACTCCTCCCGTCTTGGAGAGCTCAGGTCTGCGGAAGGAATCTGTGCAGTACTCCTTACTGCATTGAGGCCTTGTCCTCTTAGTGTTACAGTTACACCAAACACTACACTCTACTCGGGTGATCAGAGGTTAGTTTGTATATCGGATTATCGGTGAGACTGCAGTTCACTTATAATCTGGTATATATCTGTTTTTCCGGTGATACTGCAGATCACCGGTAATCAGATACTCTCTGCGCCCACCGATCGTTACAGAGACTTGAACAGCTTCAGCTGAATGTACGAATTACTGTACACAGTTTAGAGTGCCTCGATTTTGCGGGCCAATAAACCTTTGGATCTGATCATTTTATTAAATCAGAGGCAAATCGATGCCACAACATGGCCAACCGATTGATCTTTCCAATCCATTTCTGGCTAAAACCGGTCAAAAGAATCAATCAGGCATGCTGGAAAATTTGAGTCACACATTCTCAATCATGTGCATGGCTGTAATGGCATTCAATTTCCCAGTGATTGATGGACCCCTTGCTGGATTCCCCCAAATGTATGTGCCCCCCCTGTGCTTGAGGTGAGTGTTGCTGGCTCACCTGTCTGCTGGTGTTACTCCTGGCCTCCACTGGTGCCACAATGAGTGCCTGTAACACATTACACTGGTGCATGTAGTGACATCACTATCTGCACCAGTGTCATGTGGTACAGTCACTTGTGGTGACGCCAGACACCAGAGGAGACAAGTAGTCACACCAGCACACAAATGAGCCTTCAACACTCCCCATAGGCATGAGGGGGGAACACAAACATTTTGGGGGCACTGGCTATGGTGCTAGGATGATTTCAAAAAGATTTCATGCTAAAATCTATTGGAAATCTGTCTGCACTTGTTAATGTTTAG
This sequence comes from Hyperolius riggenbachi, assembly GCF_040937935.1. Taxonomy (NCBI): domain Eukaryota; kingdom Metazoa; phylum Chordata; class Amphibia; order Anura; family Hyperoliidae; genus Hyperolius; species Hyperolius riggenbachi. The sequence goes on from NC_090650.1 coordinate 287,928,583, forward strand.
TTCATAATCAGCAAACCTGTTCCTAAAATGAAAGGATATTAAAATGAGAAAAACAAACTTGATTTTTATTATATCTGCCTTTAGTTTATTCTCTTTACTGTAGTCTGATAGCTTGGATAGTAATCCATGTAATATTTTCCAATGCCATTGAAATCATCAGCCAGTTACAAAGTTATGTACATATACAAAAATATCCAAATCACCTGCCTCCTTTCTAATCTGCTTTCTGGAAGCTGAACCTGCATCAAAAGGCCCCATGGTTGGGCTGTCCTTTGCAAAGAGCTGTAATGTAATGTGTCTGTGTTGACTGGATTGCAGTGCTGCTCATCAGGATTCCGGATATCCGTGTAACCCGGATATCAGAACATTTTTACGCTATTCCGATTCAGATTCAGATTCTGGATTTTTTAAAAAAATCCAGCTAGCTATCTGTGGATATTTGGCCGCATAACCCGGATATCCGCGGAAATTGCGGGTATCTGGATCCAAAATACTGTAACTAAGGAGATGACGTCCTGGAGACAATCAGAGGGCTCTCAGCAGAAGCCCTAGCAACCAATCACAGAAGGGAACCCTGGCCAGCCCCACCTGACCTCATTGAGCCAATCAGAGGGCTCCCAGCCTAAACCCTGGCACCCAATCACAGAAAGGAACACTGGCCAGCCCATATCATCTTAGCTTGCTGAATGCTCACTGAGAGACATTCTCCAGTGCTAGTGGCCTAGCAAGGGCTGTACACAGTTATAAACCTAAAGCTGTTCAGTAATTAACTCCTTCACTACTATCACTACACTATTGTTAAATCATTAATTAGCTTGATTGATGTCATAGTGTGACAGTCAGAGTGTATGCTCCAGTGCTGCTGGCCTAGCAGTGATAAACCGAAAGCTGTTCAGTGATTATCCCCTTCACTATCACTACACTATTGTTAAATCATTAATTAGCTTGATGTCATTTGTGTGACAGTCAGAGTGTGTGCTGCAGGCAGCTGCTATGTGTCTGTGCGTGTGCTGTGAACAGACCAGGCCAGCTGTTGCCTGCTGGCCAGCTATTAGCCTTGGGTATAGGTTAAGTTAGGGATTAGGGGATAGGATTACTGTGTTATTGTGTAGTTAGTACTGTAGTACTGCAGTCAGTGTGCTAGTAGTTGTTAGAGTAGTAGTACTACTGTGTTAGCTTTCTATAGAACTGCTGTGCTGTGAGCAGTGCCAGTGTGCACTAGTGTCTTCTCCTCTGCTGTCTGTCACTTGTCACGTGTCACGTGGCACTTGTCACGTGTCACGTGGCACTTGCCAAGTGTCACGTGACACTTGCCACGTGTCATGTGCACTTACCACATAGCACTTGCCAAGTGTCACGTGACACTTGGAAGTGCCGCGTGACATGTGGCAAGTGCCACGTGACACTTGGCAAGTGCCACGTGAAACGTGGCAAGTGCCCGTTTACAAAATAATGATGCTACATGCCTCATATACCCTAAAAAAGTTTTTAAAGCAATTTAAAGGCCACTTCCAGTTTTTCTATCTGGATATCTGAATTTGCCCGGAAATCCCGGATATTAGGGTCGAATATCTGATTCGGATTCGGATTGGAAAATTTTGAAATCGGATATCCAACCCGGATCGGATATCTGGGTATCCGGATCCGGGTCAATCTGGATTTTGAAAAGGGGTATCCGAATAGCACTACTGGATTGTCACTCACAAAAATCAGATCTGCATTGTATCCAATCCTCCACTTGTTATTGCTGATAGAGATTGGTTATTTTGGGTTGTGAATACATTTCAGGCCAGTTACTTTTAGCCCACTGATGTACTAGTTCTACACTTTCATTTGGTTCTATATAGCTCCATCTTCTATGGTGGCTAAATCTCAGATATCAATTTTGAAATTTGTCTTTTAGAACATGGCTATAATGGTACATTAAATCTGAGCTTTCTGATCAGTAAAAAAAAGAGATATGTTTTATAATGTTTATATTATCAGTGTAATTCAGTGTAGTTGCTTTGATTTCCCTTTTGGTTTGTGCCATAACTGTACTCCGAGTCCCATAATGGTTGTGAAGAATTTCAGTCACTGTCCTCCATCTCATATAGTGTTGGGCGAACAGTGTTCGCCACTGTTCGGGTTCTGCAGAACATCACCCTGTTCGGGTGATGTTCGGGTTCGGCCGAACACCTGATGGTGTTCGGCCAAACTGTTCGGCCATATGGCCGAACTAAGAGCGCATGGCCGAACGTTACCCGAACGTTCGGCTAGCGCTGTGATTGGCCGAACGGGTCACGTGTAGTGTTGGGCGAACATCTAGATGTTCGGGTTCGGGCCGAACATGGCCGAACTCCGAACATAATGGAAGTCAATGGGGACCCGAACTTTCGTGCTTTGTAAAGCCTCCTTATATGCTACATACCCCAAATTTACAGGGTATGTGCACCTTGGGAGTGGGTACAAGAGGAAAAAAAATTTAGCAAAAAGAGCTTATAGTTTTTGAGAAAATCGATTTTAAATTTTCAAAGGGAAAACTGTCTTTTAAATGCGGGAAATGTCTGTTTTCTTTGCACAGGTAACATGCTTTTTGTCGGCATGCAGTCATAAATGTAATACATATAAGAGGTTCCAGGAAAAGGGACCGGTAACGCTAACCCAGCAGCAGCACACGTGATGGAACAGGAGGAGGGTGGCGCAGGAGGAGAAGGCCACGCTTTGAGACACAACAACCCAGGCCTTGCATGAGGACAAGAAGCGTGCGGATAGCAATTTGCATTTTGTCGCCATGCAGTCATAAATGTAATACAGATGAGAGGTTCAATAAACAGGGACCGGAAACGCTAACCCATCACAGATGTTCATTGTTCATGTTACTTGGTTGGGGTCCGGGAGTGTTGCGTAGTCGTTTCCAATCCAGGATTGATTCATTTTAATTTGAGTCAGACGGTCTGCATTTTCTGTGGAGAGGCGGATACGCCGCCGATCTGTGACGATGCCTCCGGCAGCACTGAAACAGCGTTCCGACATAACGCTGGCTGCCGGGCAAGCCAGCACCTCTATTGCGTACATTGCCAGTTTGTGCCAGGTGTCTAGCTTCGATACCCAATAGTTGAAGGGTGCAGATGGATTGTTCAACACAGCTACGCCATCTGACATGTAGTCCTTGACCATCTTCTCCAGGTGATCGGTGTTGGAGGTGGATCTGCACACTTGCTGTTCAGTGGGTTGCTGCTGCATGGGTGTCAGAAAATTTTCCCACTCCAAGGACACTGCCGATACCATTCCCTTTTGGGCACTAGCTGCGGCTTGTGTTGTTTGCTGCCCTCCTGGTCGTCCTGGGTTTGCGGAAGTCAGTCTCTCGGCGTACAACTGGCTAGAGGAGGGGGAGGATGTCAATCTCCTCTCTAAAGTCTCCACAAGGGCCTGCTGGTATTCTTCCATTTTGACCTGTCTCGCTCTTTCTTCAAGCAGTTTTGGAACATTGTGTTTGTACCGTGGATCCAGAAGGGTATAAACCCAGTAATTGGTGTTGTCCAGAATGTGCACAATGCGTGGGTCGCGTTCAATGCAGTCCTAGGCCGAAGAGGTCATAGCCTAGGGTCACAAAACCTGTTTATTTGGGCAATTTCAATGGTGGCGAGTCTGACGTACATAAATCGCAGCAATGGCCGTTAGCAACGTCTGAATCTCACGAAATGTCTCATGCAGGTAGAAGACATATTGTTAGACTTGGGCTCCAAAGATGGGTTCCCTACATCTCTGCAAACCAGAGTTACAGGGCTCCAAATTTGGTAAAATCCCCCATAGGCTCTTATTGGGCCTCCTATTTACAGTTCCAAAATCTCACATCTTTTCAAAGGGCAATTACTCAGCAGTGGCAAATTTTTTTAGCATTGTAGGGACCCTTAGGGGGAACATGACTGGTGAGTTTCGGGCCCCTAGGCCAAAGAGGTCATAGCCTAGGGTCACAAAAACCTGTTTATTTGGGCAATTTCAATGGTAGTGATGGTGACGTACATAAATCGCAGCAATGGCCGTTAGCAAAGTCTGAATCTCACGAAATGTCTCATGCAGGTAGAAGACATATTGTTAGACTTGGATTCCAAAGATGGGGTCCCTACATCTCTGCAAACCAGAGTTACAGGGGTCCAAAATTGGTAAAATCCCCCATAGGATTTCATTGCCTCCCTATTTCACTTTCCAAAATCTCACATCTTTTCAAAGGGCAATGGCTCAGCAGTACCAAATTTTCTAGCATTGTAGGGACCCTTAGGGGGAACATGACTGGTGAGTTTCGGGCCCCTAGGCCGAAGAGGTCATAGCCTAGGGTCACAAAAACCTGTTTATTGGGGCTATTTCAATGGTAGTGATGGTGGCGTACATAAATCACAGCCATGGCCGTTAGCAAAGTCTGAATCTCACGAAATGTCTCATGCAGGTAGAAGACATATTGTTAGACTTGGATTCCAAAGATGGGGTCCCTACATCTCTGCAAACCAGAGTTACAGGGGTCCAAAATTGGTAAAATCCCCCATAGGATTTCATTGCCTCCCTATCTCACTTTCCAAAATCTCACATCTTTTCAAAGGGCAATGGCTCAGCAGTACCAAATTTTCTAGCATTTTAGGGACCCTTAGGGGGAACATGACTGGTGAGTTTCGGGCCCCTAGGCCGAAGAGGTCATAGCCTAGGGTCACAAAAACCTGTTTATTTGGGCTATTTCAATGGTAGTGATGGTGACGTACATAAATCGCAGCAATGGCCGTTAGCAAAGTCTGAATCTCACGAAATGTCTCATGCAGGTAGAAGACATATTGTTAGACTTGGATTCCAAAGATGGGGTCCCTACATCTCTGCAAACCAGAGTTACAGGGGTCCAAAATTGGTAAAATCCCCCATAGGATTTCATTGCCTACCTATTTCACTTTCCAAAATCTCACATCTTTTCAAAGGGCAATGGCTCAGCAGTACCAAATTTTCTAGCATTGTAGGGATCCTTAGGGGGATCATGACTGGTGAGTTTTGCCACTGCTGAGCCATTGCCCTTTGAAATGGTGTGAGATTTTGGAACGGTAAATAGGAGGCCCAATGAAAGCCTATGGGGGATTTTACCAATTTTGGACCCCTGTAACTCTGGTTTGCAGAGATGTAGGGACCCCATCTTTGGAATCCAAGTCTAACAATATGTCTTCTACCTGCATGAGACATTTCGTGAGATTCAGACGTTGCTAACGGCCATGGCTGAGATTTATGTACGCCACCATCACTACCATTGAAATTGCCCAAATAAACAGGTTTTTGTGACCCTAGGCTATGACCTCTTCGGCCTAGGGGCCCGAAACTCACCAGTCATGTTCCCCCTAAGGGTCCCTACAATGCTAGAAAATTTGGTACTGCTGAGCCATTGCCCTTTGAAAAGATGTGAGATTTTGGAAAGTGAAATAGGGAGACAATGAAATCCTATGGGGGATTTTACCAATTTTGGACCCCTGTAACTCTGGTTTGCAGAGATGTAGGGACCCCATCTTTGGAATCCAAGTCTAACAATATGTCTTCTACCTGCATGAGACATTTCGTGAGATTCAGACTTTGCTAACGGCCATTGCTGCGATTTATGTACGTCACCATCACTACCATTGAAATAGCCCAAATAAACAGGTTTTTGTGACCCTAGGCTATGACCTCTTTGGCCTAGGGGCCCGAAACTCACCAGTCATGTTCCCCCTAAGGGTCCCTACAATGCTAGAAAATTTGCCACTGCTGAGTAATTGCCCTTTGAAAAGATGTGAGATTTTGGAACTGTAAATAGGAGGCCCAATGAAAGCCAATGGGGGATTTTACCAAATTTGGAGCCCTGTAACTCTGGTTTGCAGAGATGTAGGGAACCCATCTTTGGAGCCCAAGTCTAACAATATGTCTTCTACCTGCATGAGACATTTCGTGAGATTCAGACGTTGCTAACGGCCATTGCTGCGATTTATGTACGTCAGACTCGCCACCATTGAAATTGCCCAAATAAACAGGTTTTGTGACCCTAGGCTATGACCTCTTCGGCCTAGGACTGCATTGAACGTGACCCACGCATTGTGCGCATTCTGGACAACACCAATTACTGGGTTTATACCCTTCTGGATCCACGGTACAAACACAATGTTCCAAAACTGCTTGAAGAAAGAGCCAGACAGGTCAAAATGGAAGAATACCAGCAGGCCCTTGTGGAGACTTTAGAGAGGAGATTGACATCCTCCCCCTCCTCTAGCCAGTTGTACGCCGACAGACTGACTTCCGCAAACCCAGGACGACCAGGAGGGCAGCAAACAACACAAGCCGCAGCTAGTGCCCAAAAGGGAATGGTATCGGCAGTGTCCTTGGAGTGGGAAAATTTTCTGACACCCATGCAGCAGCACACAGAACAGCAAGCGTGCAGATCCACCTTCAACACCGATCGCCTGGAGAAGATGGTCAAGGACTACATGTCAGATGGCGTAGCTGTGTTGAACAATCCATCTGCACCCTTCAACTATTGGGTATCGAAGCTAGACACCTGGCACAAACTGGCAATGTACGCAATAGAGGTGCTGGCTTGCCCGGCAGCCAGCGTTATGTCGGAACGCTGTTTCAGTGCTGCCGGAGGCATCGTCACAGATCGGCGGCGTATCTGCCTCTCCACAGAAAATGCAGATCGTCTGATTCAAATTAAAATGAATCAATCCTGGATTGGAAACGACTACGCAACACTCCCGGACCCCAACCAAGTAACATGAACAATGAACATCTGTGATGGGTTAGCGTTTCCGGTCCCTGTTTATTGAACCTCTCATCTGTATTACATTTATGACTGCATGGCGACAAAATGCAAATTGCTATCCGCACGCTTCTTGTCCTCATGCAAGGCCTGGGTTGTTGTGTCTCAAAGCGTGGCCTTCTCCTCCTGCGCCACCCTCCTCCTGTTCCATCACGTGTGCTGCTGCTGGGTTAGCGTTACCGGTCCCTTTTCCTGGAACCTCTTATATGTATTACATTTATGACTGCATGCCGACAAAAAGCATGTTACCCGTGCAAAGAAAACATTTCCCGCATTTAAAAGACAGTTTTCCCTTTGAAACTTTAAAATCGATTTTCTCAAAAACTATAACTATTTTTTTCCTCTTGTACCCACTCCCAAGGTGCACATACCCTGTAAATTTGGGGTATGTAGCATGTAAGGAGGCTTTACAAAGCACAAAAGTTCGGGTCCCCATTGACTTCCATTATGTTCGGAGTTCGGGTCGAACACCCGAACATCGCGGCCATGTTCGGCCTGTTCGGCCCGAACCCGAACATCTAGATGTTCGCCCAACACTAATCTCATACAATGTAGGGTAATGGTTGTCAGCTCCACTTTGTGTATCTTGGATAATTATAAAATCACAGTTTTCTTCAACAGATAGGGAAAGGTGTTGTAGGACAGCTTAAGTCCCTTAACAATCAAATATACTGTATATTGCAAAGCCCAGGGAATAATAGATGCAAGGAAGTAGAAAACCACACAATCCCTGATTCTGCACAGCTAATATGATAAATAGGTCAAGTCTTTATTAAACATTGCTGATACAAATACTAAAACCATTTACAGCAATGTACATATGGACCTGCAACACCAACAGTGGAGGCCAACAAACAAAACAGTCCATGGCTATCTCCCTGATGTTGTACAATAAATCTCTGAATAGAGTTGTCTCCCCTGGTGCAAAATGGACCTGGGTCTCAGGATGAAATAAGGAAAAACACTTAAAGGGATACTGTAGGGGGGTCGTGGGAAAATGAGTTGAACATACCCGGGGCTTCTAATGGTCCCCCGCAGACATCCTGTGCCCGCGCAGCCACTCACCGATGCTCCGGCCCCGCCTCCAGTTCACTTCTGGAATTTCAGACTTTAAAGTCTGAAAACCACTGCGTTAGCGTTGCCATGTCCTCGCTCCTGCTGATGTCACCCGGAATGTAATGTGCAGGCCCAGTATGATTTGTGCCTGCGCAGTACACTCCGGGTGATGACAGCGGGGATCGAGGACACGGCAACGCAGGCGCAGTGGTTTTCAGACTTTAAAGACTTTAAACCATTAGAAGCCCCGGGTAAGTTCAACTCATTTTCCCCTGACCCCCCTACAGTATCCCTTTAAGGTAATGGTAATTATAATGATAAGTTATACCAAGGTTGTGAGAAGAGAAATAAACAGGGAATTGCTAAGGGAACAACACTGTGATTAAGATAAAAATTGAACAAGTAAAATTGGCAACCAACATGCAAACAATGGCAAGTGATCACTGTGAAAGGAATCAATAGGAGTGCACAGCAGCACAATGGAGGAAATTATGACACCCCTATATTACCAGCCCGGGATCCAAGGATGGTGTCAGCAATCAGTTATGGGGATGGGAGAGTCAGAAGCTCCACATGTGGTGTCTCTATAATAAGCACTTCATTAGGAGCTGTAAGCACTCTATTCAGAGGGATTTATTGTACAACATCAGGGAGATAGCTGTAGACTGTTTTGTTTGTTGGCCTCTACCTCTGGTGTTACAGGTCCATATGTACACGGCTTTAAAATGTTTTAGTATTTGTATCAGCAATGTTTAATAAAGACTTTACTTTTTTATCATATTAGCTGTGCAGCCTCTTTATCAGGGATTCTGTGGTTTTCCACTTCCTTGCATATCTTCTGTCATCATCTAGTCGATTGATGATGACAGATTGCAATCAACACTCTGATAAGGACTATGGTGGTCCTCATCTCACCATTTGGTAACACTGTTGTTGGATCACCTGTTGTGGCCATATTGATGGTGGTGAGCAGTAGCAGAATTAGCAGACCAAAGTCTCCCAGGGTCTTCAATGTGGACACTTTTGCACTGCCACATTTTCTCATAGTGCAGAGCAACCCCATAGTATGCAAACATGCAATTAACTGCCTTTATATATCAGGTAAGTGAGCAGGTTCCCCATCAATTATGTTACTGTGATGCCATTTTCAAGCAAGCATCATGTAAAAAAATTAGTAAAGAGTGACAACAAGCTTTTTCATAAATCATTGTCTAATGCAAATAAAACATTGCATGCATGTTCTTAGTGTGGGTAATGAAAGCTATTGGTGCTGTATGAGCTTGCCTGATTTTTTTATTACATTACATTGCATTGGACAATGATTTATGTGAACATTTATCAACACTGTTTGCTCTTTTCTTTACATGGTTTGACTGGAAAACAAAGTCACCATGATGTTATTAGGAGTGGATCTACTTATTTATCTAATACAAGAAAGGTGCTCATTACATATGTGTATACATGTGTGTATATATTGTTGTTCTGCTCTCTCAGAAAGGAATCCTACACAGCCCAAACATGATTGTGAGTCTGTCCTTCTGCTGCATGAAGAATGAAAGTTTGCGATTTGGGGTGTGATGACTCTTTTACTAGTACTTAACATAGTGGTACCTGTGGCTGACCTCTTATATTACTATGTCTTGTACAGTTAAACATTTCTGTAATGTATCATGTTTGTTTCATGATTTATTGTTGCATGTCAGCCATTGTCATTGAGATCTTGTTTTGGTGTTGCTTCGGAGATAGCTATAGGGGATGTATGCTGAGTTGTGTAAAGTCTTGTTTACATATTCAAACGATGGCCTTAGATAGGACCAGAACTAGCTACGTTTTGCTGGAACCTTCTGCAAACTGTTAACACAACAGCCTGTAATAAAACCAGGGAGATCTAGGATTATCTGGAAACTTATGTGGGAGGACTTTAATAAGGGGAAGGCTAGCAGTGTTTGGGGGGTTTTTACTTGAATGAAGTTTTTCTACTGCTTCAAAAATGGAATAAATGAGTTATCTTCCAATTGTTGGTCTGCTTGTGATGTATGAACCCTCGTCCTGTCATAGTACCATCCTCTACTGGTTATTGCTCCACACTTCATTTTGGATTATCTACATAAGACTCTGTAATCCAAATCAATATACATCATAGTGGTCTATTTACCTGGAGAAAACTCGAAATGTTTAAAGTGTTCCTGTGGTGAAACCTGATAGGAAAAAAATCAGATAGATACTTTGGTAGAGGGGAGGCTTTGGAGGCTTCCTGTGTCTTCCTCACACTCACCGTTGCTGTACATGGATCCCTGCAACATATCCAACAAAAGCTTGTTAATGTAGATATGTTATTGTGGTCACGATCGCCATCATGTACAAGTGTGGGCGTACTGTGCCTGCACTAATATTGCCATACCTGTGCAGTAAGCTGAATCTGCTCGTACATGAGCGACTCCTACTGCACAAGCACATTCATAATTGTGCAGACACAGTACAGCCATGCTCATGCATAAAGAGGAGCTTGATGGCTGTGAACTTCAAGAAGCTCCTGGGCAGCTGTGGTAGGGGCGAGGAGGGGCTTCCCTCTACCTAGGTAAGTATCTTATTTTTTCTTGCCGTTTTCATTTCTGATTTCCTATAAAACTGTGCAATATTAATTAAGTACACCTGAAGTAAGCGGTATACGGTGGCTTCCATTTTATCTCCTTTTGAACAACACCAGCTGCTTGGCAATGCTGCTGATCCACTGCCTATAATACTTTTCGCCATAGACCCCAAACAAGCATGCAGATCAGGTTCTTGACTGAAGTCTGACTGGAGCAACAAGTTTGTTTCAGGTGTGTGATTCAAACACTACTGCAGCTAAAGATATCAGCAGGACTGACAGGTAACTGGTATTGTTTAAAAGAAAAGAAAGATAGCCACCTCCACACCCCTCTCAGTTCGGGTGTCCTTTAAACCTGGTTGTCTCACACTGCTGTTTCTTCTGCTCCCATAAAGAATGATGTTGTTCACAGAGTTAAAATAAAAACCAGCGTTTTTTTAAGATAGTTTTAAGATAGTTGTTCTCCACCCGTGTCCTCTGGATTCATCAACAGTGCATGTTTTGTGGCTTTCCTCTCCAAAAAACAGGGGTTTAATCAGGGCCGGTTCTTTCATGAAGCAAGTTGAAACATTTGCATCTGGAAAAGAGGCTACAGAGGCAGCATGCTTGTTCTGTGTTTAAATACAGCATGCAGTCAGAGTTGGAAGAGAAGCAAGAGGAGAGAGAGGTGAAGAGGTCATCATTGGGGAAAATCAGCTTTTGTGCTTGTGTGGGGAGTCTGACAGTGAGTGTGGGGAGGGAGAGGGGGCAGCAGCATTTCATTTGACTTGCACAGCAGAAGGGAGGAGTAGACAATGTTGTCCTGACTGAGGAGGAATGGAATGGCTGAGGGTGAGCAGTTTGTTTGTCATAGACTAACAGCCAGCCAGTGTACTATTGTGTTGAGCTGCAGCATGTCGTGTGAGAACATTAAATGAAGCAGAGTAAATTGTCGGGTGCTGTCCTTCCAAATCGGGGGCCCCCGGGTGTACACCCATTCCACAAGTTTGCCGCAGGCAGCAAAAACTCTAGAACTGGCCCTGGGTTTAATCAATGATCAAATGAGTCCTCAATCACTCATAAAACTGGTTAGCAGAATTTTCCATGTGTGGAGATCTATCAAACATACATTCTTGGTGAATATTGAGAACAGGGCTAAGAGCCCCCCAATGTCAAGTATAAACAATGAACACATAATTGGACTTTTCCTTCATTTTTATATTTGCCCATACTTTTAACATAAAAACATACATTTTCCTTATTCCTTTTCTTAAGTGTTTTGAAAGTAATCGGCTGATTACTAACCTTAACCTTTTGTTCAGCAAGTAACAATAGGAGAACTTCAATTTATTGATAGTGAAGTTAAGATTACTTCAGCTCTCCATTAAGAACACTCTGTGCTCTCTAAACACAAAGTGACTACTGAAGTACTCTGGAGAGACAGTGCCCTGCCTTTTAGCACATGCAGGTGTGAAATTGTTGCTTCCATATTTATACTGAAGTGTTTATAGAGCTGACAGAGTCGCTGAAATCAGCACGAGTTATATGTACCCAGCACTGAAAAACACATAACATTGTATTTTTAAGTATTTTATCATAATGAGAGAAAGCTTTATTGGTCCAATATCATTCTTACATTTTCAGAAAGAAAATAAAATGCATGCAAATCTACCAGAGAATTGAAAATAAAGTTGCCTGCACATGCACATGAACTATTGCCCGTAGAGATTGGGACTCAATTTTAGACATGTTACTTGGTGTTTGTGGCATGTACTGTTTCTATGGAGAGGGGAGGATAGCATGATGCATGATGGAGTGGCTTCCAGCAGGAGTGGTAAGAAAACAATGCTTTCTGTACTGTCCCTTAAAGGGAGGCTGAAGTGAAAATAAACTTATATATAATGATTTGTATGTGTAATACAGCTAAGAAACAGAATATAGTAGCACAGATATGAGTCACATATTGTTTCCAGTACAGGAAGAGTTAAGTGGGCTACAGTGCTGTTTTCTGAAGCACTTATCTCAAGCTGTCTCTCACTGTTTCTTGTTTGTTTAAGGTTTTACTGCCAGGAAGTTAAAAGGGTCATTAGCTCTGCTTTGTTTCATCATTTAAATTACAGAGTGTAATTTGTAAACTGCAAATATTAGAGAATAATGCAATGTTATTAAAAAAAAGCTATATGACTGAAAATAAAAATACGAGACTCTTTTCTTTGCTATTATTGTTCTTTGAATTATCTGTACTACACATACAATTGATTATATTATACGTTGGGTTTTTTTCTGCGTCAGTGTCACTTTAAAGATCCGGTGTACTACATCTTTAAAGAGGAACTGTAGTAAAAATAACATATTGAATAAAATTGCTTTTTTTACAATGTTAATTTATTGATTATTTATTTCATTGTCCTGCCCGGTGATCTGTGCGGAATGTTTGTTACTGAGAGTTATATGCACAGAGGGAGATACTGCTTGCTTGGCAGTTGGAAAAATAAACATTATTTATCACAATAAAATGAGGTTCACAGACAGCAAACTGTCAGGACCATGGTCATGACATAACACTGTGGGAGGGGTTTCACCACAATATCCGCCACACAAACCCCACTGATGATGATCTATTTGAGAAAAGGTAAAGATTTCTCATGGAAAAAGAAGTACCAGTCACTGATTGGAATGAAGTTCAATTCTTGGTTAAAGTTCCTCTTTAAAGGGAACCAGAGAGGAATGGAGCCTGAAAATAGAAAAAGCTCTTATACATACCTGGGGCTTCTTCCAGCCCCATAAGCCTGGATTGCTCCCACGCCGCCATCCTCCGCTTCCTCTATCGCCGCTACCGGGTCCCGTCACTTCCAGCGGACGCGGCCAATTGGCCGCATCACAGGGGCTCCCTCCATACCCTTACGCATGTGGCTGTGCAGCATCTTCAGCCGCTTTCTCCCTTGCACCTTCATAGCCACCCTCCTCCACTCTGCCTCTGCCCTTGAGTGGTTCCTGCTCCTCTGCCCACAGCAGCCAGGTGTCCGTGAAGGAAATCTTTGAGCAGAAGAACCCAATTTCTGCCAGTCACCCCCTTGCCCGGAGTCTGACAGCTGGCTGGCTTAGCGGAGCTATTAGCTCTCCAGCTGTTACCACACCAGCTAGTGGACTCTGAGGCCTTCCATAAATTTGTGGCCATTGGGACACCGCAGTGGAAGATACCAGGCCGCAATTATTTCTCTAAAAAGGCGATACCAAAACTGTACTGTGAAGTGGAGAGGCAAGTGATGTCATCTCTGGCACACAGCGTTGGGTCAAGGGTCCACCTGACCATGGATAGGGTCTGCCGAGCATAGTCAGGGCCGCTACATTACTTACACAGCCCATTGGGTCAACCTGGTGACCGATGGCAAGCAGGGAGTACATGGCTGTGCAGCGGACTAACTTGTGACACCTCCATGGCTTGCAGGCAGGCCTCCTGCCACCTCTTCTCCTTCTCCTCCTGCTACATCCTCTTCGCTATCGTCCTCCTCCTCCTCCTCGGCTGAATGGCAGTTCAACTCTACTGGTGCCGCGATCTCCTCTCCAACTACACAGCCCCAGCTCCCCAGGGCCTATGCTGCATGCCATGTACGACGGTGTCACGCCATCTTAGACATGTCTTGCCTCAAAGCAGAGAGTCACACGGGAGCAGTTTTTTTGGTTGTCTTTACAAACAGGTGGATCAGTGGCTGACCCAGCACCAGCTAAATATCGGCATTGTGGTGTGTGACAACGGCAGCAATCTCCTTCCACTTTGAATTTGGGAAAGCTGACACATGTACCCTGCATGGCATATGTGCTGAATCTAATCATTCAAAGATTTGTGTCAAAGTACCCAGGCTTAGAGGACATCCTGAAGCAGGCCAGGATGTTGTGTGGGCATTTCAGGCGGTCTTACATGGCCATGGCACGCTTTGCGGACATTCAGCGGAGAAACAACTTGCCGGTGAGACGCTTGATATGTGATAGCCCGGCTCGCTGGAATTTGACCCTGGTCATGTTCTCTCACTTGCTAGAACAGGAGAAAGCTGTCACCCAGTACCTGTACAATTACAGTAAAAGGACACAATCTGGGGAGATGGGGATGTTCTGGCCCAACAACTGGACACTGATGTGAAATGCATGCAGGCTCATGCGGCCGTTTGAGTAGATGACCAACCTGGTAAATTGCAGTGAAGGCACCATCAGCGACTTGATCTCGTACGCTTACTTCCTGGAGCGTGACGTACATAGAGTGGTGGATCAAGCTGTGGAGGAGCGTTATGGGAGGAACAATTGTGGGAGCAATTTTCAACAGAACCAGATGTTTCCTCAACACCTGTGGCAGCACAGAGGGGGGAGGAGGAGGAAGAGCCATGTGGAGAAGAGGAGTCAGACTCGGATGATGAGGAAGGTGTTTCTTTGGAGGAGGAGGAGGAGGCGGTGGCAGAAGAACAACCGCAGCAGGCGTCGCAGGGGGCTTGTGCTGCTTAACGCTCCTGTGGTATTGTTCGTGGCTGGGGGGAGGTGGAAGACTTACCTGACATCACTGAGGAAGAGCAAGAGGAGATGGATAGTACATCTGGATACAACTTTGTGCAGATGGCTTCTTTCATGCTGTCCAGCCTATTGAGGGACCCCCGTATAAAAAAACCTCAAGGATAATGAGCTGTGTTGGGTGGCCAAGCTACTAGACCCTCTGTATAGGCACAAAGTGGCGGACATGTTACCAATTCACCTGAAGGCAGAAAGGATGCAGCACTTGCAGAACAAGCTGCTTTACAATGCAACAATTACAACAACTATGCTTTACAATGCGTTTAAGGGTGATGTCACAGCACAACGCAATAAACGTACCACTGCCAGTAATCCTTCTCCCATGTCCACGCAGGCAAGGACAGGACGCTCCAGTGATCTCATGGTGATGTGGGACATGCGGACATTCTTTAGTCCTATGCCTCGCCTTAGTGCTTCCGGATCCACCCTCCACCAATGCCTGGTCCATCACCTGCACTCTCGTCATGGTGCGCACCAGTCCAGCACCGCCGTCACTACAGAAACAGCTGTTTGCAGTCACTGCATACCTTTCACTGCATCTTTGACCTACCTGACAGTCAGTGCATACCTTTCACTTGAATGGATGGCAGACTTGCCCTCCATAACAGATTCTCTTACAGGTAGTACAGTCTATCAGTGTCATCTACAGCAGGGCCTTGAAAGTCCTCCTTTTGGCCATTACTTCGGGACGTGCATGCCTTGCCTGCTGCCAGTGCCTTCCTTGGATGTGTGGTAGCCGTTCCTGCTTCTTTGCCCACTGAATGCCTGCTGCCTTCCTTGGATGTGTGGTGGTGGTAGCCATTTCTTAGGCTCCCACTCCGGACCGGAATCGAACCAGGATTCCCCAGCCATTACCAGTGGTCACTCACAATGGCAGACTTGCCCTCCATAAAAGATTCTCGTTGCAGGTACTGAACAGCAAGCAGAACAAGTATTTTAAAAAATAGATGTAAGCTTTAACAATGGTAGAGAAAGAACCATTAAAAGTTAATAAGGCAGTCAGACATTACCTGACATCACTGAGTGAGGAAGAGCAATCTCGCCATGGTGCGCACCAGTCCAGCACAGCCGTCACTATGCAAACAGCTGTTTGTCGTGCGTTACACAGTGAGTTTGGTGTGTCAGTGTGAAGCAGTACTCTAATTACACTCCCTGATTGATGTATACCCATGCAAGATGTTTTAAAGCACTTTAGGCCTGCAATTTAGCATTCAATGTGATTTCTGCCCTGAAAAAGTTCATGTGAATTGAACATTTGGCAAAGGTTCACGAACTAGGTTCGCAAACCGAAAATCGCAGGTTCAGGCCATCTCTAATAATAAGGTGGCTATTCTTTTATAAAAAAAAAAATCCTGTTGATTCCTAGAAGATTTGCTCATTCTGGACAAATCAGCTGCAAGTGGGTGCCCCAGCATGCTGGCCTGACCGATAATTCAATCTATTTTATCCAAAAATCGAGCCAAACAGTCAATAACAGCGTATGAAAGATAGTAATTGTCAGTAGGTTGGATGTGGCAACAGTTCCATAGCATTGCACTGCTTTGACTAGTGCAATGCTGCGATTTGATACATTTTTAGTAGATTTTATGCTGAAATATTGATCAGAAAGGGATTTAGAGGGATCGATCTTTTGGCCACATCTGTTGTCCATCAACGAGTGTATGGGCACCTTTGCACCTTTTTTAATACATATGGGTAAAGCACTAGAGTTGTCGCAAACCGCGGATTTTGATTCGTAAACCTCGAACTCGATGACACGAAAAAAGTTTGTGAACATGCAAACTTTTTAAACCGCCATAGACTTCAATAGGCAGGCAAACATTCAAAACTACAAACACTAATTGTGGCCACTAAAGTGATGGAAAAGACGTTTTAAGGGGTCTAACACCTGTAGGGGGGAATGGCGGAGTGGGATACACGCCAAAAGTCCTGGGGTAAAAATCAGGATTTTGCGCACAGCAGGGTTTAAGGGCAGAAATTACATTTTATTGCTAAATTGGAGGCCTAAAGTGTTTTAAAACAAATTGCATGTGTATACATCAATCAGGTAGTGTAATTAATAATTAATTAAAATAATAGTGTACTGCTTCACTATATAAATAGTCAACTATGTCCTGACAATATTGGGGGTTGATGGCACGTGCCTTCTTCTGAACACTGTACTTTGGTTGAGGGCCGCACAAAATCACGACAGCGTGACCTCGAACAGACCTGCCAGGTGGCCTGCCTCTGGCTCTGCCTCTTGTTTTGTCCATATTGGGAGGGGGGGGGTGAAGTTAAAGGTATGCACTGACTTGACTAATACAATGTGTGGTTACACAGGTGCAGTGAAAAGGGGACTGCTGGTACAACAATGTGTGGTTACACGGATGCAGTGAAAAGGTTGCAGTGACTGCTGGTACAACAATGTGCGGTTACACAGGTGCAGTGAACAGGTTGCAGTGACTGCTGGTACAACAATGTGTGGTTACACAGGTGCAATGAACAGGTTGCAGTGACTGCTGGTACAACAATGTTATGTAGAGGGTCAAAGTTTAGCAACAAATTGATGTAGTATAGGGGCGGGTTGAACTCGCCATACAGTTCGAGTTTTGACGCGAACGCGAACACCAATGTTTGCGCGAATAAGTTCACAGCCGAAACGTTCGGGACAACTCTATAAAGCACTAACTAATACATTTCACTTCGATATTGTCAAGCTAATAGCTGACATTCAGCTTATATAAAATGTATAGTCGTTTGACCGTTTAATGCAGTTCCTAATCCCATGGTAGAGAGGCACTCTCCCTCAGACTCTATCTACAGTTCCCAAGATCAGTCAATGAGAAACTGTTTAACTCTAGCACAGTTCTAACAAACACTTAGAGAGACATTTATATTTCCTGGGAAAGGAATGCACATATTTATCTAAAGCATATACCTCATTCTCTAGATTGTACTTGTTCTATATGTCCCTTTCCTCTTTTATAAATTAATGGATGCTGAAATGAGTGTTATGGTTATTTTGGTACATTTCCAGCATTTCTCTTCTTGAAAAATTCCCATATAAGACAAATAAATAGCTAGCATTTTGTGGCTTATCTGTCCACTGATGATGGGTTTAAAGCTATGTGGTTGGTTGGTAGCATGATTAACAACATATTAACATTAATAATAAACCACATAGAAAAGAATTAGCTTTGTCTTGGGAAACTGCAAAAGCAGTATTCAGAAATAAAATACTTGCATATGTGTTTACTCACAAAAGCAAATTCAGTGTGTGTGGACAGATGAAAAAGTATATCATTATTAAAAACTGATTCTCTACAGAAAGCAGACCCCAATAAGCAGAGGCTAAAGAGAACCTGAGGTGAGAGGGATATGGAGGCTGACATGTATTTTTATTTAAACATTAACCTCCCTGGCATTACACAATTTAAAGTGAACCAGAGACAAAGCACCCTCATGTATTTTACCATATATATCAGTGGGAACATTACAGAAAACACCTAACCTGCTTTCTGTTTCATTCTGTACTGCACAGCTTGCTTCTTATCAACCCTGATAAAATCCCTGACTGAGCATTCAGTCTGGCTTTGCTATAATGACTCCTGAGCAGAGCCAGCAGGGGGCAGGCTTGGACTTGAAAAGACATGAGAGAACACAGACTGAGCTATAAATATTCCTGAGCAAAGCCAGACTGAATGCTCAGTAGGGGATTTTATCAGGGTTGATAAGAAGCAAGCTGTGCATTGCAGAATGAAACAGAAAGCAGGGTAGGTGTTTTCTCTAATGTTCCCACTGATATATATGGTAAAATACATGAGGGTGCTTCGTCTCTGGTTCTCTTTAACCACTTGCCGACCAGGGGATTTTTCACTGATCGGTGCTGCGTGGGCTCTACAGCCCGAAGCACTGATCAGGAATGCAGCAGGGCGATCAGACTACTCCCCTTTTTTCCCCACTAGGGGGATGTCCTGCTGGGGGGGTCTGATCACCGCCGGCTGCAGTTGCTTAGCGGGGGGGCTCTTCAAAGGCCCCCTCCGCAGCGTTCTCCGCCGTCTCTCCCGCTTCCTCCCTCTCCCTCCCCCTGTGAGCTGCGCAGGACGGATTTCTGTCCTGCGCATTGAAGGATAGGCTTCAGCCTATCATATGCCGGCGATCCCCGGCCAATCAAAGGCCCGGGATCGCCGATCTGTCTTACGGCGCGCAGCAGCGCCGTATGATGTAAACAGCAGGGATTTCTTCCCCGCCTGTTTACATTTTGCCGGCCAGCCGCGATCGGCAGCTCTCCGGCTGTTCACGGAGACACCCTCCGTGGACTGACATGGAAAGGCCGCTCGATCGAGCGGCTGTTTCCATGGTAACCCGCAGACGACCAGTTTACGCCAATCGGCGTTAGCTGGTCGTCAAGAGGTTAAGTGGCTGCGTCCGCGGGAGCAATTTTTTTTAATTAAATGGGTTTTTTTAATGTTAGCTAGCACTAGGCTAGCTAACTATGCTGCCCAAGCCCCTCGGCACCTCTCCGACCCCCGATCGCCACCGGCAACACTAACCCGTCCACGATCCCGCGAGAGCCGCAACTTCCCAATCAGCATCACTCGTCGCTATGGCGACGCTTGGACATGACGTCATGATGTCATCGATGTCATGACGTCATGCTCGGTTCTGATCCTCCCCATAGCAAAGCCGGGTGCTGATTGAGAGGCTGCACCATCGCAGGATTTGTCATAGACATTTATATAAGGACAAGTATCCATACAGGCAAGAGTAGATAAATTAAAAAATCTAACTTTATTAACTCCAGAAAATAAAACGTTTATTGGGTGAACGTATCCCCAGTGCACCTAATAAAAACAACTAAAAAGATAATTAGAACATATGGGGACCAGCTGCCCACTACATCCACAAGGGAAGTCAAGTGCATATAAGTTATAGCATCATATATGAATAATACATCAAGCTGGATAAATGGGTAAGAACACATTCAGAGCCAGACTATTAACAACCTCGGATTAGTATTGATAGTGTAATGTACGGCTTGTCAGCAAAGAAAGACTGGCCCATAAAGGTCCTGTGCTACAATACACCTATAAGTGTAAAGGCTATTTACCAGATCCTGCCTGGAGCAAAGAGTGCTTACCCTATATCCAGCCAATGGTGTTTCCCAAAGTGTGCTGTGCACCCGCTTACCTCACACATTCCGTGATCTCTTTACTTCTCCAGAGGTAAATACCTGTGGGAATCATTCCTCTTTATATATCCCTCGCCCATCCATTGCATCTATTGCTACTTCCGCCTTCCGGTGGCTATGTGCATGTCCAGCCAGGCAATGTGCATTATCTAAAAATAAATAAACATGTCAGCTTCCGTATCCCTCTCATCTTGGGTTCCCTTTGAGAAATTATGTGAGGAGTCATAGAACCTATACGTCCATGCAACATTTGAATTTGATAAAAATGTTGGGTGATTATTATTGGCCAACTTTGAAACAAAACGATCGCCCATTCTGCATATACTTCATAATAGAACTAAGAAGGGAGAATTGAAAACTACTCCAGGGGGTATTAATGAAACAGATAAAGATAATTATGTTGAGCTCTCCTCTTCAAACTTCTCTTCCTCTGATGAGGAGAAGTTTGATACTCTTGACAGGGCTGATTTACAAAATGCATTTCATGAATTATTACTCACCATATGCATAAAATAATTTTTTAAGGCAAAATAATCTTTAAATAAGTTGTTTCCATAAAAGGTTTGTTTTATGTGAATTTATCACCCTGCATCACACAAACTTTAACAGCTGTTTTACTTTTTGGTCTAATGCTCCCCTCCCCGTGCAAGATATTTGACTGGAGTGTTCCAAGGATGACTGGGTGAGGCACTGTGTAATTTCTTTTTCTTTTGTGGTGCTGTCTTCAGCACTATGCATTGTTCTTCTTCTTAGTGCTTTGCTTTTCTGTTTTGCTCTTTTTTTGTAACTAATTTTAAAATTTTTAAAAAAAGGGTGACATAGCCTCCCAATTCTCTTGAACCCTTTGTTCCCATGCAGGGTGAGATTTCCAGCCAGCATGGATCTCCTCTACCTGAAAGTTACCAGCCCACATGGTCTGTGATGTGGGGATATGCTGAAAGTAGGGGCAAAAATCTTCCCCTCTCTTGCAAAGTCCCTTATTCATGCCAAGGGCAAATGACTCTTCTTTTAGAGGTAAGACCACCTTATAAACTGTTTATAATTATTTTTATGGATTTTTGTGCCTCTTGGATCTCCTCCAGTGTTAATGTCCTTTGATGGCAAGTTGGGTTTAGAGTTTTTATACACACCAATTCACTCGTTGGGGGTGTGCCATTCCCTAGGACTTTCCATAGAATAGGGGTGGGCTTGTTTTTCTTCCAGCTGTGTGGTCAGATGCCTTTCAGGAACTGAAAACACACACTGGCTGAAACTCGGCCAGGGCTGCAGATAATGTCCACCTCAGATGAGAATTGTAGCATGGGTATGTGAGCCCCCTGATGTCACTTTAATATCCAGCATGGCCTATCATAAGCAATATCTAAAACCTGAGCAACCGTCGAGTGCATAGTTTTCCCCACTCGCCCCACCCACAGAAAGCTCTGCATGTTGTCCCTCCGCCCCGCTTCATAGTAACAGACATGTGGTGATACCACACTAGATTAACTCTCAGTTGTCCTAATCTTTTTGTCATTTGAGATTGTCTCCAAGGTGATCTCCCTCTATACTATTCATTAATTCACTTCACAGAATAGCAAAATGCACAGTTGATTTTTTTTTTCATGGTGATATATATCTTTGAACTTCAAAATCCAGATTTTGTATTCTGCTGGGAGAAGTAATTCTTGAAAATGTCAAAGTTTGATAAATAACATTCCAGAAAGATAAACAATATCAGACAAAGGACTATTTAGTATAAATCATTTGATAAATATGATAACAGAATGATAAGCAGTCATGTTATAAATGAAAAAGTCCCTGCCTGTTTGTGCGTGTGTGTGTGTAAGCTTGTGTGTAAGCGTGTGTGCATGTGTGTTCTTTTCTTAGCTGGTTTGATAATATAAGGTTTACAAGAATGTAAGCAATTCATTATATAATGTTGTCTTTTCCTGGGATATAAAGAATAGAGCTAGCTGTTCAACAATATAAAAATACCTCTGATGTATGTTATATTAAGTAGAAAATAAAGTTCAGATTTTTGTTATACCTTTCCCAAACTCCATCCAATAACCAATTAACCTTAACCTCCCTAGCGGTATGGACAGAAATGTCCGTTCAAAAAAACCATGCTGTGAACAGTATAAACATACATACACATCAATACTCTCCTGCACTGTATACTAGACCCTTGCTTGACACATTTTGGCAAGTTACAGGGAAAAAAAAGTTTTAAAAATAAATTTTATCACTGTTTGCACAGAAATCCTGGGGAAATTGAACGCTGGGAAGGTTAAAGGGCAACTTGAATTAGTAAACACATGACATTTGTTCTTTTTATATACACTAATACTAATCGAGCAGCTGTTTTTTTTTGGAAGATGAAGTTTAAACTAAAGACCTCTTCTACATCAAGTGGCCATGCAAATCATTTACTTACTCAATTTTCTAAATACTGCGTGAAGCAAATGCCCATTCTTTCTTTCTTTCTTTTTTTTTTTCCTCACTCCTCGTTGCCTATATAGTTATCCTACCTTACTTTGACCCAAAGTAGTATCAACATTTTGAATTTTGAATTCCCCATCTTGCATAATAATGTAATATACGATTTAGTCAGAAAGCTTTCAAGTCAGGAAAATACTAATACAATCACTGTAACGTATAAATAGAATATCATTGCTATAAATTAGTCATATTTTAATAAATCTGAGTAAGAAAGAAACATTTTCAAGCAGCCTGGAGTGGCTCAGAGCAATGTACAATAAGACCCCCAGGAGAAATGCAAAATTTTAAAATTAAGGGGTGGGATGGGTGTTCCATTAAGGAAATGATGGATGCAAAAGGTTTCATATGCAGTATGCAATTTAATGAAAAAATGTGCAATAAATATATGTATATTTTTTTACTCAGTAAGAGATTGGAAAGTGAAGAAAAATTAAGCCCTCAAACCCAGGAGAAATGGAACGTAAAATTATTAACCTGTTTAGTGCGATTTGCCTTCTTAAAACAGAAGGTACTTGTGATAATTCAGATTTAAGTGAACATCTGTGGTTACCTACAATGCACCGCTACTGAATATGCAAATTATCTCTTTATGCCCTTGAAGCCAGGCTTGCATCCAGAACCGCTGGTGCCACCGGCGGAACTACCGCCCCTGCAAGGGTAGCAAATGCAGGGGGGCCCGGAGTGAGAGGGGGCCCGCAGCTATGGGACCCACCGCCCGCCCGTATGCAGTAACGAGCGGGTGGACGGACGCAATAATGTTTTCCTTGCTGAGCAGAGCAGCAGCAGGCTTTCTGTGCGGTGGAGGGCACTAGGACCTGGGGGCTTACTTCCTCTCGGATGCTCAGATGCTTTCTCGGCCTCCAGTTCCCGCCCCCTCAAGCACGCAAGACGGAGGGAGACACAGCCGTCAGCCAGGAGGAAGATGTCACCCTGCCGTTAGTTGTGAGAAACTGTGTGTGGGTGTCTGTCAGGAGTCAGGAGGACGCTGTGCTGTGTGTGTCTCAGTCAGTGTACTGTGTGTGTCTCAGTCAGTGTGCTGTGTGTGTATCTCAGTCAGTGTGCTGTGTGTGTATCTCAGTCAGTGTGCTGTGTGTGTATCTCAGTCAGTGTGCTGTGTGTGTATCTCAGTCAGTGTGCTGTGTGTGTATCTCAGTCAGTGTGCTGTGTGTGTATCTCAGTCAGTGTGCTGTGTGTGTATCTCAGTCAGTGTACTGTGTGTGCATCTCAGTCAGTGTGCTGTGTGTGTCTCAGTCAGTGTGCTGTGTGTGTATCTCAGTCAGTGTGCTGTGTGTGTATCTCAGTCAATGTGCTGTGTGTGTATCTCAGTCAGTGTACTGTGTGTGCATCTCAGTCAGTGTGCTGTGTGTGTATCTCAGTCAGTGTGCTGTGTGTGCGTCTCAGTCAGTGTGCTGTGTGTGCGTCTCAGTCAGTGTGCTGTGTGTGCGTCTCAGTCAGTGTGCTGTGTGTGCGTCTCAGTCAGTGTGCTGTGTGTGCGTCTCAGTCAGGATGCTGTGCTGTGTGTATCTCAGTCAGTGTGCTGTGTGTGTGTCTCAGTCAGTGTGTATCTCAGTCAGTGTGCTGTGTGCATCTCTGGCAGTGTGCTGTGTGTGTCTCAGTCAGTGTGCTGTGTGTGTGTATCTCAGTCAGTGTGCTGCTGTGTGTGTGTCTCAGTCAGGATGTGGTGCTGTGTGTGTCTCAGTCAAGGTGCTATGCTTTGTGTGTGTGTCTCATTCAGGATGCTACTGCCTGATTTACTTATTGAGAGAGGGGGCGGTATGTGCCTGAATTCGGTTTGGGGCAGTAGGGCTTGGCGGCCTGCATGATTTCTAGTTTGTTAGTGGGGGGTTCCAGCCAGATTTTTTTTTGGGGGGGGGGGGGAGAGTTTGGCAATTTGGGGGAGTCTAAAAGCAGGCAATTTGGGCGCCCACTTGCACTTTGTGCAGGGTGTGGGGAGGTTAGGGTTAGGCATCAGGGAGCAGAGGGAGTTTGGATGGGGGGGCCCCATCCAAAGTTTCGCAGGGGGGCCCAGTGGTTTCAAGTTACGCCCCTGGCTGGTGCATAGCACATCCATAGCTTCAGGAGTTTAGGAGTTTATTCTTAGAACTTGTGTTATGTTCTTATAACTTGTGTTATGGCTTATCTACTGGAGCAGAGGAGATATTTTGCCTGTAGCTCCGCAAGAGCTATCAGAATTTTTCATTGCATGATACAAAATCTGTTTTCACCTTTTGAATCACAAGCGATGATGCCATTGCACTAAAATAGTACAAAAAGGGCTTGATTCACAAAGCTGTGATAACTCTGTGAGAGATCGCGGAAAAACCGCTGCATGTACTGGCAGTAAGGCGGCTGTTTCCGCGTCCAACGTGGCGGTTTGCACGCAGCAGCATGCGTCTGGTGTGGCTGGGTCTGTTAGTTCACACAGATGGATGGAGAGCTACGCGCGCCAGAAGTCAGGACCTTTATACCAGCTGCAGAGGTATCAGCTGATCCGGACGATCAGCTGATTCCTGCTGGACTCCTGATTCCTCCTGCTGGACTCTGGACTCCTGAGAGTCCTGCAACTATATATACAGCTTGCTTGTCAGTTGCTGGTTGTCTGCCATTGCGAACACTTACGTGGAAGCATTCAGACCATAGTCAGATCCTACAGTGTGCTTGAACCAGGAGGACCTGGGAATTCCCACTGAGCCAGATTACTTTTGTTTATCATTGTATTATTATTCAGACTAGTTCCATGGTGCTGAGACCACGGACCTCGCACCCAAGACTAGGGAACTGTATTATTATTTGTGTTATACTCCAGACTAGTTCCAGGGTGCTGAGACCACAGACCTCGCACCCAAGACTAGGGAACTGTATTATCATTTGTGTTATACTCCAGACTAGTTCCAGGGTGCTGAGACCACGGACCTCGCACCCAAGCCTAGGGAACTGTATTATCTTTGTGTTATACTCCAGATTAGTTCCAGGGTGCTGAGACCACGGACCTCGCACCCAAGACTAGGGAACTGTATTATCATTTGTGTTAGTCAGTGGCGTAGCTATAGACCTCTGGGCCCCGATGCGGAATCTGGATATGGGCCCCCCCACGTGCCAACACCCACTCCCCGCACCAATTTACTAGCGTACGAGGGAGTAGAACCACTATTCACTGTTTATGTGTGTTAGCGTTGTGCTCTACTTGTAGCTACTAATACGTAGCTACTCGTAATCTAAATTTAATTTAGACAGCACTGCCCATGGGAGAGGAAGGGAAGGTTGGGTTAACTTACCCATGCTGACACCTTAGCTGAAGGGCTCCAGTTGCATTCCACATCATGTTTCGTGTCATCCCTATGCTTCCTCGTTCAGCCCAGAAGAAGGAAACATGGGAGTGATGTGGACTGCGAGGGGAGCGCATAGGCTAAGATGGCACCACGGTAAGTTAACCCCCTCTTCCTCTGCCGTGGCCAGCACTGTCTAATTATGATGTTTACAAGTAGCTACCTTCTCGTATTAGCTACATGAAGTGCACAACACTTGTGTGTGAGTGTGTTTGTGTGCGTGAGTGAGTGTGTAAGTGAGTGAGTGAGTGTGTGAGTGAGTGAGTGCACGCAGTGGGGGTGGCAGAGAAACAGGTTAAACAATCAGCAGATAAAAGTTAGGCAGCTACTAACATAAAAACTGTCTGTCTCTACACCAGACAGTCCACTGAACTCAACTGGAGGGAACAGGCAAGCCAAAGAGACCAAACTGTCCAGGGCCAGGCTAAAAAATCCTCTTCCAATACCTGCAGGACAGGCACATCACATGGGCGGCACGCACTCTGACTGCGCTGTGGCTCACTCGAGGAAGAAGGGAGGAGCCAGGCCAGCCGAAGATCATTGCAATGCCAACTACTGTAGAGGGGGCGGTGCTGTGCTAGCAAAAAGTGACGGGCGGCAGAGGAGAACAGTAACGCAGCTGCTTAGAAGATAAGTGACATGCCAGGGCGCAACAGGACTCTGGCGTCAAGGTTGCCAACCTAATTTCTAATTTTTGATGGACAAAAGTCAGAAGCGTACTTTTAAGTTGGGTTGTCGGACGGGCTAAGCTGTGGGCAGTATTATTTTTTAGTATTTATGTAGCGCTGACATCTTCTGCAGCACATTACAGAGTACATAGTCATGTCACTGACTGTCCTCAGAGGAGATCACAGTCTAATCCTACCATAGTCATAGTCTAATGTCCTCCCATATTATTATTATGTATTTATATAGCACTGACATCTCCTGCAGCACATTACAGAGTACATAGCCATGTCACTGACTGTCCTCAGAGGAGCTCACACTCTAATCCTAACATAATCATAGTCTAATGTCCTACCATGTTATGTATTTATATAGCACTGACATCTCCTGCAGCACGTTACAGAGTACATAGTCATGTCACTGACGTCCCCAGAGGAGCTCACAATCTAATCCTAACATAATCATAGTCTAATGTCCTACTATATTATGTATTTAGAAAGCTGACATCTTCTGCAGCACATTACAGAGTACACAGCCATATCACAAATGTTAACGGTTCATCCAGCCTGATAATTTACTAGTACAGTTCAGTTTTAACCACCTTAGCGGTATGGACGAGCTCAGCTCGTCCATTACCGCCAGAGGGTGCCGCTCAGGCCCTGCTGGGCCGATTTACCTGAAATAAAGAGCAGCACACGCAGCCGGCACTTTGCCAGCCGCGTGTGCTGCCCGATCGCCGCCGCTCTGCGGCGATCCGCCGCGAGCAGCGGCGAAAGAGGGTCCCCCCAGCCGCCTGAGCCCTGCGCAGCCGGAACAAATAGTTCCGGCCAGCGCTAAGGGCTGGATCGGAGGCGGCAGACGTCAGGACGTCGGCTGACGTCCATGACGTCACTCCGCTCGTCGCTATGGCGACGATCTAAGCAAAACAAGGAAGGCCGCTCATTGCGGCCTTCCTTGTTTATTCCGGGCGCCGGAGGCGATCAGAAGAACGCCTCCGGAGCGCCATCTAGTGGGCTTTCATGCAGCCAACTTTCAGTTGGCTGCATGAAATATTTTTTTTTTTATTTAAAAAAAACCCTCATGCAGCTGCCCTGGCGATCTTAATAGAACGCCAGGGTGGTTAAGCATCAATTAGGTTTTTCATAAACAGCAAAAGTTTCACCATCACAAGGCCAGCAGACAATAGCAATCAAACAAAAATCCAGCCAATTTTTATTTCCTGCTTAATATATACAGTATACCTCTTATATGGGCATCTTTATGTGCAACATAACTGATTCAAAGCAGCTGCAACAATGTTGTGCATCCCCTGCCGCCACAATTCATGCCTTAACATGTAGTTACCAGGGGCGTAGCAATAGGGGGTGCAGAGGTAGCGACCGCATCGGGGCCCTTGGGCCAGAGGGGCCCTGAAGAGCCCTCCCTCAACTATAGTATTAGCTGTCTATTGATCCTGTGCTCATAAAAATCACTTTTAAAGATACTTTGAATATTGGTAATCATTAACAAACTGTTCCCCATCCCTTTCTTACACCTCTGACACTGTAGTTGCCATTGGCAGGTTTTGGTGCGCCGTATTAATTGTTATGTATAGAGTGCTTGGGGGGGGGCCCATTGTAAAACTTACATCGGGGCCCAAAGCTCCTTAGCTACGCCACTGGTAGTTACCCAGCTGGGACATACATACATTCACATACATAGACTACATCTCCCAGTATGCATTATTGAGGCAGCAGCTCAAGGGTGCAAATCACTGCTGCTGCATTTGTACTGTGCTCTGTGGTACACAAAGAGGCTACAACATGTGTGTAGACCTGGGGAGGGGGGTGGGGATGGTGGATACTAGAAATCATCCCCTGTACATAAGAAAAACCTCTTGGCTGCCTCCAAAACACACACCATATACAGGCAGTAGAGGTGGAGAGGTGATTTTCTGTCAGTCAGTTTGCAGGGGAGTGCAAGCTGTTTCTGAGGGAGCATACTGTGCACTGATCCTCTCTCCCCTGCTTTACTTCCAACTCGGAACTGAAAGTGAAAAAAAAAAGTGCAGAGTGCAGACTGAGCTCAAATTACCTCTCCTGCTGTCTCCCCCCAGCTGACATCTACATGCGTCTGGCAGCTCGTTTATGCACTGACTTACATTCTAGAGTGCCAATGACTTCTGCTGCCTGGGAGAAGAACTAGAAGAGGACAAAGCAAGGATGAGTGAAGCGTTCCTTCACAGTCACCCGGCATGCTGCAGACTGCTCTCAGCCTCTCCCTCCACTCTGCTGATTCTCAGCGTGTATGGGGATTGTTTGTGGGCGGGCTTGCCTGGCAGCCTCTCATCTTCATTGGCTGGAGAGAGGTGCCTCAGCATAGGAAACAAGGAAACATACTGATTGGAGGAAGGGACATAGCTGGAAGCTGATGCCCAGTTATTTCTCTGTCTCAGCCTCCGGGGGAAAAAAGATTGAAAGTAAACACGCATGGCCCGGGCCCCTCCCACCCGCGGGCCCAGTCGCCATGGCGACCGCTGCGACCACGGGCCCTACGCCCCTGGTGTTAGTCTCCAGACCTGCTTGTGACGCCCATCTTCCAGGGGTCACTAGCCACCGGGTCTTCTTTCTATTCAGCCTGGGACTCCGCCCCTTGGATGTCTCAGGCTGCTGCAAGATCTCTGCACTTCCAAAGGGAGGTATTTCTCATACTGCCAAGGACCACCTGCTCCTTGGGTGGTCCTCACTCAAAGTTATTACTGTTGCACCAAACACTCACACTATATAGGTGTCCAGAGGTTAGTAATATATCTGTATTATCGGTGATTCTGCAGATCATCAATAATCGGGTGTATATCTGTATTCTTGGTGATACTGCAGATCACCAATAATCAGATTCTCTCTGCTTGCTGACACAACGATCGTTGCAAACTCTTATCAAGGTTGCGGTATCGGTAATGCGCGTAACGTTTTCATGTGCAAGCGTGAATTTGTTCGCAAAATGGCATTTGCGCATTAAAAACCGATTCACGTGCTATAACGCTAGAGCGACCATGATAAGAGTTATCACAGCTTTGTGAATCAAGCCCAATGTGCTGTATTATAAATTAACTGCAGAGAGTTGTAATATATAATGCAATCTAAGAAATCATAACTACAGCTTGGTTTATTGGCTATGGCAATTTCATAGTGAACTAAGCTAGCCAAAATGAATTCAAGACATTTTGTAAACCCAAGTGCAGCAGTGTAGGGATGATCGGAAAGGGTGATGAAATTCCGTAATCAGTACATTCCGGCTGTATTTCTGTGGAATTCCGCATTCCGTCAATACAATTTCAGTAATCTCAATTGAAACCTTGTTTTTTAAACATTGTAGGCCATGGAACCTAGTGGCTGTTCCACCAGTCATTTTTTTTTGTTGGAGCAGCAGGTGTTGTCGTAGGCCATGGGACCTAGAGGTGGTTCCATGGTGGTCATCATAATTTTTTTGGGGGAGCAGCAGGAGTTGTTGTAGGCCATGGGACCTAGAGGTGGTTCCACGGCGGCCATCACAATTTTTGTTTGGGAGCAGCAGGAGTTGTCATAGACCATGGGACCTAGAGGTGGTTCCACGGTGGTCATCACAATTTTGTTTGGGAGCAGCAGGAGTTTTCATAGGCCATGGGACCTAGAGGTGGTTCCACGGCGGTCATCACAATTTTTTTTTGGGAGAAGCAGGAGTTGTCGTAGGCCATGTGGTTTCACGGCAGTCATTATAATTTTTTTTTTAAAGCAGCAGGAGTAGTCATTGGCCAAAAGCATAGGGTTAGTGATATTACGTCGGATTGCTGCAAAAACATATTTTTTTTTAATCTTAAAATGCAAAAATATGCGATTGTAGTGATAGGCAGCAGAGTTTGAGAGGGAGAGCCTTTGAGGCTTGAAAAACAGCACATTGTAATTTAGTCAGTGAGAGGGGCCTTGTAATTGTCACTGATCCATGATTCGTTCATTTTTATGGACGTTAGTATGTCCACATTGTCTGTGGACAGATGGGTCCGTTGGTCGGTGACCACCCCACCTGCAGCACTAAATACTCACTCCAAAAGAACACTGGCGGCGGGGCATGCCAGAACCTCCAGTGCATACTGAGCGAGTTCAGGCCAGGTATCCAGTTGTTTTGTCCAATAGCCCATGGGGTCATCATTACTCTCCATATTGTCTGGAGCACTGGCCGACCCCAAGTAATCATTCACCATACAGGCCAGCCACTGGTGGTGACCACTTTGTGGTGCTGCTGCTAGAAGGAGTATCTGGCATTGGCTGATAAAATTCCTTCAACATACTCAGCAGGTTCACAGATTGGCTATTGGTGCTGCTGCTGGGAGTGGGACCACGAGACCTTTGCTGAGTATGATGAGGCTTGGTAGCTTGAGCCCGGAATACAGGTGCAGGAAACGCATCTTCTACCCAACGAAGAAGGGCATCCTGGATATGGCTCATCCTGGCGTCTGCTTGGGAGGGGGGTATAAACTGCCGAATTTTCCCCTTGCACAGGGGATCTAAGATGGTGGCCACCCACATGTCGAGCCTTGATTTTAGAGTTTTAATCCAGGGGTCCTTACGGAGGCATTGGAGCATATGGGCAGCCATAGGGAAGAGCTGTCTGCCATTAATCACCTCTTCCTGGCTGTCAGAACTGTCGTCATGCTCCAGCTCCACATCATCAGAATCTTCTTCCCACTCCCGGACAATGGGCACTTCCACAAGCTCTGCCTCCTCATCCAGAACTTGAGCATGCTCACTCACTCCCCCACTTGACTCGTCATCACCACTGTTCAGTAGGGCTAGGGCTTCCTCCCCCTGTTCGTGCAGTTTGTCAAGAGCCGTGTCCAGTATGAAGGCAAGAGGGAGCACTTCTAATATACTGCAGTGCTCCTCACTGACCACTTTTGTTGCCTGCTCAAATACCTTGCACCTATCCCATCAGCTGCCACTGGCCCCCAGTAATGTAGTCCATTGGCCCTGTTCTCGAGGAAGATGTATGAGACATGTATAGCCTGACCACCATTCGCTGCTCCCACAACCTCTCCAGCATGTGGAGTGTGGAGTTCCACCGCGCCGGACAATCAGAAATAAGCCTGTGCTGTGGCAGGCTCTGCCAGTGCTGCAGCAGTTTCAAGGCCGCGGTGTCGGCCGCGGTGTCGGTTGCGGAGCGACGGATGTGGGCTGACACTTTTTGTGCTGAGGTCACAGCATCATTCAACACATCAAAAGTGCGTAAAAATGTCTGCACTACAAGGTTGAAGACATGGGCTAAGCAAGGTAAGTGAGTGTAGTCACCTTGCAAAATGGCGGCCAGCATGTTGGCACCATTATCAGACACCACTACACCTGTCTTCAGTTTTCAGGGGGTCAGCCTCTGCCTGAATCTGATCCTGTAAGGCTGCAAGGATTACAGATCCGATTTGCCTGTTCTCGTCCATGGATTCTAGTTTCAGCACTGCTTGGCATCGATGGTGCTACAGACCAGTGTAGGAGCGGGACCACTTGCTGGGAGGATCAGCAATGGCGGACTGGCCTTGGACAGAACAGGTAGCAGAGGGAAGTAAAACAGGTCTCCCCTTCAACCCACGTGGCAGCACCACCAGCTGAGATGCCCCAGATCTTGCACCCTCCTCAGCAGCACCATGGAGGGTGACCCAATGGGTGGTAAAAGTTAGATACTTTCCCTGCCCATGCCTGCTGCTCCAGCCATCCATAGTGAAGTGCACCTTGCCACCGACAGTGTGAGCCATAGACCGGTCGACACATTCCACAATGTGCTGGTGAAGGGCAGGGATAGCATTCCTGGCAAAATAATGGCGGCTGGGGATACGCCATTGTGGAGCAACACTGTTCATCAGGGTACAGTCCACAAACTGGTAGGGCAGCAGCTGTTGGCCCAACAGCCTTGCCAGGAGTGCATTATTTTTCACCAGAAACGGATCAGTTGCAGGGAGCATCCGCTTCCTCTGCAATATTTTTGGCACAGAGGCCTGACACTGGAACACTGGTGACTCAGAGGAAACCAACAAGGGTAATGATGAGGTGCTTGCCGAGGTCTGGAGTCCTCTTACAGCCTGGCATGCAGAGGGATTTGAACTGAAATGGAACTGAGCAGGTTGGATTGGGACAGGACGAGTAGAAAAAGAAGAGGAGGGGCCTGTTGCTGCTGCTTTTCCTCCACCCATCTTATTGTAATTTTTTACATATTCAAACTCCCGTCTGTGGTGGTTGTGCAGATGGCTTAGCAACCCTGAAGTGCCGAACCCGGTGCCCGATTTGCCTCTGCTCACCGATTTACAGCACACAGAACAGACTGCCTTGGATTAATCCTCTTCCAGAACAGTAAAATAATTCCATGATGGGGACGTACGTGCACGTGGAGCAGTGGTGCGAGTGGTGCGACCTGTTCTAGCACATCCATGCTCAGCATTGGACTGGTGGGCACTGACAGACAGGAAAGCACTTGCAGGCTGCTGGCCAACCATCTGCTCTGTTTCTCCATGCTGCTCACACCTGCTAGTGCCTAACCCACCAAATGGCGACCACGTTGGATCAGCCGCGTCATCATCCAAAATATTATCCAGTTCAACCAAATCACTGGAACCCGTAAGTGACTCTTCTGGACCCTCCACCCAGCCATCAAACACCTCTGTAGTTGACTGGTGGTGATGTTGACTGGTGACACTGGATGAAGAAAACACAGGGGCCATTTCTGTCACCACAGAACCCACCACTTCTTGGGAGCTTGGTCCCATGGTCTCCTCCAATGCCTCCTCCCAATCCTTCTGCACACATCTCTCATCAACGTAGGTGTGCTTTACTTCTGGAGGAGAGTACTGGGAGGAAGCAACCTTGTCAAGAGAAGCAGCTGCGGTCATGTTCTGGTCATGAGGAACCTGGCGGCCACTACTGGTGCTGCTGCAACTAGCTTCAAGTCCCTCAGACTGGGTAGAGGGTTCCTGATCTAAATAATCGACAACTCTCTTCGCCTGCTTCTCTTTCAAATATTTCCTGCGTACGAACACAGGGAAGAGATATCTGACCAGGGGGGAGCGCTTCCTGCTGCTGCTGCCACCCTCAACCTGATCACGCACTTCACGTGATCCATCAACACCACCATCACTCCATTTCCTTTTAGGAGTGGCAGGAAATTGCTGCTGCTCTCGCTCCATGGTTTTGGGGCCACAAACCTTATTGGGGAAGGGGTATACGCGACAGAACAGATAACAAAGTAAGGGGGTGAAATAAAGAAAATAAATCAAAAAAACTAAATAGAGAAAACAAAAAAAACTACAAAAAAATTAACGTAGAAAACAACAAAAAAAACTTGCACTACACTCACTCAACTAAGCAATCACCTAACTCACTCTCACTCTGTCAAACACTAAGCCTGCGGCCTGGCTGGCTCTGTCTAACCCTCTCTCCACACAGCAACTACTTACACACTACACTACAATCTAACACTCAAACCAACAATCTACTGTCACTCTCTAAATAGTGATGCTCGGATACCCCTTTTTATTATTCGAGTTTGGTCGAATTCGAATAGTAAATTATTCGAATTCGGTCGAATATTCGAGTCGAATATTTTTTACTATTCGATTCGACCTCGGACTTCGAGCTCACTATTCGAGTCGGTATTCGAGCTCATTATTCGAGCTGACTATTCGAATTGGCCTTAAATAGCTTCCAACACTTGTTTTGAGGGTGAATGATGCAAGAAACATCTTTTTTTCCAAGTAACAACAGCAAGTGATTATGTGGGGATGTTCCTTTAAAAAAAAAAGGTGGAAAGAGAAGAGAAGTTGTGTCCAAAATTCTGTTCAGTAGTGTATATACTTCTTCTTCTTTATCTTCTATATCTTCTTCTTCTTCTTCTATATCTTCTTATTCTTCTTCTTCTTCATTTTCTTCTTCTTCTTCTATATCTTCTTCTTCTATATCTTCTTCTTCTTCTTCTTCTTCTTCTTCTTCTTCTATATCTTCTTCTTCTATATCTTCTTCTTCTTCTTCTATATCGTCTTCTTCTTCTTCTTCTTCTTCATCTTCTTCTTCATCATCTTCTTCTTCATCTTCTTCTTCTTCATCTTCTTCTTCATCTTCTTCTTCTTCATCTTCTTCATCATCTTCATCTTCTTCATCATCTTCTTCTTCATCATCTTCTTCTTCTTCATCTTCTTCATCTTCTTCATCTTCTTTTTCATCTTCTTTTTCTTCATCTTCTTCATCTTCTTCTTCTATATCTTCTTTTTCTATATCTTCTTTTTCTATATCCTCTTCTTATTATTATTTTTCTATTTCATCTTCTTCTTTTTCTATATCTTCTGCTTCTTCTCCTTCTTTTTCTATATCTTCTTCTTCTTCTATATCGTCTTCTTCTTCTTCACTTATTTCTCTTTTATATATTTTTTTTAAAGAAATGCAGCTATTTTTGAGCGTAATAAATAGCTGGTGGCGCACGCATGTTGGAAGCGCCATTGTATGTGCTCCCTGGCAGTGGAAACACACAGACAGCAGGAGGTAAATTCAGCAGCAGCAGCAGGAGGAGGGGGATGATTGTGTGGCAGCAGGCAGTCAATGAGGCAGGCAGCGAGACATAATAGGCTGTGTGGTACCTAGCGGTGGTACCAGGCCGTAAATACACAGCATGAGGTTCCAGACAGCGGTCGTGAAGCCCACATCATGTCCAATACACAACTGGGACAACACAGTTTTCAACCCGGACACCTCTAAAAATAATATCACAAAGTATTAATAAAAAGTATATATATTTTTTTTGTTTTTTTAAAGAAATGCAGCTATTTTTGAGCGTAACAAATAGCTGGTGGCGCATGGTGGAAGCGCCATTGTATGT
Organism: Hyperolius riggenbachi; assembly: GCF_040937935.1. Classification (NCBI taxonomy): domain Eukaryota; kingdom Metazoa; phylum Chordata; class Amphibia; order Anura; family Hyperoliidae; genus Hyperolius; species Hyperolius riggenbachi. The sequence goes on from NC_090650.1 coordinate 287,964,063, forward strand.
GCTCCCTGGCAGTGGAAACACACAGACAGCAGGAGGTAAATTCAGCAGCAGGAGGAGAAGGATGAGTGTGTGGCAGCAGGCAGTCAGGTAGGTAGGCAGCGTGACATAATAGCCCTGGTACCTAGCGGTGATACCAGGGCTGTAAATAAACACAACAGGAGGTCCCAGACAGCGGTCGTGCAGCCCACATCGTGTCCAATACACAACTGGGACAACACAGTTTTCAACCCGGGCACCTCATAAAAATTAAACCTTTTTTTTTTTTTAATGGTTTTTTTGTTTTGTTTTCACAGCAAATTACACAGATATAGCTATTGTTTGACGTAATAGCTGGTGGCAGAGTGGCAGCAGAAGGTAATTCTGTGTACCCTGTCAGTGGGAAACACAGACAGACAGCAGCAGCAGCAGGAGGAATGGAGGAGTAATGAGAGTAGCTATTGTTGGACGTAATAGCTGGTGGCAGAGTGGCAGCAGAAGGTAATTCTGTGTACCCTGGCAGTGGGAAACACAGGCAGACAGCAGCAGCAGCAGGAGGAATGGAGGAGTAATGAGAGTAGCTATTGTTGGACGTAATAGCTGGTGGCAGAGTGGCAGCAGAAGGTAAAATCTGTGTACCCTTGGCAGTGGGAAACACAGACAGACAGCAGCAGCAGCAGGAGGAATGGAGGAGTAGTGTGAGTGTGGCAGCAGGTAGGTAGGCAGCGTGACATAATAGCCCTGGTACCTAGCGTTGATACCAGGGCTGTAAATAAACACAACAGGAGGTCCCAGACAGCGGTCGTGCAGCCCACATCGTGTCCAATACACAACTGGGACAACACAGTTTTCAACCCGGGCACCTCAGAAAAATTAAACCTTTTTTTTTTTTTTTTTTTTTAAAGGTAAATACAGGCAGCAGGGGCAGCTATTGTTTGACGTAATAGCTGGTGGCAGAAGGTAAATCTGTGTACCCTTGGTATGCTTGCTGATTCCTTGCAAAAGTCTGCCTTACAATTTGGGACTGCAATCGTTATCTTCCCGTTTAATTGGTATGCTTGCTGATTCCTTGCAAAAGTCTGCCTTACAATTTGGGACTGCAATCGTTATCTTCCTGTTTAATTGGTATGCTTGCTGATTCCTTGCAAAAGTCTGCCTTACAATTTGGGACTGCAATCGTTATCTTCCCATTTAATTAGTATGCTTGCTGATTCCTTGCAAAAGTCTGCCTTACAATTTGGGACTGCAATCGTTATCTTCCCGTTTAATTGGTATGCTTGCTGATTCCTTGCAAAAGTCTGCCTTACAATTTGGGACTGCAATCGTTATCTTCCCGTTTAATTGGTATGCTTGCTGATTCCTTGCAAAAGTCTGCCTTACAATGTGGGACTGCAATCGTTATCTTCCCGTTTAATTGGTATGCTTGCTGCATACATTGCTACTAAGATTGTTTAATATAAATTTAAGTAGTTCAGCAGTGTTTGTAAATTCCCATATTACATCCTGTGAATCCTTGTGTTCCAGCCCAGTGACCACCAATTATTTATTACAGGCCTGTTTTTTTGGTAGCCACTCCCATCCCCAGCTGAACTGTTTTCTCAATTTCTAATTGAGAATCACTTCCATTTCAGCCATGGCAGCTATCATACCTATTTAAACACTGCAAGAAGGTCACTTGTGGCCTAGGTCATTTGGTGCCATTTAATTCCTAAGTGCCATTTATTACAAAGTGCTTTGCAACAACTTACCAAGAATTTACCAAGAATTCACCCAGGAATTCAAACAGGAATCAACAGCCAAAGGACTCTGCTGGAAACTACTACTCTGCATCCACAACTGCCTCCAATGCTGTTGCTCAAAATGCCACTGCTGGACATATGTTGCACTACCAAGTAGACTGTTTATGTACACAGGTTTGCTTGCACTAACTGCATACTCATATAAACTGTTTAGGAGTTGGAAATTTCCTGCTGATAATCATTGACACTTACCATGTTTACTGCACTTTTTCTTATGTTCTGCCTGTCTGCAAACATCTACAAGTTGCATTGCAATATGCATCCTCCCAGTGTACCTCACTCCATATTCATTTCATCTGCTCTGCTCTGCTCACCTTACTCAGCTTCTCATGAACTGTTAGCTCTCCTGAAATCTCTCTCTCCCTCCAGCAGCTCAAAAACCTCACAAACATTTAAATCCCATTCACATTTGCTTACTCTCTCCCTCCTACTCTTACTTGCTGCTGGTGATATATCGCCTAACCCTGGGCCACAGCCTGCTGCCAGACAAGCATCCCCTGCTGACCCGCTTCACAGCTCTCTGTCCACAAATAACTTCAACACCCATCCTCGCCCCAACCTCATTTCCATCCATCCCACTCACAAGCACATGCTCCCCCTACCCTGCGGTCTCTGGAACACCAGATCCGTCCGCAATAAACTTACAGAGGTCCACAACCTCTTCCTCTCCAAATCCCTCACCATCCTCGCACTCACTGAGACATGGCTCACCCCCTCTGACTCTGCCGCAGAGGCTGCCCTCTCATACGGGGGGCTTCACCTCAGTCACACCCCCAGACCAGACAACAGGACCGGGGGAGGGGTGGGTCTGCTCCTCTCCCCATCCTGCACATTCCGTGTCCTCACTCCACCTTCCTCCCTACAATTCACATCATTTGAGGCCCACACTATCCGCCTCTACAATCCCCTCCCAGCCATTGTTGCAGTCTTATACCGCCCTCCGGGCTCCACACGACAATTTCTCGACAACCTTGCCTCCTGGCTCCCACACATCCTCTCCTCTGACCTCCCCACCATCATCCTCAGGGATTTCAATATACCCATCAATGAACCCAAGAACTCTGTTGCGACCCGGCTACTCACCATAGCCAACTCACATGGCCTAGTACAACACACCAACGCCCCCACTCACACTGCACGTCACACTCTCGACCTTATATTCACTAAATCCACCACCATTGCAGACCTCGACATCGCACCATTTCCACCCTCAGACCATTACCTTCTCGCCTTCAACCTCCTCACGGAAGGCACCTCCAAACTACCCGCCCACCCACCTGGTCGATGGCAGCGAGACCTATGCAAGCTCAACCCTGGCGTCCTTGCTGACTCCCTCCATGGCCTATCCTCCACTCTCCCCACCCTAACCTGTCCTAATCTTGCTGCAGCTCAGTATCACCAAATTCTCTCATCAGCCCTAGAGAAAGCTGCTCCACCAATATTCCGCCGCAACCGACCCCCTAACCCCCAGCCCTGGCGCACTACCCATACTCGCAACCTCCAGAGGGAAACACGCGCCACTGAACGAAAATGGCGGAAAACTCGACTAAACCAGGATTTCCTACAGTACAAGACTAACCTGCAGCAGTTCCACACTGCCCTTGCTCATGCGAAGCAGGAATACTTTACCAAGCTCATCGGAGCACAAGCTTCCAATCCCCGGCGTCTTTTTAGCACCTTCAACTCCCTGCTTAAACCCACCCCCCCACCTTCTGTTTCCTCCCTCTCTGCCACAGATTTAGCCACCCACTTCACCAACAAAATAGTCTCCATCCGTCAGGAAATATCCAATCTTCAATCTTCACCTCCCACCTGCTCACAACCTACTCTTTCTCCACCCTATCCTCCCCTCACCTCCTTCACTCCTACTACCACTGAGGAGGTCAACCACCTACTGCAGACTTCCCATACCACTACCTCCCCCCTTGACCCTATCCCTTCTGATCTACTTCAGCCTCACTTCACGGATCTGGCCCCAGTCCTCACTACCATGTTTAACCTCTCCCTATCCACAGGCACCTTCCCCTCAGACTTCAAGCAGGCCACTGTACTGCCTCTGCTCAAGAAACCCTCCCTCGACCCCTCGCTACCCTCCAACTACCTCCCGATCTCCCTCCTCCCCTTCGCCTCAAAACTCCTTGAGCGTCTGGTTCACAAACGCCTGACCCAGTACCTCAATGCCTCAACTCACTACTAGACCCACTGCAATCTGGATTTCGGCCTGCCCACTCAACCGAAACGGCTCTCACCAAAGTGGTCAATGACCTTGCCTTAGCTAAAGCTGAAGGTAAATACACCATTCTCCTCCTCCTTGACCTTTCAGCAGCTTTTGATACAGTAGATCATCCCCTACTCCTCCAGTCCCTCCAATCCATGGGCATTCACGATTTCGCCCTGACCTGGCTTTCATCCTACCTCTCCAACCGCTCCTTCATGACCTCCTTCAATGAGTCCTCGTCCACCCCCAACCACCTCTCTGTGGGAGTCCCCCAAGGCTCGGTCCTTGGCCCCCTACTGTTCTTCCTATACACATCCTCCATTGGCAAGGTTATCTCCTCCATGGGTTTTAACTATCATCTGTATGCAGATGACACCCAAATCTATCTCCACACCCCTGACATATCCACCACTACCATGGACAAGGTCTCCTCCTGCCTATCTGCCATCTCCTCCTGGATGTCCGCTAGGTTCCTAAAACTAAATCTAGACAAAACAGAATTTATGATCTTCCCACCCCGGTCATCCCTGGACCTCCCAGATGTGCAGGTCACTGTTAACCACACTACTATTCTCCCTACCTCTCAAGCCCGCTGTCTGGGTGTCACCCTGGACTCCGCACTCTCCTTCACTCCCCACATCCAAAACCTCACAAAGTCCTGCAACTTCCACCTTCGTAACATATGTAAGATTCGCCCTTTCCTGACCCCTGCCACCACCAAACTCCTCATCCATTCCCTCATAATTTCCCGCCTCGACTACTGCAATGCCCTTCTGTCTGGACTCCCTAAGACCCGAATAGCCCCACTGCAGTCCATCATGAATGCGGCTGCCAGAATTATCCACTCCTCCCATCGCTCCACCAGGGCGGCTCCCCTCCGTGAATCCCTCCACTGGCTTCCTATCCAGTCCAGAATCAGATTCAAGATATTGTGTCTGACCTACAAATCCATCCACAAAATCTGTCCAACCTACATTTCTGATCTTACTCAGAGATACACACCAAGCCGCTCACTCCGCTCCTCCAATGAACTTCGCCTGACCGTCCCCCGCATCACCCAGTCCCATGCACGCCTCCAAGACTTCTCAAGAGCCGCTCCGACACTATGGAACTCCCTACCTCCACCCATTAGGGCAGCCCCCTCCTTCAACACCTTCAAGAAGGCCCTCAAAACTCACCTTTTCACTCTTGCCTACCACCCCTCACAATTGCTCTAAACCCACAGCCAAACTCTGGTCCCCTACCTCTCGTGTCCCTACCTCTCCCTCTAGATTGTAAGCCTTTGGGCAGGGTCCTCACTCCTTTTGTGTCCTACCTGATCATGCACCTCCATTACTGTGCACCCATGCTATGCATTTGAGTGAACCTAACTTGCCTAACTCCATGCTCCCATCCAGTGACTGACTAAGCATTACCTTGTACTCACACTGTGCTGTGTGATCTGGTTTTCTTGTATTCCTGTATTGTCACATTGCTGTTTGTCACCCCTAAATATTGTCTGTAACCTAAATTAATGTCCAGCGCTGCGTAATATGTTGGTGCTTTATAAATACAACAAATAAATAAATAAATAAATAAAATAAAATACCCTGGCAGTGGGAAACACAGACAGACAGACAGCAGAAGGGCAGTACACAGCAGCCCACTGTAGATGTAAAATGTGTGGCTGCAGGCGACGTAATAGTCAAAGTGAACCAGGCTGGCTTAGTGAGCAGGAGCCAGGAGGTGGTAAAGGGTGGTAAGGCACATTAACGATGGTTCTTCCGGCAGCCAGTTCATGTCCCCCTCTCGCCGACAACAGGGGCCAGGAACTCGCCTTCTACCTATGCCTGGTTCATCTTGAGAAACGTCAGTCTGTCCACAGACTTGTGAGACAGACGTGAGCGTTTCTCGGTGACCACGCCACCAGCTGCACTGAAGCAGCGCTCGGACAGCACGCTGGAAGGGGGGCAGGACAGCACTTCCAGGGCGTACTGCGCCAGCTCGCTCCAGATCTCCAGGCGCTTGACCCAATACTCCATGGGATCAACAGGGGCATCGCTGTCAAGCCCGCTGTAGGACCCCATGTAGTCAGCCACCATGCGGGTCAGGCGCTGGCTGTGACCGGAGGAGGATGCTGCTGCATGCACCTCCTCTCTAGTCACTGCTGCCGGAGCCTCTACAGTCCTGTAGAGCTCGTTGCTAAGAGACAGCAGGTCTGTGGGGCGCTTGCTGCTGGATGCAGGCACCTGCTGCTGCCTCTGTGCTGGCTGGACAGTGGGGGTGGAAGGCTGGGGGAAGGCTTCCTCCAAGCGCTCAACAAGGGCCTGCTGCAAGCTCCTTATTTGTTGCGCTGGGTCTCCTCCTGCAGGCGGCAGGAACTGGCTCAACTTCCCCTTGAGGCGTGGGTCCAACATCATGCTGATCCAGATGTCCTCCCTCTGCTTCATCTGGATCACCCTGGGGTCCTTGCGCAGGCACGTCAGCATGTGCGCTGCCATTGGGAAGAGGCGGGCCACGTGTGCTGGCACATCGACGGCAGTGCTGTCCTCATCCTCCTCCTCTGCCTCCTTAGCCTCATCCTCTCTCCACCCCCACACCAACTCAGCTGCGCTGTGCTGATCCCCCTCATCAGCAGCAAGGTCAGGGACCTCCACCAAGTCCTCCTCCTCCTCCCCCTCAGAGGTGGACGGTGCAGCTGCTTGCCGCTCCTGCTTGTCCAAGGCTGCCGCTCCCTGTTCCAGCAAAGCATCGAGGGCCCTGTTCAGCAGACAAACCAGGGGCACCCACTCGCAGACCATAGCATGGTCCCTGCTCACCATGTTAGTGGCCTGCAGAAAGGGAGCCAGCACTAAGCACACTTGCTGCATGTGCCTCCAGTCGTCATCGGGGACGATGGACGGGATGTTGCTGGTCTTGTCCCTTTTCTGAGCGGCGGAAACAGTGGCCAGGGCAAGGTACTGGTTGACAGCGTGCTTCTGTTCAACCAGACGCTCCAACATCGCCAGGGTGGAGTTCCAGCGAGTTGGAACGTCAAGGATCAGCCGATGGCGTGGAAGCTCCAGCTCCTTTTGCACGTCTTCCAGGCTCGCACAGGCTGCAGCCTGAAGTGACGCACAACGTTCCTTGCCATTTCCAGCACTTCGCCCATCCCCTGGTAGGTGCGCAAGAACTTCTGCACCACCAGGTTCAGCACGTGGTCAAGACAGGGGATGTGGGTCAGGTTTCCCCTGTCAATTGCGGCAACCAGTTTGGCCCCATTGTCGGCCACCACCTCTCCGACTCTGAGGCCTCTGGGGGTCAGCCAAATCCTCTCCTGCTCCTGGAGTTTGGCCAACACATGGGTTGCCGTCAGTTTTGTCTTCCCAAGGCTGACCAACTGCAGCAGCGCTTGGCAGTGGCGGGCCTTCACGCTGCTGCTGAGGCGGGGGGTTTGGCCAGGTGTGCCGGAGGATGGCAGAGGATCGGAGGAACCTGCTGAAGTTCCCCTGACCCTGCAGGGTGGCACCACCCACTGTGTTGCTGCTGCTGCTGTGCCCGCTGCTGCTCTCCCATCCTCACCCCCTTCCACCAAGCTGACCCAGTGGACAGTGAAGGACAGGTAGCGGCCTGTCCCGAAGCGGCTGCTCCAGGAGTCCATGGTGACGTGGACCCTTTCACCAACTGCGTGCTCCAGCCCTCGCTCCACATTGGCCATCACAAAGCGGTGCAGTGCAGGAATGGCCTTGCGGGCAAAGAAGTGTCTGCTGGGGAGCTGCCAGTCTGGGGCTGCACAAGCAAGCAGCGCACGCATGTTGCTCCCCTCCTGCACGAGCGTGTACGGCAGGAGTTGGGAGCACATGGCCCGTGCCAGCAAGCCGTTCAGCTGCCGCACGCGACGGCTGCTGGGAGGCAGAGCCCTAACCACCCCCTGGAAGGACTCGCTCAAAAGGCTCTGGCGTGGCCTTTTGCTAGCACGGGAATCAGCGGACACAGCAGAAGAGGCCACTGAGGACTGGCTGCCAGAACAGGCCTCAGTGTCGGCGGCAGGAGTTGCAGAGGGGGGAGGAGCAGTGCGTTTCCGCACTCCTGCTGGTGCTGCTGGAGGAGCAGGAGGGCGGGTGGCTGCTGTTGCTGCTGCTGCTGCTGAAGGCTGTGCAGTGATGGGTGTGGTGCCACTGCCAGCACCACATGCCTTCAGCCTTTGGAACTCCTCATGCTGGTGGAAATGTTTAGCAGCAAGGTGGTTGATGAGCGAGCTGGTGCTGAACTTTAAGGGGTCTGCACCTCGGCTCAACTTCCGCTGACAGTGGTTGCAAGTGGCGTACTTGCTGTACCCTGTGGGCATTGTGAAAAATCGCCAGATTGGTGACAAGAACAACCCCCTACGGCCTGGAGCCGCTGCTGCCTGTCTCCCAGTGGTGGTTGGGGGGGGGGGGCTTGGGTGCGGCTGGTGGTGGTACTGGCAGATGCTGCTGCTGCTGCTGCTAAGCCTGAGACACCAGCAGGCTGTGGGACCTGCCTACTGCTGCCAATGCTTGCAATGATGCGCCTCCTTGCAAGGCCCACAAGCGCATCCTCCTCCTCCTCCTCAGAGCTGCTGACGACGACATCCCCAGGAGCTGGTGGCACCCAGTCTTTGTCTGTCACCGTGTCATCATCATCCTCCCCCTCCTGAAACATGTCCTGCTGGGATGATGACCCCCCAAACTCCTCTCCTGATGCATGGATGGGCTGTTTGACTGTCGCCACAGTCTTGCTGTCAAATCCCTCATCCCCCAAAGTGCCCATCAGCATCTCCTCCTCCAAATCGCCAACAACAGCAGACAATACCCTGATGGTGCCTGGGGTAAAAATACTGCTGAGTGACAGGTCGCCAACTTGTGACGGTGAACTGGCCTCCTCCCCAGGCCCTGCTGGGCGGCTGCTGCGAACAGGGGTGGTGGTGGTGGTGAGGGTGGAGGCCTCGGATGCAGAGCTGATGGCGGGCTGCTCATCCTCCGTCATCAGTTACACCACAGTGGCTGCATCCTTTTCCTCAATGGGACGATTCCGACCCAGCTGGAGGAAAATAGGAGCAGGTACTACACGCTGCTGCTGCTGCTGTGTCTCTGCAGCGTGAGTTGCAGATGCTCCTGCTGGGCGGCGCCCAAGGCGTCCACGGCCAGTGGCTAGAGGTGGAATGTTAGCCACTGACGCAGCTGCTGCTGCTGCGGAACTGTGCATGGTGGCGCGGCCGCGGCTTGCCACAATGCTGCTCCCTCTCCTCCTGATTCCCTTGCTGCCCTTCCCCTTGCCCAAACCGCGCTGGCTGCCACTTCCCGACATCTTTGATGTTTTGGGCGTAAACAAAAAAGTTTTTTAAAAGGGCGGGTGAAAAAGTGGGGTACTTTAATGGAGTGGGTTGGTGGGTGAGGTGACACTAATCACTAAGTGATTAGATCGCTAAGTGATTACTAGTACAGTACTAATACAAAATACAATAATTCAGTAATCAGTAAGTGTGAACAGTGAACAGTGAGTGTGTCCCCTAGTACACTAACTAGAAAATACAATAATCAGTAGTAATCAGATTCAGTAGAAGGAAATAGAGTGTGTGTAGTACACTACAGACAGTGCACGCACACACACACGCAGGAGCTAGCCTATGAACAGTGACTGAGTGTCCCTAGTACAGTAAGTAGTAACAGTAAGTACAACTAGAAATTACAATAATCAGTAGTAATCAGAAGGAAATAGAGTGTGTGTACTGTACAGACAGTGCACGCACACACACACACACACGCAGGAGCTAGCCTATGAACAGTGACTGAGTGTCCCTAGTACAGTAAGTAGTAACAGTAAGTACAACTAGAAATTACAATAATCAGTAGTAATCAGAAGGAAATAGAGTGTGTGTACTGTACAGACAGTGCACGCACACACGCAGGAGCTATGAACGAACAAACAGTGACAGTGAGTGTCCTAGTACAGTTACAGTATACTACAAAATACAATCACTCAGTAGTAAAGGACAGCAGAAACACTGGTATAGATGAGAAATAAACTAAAAGAGGACAGGAGGACAGCTGTGCCCACACAGGCAAGGCCCTGAGGCCTAAAGCTGTGTAAGCTTGCCTGCAGCAGCTGGCTGTCTCTATGTAAAACACAAGCTACTAACTAAAATACAATGTCTATCTAACTAACAACAATATAGGTGTATATAGGAGGTGTATGTGAGCAAAAACGCTAGGTGATTGACCACAATAAAGCTCTTGCTAAGCCAAAGCACAAAGGAGTAGATCTCTCTCTGTACAAAGTCAGGCAAGGACTGAAAAACGGAACATGGCGGCCGCTATTTATAGGGTAGGGGCTGGCCAGGGTCCCCCTGGCTGCCGTCAGAGGGCCTGGGAGCCCTCTGATTGGCTCTAAGGACATCAATCTGGGCTATGACGCTATTCGAGCTCGGTATTCGAGCTCGAATAGCGCTGTTTGCTCGAATAGCGCGAATAGTGAATGGGCTATTCGAATTAACTCGAATAGCCCATTCGAATAGCTGCAGCTATTCGAGCTCGGTATTCGAGCTCGAATGGCTGAAAAAGAACTCGAATATTCGAGCTACTCGAATATTCGAGCTCTGCTGAGCACCACTGCTCTCTAACTAATACACCTAGCTAGCTAGCTACTACTACTAATATAGCTCACACCAATCTTATTCTCTCACACAGTCTTTAAAAAGACTTTTGGTTTATATACAGTCTTTAAAAAGACTATTGTTTTATGTTGAAACAACTAATATTGGTCTGTCTCTCCTCTCTCTCCAACACCAGACTGAAACCCACAAGCTTCGTGACTGCACACCTCTCTTATATACCAAATGGGTGGGATAGCTGATGATAGGTAGCTACGGAGCTGGTTGCTATCGTACAATTGGTTGGTTTCTGTTAAGACTCTAATTGGTGCAGAAATTCTGATCTTCATGCAGAAATCCTGTCGGTTTAACTTTTAAGCTTCTGTCTAGGGTCTTCCTTCTTATTGGCTTAAAAAATCTGCATTCCGACGGAATTCCGAATGGCAATTCCGGAATTACCGTTTAGCGCTATAGCAATTCCGTTCCGATGCAACGGAATGGAATTGCCAATTTCCGATCTGAATCGCGAAAAACTAAATTCCGCGGAATTCGGTGAGCATCCCTACAGCAGTGATTAAATAGAAATGTGTTCCAGAATCTCATGCTGAGTTTGATGAACATGCCTGCTGATGTGAGACCCTAACAAATTAACCTCCTGTTGTGAGTCCTTTGCTATTTCTCTGGCATACTAATTTAATTTTAGTGTGTATTAATTTCATGGCACTTTAGGAAGGTTTGTAAATGAACATAAATGTTCACAATCACATGTAATTAAATAAAAGATGGTAATGATCAGGAGTTTATTTTAAAAGTATGTATTTTGTGTGATGCATTTTTAACCTGTTTGTAGACTAATGAGCTCCCAGCCAGGTCCTTGAACTGGGATCCTATTAATTAATGTCACACCACTGTTTTCCATGTTCTGCTGCTGTTAAAACTCTGAAATGAGGATCCTATAGTAGGCCCAGATATTTGGCAAACAGCTATTCAGAATATTCTAAAAAGTAAATGGAAATACCATAACATAATGGGTAACTACAATAAAAAATATACCATACTCAAAAAGTTTCTAAAGCTAAATTGCTTAAAACTTTTTATAGATACATAAGACTGTTGGTATAAGTCAAACACATTTACGGCAGGTTCAAATATACTTCGGCACTGATACAAATAGTCTCCAGGACATTGCACTGTTGTGGTTTTTTCTTTGAAATGGTGGACACCATGCATGGTAAGCTTATTTAGTGACAATGCAGTTTACCCATTATGCAGAGCATCCACAAGTCCACATGTTTGACCATGTCGGTGTTCGAGATCATGTTTGGGTGGATGTGGAACCTGATAATGTTGTTTCTGGTATAACACTAGTCCTTATAATTTTTCATGCTCTGCTATGAGTCCTTATGAGTCCTCTTTAAACACTTCAGCCTTCAGTCGTTCTTCACCTTATGCATCTGAGCAATTTTCACTTTCCATTCAATTGCCAATAACTTTATCACTACTTATCACAATGAATATCTTCTCTATCTTGTTTTTTTCCTCCACCAATTAGGCTTTCTTTGGGTGGTACATTTTGCTAAGAATTATTTTTTGTAAATGCATTTTAACAGGAATATTACGAAAAAATGGGAAACAAATAATTATTTCTCAGGTTTTAGCCATTATAGCTTTAAAATAATACATGCTACCATAATTAAAACCCACATATTTTATTTGTCCATTTGACCTGGTTATTAAACTATTTAAATTACCGTATTTTTCGGAATATAAGACGCACCAGAGTATAAGACGCACCTAGTTTTTGAGGAAGGAAATCAAGAAAAAAAAGATTCTGAGCAAGAAATTAGGGAAAAAAAAGATTCTGAGTCAAATAGTGATTTAAAACATTTTATATCAACTATATAAAGTGCCCAGCAGCATAACAGCAGCAGCATTATGAACAATATTGGAACCTGGCACGAAGACATTTTTATATCAACCACTTGGCAATGAATGGCAATATTGAGAACCAATAACAGAAGTCTTTAAAAAAAGAATAAACATAAAAAACCATACTTCAGTAACTAAACAGGAAACATTTCAAGTTACGGTAATGTTCTGCTTGCTTTAGTGGAACCCTAAAAATTCCTCCTCATCACTGGTGTCTGAGTTTAAGAAACTCAGATCAGAATCAGAATCAGAATCCTTTTATTTCGCCAAGCACGACTGGGTCATGCCCGGAATTGGTTTTAGCAACAAAACAGGTGCAAAAAAAGAAAATTTGGCAATAGCATTGAATTGCAGCAGTAGAAAGACAGTGAGAAAAGGACAGTGCGAGATAAAGGCAGACATTGCGTTGGTAGCCATAACAGTAACAGTGCAAAGAGAACAAAAAATAAGTAACAATGAGGGACAAAAAAGAACAGACTTTTTACATAAAGTTAAAATAAAATTAAAATTAAAAATAACACTTTCAGTAACATGGGCTCAGCAGCTAGAAAGAAAGGTGCAACATTGGGGAGGGGGGGCTTAGTTGGAGTTTAAGAGTCTCACTGCTGTGGGGAAGAAAGTGTCTCTGTGTCTCATTGTTTTGGTGTGGATAGCACGAAACCTCCGGCCCGATGGTAGCCGTGTAAAGAAACGATGACCTGGATGTGATGGATCATTGGCAATCTTCTTTGCTCTGGAGCCCATCCTGGAGTTGTGAATGAGCTCCAGTGGGGGGAGGGGCTTCCCAATTATTTTCTCCGCTGTTCTGATGACCCTCTGTAGTTTGTATCTGTCACCGGCCGAGGCACCAGTGTACCAGACGAGGATGGAGGAGCAGAGGACCGACTCGATAGTGGCAGAGTAGAAGGACTTAAGAAGTTCTTGGGCCATGCCGAACTTCTTTAATTGACGCAGGAAGAACAGCCTCTGCTGGGCCTTCTTTTGGGTTAAGATAGTGTTCGCCTTCCAGTTCAGGTCGTCTGAGATTGTTCTGCCCAGGAGGCGAACGTTGGGTACTCTTTCAACTTCGGATGCATCTATGTAGATCGGGCCGGGGCTGGTGCTCTGCCTTCTGAAGTCAATGAGCATCTCAACAGTTTTGGTAGTGTTGAGAACCAGCTTGTTCTCCTGGCACCAGTGGCAGATCCTGTCCACCTCCTGCCTGTAAGCTCGCTCGTCGTTCTTGTTAATGAGGCCAACAATGGTGGTATCGTCGGCGAATTTGATAGCCTTAACGGAGTTGGTCATGGATATACAATTGTTAGTATAGAGCGAGAACAGGAAAGGTGTCAGGACACAGCCTTGAGGGGCTCCAGTGTTAGTAGTTCTTGGCCTGGACGAGATGTTGCCCAGCTTTACAATTTGGGACCTGCCTGTTAGGAAGTCCATGATCCAGCAGCGAAGGGTGGGGTGAACGTCAAGGTCTACAAAGGTTGTTATGCAGAGATGGTCGTAGTCACTAAACTTCGCTACGTTTGAAATACGCGTAGTTTTCGCAACTACGCGTAGGTTAAATACGCCTGGAACCACTACAACTACGATACGAAATGCACTACGACGGTACAGCAAGAACTTCGCATAGTCGCGTATCCGGTCGTATTCGTATGCGTACATGCAAGGGCTCAAGCGGAGTTATGTTCGCATAGATCTCGGTACGTTCTACACGTAATATCTACTGTGGATGCGAAAATCTGTACGATACGTCCTCGCGCATGCGCATGCGTACTTTTCACCCGTAGCCGTAAAACTACGCGTACGGCAAATACAGGAAGTACAGGAACAGGAAGTACACTGTGCCCTGGACTGTACGCACTGTACGCATTGACCAGCACTGCACTTCTGCACTTCTGCCTGGAATCTGAGTGCCTGCCTGTCTGTGACAACATGCCACCTAAGATGCCACTGGGGATGAAAAGAATGGTAATTGAGGTAAGCAATCTTCTTTTTTCATTTAACAAAATGCATTTTTTGGGGGGTACTTTTTCTGACTGCTTTTCTTTAATGTTTAATGCTCCCACATGGCGATTATTTTCCGTTGAATGCTGCGCAAGTAGCAATTATTTTATGGTGAATGCTGCGCACATAAGAATTGTTTTCTGGTGAATGCTGCGCGCATAACGATTATATTCCCGGGGAATGCTGCGCACATAGCGATTATTTTCCGGTGAATGCTGCGCAAGTAGCGATTATTTTCTGGTAATTGCTGCGCACATAACGATTATATTCCGGGGAATGCTGCGCACATAGCGATTATTTTATGGTGAATGCTGCTCAAGTAGCGATTATTTTCTGGTAATTGCTGCGCACATAACGATTATATTCCGGGGAATGCTGCGCACATAGCGATTATTTTCCGGTGAATGCTGCGCAAGTAGCGATTATTTTCTGGTGAATGCTGCGCACATAACGATTATATTCCGGGGAATGCTGCGCACATAACGATTATATTCCGGGTAATGCTGTGCACATAGCGATTATTTTCCGGTGAATGCTGCGCAAGTAGCGATTATTTTCTGGTAATTGCTGCGCACATAACGATTATATTCCGGTGAATGCTGCGCACGTAGCGATTATTTTCTGGTGAATGCTGCGCAAGTAGCGATTATTTTCTGGTGAATGCTGCGCACATAACGATTATATTCCGGGGAATGCTGCGCACATAACGATTATATTCCGGGGAATGCTGTGCACATAGCGATTATTTTCCGGTGAATGCTGCGCAAGTAGCGATTATTTTCTGGTAATTGCTGCGCACATAACGATTATATTCCGGGGAATGCTGCGCACATAGCGATTATTTTACGGTGAATGCTGCGCAAGTAGCGATTATTTTCTGGTAATTGCTGCGCACATAACGATTATATTCCGGGGAATGCTGCGCACATAACGATTATATTCCGGGGAATGCTGTGCACATAGCGATTATTTTCCGGTGAATGCTGCGCAAGTAGCGATTATTTTCTGGTAATTGCTGCGCACATAACGATTATATTCCGGGGAATGCTGCGCACATAGCGATTATTTTCCGGTGAATGCTGCGCAAGTAGCGATTATTTTGTGGTAATTGCTGCGCACATAACGATTATATTCCGGGGAATGCTGCGCACATAGCGATTATTTTCCGGTGAATGCTGCGCAAGTAGCGATTATTTTCTGGTGAATGCTGCGCACATAACGATTATATTCCGGGGAATGCTGCGCACATAACGATTATATTCCGGGGAATGCTGTGCACATAGCGATTATTTTCCGGTGAATGCTGCGCAAGTAGCGATTATTTTCTGGTAATTGCTGCGCACATAACGATTATATTCCGGGGAATGCTGCGCACATAGCGATTATTTTCCGGTGAATGCTGCGCAAGTAGCGATTATTTTCTGGTAATTGCTACGCACATAACGATTATATTCCGGGGAATGCTGCGCACAGAGCGATTATTTTTCGGTGAATGCTGCGAAAGTATTGATTATTTTCTGGTGAATGCTGCGCACATAACAATTATTATCTGGTGAATACTGCGCACGTAGCGATTATTTTCCTTCCCACTGGCATCTTGCTACTAATTGCCCTATTTCCTCTGGGTGCTGCGTATGTTTGCAAATTGAACGTGGCACCCACGCTGCTGCAAAGCTGAACTGATATATCCATGCCATGCACAGCTATAGGGATTCAGATATGTGTGTGCTTCGGTGTTGCGGAGGCGGGGGGAGGAGGGGTTGGGGGGCTGTTGTTGCCAGGAGGGGGGGGGCCCACATCCAGATTCCGCATCAGGGCCCGGGGGTTTGTAGCTACGCCACTGGAAACAAGCATGTAGCTAATCCAGTCAGACTTCAGATCACTTGATCTGCATGCTTGCTCACGGTCTATGGCTAACGCCAGGCATACACGGTACGTTTTTCTCCGCAGATCGAGACATTGGCTTGATTCCGGCGCTTCGGGCGCGCCCCTCCGATCTTCTCTGTCAGTCAAATCACACATGAAATGATGTAGTTATTATGGCTAGCAATATCTGTCAGCAGTTATAGGTGGCACTTATATCCTCTTGTAGTCATCCTTGATACCTAGTATCTGTCCGCAGTCATAGTTGGTTGGTTCCCACAATTTTTGAACACTGTCACTATGAATAATATTATAATCTTTTACATTATGATGTAAGTAAGAAGATTCTTAATTAATGTATAATACAGTGGTCATTAATACTGTAATATTTCTTTTTCAGGAGTTCACCAGAGGGCCTGGATATGACCTCTCCGCCCCTGCAGGGAAAAAAGCGGTTGTGAGGAAGGTGCAGGGGCTTCTTCGGGCAGACTACCGCAGGGTCCTAACCATGAAGCAGGTCCAGGTCTTATGGAGTGACCTGAAACGGAGGGACCTGGACCTGGTGAAGCGGGTGGTGGCAGAGATGAGGTGTAAGTCAGCAAACTATTTGTTTATGTATGTCTATCTTGGGTTTTATATGCTGTATGTATTTTTCCTAAAAAAAATTACATGGGCTGAATACTATAGAGTTGTGCAGTATGTACAGTTAAAGTATATATCCGTAAGGTATTCACAGTGCAGCACTGTTCCTACTTTTTGTTAGGGTCTTGTTCCAAAATGGGTTGCTCCTGTGTGGGCCTAGTGAT
Source organism: Hyperolius riggenbachi (assembly GCF_040937935.1). NCBI lineage: Eukaryota > Metazoa > Chordata > Amphibia > Anura > Hyperoliidae > Hyperolius > Hyperolius riggenbachi. Next base: position 287,981,217 of record NC_090650.1, read on the forward strand.
ATTTGTGCAACATGTGCTGATTATACTGCATTCATGCAAATAAAATAATTTAAAAAAAAATGGGCCCCTAGGCTTAACATTGGTTTTTGAAAACCACTGATCATTTTTTTTTTTTTTTTGAGAAAATATTGATAGGTGCTGTCATCCATCTGGACGCTAGATCATGTCCAGGACCTAGGCAAGTGCCTTGGTTTGCCTTGTGGATGATCCGGCTCTGGTGCACAGCCAATTTTTTAAGATCTCTCCAGAGCTATTCAATTGTATTGAAGCCTACGCTCTTGCTGGGTCACTCAAGGACATACATAGAGTTGTATCGAAGCCACTCCATTGATATCTTGGCTGTGTGCTCAGGGTCTTATTCATACTACAAGGTGAACCATTGCCCCAGTCTGCGTTGAGGTGCACTCTTTAAAGCCTATCCTAGTTTTATTTTACTGTATTGAAGAGTCATATGATTTTTTGTTCTGTGTTTAAATAGAGTAAGGTCCTTATCAATGTTCACTTGAAAATAGAAATAAAAGTAGTTGTAGTTCAACCAAATAAGTTATTACTTTTTATCCATATTATAATATATTTTGATTCCTTACTCCTTATTACAGCTGCAAGTGGTACCCGGGGAGCCTCTGCACCCAGGCCTTCCTCCTCAAGGTCCTCCTCGCCTGGCCCCAGCCATCACAGCGAAAGGGCCTACAGAAGAAGGAGAGCCAGTGCACCGCTATATGGTAAAATGCTCTTACTGTATGATTAGCATTGCATACTATGGGAAAGCAAGTACATGCTATGTTATATGTATTACATTACTGGTTCTTATTTTTAGGGATGATCAATGAGATTGAAATATGCACAAGTTGATGGTGTACTGAGTTAACCGATTTTCCCCATTTTTTCTACAGTTCCTCTATCGACATACATGAGGCACAGGTGCCAGGCGAGGAAGAACCAGCGGATCCAGGCCCGGACAAATCGGGTCCTCAAGGCCCAGGTGCTGGAGCTGCGGCAAAATATGCTCCAAGTGCAAGAGGAGATCAGACAGCTGAAGGGCACAGGGGGTAGAAGAGACTAAAAAAAAAAAAAAGACTCAGCAGCACTGAAAAGGCTTCGTGTTTCTTTACCAGTTTCACAGCATCAGAACGTTGTTTCTCTTATACAAGCCTCATTTTTTTTTTACATTTTGAATTTGACTTTTTAAGCCTAGCGCGTGCAGCTGGGAGGGGTAATCAGGACACAGGATAGTTGGAACTGTGTCTCCTGCTCCTTATCACCTCCTTTCAACCAAAAAGATGGCTGCCCTCATGACAAAGATGGCAGCCCCCATGAATCATAAACATTTGCCTGTTCTTTTAAAACAGGTGGTGACAATACAGCGTTTAAAAATAAAAACAAAAAAAATTTGCAAGTTGCAAAAAAAAAAAGATAAATGTTTTTCTTTAAAAAAGTATACGTTTCTTCTCTTTTGTTGTTCAATCTCTGACACTGACACATTGTGTTGGACTAAATAATCGCAACAGAATTAGAATTAAAATTGCTAGTGCACTGCTTTTCTGAAACATATTTTTATGCAGTATGCTTAGTTGTATGTGTCACATTGCTTGTGTGATGCAATCCCTTAATTTTGTAGATCTTCTGTGTCCAACACAAAGCACCAGTGTGAAAAATAGACATTTAAAGTGTAAAGAGTATATGTAGCAATTATTCATTGCTTTTTAGTTCTCTTTTACAGCGCATGCAGGTTCAGGCTACTCTACTTTCTTCCTCCCCTCCTCTCTGTGGCACGCGTCATAGTGCACGGAACTATGATGCGATGCAGAGAGTCGGAAAATAATTTGAGGAGACAGAGACTGCGTATGCACTGTAAGGACCCACAGACATCATTTTCCAGGTTACAGCTCTACTTTCTGTAGGAGCCATGGTTTCTATAGCATTGAGAGTGGGCATACCGGGATGGAGAGGGATTAAGAGAGGAAGTGTATACTCTTCATATACACTTGGGTATACTTAAAGGGACTCCGAGCTCAAATTAAACTCAAAATGTTAACTTACCCGGGGCTTTCTGTAGCCCAGTGCTAGTCGGGAGTTCCCACGACGTACCTCTGGGTCTTCTCCCAATGCCTCTTCATTACGCCGGCCGCCTCGTGTCATCGCGGCGTCCGGCGTCACAGTACGGCGCATGCGTGGTTTAATGGTGCATGCGCCGTACTGTCACGCCGGCCACCGTGATGACGCGAGGCGGCCGGCGTAATGACGTTACATGTGATGTATGCGGAAGAAGGAGCCCGACACTCGACTCGAGTGTCGCCAGGATCCGCCGGCCAACCATTTCTGAAGAGGCATTGGGAGAAGACACGGAGGTACGTCGTGGGAACTACAGACCAGCACTGGGCTACAGATAGGCCCGGGTAAGTTCACATTTTGTGTTTAATTTGATCTCGGAGTCCCTTTAAAAGCATACCCAGTGCCCCTGCTCAGTGTCCCTTTCAGGGTTTTTTTCTTTAGGGGGGGGGGAGAAGAATTTGGGCCTGGTTTGCAGGCATTACAAAATACTTACCGAGCCTCCAGCGGCGTTTTGAAGCCTTCCTGAAGCTCCTAGCATGCTCCTATTGGCTTTCCGACTTCCTATGTTCATGGCAGCAGGCGTATCACTCGACTCTAGGCAGGTCAGGTAACACGCCGGCTTCCATGCAAGGAGGATGGCAGAAAGCCGCTAGGAGTTTCAGGAGGGCTGAAAGATGTTGCTGGAGGTTTCAGTGAATATTTTGGAGCAGGTTTGCGTTTTTTTCTGCTGGTGGTTCAAGTAAGCAACCGACAAGCACATGAATACGGCTTCAAGTGATCCCAGCTGGTGGATATTGGGGACATATGTATATACAGTATATGTATAAATAAATATATATATATATATATATATATATATATATATATATATATATATATATATATATATATATATATATATATGCATCTGATAATAAATCTGCATGCATGTATATCTGATACACATCGCCCTCCAGTTAAATATAGGTAGCCAGACCTAATCCCCCTCCCAAGTAATTCATAGGTAGCCAGACCTCTCCCCTCTCCCCCCCAGTAATTCATAGGTAGCCAGACCTAATCCCCCCCCCCTCCCAAGTAATTCATAGGTAGCCAGACCTCTCCCCTCTCCCCCCCAGTACTTCATAGGTAGCCAGACCTCTCCCCTCTTCCCCCCCATTAATTCATAGGTAGCCAGACCTCTCCCCTCTCCCCCCAGTAATTCATAGGTAGCCAGACCTCTACCCCCAGTAATTCATAGGTAGGCAGCCACCCCCCCCCCCATTTAAATATATAAGTAGCAAAATAAGTTGAATTAATAAGAATGTGGGGTGCACCCTAATAGCGGGGACACCGATAAAAATAACAGTTACATCTATTTTGTTTTCCTTCAGTGCTAGCTGACACTGGAAACACTGCAGGAACAGAAGGAAATAAATTAATGAAAATGTATGGCGCATCTTCAAGGTGGGTACACCAATAAACAAAAAAGCAATTTTTTTTATTTTGGGTCCTCCCTGACAGTGGGAACACTGCTATCTAACAGGAACAGAAGGAGGTAAATGAATGAAAAGGTATGGTGCACCCTAAAGGTGGGGACACCAGTAAACATAACAGCAACAGGTGTTTTTTTGGGTTTTTTTTTTTTTGGGGTGTGTGTGCTCCCTGGCAGTGGGAACGCTGCTATCTATCATCTACAAAATAAGGTACATCAATAAAAAGGTGAGGTGCACGCCAACGGTGGGAACACACTAATACACATAAAAGCAAGGGTTTTTTTTTTTTTTTTGCTCCCTGACAGTGGGAACACTGCTATCTAACAGGAACAGAAGAAGGTAAATGAGTGAAAAGGTATGGTGTACCCTAAAGGTGGGGACACCAGTAAACATAACAGCAACAGGTGTTTTTTTTTGGTTGTTTTTTTTTTGGGGGGGGGGGGGTGCTCCCTGGCTGTGGGAATGCTACCTATGAGAGGAGCAGCGGCTCAGTCAAGATGACCATCACCCTCAATAAAAGTACATTTTGGCAGTAAGTAGGCAACATTTCACCTTGTCTTGTACCTATGAGAGGAGCAGCGGCTCAGTCAAGATGACCATCACCCTCAATAAAAGTACATTTTGGCAGTAAGTAGGCAACATTTCACCTTGTCTTGTACCTATGAGAGGAGCAGCGGCTCAGTCAAGATGACCATCACCCTCAATAAAAGTACATTTTGGCAGTAAGTAGGCAACATTTCACCTTGTCTTGTACCTATGAGAGGAGCAGCGGCTCAGTCAAGATGACCATCACCCTCAATAAAAGTACATTTTGGCAGTAAGTAGGCAACATTTCACCTTGTCTTGTACCTATGAGAGGAGCAGCGGCTCAGTCAAGATGACCATCACCCTCAATAAAAGTACATTTTGGCAGTAAGTAGGCAACATTTCACCTTGTCTTGTACCTATGAGAGGAGCAGCGGCTCAGTCAAGATGACCATCACCCTCAATAAAAGTACATTTTGGCAGTAAGTAGGCAACATTTCACCTTGTCTTGTACCTATGAGAGGAGCAGCGGCTCAGTCAAGATGACCATCACCCTCAATAAAAGTACATTTTGGCAGTAAGTAGGCAACATTTCACCTTGTCTTGTACCTATGAGAGAAGCAGCGGCTCAGTCAAGATGACCATCACCCTCAATAAAAGTACATTTTGGCAGTAAGTAGGAAACATTTCACCTTGTCTTGTACCTATGAGAGGAGCAGCGGCTCAGTCAAGATGACCATCACCCTCAATAAAAGTACATTTTGGCAGTAAGTAGGCAACATTTCACCTTGTCTTGTACCTATGAGAGGAGCAGCGGCTCAGTCAAGATGACCATCACCCTCAATAAAAGTACATTTTGGCAGTAAGTAGGCAACATTTCACCTTGTCTTGTACCTATGAGAGGAGCAGCGGCTCAGTCAAGATGACCATCACCCTCAATAAAAGTACATTTTGGCAGTAAGTAGGCAACATTTCACCTTGTCTTGTACCTATGAGAGGAGCAGCGGCTCAGTCACGATGACCATCACCCTCAATAAAAGTACATTTTGGCAGTAAGTAGGCAACATTTCACCTTGTCTTGTACCTATGAGAGGAGCAGCGGCTCAGTCAAGATGACCATCACCCTCAATATAAGTACATTTTGGCAGTAAGTACTAAGTAGGCAAAATTATTGGCAGTAAATAGGTTGGATTCGGATGAGGGAATGAGAAGCAGTCCAGGAAGGGCAATTTAAAGCGGTGAAGTTGTGTCCCTGGATCCAACGACGGGGGCCAAGTAGCCACTTTCAATCCACGAATGGTTAATTTTTAAAAATGTCAGTGCGTTTACTGAATCAGTGGACAAGCGGGATCGCTTATCGGTAACCACCCCACCTGCCGCGCTGAAAGCCCACTCAGAAATAACACTGGAAGGAGGGCATGAGAGAAGTTCCAGCGCATATTGTGCAAGCTCAGGACAGGTGTCGAGTCTGGCTGCCCAGTACTCCATGGGGTCCTCAGTGCGCATGCTATCTGATGCACTGAGTGAAGACATGTAGTCGTTGACCATGCGGGACAGCCGCTGCTGCTGATTTCCAGGTGCTGCTGCTGATGCTGTGGTAGGCTGAACAGACTCAGAGCTGTAAAACTGCCTCATCGCACCAAACAAGTCTCCAAGATGTCTAGGTCTGCTGGGCATAGGCACCTGCTGGGCACCATGAGCAGGGATAGCTGGGTTCTCAGGCTGTGGATGTGGAAAGGCTTCCTTCAGCTGGTCGATCAGGGCCTGCTGCAGCTCTCCCATCCTTTCCTCCTGCTGGCTGGTTAGAATAAATTGACCCAGCTTCCCCTTGCAGCGTGGGTCTAAAAGGGTGGCCAGCCAGTAGTCATCTCTTTTCTTTATCTTTTTGATCCGAGGGTCCATCCGGAGGCATCGTATCATATGAGCAGCCATTGGGAAAGCAAGAGCTCGCTCCGCCAAATCCCCATCGTCATCTCTGCGCAAAACAGACAAATCCTCTTCCTGCTGCTGCTGTTCCTCCTGACTTCCAAGGTCACCCCACCCCTGAATAACAGAAGCTGCACCCGCCTCCTCTTCCTCTTCACCATGGTCAGGCACCTCCATGATATCCTCCATCACATGGACATCCTCCTCCTCTTCCTCCTGTGTCTGAGCCTGGCTGCCTTGGAGCGAGCTTTGTTGCTGCAGCTCAAGTTCAGTAACGGCTTCCTCACCAGCAGTCATTAGGCTACTAAGTGTTTGTTCCAGCATGAACACAACAGGGAGCACGTCGCTGAGACTGACTTGCTCCCCGCTTACAAACGTAGTAGCCTGTTCAAATGGGGCCAACACATGGCAGACCTGTTGCATAAGCCGCCACTCTTCCCGTGTGATGTAGGGGAGTGTTTCTGCTGATGACCTATGGATGTCGTCCTGCTCCAGAAGGTACTCAGAGACTGCTTTTTTCTGCTCCACCATCCTCTCCAGCATGTAAAGGGTGGAGTTCCACCTCGTTGGAGTGTCTACTATGAGCCTGTGAGGGGGCAAGCCATGCTTTCGCTGATAGTGACGGAACAATGAGGTGGCAGTTGAAGAGCGGCCCATACGGCCGGAAATCTTCCTTGCATGCTGCACCACGTCACTCATACCTGGTAAGGTGCGCAAAAAACGATGAACCACCAAGTTGAGGACATGGGCAAAACATGGCACATGAGGAATGTTGCCATCGTTCAGGGCAGCCAGCAAATTTGCTGCATTGTCACAGGCAACATGGCCAACCTGTAGTCTTCGGGGGGTAAGCCACTTTTGTGCCTGTTCCTGGAGTAGGGCTAAAACATTTGCTGCCGTGAGCCTCTGCTCCCCAATGCTCACCAGCTCGAGCAATGCTTGACATCGCTTGTGACACACGCCGGTGTAGCAACGGGGCCGCTTATTAGGGGGCTCGGCAGTGGCAGTAGAGTCACCAGCTGAGGTGAGAGCAGACCTGTTCCCCTTGACCCCACGGGGAGGCTCAACAAGCTCAATGGAAGCACCAGGACCGGAACCCTCCTGCTCACTATGTAGGGTGACCCAGTGAGCTGTAAATGAGACATATCGGCCCTGACCATGCTTGCTGGTCCACCCATCCATGGTGAGATGTACCCTGTCGCCTATGGAATAATCTAGCGACAGGGCGACATTATCAACTGTGCGTCGGTACAGGTTAGGAATTCCCCTTCGGGAAAAATAGTGACGGCTGGGTATTTGCCATTCAGGAATGGCATACTCCAGGAGGTTGCGAATGGCTGACCCCTTCTCTACTATGGAGTAGGGCAGCAGCTGCTGGACCATGGCCTCTGCCAATAGACCGTTTAATCTCCGTATCCTGCGGCTACGGGGAGGCAGTGCTCTTGTGGACCTTATAGCCTCAGTTATCAATGGCTGGGTGCTTTGAGCTGATGATGGAGTGGAGGAAGGTGAAATCTGCCCTCTACGGCCAGAGTGTATAACAGATGGAGAGCAGGCAGGATGGGTGCCAATCTCAGAAACTGAAGCAGGATGGGAAGGTGGACGGGTCTGTGCTATAGTCCTCTGCATGGTGCTGCTTTGTGGTCCTTTAACACTGCCATATTCCTTTTGGTGGTTACTTTTTAGGTGTGTGTGCAGAGCACCTGTCCCCAACCTTTTCAAATTTTTTCCTAGGCTCAGCCTGGCACTGCACAGCTTACAAACAACTACTAAGGGATCACTGGTTGACTCAGTAAAGTACTTCCAAACCGGGGCCTTCCTCCGAGAAGTGTTTATGCCTGAGGTTGCAGTTGTACCACTTCCAGTTCGGGACATAGGAGTTTCAGCTGGAGGCTGTGACTGTAACTCCTGCCTTCCTTGAACTGCACTAGCAGAGGAGCTCATGTTGCCACTAGGCCCCCTGGTGTGCCGATGTCCAAGCTGCCTCCTCTGCCAGCTTGCCTCTGATTCTTCTGAGCTGGCATCATCATGCTCAGGCTCATAGGTGATATCCATGTCATCGTCAGCATAATCATCACTGTGGCTGCCTCCCTCATAGCCCACCTCCTCAATGTTCTCATCCTGACCCTCCACTACTTGAATGTCAACTTCTGCACCCCCCCCCCCCCCCCTCAACAACATTAACATTATCATCATCCAAAAGAAAAGTCTGGGCATCATGCGACAGATCGATGTCTGACTGCTGCAGAGCCGTATCAACAAGTGCTGAAATTGTGTCATCAAAGGGAAGGACACATGGGTTAAGGGCAGCTTTTGGAGGAGGCATGGAAGTGCTGCTGGTGGTACTGCTGGTACTTTGTAACTCAGCTTGTGAGGACTGACTATGATGACTAATAGGGCTGTCTCCTGACACCCAGTTCACAATGTCTTCAGTGTGGCTCTGCACAATAGCCCGTGGTTTCTGTGACGTGAAATACGATCGTATCAGACTGGACCCCCTTTTGGGATTTGATGCATCACTGCCTGATACTGAGTGTCCACTACCTGTGGCTGAGTGGCTAGTACTTGCTGCTACTTGGCTTCTGGTTCTGCCTGCAGAAGTCTGTCCCCGGACTGCTGTGGACTGACCCCTGCCTGGTGCAGAGTGTCCCCTGCCAGCTGCTGACTTTGCTGGCGGACCCTTGCCTGCACTACGCACACCACGGCGAGCTTCACCTCTGCCGGACATTGTTTATTATTTGTCTCAAATTTTTAATCAAAGTATAGTGGAAGGGGAACAATGTCAAAAAAATTTTGCTGAATAAGTGAGATAAAAGAAAGAATGAATAAAGGACAGGAATGAATACAATAATACAGTGGAATTAAAATAAGGAAAACAAATGAAAAAAGGATGATAGGACTACAGATCACAGCATGGAACTATATAGCTATATACACAGTCCTCCTCCTATCTTCTGTAGCTGCCTAACACTAAATCACAGAAATCCTTACACTAAATACTAGTACTTGTAGCTAGGTAGCCAAAACACAGATTAGAAATAAGGAAAATAACAAAAGAATGCAAGGAATGTGGATGTGTATGTCACTGGCTGCAGCTAGTGTTGGGCGAACACCTGGATGTTCGGGTTCGGGCCGAACAGGCCGAACATGGGCCAGATGTTCGGCATGTTCGGCCCGAACGCCGAACTCAATGGGAGTCAATGGGACCCACGAACATGCCCATTTTGGGGGCCCTATGGGGTCGCAGGCATAAGGGGGGAGCATGCCCCGGTCGCGGGGGGGGTCGGAAATTCCCCCCACCCCCTCCGCTAGCGCTCCCCCCTCTGCCCGCTTCCCCATACAAAAAGTTTAAATCAAGTTCAATAGTACCTGGGCTGGTGGCATTGGCTGGCAGTGGAGTGAGGAGGAGGAGGAGTCCGAATAGCAGAGTGACGTTGAGGCCGGGCAGCGGGCGGTTCAGCGCTAGTACCCTTGTGGTACTTCCGCCCTTTCTCTGACCTCACGTCCTCTGCGTGATGACGCATACGAGGGTACGCGTGATGCGTACCCTCGTATGCAGAGGACGTGAGGTCAGAGAAAGGGCGGAAGTACCACAAGGGTACTAGCGCTGAACCGCCCGCTGCCCGGCCTCAACGTCACTCTGCTCTGCCCATCGGACTCCTCCTCCTCCTCACTCCACTGCCAGCCAATGCCACCAGCCCAGGTACACTACTATTGAACTTGATTTAAACTTTTTTTATGGGGAAGCGGGCAGAGGGGGGAGCGCTAGCGGAGGGGGTGGGGGGAATTTCCGACCCCCCCCGCGATCGGGGCATGCTCCCCCCTTATGCCTGCGACCCCATAGGGGGGCCGTATTGCGGCCTGTTCGGCCGAACAGGGCCCTGTTCGCCCGAACAGGGGCCCTGTTCGGCCCTGTTCGGGGGCATACAGAAGTTCGGGGCGAACCCGAACTTAAAAGGCCGAACACCATCAGGTGTTCGGCCGAACTCGAACATCACCCGAACAGGTGGCGAACCCGAACAGTGGCGAACACTGTTCGCCCAACACTAGCTGCAGCCTGTGTAAGCTGTTTCTTCTGAGTCCTCACAAAGCCCAGCACACAGCACAATAACACCCAGAAACTGAAAGCAGAGCTGTTGGAAGGAAGCTTTTATACTGAGGGGTGGGCTACATTTCTATTGGTTGCTAACAGTGTAGCAGCCACCAAAAGTTTAACCTGATTGGCCAAATAGTCTGTTTGTGAAACTACGCGTATGAAAATACGCGTAAGCGTAAACTACGCCTATGGCGTAAGCTACGAATGCATAGTTAAATACGTGAGAGGCGTGCCTGGCTGCGTATACTACGCATTAAAAATACGCATGCGAAGCTACGCAAATTACGCAATCGCGTGCGTATATTGCGTATCACTACGGAACGTCAAAACTGGCTACGCGTATTTTGCCACGCGTAGTTTTAGGCATACGAAATGCTACGCCTATGCGTATAGCGTAAAATACGTTGCGTAGATTCGCATATGCGTAGTTTCTGCCCACCCCTGTTGTTATGCAGTATCCAGGGGCTGATGGTATTGAAGGCCGAGCTGAAGTCCAGAAAGAGCATTCTGGCATATGAGTCTGGTCTGTCCAGGCGGTCCGTGATGTACTCCAGGCAGATGTTGATCGCGTCGTCAGTGGATCTATTTGCTCTGTATGCAAATTGAAACGGGTCCAGTTGGTGCAGTGTGGAGTCCTTAAGGAAGGATAGGATCACTTTCTCAAAGATCTTCATGACAACGGATGTGAGGGCCACTGGTCTGAAATTATTAATGTCCGTGACACCTTGCTTTTTGGGGACAGGGATAATGGTGGATTTTTTAAAACATGTAGGGACCTTGCCTTCATTTAGGGACTTGGAGTATATGGGAGTAAGGATGGGAGCCAGCTGCCGTGAGCAGGTTTTCAGGCAGGCTGGGGACACACCATCAGGGCCTGAGGCTTTCCTTGCGTTCAGCGTCGACAGGTGGCGCAGGACCACAGCCTCGCTTACTGCTGGGGTGGGAGAGCTCGGGCTTCCAGAGAGGGGGGCAGTGTGTGTAGGATGCCGCTGCAGTTCCGTTGGGTCCTCGAACCGGCAATAGAAGTCACTGAGTTCCTCGGCTAGCTCAATGCTTGGTGTGGCTTGTTGGGGGGGAGGCTTGTAGTTTGTGGCCAACTTGAGCCCTTTCCAGACAGCCCTTGGGTCGTTTGAGCTGAGGTTCTGTCTCAACCTCTCCGCATACTCCCATTTTGCTGCTCTCAGTTCCTTGCTGAGGGAGTTCCTGGCTGTTCTGAAGTCCTCTAGGGAGCCAGACTTGTGGGCAGCTTCTTTGCGCTTCCGCAGCTGTCGTAGCCGGTTAGAAAATCAAGGTTTGTTATTTGGGTAGATTTTGAAGGACTTAGAGGGAATGCAGGATTCCTCGCAGAATCTTATGTAGGAAGTGACAGTGTCCGCCCACTCGTCCAGGTTTGGCGATTCCAGGGCCTTCCAATCCGTGCTGTCAAAGCAGACCTGGAGTTTGTTCTTTGCCTCAATTGACCACACTTTAGTGGACTTTAGCACCGGCTTTGCTGATTCCAGTCGTCTCCTGTAGGTGGGGACCAGGTGGATGAGGCAATGGTCGGAGGAACCCAGTGCAGCCCAGGGAATAGCCTTGTAAGCCTCTCTCAGAACCGTGTAGCACTGGTCAAGAGTGCTAGTGTTCCTGGTGGGGCAGGCTACATGCTGGTGGAACCGTGGCAGCTCCCTGCGAAGGTTAGCCTTGTTAAAGTCACCCATAACAATGAACAAGGAGTCTGGGAGGGTCATCTCCCACTGAGTGATGATGTCACTAAGGTCATGTTCGGCGAGTTTGACGTCGGCATCAGGCGGAATGTAGACGCCTACGAGGACATAGGAGGAGAACTCTCTGGGTGAGTAGGTCGGCCTACAGTTGACAAGTAGGAGTTCAAGTTCGGGGGTACACTTCCTGGCAAGTAGTGACGTGTTCTGGCACCATGAGGAGTTTATGTAGAAGCAGACCCCCCCGCCTTTCTTTTTCCCTGAGAGAGTGGTGTCGCGGTCTGCCCGGATGAGGTTGAAGCCCGGGAGAAGAAGGGCATTGTCAGGGATGCCCTCATGAAGCCATGTCTCTGTGAAGCAGAGGACAAGGGTGTTGCTGCCAATCTCCCGCTTGTCGCCAAGGAGGTGAAGCTCATCTAGCTTGTTGGGGAGGGAGCGAACATTCGCCAGGAGTGCTGAAGGGATGGCTAAACGCAGGCCCTTTTTCCTCAGTCTTACAAGGGCACCTGCACGGCAGCCCCATCTGCGCTGGACCATACGGGGTTCTGAGGGGGAGCTGGTGATCTGCTAGATGTGCCTCCAGACAGACTTGCATAGGAGCCCGTGCCCCGACTGAGGGGCCCCGCAATGCTCCCACTAGATAAGCTGTGCCCTTGTAAAAACAGTGCGTGGTGTGTGGGATGGCTTGGGGGTTACAGTCCCTGTGGTTGCAGACATGATGGGGGGCTTGTGGACAAGGCAGACTGGTATGGAGCATGTCGTGGCAGGGCAGAAGCAGGCCAGCGGTTAGGGAGACAGGGCAGCAAGCAACATGAAGAGCAAGCATTTCTGTGAAGATACATACATGTGCAGGGGGCAACTGGCAGGAAGAGTAAAGCAGCATAGCAGAGTGCAGGGAACAACATCACAGCTACCCATGATCATGTAGTCATACCTTCAAGCAGAGACAGAGGTGATGGTTCTTCGGGCGTCTGGCTGGACAGAGGACGGTGGACAGTCGGGCCTGCTGAGGTGCAGGGCAGGGGGCACCCTTCAGTTGCTGCTGTGGTGAGGAGGCCGGTGGACAGTTGGGCCTGCTGAGGTGCAGGGCATGGGGCACCCTTTAGTTGCTGCTGTGGTGAGGAGGCCGGTGGACAGTTGGGCCTGCTGAGGTGCAGGGCAGGGGGCACCCTTTAGTTGCTGCTGTGGTGAGGAGGCCGGTGGACAGTTGGGCCTGCTGAGGTGCAGGGCAGGGGGCACCCTTTAGTTGCTGCTGTGGTGAGGAGGCCGGTGGACAGTTGGGCCTGCTGAGGTGCAGGGCAAGGGGCACCCGTCTCTCCACGTGGGTGGCCTGCCGATTTAGCGTGCCCGGCTGCCAAAGACCAGGACTGCACCAGGAGTGGTGGAGGTGAACGGCTGGCTGGGGCGGCTGGGAGCCCGTCGGGGAGTCCAAGGCAGCAGGAACTTGTGGAGCCTGCGGCTGGCTCTGGAGCAGGAGCTGAGGCATCGGGCACTCGATGGCGCCGGGGCGGTGGAGTCCCATGATGTCCGGCGTCTTAGGGTGCAGCTGGGAGCCTGCCGAAGATCAGGACCACCCGGGAGGTAGCTAGAGGGGACGGACCTCCGTCGAAGGCTGTTGGTGGAGTCCCGTTGTGTTCGGCCACATGCAGGTGCGGCTGGGAGCTTGCCGAAGACCAGGACCACTCGGAATGTAGCTAGAGGAGGAGGTGGGCATCCGTCGGAGGCTGCGGTGTGTCTGGCTGGTGAAGTCCGGGGAGCTGGCTCTGAATTAAAAAGAGTTGCCGCCCGCGTCCGGGGAGCTGGCACTGGATAAGGTGAGTTGCCGCTCGCACCCCGGTCCGCCTCCGCTTCTGAGACCCTATGGATGGCAAAAACAGGCAGGGGTCCTCTCCGTCTCTCCACGTGGGTGGCCTGCCGATTTAGCGTGCAGGCTGCTGAGGTGCTGGAGAGCCTGCTGCCGGCTGACTCCAGACTTATAACTATCTAACTATCTAACCTAACGACTAACTAAGCTAAATAAGACTACAAAAACAAAAACAATAAAGTAATAAAAACCTAATAAAACCTAATAAAGAAGAAAAGTTGTGGAGCCTGTGTGCTGGGGCAGCCTTCCGTCGGCGCCATCTTGTCGGCACACAGTCACAGTCACTTTTATCGCTGCTGGTATCCTCATACAGGATACCTTCTTCAGATCCATCTAAGGCATTACTGATGCCACACTTTTTAAATGATTGGATGACAGTTTCAACTTTAACAGAGTCCCATGATGTTTTGACCCACTCACACACTTGGGTGATAGTGGGCCTTTTCATGCGTCCTGTGGGTGTCAGGTCATGGTTCCCATCAGCCATCCACTTGTTCCACTGTTCGCGCATGAAAAGTTTATATGGCTTGTTCATTGACACATCAAGAGGCTGCAGCTGGCTAGTAAGACCACCAGGAATTACAGCAATGTGTGTCTTTACGTCTTTAAACTTCTTTTTTGTATTCTCTGTAATATGTGCTCTGAACTGGTCAAGCACTAATAACGACGGTTTCTTGAGAAGCCCGCCAGGACGTTTGATCCACACTCTATCAATCCATGGTCGCATTCCATTTTCGTCCATCCACCCTTTGTCATGAACGTGCACATAAACTCCCCTTGGAATAGCTTCTTTAGGAAATGTTTTCCTCTTGAAGATAATCATTGGAGGCAACTTGGTACCATCGGCACAGCAGGACAGCACAACTGTGTAATGAGTCTTCTCATGTCCTGAGGTTTTTACAGTAATGGTTTTGGCACCTTTTGCATCTACAGTTCTATTGGATGGCACATCAAATGTTAGCGGGACTTCATCCATATTGCCAATCTGGCTCAGTTCAAAATTATTTTTCTTTCTCGCATTAATAACAAATGTGTGAAAGGATGTTAGCTTAGCTTCATATTCTTTGGGCATCTTTTGTGCAATACGTGTTTTGGTTCGCGTTGCAAGTCCACAGCGCTTCATGAACCTGTAGCACCAGGACGGTGATCCAGTAAAGTCCTGAAGGTTTTTCTCCGCAGCAACACGTTTGGCCTCATAGATAATCATTTTAGTTGAGACTGCAATGCCATTCTCCCGGTGACATGTTATCCACTCTTTCATCTCCATTCTCCACCTCTAACTGTGGCCACTTTGCAGCTTGCCCACGGAAATTGTGCTTGGTTTTATCAAACTTTAGCAGCTGCTCTTCCTGTTTCCTCCACTCTCTAATCATTTTTTTCCGTTGGAGGTGGCCCAAAGTGTCTCTCCGCTGCTCTGTTCCCATGCTCCTTTGCATACTTCACTACTTCCAGTTTATAAGGAATTCTGTATGCTAGTCTCTTTTGCTTCGACATCTTTGTACCAGCACGTACAATCACAGTAGGAGGCGGTACTGATATTTTTCTGCAAATAATGGAAGAACTGTCAGTTCCAGTAATACCAATATGTTCTTCATTCCCCCTTGCCCCCATATTACATCAGGTGCTGTCATATCCCCCCATATTCCATCAGGTGCTGCCATATCCCCCCATATTCCATCAGGTGCAGTCATATCCCCCCATATTCCATCAGGTGCAGTCATATCCCCCATATTCCATCAGGTGCTGTCATATCTCCCATATTCCATCAGGTGCTCTCATATCCCCCATATTCCATCAGGTGCTCTCATAACCCCCCATATTCCATCAGGTGCTGTCATATCCCCCCATATTCCATCAGGTGCAGTCATATCACCCCATATTCCATCAGGTGCTGCCATATCACCCCATATTCCATCAGGTGCTGCCATATCACCCCATATTCCATCAGGTGCTGCAATATCACCCCATATTCCATCAGGTGCTGCCATATCACCCCATATTCCATCAGGTGCTGCCATATCCCCCCATATTCCATCCGGTGCAGTCATATTCCCCCATATTCCATCAGATGCAGTCATATCCCCCCACATTCCATCAGGTGCAGTCATATCCCCCCATATTCCATCAGGTGCTGCCATATCACCCCATATTCCATCAGGTACTGCCATATCCCCCCCCCCATATTCCATCAGGTGCAGTCATATCCCCTATATTCCATCAGGTGCTGCCATATCCCCCATATTCCATCAGGTGCTGTCATATCCCCCATATTCCATCAGGTGCTGCCATATCCCCCCCCCCCCATATTCCATCAGGTGCAGTCATATCCCGTATATTCCATCAGGTGCTGTCATATCACCCCATATTCCATCAGGTGCTGTCATATCCCCCATATTCCATCAGGTGCTGTCATATCACCCCATATTCCATCAGGTGCTGTCATATCACCCCATATTCCATCAGGTGCTGCCATATCACCCCATATTCCATCCGGTGCAGTCATATCACCCCATATTCCATCAGGTGCTGTCATATCGCCCATATTCCATCAGGTGCTGTCATATTATCCCCTATATTCCACCAAATCTAATAATTTCAATATACAGTACATTGTGTTTTTCTGCTGCGCACTCCACTTCGAAGCAATCTAAAAGACAGTTCAATCTCGCATAGTGTAATACTGTTAGGCTTTCCTTCAACAGATAGGCAATGTTTCCATATAGCGTGCTTCCAAATGTTTGTTTCCATATAGCGGGCTTTTAGCTACGCTTATGGAAACATGATCGCAGGAGCAGCAGACTGCCATTACCATACATGCACTCCCCGGGGAGCGGCGCATGCGATCCCATTCATGAAATTAAATGGGATCGCAGACACAATCGCTCCAAAACTCAGGCAACCATGTGCTGTGATTCAGTGGTGAATCGCAGCACATGGTTGCCTGAGTTTTTGGGCGATTGCATCGGTGATCCCATTTTGTTTAGTGAATGGGATCGCAAGCGCCGCCCCCCGGGGAGTAACTGGCAAAGCATAGCGGTGCGGCTCTGCGTTGCAACTGTTAATGAGCCCTCAACAGTATTACACTATATGAGAATGAACTGTCTTTCAAATTGCTTTGAAGTGGAGTGCACAGCAAAAATATCCAACGCATACTGCATACAGTACTGCACTTAGTTTTCAGAACCTTCCTCCCCCAAATTCACACACTGATTAGTACAGTACTGTCTGTGCTTAGTGTCCAGAACCTTCCACCCTCCCTCCCTCCCCTTCCCCCGAATTCACACACTAATTATGGTCCATTACCATGCTTATTGTTTAGAACCTTCCTCCCTTCCCCTCCCTTAAGTTAACATTGATTATGGTACAGTGTGATTACACTTCATTCCACAGGATTCCACTTTGATTACAGTACATATGGGGAAGTATGGTATACGCTCATTATGACCCTCATTACTATTATTAACCCCTCAGTCCCCATTACGGTTCCATAGTATGGTACAGTAGTTCTGTACCTGTGTTTCCTCACTCACGTAGCTGGCTGCTGCTGCAAGTGTGAGGAGGCTTAGTATGACGTAGTGGAGGCGGGAGGATGTTCTGCAGGAACCTATAGGTAGTGGAGAAGGATTGGAGGGGGCGGAACTTCAGCCTCTTCGGCATCCAATGGGTGGAGGAGCATGGAACTGTGCATGCAGACCCGGGCTGTTTGAGATGAGGAACTGGGCACCAATTCCATGCCAGGATCGCCACACACACAGCCGGGACGTCCTCATGCTGGATCCCATGCAGGTCCCCGCCAGGATCGCCGCACACATAGCCAGGACATCCTCATGCTGGGTCCCCGCCAGGATCGCCGCACACACAGCCAGGACGTCCTCATGCTGGGTCCCCGCCAGGATCGCTGCACACATAGCCAGGATCGCCGATTACAGAAAGCAGCGCTGCTCAGTTCCGCACTGATCCCACATGGAGACCACAAACGCAGCCGCTGAAGCCCGCTGAGATGCCCCACTAGGATCCCCGATCAGAGACCCTGCAGTGCTGCCCCGCACTGATCCCAGCAGGTAGACCACACACGCAGCCGCTGAAATGACCCGCCTGGATCGCCGATCAGAGACCCTGCAGCGCTGCTCAGAGACCCATACCGATCCCACACACACAGCCGCTGAAGCCCACTGAGATGTCCGCCGATCAGAGACCCTGCAGCACTGCTCAGAGCCCTACATGGATCCCAGCATGGTACAGACAGCACAGCCGCTGAAGCCCGCTGAGATGCCACGCTAGGATCGCCGATCAGAGACCCTGCACAGACCCCCGCACCGATCCTATGGTACAGACAGAGAGCCCGTCAGGGCCTCAAGGTACTGAACACGCTGCCTGACACTACCGCCCTACTGACCCCACACACGCAGGTTACAATTTTACAACGCTTATGTGCAATTTTTCTACTCTTTGGAATATAAGACGCACTGACTTGCCCCCCCCTCTTTTGGGGGAGAAAAAGAGCGTCTTAGATTCCGAAAAATACGGTAGGTCCCTATCACAATGTATGGCGCCAATATTTTAATTGGAAATAAAGGCGCATTTTTTTAGTTTTGCATCCATCACTATTTAAAGACTTATAATTTAAAAAAATATTAGTTGTATACCCTCTTCACATGCATAATAAAAAAAAGTTCAGACCCTTAGTTATAGAGATGGCCCGAATCTCCGATTTTAGGTTCGCGAACCGGGTTCGCGAACTTCTGTAAAAGTTTGGTTCGTGTGAACTTTCGCAAACCTCAATAGACTTCAATGGGGAGGCGAACTTTAAAAACTAGAAAAGACTTATGCTAGCCAGAAAAGTGAGGGAAAAGATGTTTCAACGGGTCTAACATCTGAGTTTTTGCATGGATGAGTGGGATAGATGCCAAAAGTCCCAGGGAAAAACCTGGAGTTGACGCAAAGCAGCGTTTTAAGGGCAGAAATCACATTGAATGCTAAATTGAAGGCCTAAAGTGCTTTAAAACATCTTGCATGTGTATACATCAATCAGGGAGTGTAATTAGAGTACTGCTTCTCACTGACACACCAAACTCACTGTGTAACGCACCCCAAACAGCTGTTTGTACAGTGACGACCACGCTGGACTGGTGCACACCATGACGAGAGTGCAGGTGATGGCAGCTTTCCACCCCATATGGTCGCTGGGCTGAAGTAGCTGAATGACAGAACACTGACTGTCCAGTTGATCAAATTTGGTATGTCCACAATGAAGCAATGACCTTATTATCGTGGGAGTGCCCGCCCGCCCCAAGACACTCATATAGCCGGCGGTCATTGCTTCATTGTGATACGCAGGCCCCTTCGCCGCTGAAAGGTAATGATCATGAAGGGAATTGGCACATGCACATGCCTTTTGTTTTGTTGTTGCAGCTGCAGTGCAGCCAGATAAATTAGTCAGGCATGTACACACACCAGAAAAATTATTATAGCGGCCGCTGCTAGCAGCGGCCTTAAAAATTTAGGAATCCACCTGGAGTCGAAGACCCTGTTGGGGGTGGCAGAGAAGGCAGTCAACCGGCCTGTGGGCAGAGATGCTGTGTGGGAAGCGACTTAGTCTTGGGGCAGGCAGTCACACGGAGTGCAGGCAGAGATGCTGTGTGTGGGGACTGACTTAGTCTTCGGGCAGGCCTGAGCGTGCTTTGCAGACCAGTTATCCATGGTCAGACGGACCCTTGACCCAACGCTGTGTGCCAGAGATGTCACCACTTGCCTTTCAGCATCACGGTACAGTTTAGGTATCGCCTTTTTTGAGAAAAATTTGCAGCCTGGTATCTTCCACTGCGGTGTGTGGCTTTTCCTCAGGTGGTCATCCCATTGCAGTTTGTGCTTTGTAATCATGTGCCTTCATAAGGTAGTTGTCCCTACGTGGGTCTTGGTCTTTCCATGGCTCAATTTTTGGTGGCAGAGAGTACAGATGGCATTGCTCTCATCTGAGGCAGACACACAAAAAAATGTCCACACCACTGGGCCCTGGGGTGATGGCACTTTGGTGGTGGCGGCCGACTGAGTGTTAAGTGGGGTGCCAGAATCAGAGCAGGAGGAGGAAGATATGTCACACTTCCGTGCGGAAGCTGAGTAAGATGAGGTGTTCTGTGTTAAATAGTCAACTACGTCCTGACAAAATTGGGGGTTGATGGCACGTGCCTTCTTCTGAACACTGTACTTTGGTCGAGGGCCTCACGAAATCATGACAGCATGATCTGGAACAGACCTGCCAGGTGGTCTGCCTCTGCCTTTTGTTTTGTCCATATTGTGGGGGATGAAGTGAAAGGTATGCACTAACTTGACTAATACAATGTGCAGTCACACAGGTGCAGTTAACAGGTATGCACGGAGTGGTATATTACACTGCGTGCACTCACGTAGGTAGGTGGGTGCACTGAACACAACAGGTAGGTATATGCAGTGATGGGTATTGCAAATGTGCACCTGTCACACACGTACCATGAACAGGTACAGTGACTGGTGGTATTAAATATCACACTGCATGCGCTCACATAGGTAGGTGGGTGCACTGAACACAACAGGTAGGTATATACAGTGATGGGTATTAAAAATGTGCACCTGTCACACACACTTACCGTGAACAGGTACAGTGACTGGTGGTATTGAATATCACACTGTGTGCGCCCACGTAGGTAGGTGGGTGCACTGAAGTGAACAACAGGTAGGTATATGCAGTGATTGGTATTGCAAATGTGCACCTGTCACACACGTACCATGAACAGGTACAGTGACTGGTGGTATTAAATATCACACTGCATGCGCTCACGTAGGTAGGTGGGTGCACTGAACACAACAGGTAGGTATATACAGTGATGGGTATTACAAATGTGCATCTGTCACACACACTTACAGTGAACAGGTACAGTGACTGGTGGTATTGAATATCACACTGTGTGCGCCCACGTAGGTAGGTGGGTGCACTGAAGTGAACAACAGGTAGGTATATGCAGTGATGGGCATTACAATGTGCACCTGTCACACACAGACAGGTACTGGACTGGCACAGTGACACTGCGTGCGCTCATGTAGGTAGGTGGGTGCACTGAAGTGAACAACAGGTAGGTATCTGCAGTGATGGGTATTACAATGTGCACCTGTCACACACAGACCGGTACCAGACAGGCACAGTGACACTGCGTGCGCCCACGTAGGTAAGTGGGTGCACTGTGAACAACAGGTAGGTAAATGCAGTGATGGGTGTTACAATGTGCACCTGTCACACACACAGGTAGTCACTGAATGTGCTGGGCCTGGCAGTGGCACACACAGTAGGAATTACCAAGGCTGTCTATGCAACACAAGTGTCTGTGAGACACACACACACACACACACACACACACACACACAAAAATCACAAGAACAAGATTAGCTCTCAAAAGAGCTGTTGAGGGGTGCTTTTTAAGCAATAAGAATCAGCAAGGAACAAGCTAAGAAGCCTACAAGAGCCTAACTAAACTTTCCCTATAGGTCACTGCACAGCAGCTCTCCCTTCTCTAATTACTGCAGGCACACGAGTGAGTCCAATGCCTGACGCTGCCTGCTGGAAGGATATGTAGGTATATATGTATGTATATATATATATATATATATATATTAGTATATAGTATAGTATATAGATCAATTTCATATACAAGCATACATGTATCTGATCAATGTGATATTAATGTGTCTATAGAAGAATCAGCCACCCACACACATCTGTGCAGGAAGAGCTGGCTGCATGGAATAGAGAATAGCCAAATTCTTCTTGCTGGGCAAAACCCATAAGTGCCCCAAATGGGGACACCTGGAAGGTCATAAATAACATGTTTTCCCCGTGATCATTGAACTGTGTTAATTCTTGTAAATCACATGACTTTCTGTAATTATGGTGACATATGATGATATACTGCGCATGAGCAAAATCCTGTATTGAGTAGGATATAAGGAAAGCAACTGTAGTAAAGAGCTAGCATAATTTGTGCTCACATCTTCTGTGTCTGTGTGTTCTGTTAACCACTTTATGTCCTGGCGCCAGGAAGTGAAGTAGTCTAAAGCATCTGATATCTGACATGAACTGAAATAGATACCACTCCTTTCAGCTGAGGGCTCGCCGCGGATGGTTTTCTTCAGAATTCACGTAAGTAATATGACTATATTTCTCTTTTTATTTTTTTTAAAGAGAGAGGTGTCTATATTATTTATGTGAAATTTCTGTTGATACCAAAACAATCCGGTTTTGCAGTTTGTGTTTTTTGATAGTATAATTTTAATTATATAGATTATAAGGTTTTTAGAAGGCCTTAGTTTAAAAAAAAAAAATTATTAGGGAGAAAGGACTTTTGGTAAGTCTATTGCTCTATTGCGCTTCTCTTAGTAGGTCTAAGGGAAATATAGATTTTTTGGGAAAAATCTAACAAATTTGAAGTCTGATCAACTTCAATAAATATTTTCTTTTGGCAAGAAAATAGGGTTCATTTGGGAAATGAACAGGGCACCATATAGTATGGATTTCTGGGTACTTGTAGTTCTTCTTAGGTTTTGAATGGGTTTATTATAGTTTATTTTTGTAAGGTTTTTATAATGTCAGATAAGATTCAGATGTTTTAGAGTATTTGTCTGTGTTTGTTTTGTAAATAATAATCTGTTTTATTAGTAAGGTTAAAGGAAAGAAAAAAGTTATTAAATTCTAAGAAACAGTTTGGGTTTAGATAGGTTGTAGAAAGGAAAAATCCCTAGACAACGTTTGTTTTGTTCTCAGAAGATGAGAATTATAGATAGAATTATTGATAAATAGTAGTTATTGATAAAAATAGTGTTGATAAATTTGAAAAATATATAAATTATAATTTATCTAGATAAGAATTGTCTATTGGTACGGTAATATCTTATATGTGTATTTGACACATAGATTTAACAGAGGGCCAATAAATTACAGTATAAAACTGAAATTAGATCAATGGGTCAAAATATTGTCAAAATGTTTCCTATCCCAATCCCTAATATAGATGAAACTTATGAACCTTTGTGTTGCCAGAATATCTGGAAGAAAAATATTTTGTTCATCTTGGTTAGAATATAATATAGTATATTAGTCTTGGGCTGTCATTCCCTTGGGGGGGGGAGAGAGGAGTAATAGTTCAATCCGTATACAATTGGTTAAAGAACTATGTCTAACGGTGATTAGAATTATATATGTCCAAGTCTGTCTTGTTTGTGTGTTAATCTCGACTAGTAATGTGTGTTTTATGTATGTTCTCCATCTATAGGTTGCGCCAGCGATGGTGTAAGATCCTTACTGTATTTCTGAGAGATGATTAGTAATATTAAGGACACTCATGGGATTCAGATAAGAGCGGTCACATATTAAAGTGGCCAGTATAAATTCTATGTACGTACAAACTGGTTTCAGATGCCACCTTTGGAAAGATCTGTTATACTGAGTTTTTGTAGATGACCGACCATTAAAATTATCTGAATTATGCATGTATCATTTAATATAAGCCTTTCTGTAAGAGAAACATTTCAGAAATATAGTAATGTAATTAATTCCTGCAAACTTGGGTATAGTTATAGAATAACATGTATCATAATGTATTCGTATATATTGCGTGCAAACTGACACATATGTGTGTAAATTGAGAGATTGTATTGAGTACATGCTTGTGATATGTATGGTAGAGAGGTGATACCCGCAGGGACGTAGCAATAGGGGGTGCAGAGGTAGTGGCCACACCGGGGCCCCTGGTCCAGAGGGGCCACGAAGGGTCCACCCTCTATCACAGTATTAACTCTCTATTGGTCCTGTAGTGGTAATAATCACTTCTATAGATGTTTTGAATAGTAGCAATCCTGAACATACTGTTCCCAATCCCCTTCTTGCACCTCTGACACTGTAGTTGTCTTTGGCAAGTTTTAGTGCGCTGTATCAATTGCTATGTATAGAGTTCTTGGGGGGGCCCCATGTAAAACCTACACCAGGGCCCACAGCTCCTTAGTTACGTCACTGGACACTCGTGAAAGTTTGTGTTGAAACTATGGGTAATGATTTTTAGATAAATGCAGATGTAATTTTGAAATAATCAGAAATACTTAAGTTGTTTTATTAAATAGTGTTAGAATTTCCCTTTAAGTTTGAAAGGGTTAAAGATGAGGACATGTCATTTTTAACGCCCACCAACATCTGTGTGGGTTCCTCTTCTGAAGTAGTCAGTGACAGGAAAGTAAAATGAGGAGAGAAATGAGGAAGTAAAAAGTTTATTACTTTTTAATTTAATGGGGTTTAACATTAAACATTAGATTAATTAAGAACATATATGTCCATATGTATGAAGTAATGTCAGGTATATTTGCCTTATGAAATAGTAGTATTTTTATCTCTTTTTCTCTGTTAATAATGATTTCTGCATATATACGGATGTATTCTTGATAGTCAGAAATAAAATAGGAAAGTAAGAATATTCTGGTAGTGAATATAATGTTTGTATAAAGTTATATTGTATATAATACTTTTTAACAGAAGTCTATAACTCTGATATAATGGTCGCTCTTGAGTTTAAGAGTAGGTAGGATAGTGGCAGAGTCTGGAAAGGGTTAAATGTCATTTTTTAAAAGTGGTTTTTTTTTTCTCTCTGGTAAAATTATGCCACCAGCAGTAAAAAGAGGAAGTAACTTAAACGTACTACTTTGTCATTAAAGGAGTTTTTATTAAATTATTCTGAGCAGTGGATAATTTATATATTCCATTTGGGGAATATTTTAAAATGTAAGTTAATTGTCATATTTATCTAAACAACATCTTAGGGTTTTCTCTTAGTTAGATGTTAGAGTTTAGTAAATAATGACCTAATAAGTTTTGTCCCTATCTTTCCGTAATATACCTGCTTCTGTGTTCACTACACACGTGGCAGTCTCTAAATAAGTCCAAAAGTCTAGTATAGGCAGTTTTTTAATAAGAATGATTTTTCTCCTGAAGCGTAGTGTCCTTAAATTAAATTAGATTAATTCACTGATACCAACTGTCACCCAGGTCTATATGTATGTGAATGAAGTTTCCCATATTGCAGAATAGATTTTTGGAGTCTTTATATCGTATCCAAAAGAGGTTCTGATATTTTTTCATAGGTAGTATAGTGAGATCATATATCATAGTTTGGGGTCAATTTGGAAGGGAGCCGGTTGACTTGTCTGTGTTTTTTTTTGGGTGAGGAAACTGGAGTACCTGGGGGAAACCCATGAAGACACGGGGAGGACATGCGGACTCTGTGCAGATGTTGACCAGGCAGAGATTTGAGTAACATTGTAAGGCGAGAGCACTGGCTGCTACGCCATAGGGTTACCTTAGTTTTTTGTGTAAAATGAATTGAGTTTTAGTACAACTTAAATAACTTTATGGATATGATGACAATTGTCACTTGGACCCATAATATGTGTAATTAGAGTTAGAAATTGTTTCACATTTTTTTTAAAATAGTAGTTAGTGGTGTTCAGTTGAACAGAATTTCTATGGACTACTGAAATAACATTATATTTCAGAGTCATATAGGATTCATATATTATATCCAGTGGTTCAATGCGGATCATTCCTAGACATATTGAGGGAAAATTTTGCTCATCTGTTGATAGGGAATGTTTTAATTAAAACTCCTAACAGATAGATATCTTATATAAAAACACACCTACTTTTTGTTGAAATGCTGCCTCTGTAAAGCCTCCTCCACATTTTGCTGGTCTGGTAAGTCCTCATCATAAATCTATCTCTCTTCGCCACACAGAGAGAAGAAGAAGAAAAAAAATGCTCCTCCACATTGTTAAAATGAAATGCAACTGCCTACATTCTGATTCAAATGATTCTAAGTATCACTGTTACGGAGATATTGTATCTGATCTTAGATTTGTAAAACTATGGAAGCAATTTCAGATCCGTCAGCAAGATTTGCATAAAAACACTGAATTTCCTGTATCTGAGTTTCTGTGGGTAATATGCTGTAACTGCATATACTTTAGCAGAAACGCCATTTAAGGCTTCATATATGGGTCCAGGTCATTCTTGTGGTCATCTCCTGTATTTAATAAGAATATATGTTTTTTTAAGCCCAAAACCCTTACAATTGCAGGGATCTAGATAATGAAATTAAATGTAAATTAAATTAAATCCTTACACTCAGCATAGGAAAATAAGAACATTTTTTTTCATCCTTAGGAAAATAGTTTATTTTAGTTTGCTTGAACTTTTTAACAAACTGTAAAGCTATTTGATGTTGTCATACTATAGATTTTTCACTGTTCTGAAGAAAGATAAAATCTCCAGAAAAAAAAACACTGTTTAATTTTATAGTGTACTGATTAGAAACGTTATCTTTGTTTAGTAAGGAGACCTTAGTCTAGTCTCTCTAGTGCTGTTTCTGTGTGTCTCGGGGACAACCATAGCTGTAGTACCTTAAGCGCACTATGGGGAAAAGGACACTATAGATGTTCTTTGTATGTCTGTAGCTTTAAACCCGGAAGGGGATCCAACCCTGTACTGGGACCCTGCTCATAGTATGCCTTATAGCTTACTAACTCTGACCAGACATTAAAATAACTTTAATGTATGGTCAAAAAGGGGGGAAAGAGGAATATGGGCCTACTGGTCTGTGTAATGTCATTCCATTAGGAAGGGGTATCGAGGTAGATATTGCACTAGGGCCACCTAAGTTCTTTGAATATGGTTTGTGGTATGGTTGTGGAAGGTATGATGGAATGAGAGTGTGACTTGTAATGGAAAAATGGGAATTCATTATGGTGTAAAAATTCATTGGGAATTTATCCTCTCTGCCATGTATGGAGTCACATACTCACATGGGTACAGCGACACGACGTCATGCGAACGAGGTTTTGCGAGAGATCCGTTAGGATCATAGAAAGATCCGCTAAGTATGTTTTGAAGTTCATGGTGGAGAGTATGAATCATAGTAGTATTACAAGTACTAGGAAAAATAAATGACTTATTGGATTTTTGGGAAAAACATGATGCTCGCACAATTTTCTTTATTCTTTCAGAAACAACTTGCCAGACATCTATCCTGAGGAGGATAAGAACTGACTGCCTGACCAGAGTCCATCCGGAGGTAATCCATCCAGAGGAATCCATCCAGAGGGAGTCTGATTGACCAGAGGCTATCCTGAGGCTATCTATACAGAAGGATTTTCTACTGGATCCACTGTATCGGGTGAAATAGTTCGACTAAGTCCTGAATCCCAAGAAAAAAGAGACTATTCATCAGGTGGACAGTAACGTGTGCTCTGATAAAAGTTTCAAGGTTGCTTGTGTCATCTGTTGAAGAATGGAACAAGATCTGGATCTCAGACCCAGGAAGATTGTATGGATTGTGGGACATTCTTATGTGTATTGGGCTCGTAAGAAAGCTATTAATAGTAGCTATGGGGAAAACCTTGGGTTATCTAAAAATAACTTCATGATCTATTGGTTCAGTATTAGAGGGATGATTTGGAATATGTTTTTTGGTAGGGTTACTTCTTTAATGCGGAAATTTCCTATGCCAGACATCCTTATTTGTCACTTGGGTGGGAACGACGTGGGTAAAGCTAACGCTATTGATTTGTTACACCGTATGAAATATGATTTCATGAGAATTCATGAGATCATTCCCCAAAGTGTACTGGTTTTCTCTGAAATCATTCCCAGACGGGTGTGGGTCACTATATTAAGGATATTATAGAATGGGATTTAGTTGTAAGTCTGAATAAGTAACAGTCTTCATCTCTGCTATATCATCCTTTAGGAAAGATTAGGATTAGGTTTTTTTTTTGTAAGTTAGATAATGGGTTGCTATGTAATGAGCTGATATTTTTTTTATCTCAATTACTAAATAAGGCCAAGTGCTGATTATCCAGGGATTTTTTCTGATTGCCATTTTGGAGTCGGGAAGGAATTTTTCCCTTTCTGGGGCTAATTACACTATGCCCTATAAGGGTTTTTGCCTTCCTCTGGACCAGCAGGGAAATGGGCCGGTGTGGTGCTTTGTTTTGGTTAAACTTTATGTACACACATCTTTCTTCAACCCAGATAACTATAAAATTGTATATTTATCAGACAGTAAAATATATATACATATATACATACATACGCATATGTGTTACTACACATATAATTCAGCAGGCCTGATCTCAGTGGGCGATTTTCAGGGAACAAGTCTCCTACTTTTTGATACTTTGGTCTTTAGTAGATTCAAGTTGGCCATAGTTGTCTTGCTAAGTTTTGCTAGAGTATTATATTTTGTCCTATCCTGATTGTGAATATAGTTGGTGAGTGTCCATATGTGTGATTAGCAGAGTCCTTCTAGTATGGTTAAATCTGAAGGAAGCCATCATTACAATTGTCCTGTTAGTCCTGACCTAGAAAGAGTATCTTTGGCAGCGGTTGCTATTAGTTACATCTTTTTCTGCTTTGATTTGTAGTATGTCTGTATAGATATTTACCATTACTGTGGTAAAAAGTCGATTAGCTAACATTCCCTTCCCCTACTAAATCAGAGCTGTATCTGTTTGTCTGAAGCAATCATAACAGGCTTTGGTCGGTATGATTGGTGTGATGGACTACAATTTCACAGCAACACAGTTGCCTTGAGCAACCTGATTGGTATATTTAATATGGGATAATTGGAAGGCCAGAGATGTTGATGGTCTCATGTAGCCTTGTTCCCTAAGTCTCCTGCTGTGATCTGTGCATTCCTTCTCACAAATATGTCCTGTACTGAGGCCTGTAGCTTCTTTTGACTTGTTTGGTGAGTTCTGGCAGTACTCCTGTATTTCTGATCTTTGCCTCTGTACTCTGGGCAGTAAGGCCTGAGTATGATTGTAGTTGGGTTGGTGTCCACCCCTTGGGTTAACAGGAGTGTGTGACTTAGAGTAAAGGATACAGAGATAGCTTGGAGTACAATGGCTGATGGAAGGTGAGAAGTTTGCCATGCCTCACAAACGGTTTGTGAACTAAATTGTAGAGTCAAGACCACCCTCTCCCAAATATAGCCACCTTATGCATGAGTTAGTTGCTACCATAAGGGTTTCTGACCTTGGCCTACCTAAGGCCTAGTATTTAGAAAAGTCCTTTTCCAGAAAAGAGAAGATGGACGTTTCTCTTGGAGTAAGTACTAAGATAATAAGAAAGCTTCTTTCTTGTATTGATCTAAGAGAAATATTCCTGCCGCAGGCTAAGTTATACACATGAGTGTAGTGTACCCTCACATGTAGTCCGCAAAAGATCTTTACTAAATCACATCAGGAAAGAGAAATGTTCTTAGTTCTGATCTGCATCAGGAAAAATAATTATTTGGTTTTTCCTAATTAATTTTTAATTGGGTTCTTTTCTGATTTGTTTGACCATTAGATTGGCCAAAATTGTTTAATTGGTTGTTTAAGGTTACAGGTTAGTTAATCATTTTCTTTGTTAGAAATACTTCACCAAATAGCTATTCATGTTTTGAACATTAGGAGACTTCGACAAAAATTTTGCCCACTGTGATGCTAGCTCTGCCTGCTTTAGGTATTGGCTTTAGTATGGTCATCTTCTTCCTTTGGAAGAAATGACCAAAGGGGGGACTGAAAGGATATGTATATAGTATAGTATATAGATCAATTTCATATACAAGCATACATGTATCTGATCAATGTGATATTAATGTGTCTATAGAAGAATCAGCCACCCACACACATCTGTGCAGGAAGAGCTGGCTGCATGAAATAGAGAATAGCCAAATTATTCTTGCTGGGCAAAACCCATAAGTGCCCCAAATGGGGACACCTGGAAGGTCATAAATAACATGTTTTCCCCGTGATCATTGAACTGTGTTAATTCTTGTAAATCACATGACTTTCTGTAATTATGGTGACATATGATGATATACTGCGCATGAGCAAAATCCTGTATTGAGTAGGATATAAGGAAAGCAACTGTAGTAAAGAGCTAGCATAATTTGTGCTCACATCTTCTGTGTCTGTGTGTTCTGTTAACCACTTTATGT
Source organism: Hyperolius riggenbachi (assembly GCF_040937935.1). Lineage (NCBI taxonomy): Eukaryota > Metazoa > Chordata > Amphibia > Anura > Hyperoliidae > Hyperolius > Hyperolius riggenbachi. The sequence goes on from NC_090650.1 coordinate 288,010,904, forward strand.
CCTGGCGCCAGGAAGTGAAGTAGTCTAAAGCATCTGATATCTGACATGAATGTATATAGATACAACTCCTTTCACCTGCCTTTTATAAGAGGGGAGTGGGGCTCCAGGAGGGAGTGTAGGAAATAAAGAAGCAGGAGCGTGTACCAACTGTCTTTTTATCAACAATCTTGCTCTTAATCCTCTAGATCAGTTCCATACAAATGCGGGTGAACATCAGTGTACACATTAGAATCGTAACTGCACATACATACTGATGGTGATAGAGGTGCGTACGTACGAAAAGGGCGTCGGGAAAAAAGGGCGCGTGGTATAAACGATAAATGGAAATATCGTTTATAGAAATTATTGTGTAGAATTTCGTTTATAAATAGTGTTTTAAGAATTTATAAATCACTAAATAATGTGTATGAGATCGGCAATTCTTAAAACGTTAATCTTCCCTGTTTGTAAAGTGAAACTTATATTTTCGTTTATTAAAAACCCTCCCTGTACCTATCCCTAACCCCTAGACCCCCTGTTGGTGCCTAAACCTAAGACCCCCCTGTTGGTGCCTAAACCTAAGACCCCCCTGTTGGTGCCTAAACCTAAGACCCCCCTGTTGGTGCCTAAACCTAAGTCCCCCCTGTTGGTGCCTAAACCTAAGACCCCCCTGTTGGTGCCTAAACCTAAGACCCCCCTGTTGGTGCCTAAACCTAAGACCCCCCTGTTGGTGCCTAAACCTAAGACCCCCCTGTTGGTGCCTAAACCTAAGACCCCCCTGTTGGTGCCTAAACCTAAAACCCCCCAGTTGGTGCCTAAACCTAAGACCCCCCTGTTGGTGCCTAAACCTAAAACCCCCTATGGATAATAATGTTTTACAGACATTAATAAATAAAAAATGTAAAGAAAAAAAATGTAAATTATTTTTTTGGGTGGATAATAATGTGTTAGAAATGTTTTAGAAATAGTGATTTATTATCTTCATAAACGTTATTCGTCACGGGCTCATTTTGTAAACTTAAATCATCACAAACATAGTTATAAATCCTTAAAAATCTCCGGCGCCTTATTTTCCCCGTTCAGCGCCCATTAAACGATATTTATAATGGAAGTGAATGGGGCGCCCTTTTTGTCCACTTGTCTCATGCGCCCAAATCTACTGCTTCCGATAGAGGTGGTCCGGTGGGTGCCTAGGGTGTGAAATGGTCGGCGACGACCGTTTCGCCTCCAACAGGACGCTTGGTCACGCTAAGTGTAGCCTGATTGGCTACAAAGTGCCTTCTGACTGTGATATAGAGGGTCAAAGTTGACCCTAATGATGCACTATGGGGTCGAATCGACACGTACCAGTCAATTCCCTCCATCAACCAGAAAAAAGCCAGTGATGCTAGCCAGGGAGTGGGGCTCACTATTTTACTGAATGTGCAGACCTGCCCCCCAAATACCAACTGTAGATTCTAGTGATTGCAGAGAACTGGAGAGATTTCTCAACAGAAAGTGGCCTACTGGAAACCACACTTATAACTATTCCTCATACACACATATTTGCAACGTATGTCTAGTTTCTTGTCGGGATGCTCATGCGGATTCTGCAGAAATGTAATTTCCACATCTACGATCGGAAATTGCATTTCCGCATCGGAATGCGGAAATGTTAACTTCCACCTCAATTCTCTAAAAAACAATAAGGTCTGCTTGAAAAATGTTTTTTCCTCTTTTTCCGTAGGTGCTAGAAATACCAAATTTTCAGGGTATTTTAAGGAGGAAACTGGGAATAAAAGGAAACAAATTCAAAAATACCTTGTCGTTTTTGAGAAAAACAATGTCAAAATTGCAGGAAATTTTGGTGGAAATTTGTCCACGGAAAGCGGAAACCGGTAGTGGAATGCAGAAGAGTTAGCGGTAATAGGCAATGGCGGAAAGTGATGTTTCCATGGAAGCGGAAATGGACATACGTGACCATCCCTAGTTTTTTGTGCTGCTACCGTTTGTATTATTCAAAGCGTATGCTACAATTGCACTGCACTAGCAGCAACCTGAAGCTCCTTAGACTTGTATGGTAGCTGTCACTGAGGGATTTCTTCAAAAGCTGATGTTTTAAATGTGTACATTGTTTTAAGTATATCTATTTCTTATTTGTCTTCTTATACACATTTAGGTTACCAACATTTCTAGTAGATTTACAAACACTGCAGGTCCTAGTTTTTTTTTAAATATCAACCACGCCACAAAACATTTTTTAGGTTTCAATAAGTCAGAGAGGGTTTAGAACCTCTACTACCTGACCAGGTGAGGGGGGGGGGGGATTTTTCCCATTTCATTCTAAATGGAAAGCCAGGGGAACACCGTAAACTGTTTTAACGTTTTGATCAGGGGGAAGGGGGAAGAGGGGTGTTAAGGTCAAATCTCTGTGTTTTAAAGATATTATTGCTTTTTCTCCCTTCCTTTCCCATTAACACTTCCAGACCACAGTAGAGCCTCTTTAAAGTGGACAGAAATTATCTGGTACTGATTTCACTAAATTTTAAAAAACTATATTTGTAACATTGATCATTTTTTACAGCAAACGTTTTATAGAACATAGTGGGGATTGCAATATGATGTTTCTAAAATATTTTGATCAATGGGAAGCTAATTAACCCATCAGTAAAAGAAAATCAGAATACTAATCTGATTACTCAAAGGAAATCCAAGCAAACACAGGGATGGCAAGCATGCACCATGCATACAGTATATGGCCCTAGTCATGACCTGGGATTGGGGCACTGCAAGGCAAGAGTCTTAACCCCTTTATAATTATTACAACTTTCATTACACATTGCTTTGGGTTTAAAGTATATGGGGTTGCTGTGGCTACTCAATATCCTCGGACCTCTCTTCCCGCATGACGAGTTTCAGGTAAATGCTAACTTCTAGATTTTCCAGGTTGTGTTATCAATTTGTAGCAATTATGATGGCCTTTTACATTGTTTATGACTTTTGTTTTAAAAGATATAACTTGGCTGAAAAGTAAGAACCTTTTGCTGTTCTAGATGTAAATGAATTGATGTGGGTCAATGAACATGTAAGAAGAAAAACAAATAGGGCTTGATTCACACAAAAAAAAGCATGCCTTATCAAAGTTAACCCGCCTTATCAAAGTTAACACACCTTATCAGAGTAGCAAAGGAACCCGCAGGGGCTCAGGGCAGGACGAGTGGAGCTCTCGTCATTGCCAATTAGCAGGCATAAGTTCGTAGTGCTCGCTATGCTACTCTGATAAGGCGTGTTAACTTTGATAAGGCATGCTATTTGTTTTAGTGAATCAAGCCCATAGAGAGGAAGAGAAATAGGTAAGCAAAATGTAAACAAAGTGTTTGCAGCATTAAGATAAGAATAACCATAACATTCAATCTAAAAGTAGATGTAGAGAGAGATATAGCTAGGGCAGCATAACTAAAGCCTTCATACCAAATGCATCTCTATAAATGGTAAATACGCTCTGAAAGAACATTACAAGATGGTTTTATTCCACTTTTTTTATAAGAGACAATCCCCTCCAGTTTAAATCTATGTATCTCAAAGGATTTTTAGAGCAGTATTTTAAATTTATAGCCTTGAATGTATTTGCAGAGAACGACACATGCTTAGTTCAGCTTTCTTGTAAGTACAGGGTATTGGATGTGTCTGGTATCCTAAGTAAATAAAAAATGTAAGATGATTGATTTTGGGGGGATTTGTAATGTTAGTGGATTTAGTTGAAGAAGTGATTTCTCCTCCGGTGGTATCTTCCTCTCGGTCCAGCTTATTACGCATGCAGGACTTGTTCTTCAGTCAGTAGTTTATAAAGCGCACTATGTTTTCTTCCTGAAAAAAAATGCTATTTAGGCATCCATGCTATTTGAGACTTCTACAGTGAGCTGCAAAACAAAATGGAAAGATACTTTTTAATGACATTACATTATAAAATGTAAAAACTTGTGTACCATTGATTTTTCTTTTTAACAAGGGTAGAATATAGCTAATGATGTAAAGGTATAATTCCCTGGCACATTGTGTTACAAGTAAGTGCCCCATTTCAGCCAGGTTAAGGTGTGCAACTCCACCCCCCTGAAAAAAGGCCTTGTTTTTTTCTCTATCTCCAGTGCTTAACCACTTAAAGGGAAGGTTCAGGGAGGGTGGGTAAAAAATCAAAATCAATTTCCACTTACCTGGGGCTTCCTCCAGCCCGTGGCAGGCAGGAGGTGCCCTCGCCGCCGCTCCGCAGGCTCCCGGTGGTCTTCGGTGGCGCGCCCGACCTGGCCAGGCCGGCTGCCAGGTCGGGCTCTTCTGCGCTCCAAGGCCCGGAACTTCTGCGTCCCACGCCGGCGCTCTGACGTCATCGGACGTCCTCCGGGCTCTACTGCGCATGCGCAGTAGTTCTGCGCCTGCGCAGTAGAGCCCGGAGGATGTCCGATGACGTCAGAGCGCCGGCGTGGGACGCAGAAGTTCCGGGCCTTGGAGCGCAGAAGAGCCCGACCTGGCAGCCGGCCTGGCCAGGTCGGGCGCGCCACCGGAGACCACCGGGAGCCTGCGGAGCGGCGGCAAAGGCACCTCCTGCCTGCCACGGGCTGGAGGAAGCCCCAGGTAAGTGGAAATTGATTTTGATTTTTTACCCACCCTCCCTGAACCTTTCCTTTAAAGTAATGGTCCAAGCAAAAATTTAAATCAAAGTTCACTTACCTGGGGCTTCCTCCAGGCCCTGGCAGCTGTCCTGCGTCCTCGCCGCAGCTCCGGTGGCTCCCGGTGTCCTTCGCTGCAGAAGCTGACCTCGCCAGGTTCATCTTCATTCCACGGTGCGGGTCACGTGATCCCGCCTACGTCATCCGGTCTGTACTGCGCAGGCGCAGAACTACCCCAGGTGAGTGAATTTTGATTTTAATTTTTGCTTGGATGTTTCCTTTAAGCCTATCTGGACGAACATTCTCGTCCAGATACACTGCGTGCACTCCCGCTCACCGCGTGTGCTCTCCCATCACTGGCCGTTAGCCCAGTGATCAATGAATGGGATTATAGCTCCCATTCATTGATCAAAGCCCCCCGCAAAAAAACGACAGCCTCTTGTCAGAGGCTGCATTTTTTCTCAGTTAAAAAAATGTTTCCCGTCTTCATTCATGTTCCTGGAAGCGTGCTCGTACTCTTCCAGGACTTTTTGACTGTGGCCAATTAGTAAAACTACACCCACATCCATTTTTTTATTAAATAAATACCTTTTTTACATTTAAAATTAGCTGTTTACCTCCCATACCAAAAATTACCCAAATAAAATTTTTAATAAAAAAATAAATTAAAAAAATGCAATAAAAAAAATAGTTACCTAAGGATCTGAACTTTTTACATATGCATGTTGAAGGAGTATATTAATATATTTATTTGAAATTATGGGCTTGTAAATAGTGATGGACGCAAATTGAAAAAATGCACCTTGCCACCTTCATTTCCAAATAAAATATCGGTGCCATACACTGTGATAGGGACATAGTTTAAATGGTGTAATAAGCGGGAAAAATGGGCAAATAAAATACATGGGTTTTAATTATGGTAGCATGTATTAATTTCAAACTATAATGGCCAAAAACTGAGAAACAATGATTTTTTTTTTCCATTTCTTTTTTAATATTCCTGTTAAAATGGATTTAGAATAAATTCATTCTTAGCAAAATGTATCACCCAAAGAAAGCCTAATTGGTGTCGGAAAAAACAAGATATAGATCAATTCATTGTGATGAGTAGTGATAAAGGTATTGGCAAATGAATGGGAGGTGAAAGTTGCTCAGATGCAAAAAAATAAACAACCCTGTAGGCTTAAGTGGTTAAAGAGAGCCAGAGGTGGGCTCAAAAAAAAAGTAGGCTACCTGATCCGTGGGGCTGTGCAGATCAGGTAGCCACAAAAAACGCAGCTCCCCGCCTCTCCCGTGGGCCGCAATGGCCCACTTTCACTTTCGCGGACTCTGGGTCATGACGCCGCACTGAAAGACTGTGTGTCTCTCATAGCGTGCAGGGAGTCGGGGGAGCGGCAGGAGGCATGGCCAGGGAGAGAGAGCTGCCCAATAGCAGCTCAGAAAACCCTGCAGGAACGTTTTGAACAGGGAATTCCTCTCCCCTGTGTTTACCTCCAGGTTAGCCACAAATCTTGTCGCTAAACTCGGGGGTTCTATAGCGTGGTGGTGGGGGGGGGGGGGGGCAGAGAGCAGCAGTTGGGGGACACAAAGCCATGTCATTAAGCTCATTTCACTCAGCATCGTAAACAGTTTTTATAACTATAAATTGCTGTATATTGGTATGTAACCTCATCAGGGATGGTCGTAGTCAGACAACTTCGCTACGCATAGTTTTATGCAAATACGCTTCGCCAAACTACGGCCTTGAAATCAAATATTCGCTTTGTATGCATTTCATAGACTACGCGTTAAAATACGCAATTACGTGTAGTGTGAAGCGTAGTGCATGTGGATGCTTATGCCCGTATGCAGAAAATTTTACGCATTACTTCCTACTTAAATGCTTATACCGGGAACTCTCCTATGCGTACATTCCCCTTTCCAATGCCAAAATTTGCAAGCATACAATCGATGCGGAAAATTAGATGCGAGTAGCGCATTCATAGTTCACTACGCAATACACATGTTAACTACGCATAGTGGGCGTAAGCTACGCGCAGCGGTACTTCGCCATGCATAAATTCGTAAGTGTAGTTTTGAAACTTCACCTACAAACTACGATGCGTAGATGCGAACTACAATGCGTAAATTCGTACTGGCGTAGTTTCTGCTCATCCCTGAACCTCATCCTTACATTGATGTCTAGCTAAGACTAGGATGTCTTGCAGTCTTCTGTCCTAGAGCAATAAGGGAGATCAACTGACATTCCTGCTCAGTACACAGATGGGGGAGCCAGCATCACTTCTAAATGTAAGAATGTAAATCAGGAGAAGAAAAGATTTAAAAATGGGGGAAAATTTACTATATAAATTTTAAATTAATATTGTAACAGAAAATACAATAATAATAATAAACAATTGTATTCATTGAATTAATATCCAGTAAACTTCCACTTTAAGAGCACATTTATTTCTACAATGAGCATGATTCACAAAGCTTTTTCACCTGTTTTCCTGTCTTCACCTTATCTTACATTTTTAAGCTCCCAGAGCAAAAATATAATTATAATAAGTAAAATAATATTGACATGAAGTTAATCAGGAACAACTTACTTTTGAGTGATTATTTTGCTTGTAAATGTGCTGGTTATTTTTATTAATTAGGCGATAAGTCACGTATGAGAAGTTTTGTGAATGGAGCCCTTTGACATTAATAATCACTTAGGATCAAGACAAGAAATTAACTTCTTATGAGTTTGTCCTTGAGGAAAATTTTTGGAGAACCATGTGAAAATTTTGGCCAAGTGATTGATTTGTAAGTCTCCTATTTGCTTAGCTTTGGGTCCATTTACACGTCACAAGCTGTGTAGATCCTCTTATTAGGACAGCTACTACTTAAAGAAGCATATGGAGATTTTTCCCAAATAGGGTTCCAAGGGATGTCGTGCAACCAATACAAAAGGGTTGAAATCAATTTAATCAAAGGTAGCTAAGAAGGATTTTTAAACAAAGCAGCATTTGTCACGTAATACTGAGTGTGGAGTATATCTGGACGTGTGAAATACAAAATGTTGGCAGGACCACAAGAACTTAAAATATGATAAAAAAAAGTACAGTGAAACACGTTTACAGTATAGGATGGAAGCTATCTGCTCTATAAAATATATAGTGTATAAAATTAACCACTTGCCAACCGCCCACTGTAGATTGGCAGCGGCAAAGTGGCAGCCCCAGGACCACGTAACGCAGAATGGCGTCGGGTCCTGGGACACTGTTTTGTCGGGGATCGCGCGCTTGGATGCGCGCGCATCCGCCGGCAATAGGCTCCGCCCACCCGCGACGTCAACCCGCCGGCCAATCGGAAGTGCCGGCGAGTTGTTAACCCGACAATCGCCGCATAGGAAACGTATAATACGCTTTGTAATGTTTACAAAGTGTATTATATAGGCTGCCTCCTGCCCTGGTGGTCCCAGTGTCCGAGGGACCACCAGGGCAGGCTGCAGCCACCCTAGTCTGCACCCAAACATACTGAGCTGCCCTGCCCCCTGATCGCCCACAGCACCCCTCAGACCCCCCCTGCCCACCCCCCAGACCACTGTTTGCACCCAATCACCCCCTAATCACCCATCAATCACTCTCTGTCACTATCTGGCAACGCTATATTTTTTTAGTCCCTAAACTGCCCCCTGGGGACTCCTGATTACCCCCCACCCCTCAGATTCTTCCCAGACCCCCCCCAGACCCCCCCTGTGTAATGTATGCATCTATCCCCCCTGATCACCTGTCAATCACCTGTCAATCACCCATCAATCACCCCCTGTCACTGCCACCCATCAATCAGCCCCTAACCTGCCCCTTGCGGGCAATCTGATCACCCACCCACACCATTAGATCGTCTGCAGACCTGACGTCAGATCACCTCCCAAGTGCACTGTTTACATCTGTTCTCTCCTCTAAACACCCACTAATTACCCATCAATCACCCCCTATCACCACCTGTCACTGTTACCCATCAGATTAGACCCTAATCTGCCCCTTGCGGGCACCCAATCAACCGCCCACACGCTCAGATTTCCCTCAGACCCCCCCTTATCAATTTGCCAGTGCATTATTTACATCTGTTCTTCCCTGTAATAACCCACTGATCACCTGTCAATCACCTATCAATCACCCCCAGTCACTGCCACCCATCAATCACCCCCTGTCACTGCCACCCATCAATCAGCCCCTAACCTGCCCCTTGCGGGCAATCTGATCACCCACACACACTATTAGATCGCCTGCAGACCCGACGTCAGATCACCTCCCAAGTGCACTGTTTACATCTGTTCTCTCCTCTAAACACCCACTAATTACCCATCAATCACCCCCTGTCACCACCTGTCACTGCTACCCATCAGATTAGACCCCTATCTGCCCCTAGAGCACCCAATCACCCACCCACACCCTCAGAACACTTTCAGACCCCAGCCCTGATCACCTCGCCAGTGCATTGCTTGCATCTATTCCCCCCACTAATTACACCTTGAGACACCCATCAATCACCTCCCGTCACCACCTGTCACCCCCTAGCACACCTACCCATCAAATCGGGCCCTAATTTGCCCCGTGTGGGCTCCTGATCACTCGGCCAAACCCTCAGATCCCCCTCAGACCCCCTTCCGATCACCTCCCCAGTGCATTGATTGCATCTATTTTCCCCTCTAACCACCCCCTGAGACACCCATCAATCACCTCCTGTCACCCCCCTAGCACTCCTATCCATCAGATCAGGCCCAATACAACCTGTCATGCAAGAGGCCACCCTGCTTATGACCGGTTCCACAAAATTTGCCCCCTCATAGACCACCTGCTATCAAAATTTTCAGATGCTTATACCCCTGAACAGTCATTTTGAGACATTTGGTTTCCAGACTACTCACGGTTTTGGGCCCGTAAAATGCCAGGGCAGTATAGGAACTCCACAAGTGACCCGTTTTTAGAAAAAAGACACCCCAAGGTATTCTGTTAGGTGTATGAAGCGTTCATAGAAGATTTTATTTTTTGTCAAAAGTTAGCGGAAATTGATTTTTATTGTTTTTTCCCAAAGTTTCATTTTTTACTAACTTGTGACAAAAAATAAGATCTTCTATGAACTCACCATACACCTAAAGGAATACCTAGGGGTGTCTTCTTTCTAAAATGGGGTAACTTGTGGCATTCCTATACTTCCCTGGCATTTTAGGGGCCCTAAACCGTGAGGAGTAGTCTAGAAAACAAATGCCTCAAAATGACCTGTGAATAGGACTGCAAAAAAGTGTCACACATGTGGTATCGCCGTACTCAGGAGAAGTAGTTTAATGTGTTTTGGGGTGTATTTTTACACATACCCATGCTGGGTGAGAGAAATCTCTCTGTAAATGGACAATTGTGTGTAAAAAAAAATAAAAAAATTGTCATTTACAGAGATATTTCTCCCACCCAGCATGGGTATGTGTAAAAATACACCACAAAACATATTATACTACTTCTTCTGAGCACGGCAGTACCACGTGTGTGGCACTTTTTTGCAGCCTAACTGCGCTAAGGGGCCCTAAGTCCAATGAGCACCTTTAGGCTTTACAGGGGTTCTTACAATTTAGCACCCCTCAAAATGCCAGGACAGTAAACACACCCCACAAATGACCCCATTTTGTACAGTAGACACTTCAAGGTATTCAGAGAGGAGCATAGTGAGTCCGTGGCAGATTTCATTTTTTTTTTTGTCGCAAGTTAGAAGAAATGGAAACTTTTTTTTCCTTTTTTTTGTCACAAAGTGTCATATTCCTCAAACTTGTGACCAAAAATACAATCTTCTATGAACTCACCATGCCTCTCAGTGAATACTTTGGGATGTCTTCTTTCCAAAATGGGGTCATTTGGGGGGTATTTATACTATCCTGGAATTTTAGCACCTCATGAAACATGACAGGTGCTCAGAAAAGTCGGAGATGCTTCAAAATGGGAAAATTCACTTTTTGCACCATAGTTTGTAAACGCTATAACTTTCACCCAAACCAATAAATATACACTGAATGTTTTTTTTTTATCAAAGACATGTAGCAGAATAACTTTCGAGCTCAAATGTATAGGAAATTTTACTAGGTTGTATGACCGAGCAATAAACCGTTAAAGCTGCAGTGGTCTGAATGGACAAAAAGGCTCTGGTCCTTAAGGGGTTTATGACTGCAGTCCTTAAAGGACTTACGAGCCCAAATATAAAAAAAAAGACAAGTACCTTAAACACTTTTAAATGCACGCAGGACGCCGCCCGCGTCCTCCATGCAGTTCCGCCGGGTCCCCACAGTCTGATCGCCCCCCGTGCCGCTCCTGACCCCACAGACGGGGTCGGGCTCCCCTTCCTCTCATAAGATGGCCGCCGGAGCTGGCCGCGGCTGCGCAGTCCGCATACACGTTAGTGCGGCTGCGCAGCTCTAGGGCCCTCCCCCCTATCCACGCTCAGTAGCGTGGATCGAGGGGGGAGGCCATAGAGCTGCGCAGCCACAGTAACGTGTATGCGGACTGCGCAGCCGCGGCCAGCTCCGGCGGCCATCTTATGAGAGGAAGGGGAGCCCGACCCCGTCTGTGGGGTCAGGAGCGGCACGGGGGGCGATCAGACTGTGGGGACCCGGCGGAACTGCATGGAGGACGCGGGCGGCGTCCTTCGTGCATTTAAAAGTGTTTAAGGTACTTGTCTTTTTTTTGATATTTGGGCTCGTAAGTCCTTTAAGTGGTTAAAGAAACTCCTGTGGGTAATGGACTAGTCCAAAACCTGTCAGATCTGTCAAATTTTTTACTACATAATGCATAATGTAAGTGACAGCAACATACAGGGCTGGTCTTAGACTTTTTGCTGCCTGAGGCAAACTTGTGAGGATGCACCCCCCTTCCCAATTTGGAATGATCGCACAGCAGTGGCGAAGCTAAGGAGCTATGGGTCCCAGTGCAAATTTTACACCCCCCCCCCCCCCCCCAAGCACTCAATACATAATAATTGATACGCTGCATGAAAACCTACCAAGGGCAACCACAGTATCAAAGGTGCAAGAGGGGGATTAGGAACAGTTTGTTAATGATTACTACCATTCACAGCATCTATAGAAGTGATTATTACAAGTGATTATTACAAGCACAGGACCAATGAAGAGCTAACACTGCAGTTAAGCGGGCCCTCTGGCCCAAGGGTCCCAATGTGGTCGCAACCTCTGCAACCCCTATTGCTACACCACTGTTGTTAATTTTGAGTGAGTACAGATGATCCTGGGCTTGCTGGCTGGCTGGCCTGATGCCATTTTGGCTGGCAGTCTCCCCATCCCACCACAGTACTTCCTGGAGGTCTAGTGGTCCCCCTATAGTATTCCCTGGTTTTCTAGTGGTCCCTCACAGCATTACCTGATTGTCTAGTGGTACCTCCAATGGTATTCCCTGGCCATCTAGTGGTTCCTCCAATGATGTTCCCTGGTCATCTAGCGGTACCTCCAACCCCTAATAGTACTCCCTGGTCTTCTATTGGTCCCCATCCCCCAAAAGAATTCTTTGATCGTCTAGTGGACCTCCATCCCACAATCATATTCCCTGCCCTGGCCATAGCGGACCTTCACCCCCCCTCCCCCAAGAATTACCTGGCCAACTAGTGGACCCCCCAATTAGTACTCCCTGGCCATCTAGTTCCCCAAATAGGAATTAACTATTCCTTGGTCACATGGTGGGTCCAACCTTCAACCGCCTCCCCCCCCCACACACACAGTATTCACTGGCCTTCTAGTGGACCCCCTTCCTTGGTCCCATGGCAGAGTGTGACTGTGGTGACCAAGCAGCTGGAACTGCTGAGTACTGCTGCCCAATGTGCGACTCTGCTGTGGGGGTCTAAGGAACATTCAGGGCATCCCAGCATAGATACCTAGCAATGCACCTAATTGTTGTAGAAGTGTGCTGGTGAAATCCGCATCTACTGAGCGCGCCCAGACTGGTGCTGCTGCTCTCTAAGGCTGCTCCAGACATTACATCTCATTTCTGCTACTTTAAACCTCTTAATGGAAAGACTGGACCGAAATTTCAGTGGATTCTAATGTAGCACTTCTCCAGCAACACCTATAACCTTTCAGAACACCTGGATTACTTGGGATGGCAAAGATTTAAGCTGGATTGGATCTTCCTTGGTATCACACACGGCTGAACACTGCACACCTTCCTTGGAATTGACCTGAGACCTTAAAGACTTTCTGCCTTTTTGTGCCTGCCCTCTCCCATCCTGTGAGTAACTTTCATCGATTATCTACAGCATCTATGCTCAATAGACTATATTTTTCTACATATATTATACATTATATCTTCAAATTCCTAAACAAAGAACTGTGTTTTCAAATTCATGCTGTCCATCCATACATCTCTGTGTAAGGACAATTCAGTCTATACAGGCCCTTTGATCTCTGCAGGATACCAGCCACAGCTGACAAACTTCACACCTTGACTCTAAATAGGACCTATCTCAGCAGGAGCCCTGAGCTGTCTCTTGTCCATCCTAATGTGTAAACATCAATATTCAGCAGAGAGACTTCTAGCTGTATACCAACCAAGAAATATCTATCCAATTGACAAATCCACAATAATTCTACTGAAGTCTGTTGGAATCTTCAGAAAGACAAAGAGAGGCTCGAGAGGACGTGGGAAAAGATATTCTTCACCGCAGAACCAAAATAACTCTGTGACAAAATCTGCAGAGTACACCCAGCCAACAACCCTAATAGCTCCAGCACAATCCAGCAGAGATGACAGCCACACATCTGAAGACTGTTCTGTCTTGGAGTCATCAATCTCAGACCCTAGCTCCCAGGGTAGCCCCATCAAGGCTGTCCTCTGTAATGTCAGATCGATAAACAACAAAACAGCAATCATACATGATCTAATAGAGTCTTCTGATCTGGCCTGCCTGACTGAAACCTGGCTTTCTGAACCAGTTGGCCCCACCCTGGAGGCTGCCGTGCCAACAAACTATTCTGTGATATACTGCAACAGGAAAGAACGCAGGGGAGGAGGGGTTGCACTTTGCTTTAGATCAGCTTTGAAAATCAGACCACTTACTGTAGGTCCTACCAACTCGTTTGAATGCTTGGGGGTGCAACTTTCAGCTGAGAAAAACATTAACATATTGCTTATCTACCGCCCACCAGAAAAACACTCAGACTTCCTTAAGGAACTTGTAGACCTCCTATGCAACCTAACACTGGAACACCCCAGATGGATTGTTCTTGGAGATTTCAATACATGGGTGGATGACTCCTCTTCAAAACTTGGAATAGAGCTACCTCGTGCCTTACATGAACTGGGCTTCCTCCAATCAATCAGCTCTGCTACTCACAGGAAAGGCCACACTCTGGACCTTATATTCCATACTGGGCTGTCAATAGCCAATGTGGAAATTAATCCTGTTGCCTGGTCAGACCATCACACTATCCACTTCTCCCTCTCAATACCAGCTGTCAAACACCAGGTCAAGAATCAAATAAAATATCGCCGCTTAAAAGGGCTAACACCTCAACATTTCCGAGATAACCTTAGCTTTGATGAATTGACTGACTCCAGCTTGGACCCTGATACTCTGGTGTTTAAATACAACAAATGTGTGTCCTCCACCTTTGAGACCATTGCTCCTCTGCGCACCAAATATCTTACTCCACACCATCATGCACAGTGGTTTGATAACGCTATAAAAGAGCTGAAAAGACAAGGCCGAAAACTTGAGAGACTGTGGCGCAAATCTCAGTCCCCAGAAGACAAACATGCCTTAATCCTCCACTTGAAGAGCTACCAAAAGGTAATCACGGGAAAAAAATCATCCTTTCTATCACAAGAGATTGCAAATGCAGTTAACAAACCAGCCCAACTGTTCCGCACAGTGGAAAAACTCTGCAACCCGGCATGTCAAAAACTTAACATCGAGTCTTCAAAGGACCTCTGCGACCAATTTGCCCATTTCTTCACAGACAAAGTCTCCGCTATAAGGTCCGCCATCCAACTTACAGCATCTGAGCCTAATATAGCGCCGAAGACCATTAGCAGAGACAATGTAACACCTTGGTCAAACTTCAAAGAAATTGATGAAGAAGTCACATCAAGCATCCTCCTTCACGTCCGCCTAACTACCTGTGACCTAGATCCTGGCCCAACACAGTTCATGTTGAACTGCCCCGACCTGTTCATACCGGTATTCCTAAAAATTGTTAACTGTTCCTTAAAATCAGGGATATTTCCTGCTTTACTGAAGGAAGCAATCATCAGGCCTCTCCTCAAAAAACCCTCCCTGGACCCAGATGCAATGACCAGCTACAGACCTGTCTCTAACCTTCCCTTTCTGGGCAAGCTAATTGAAAAAGCTGTTTACCTCCAGCTAGAAGCCAAAATCCTACAAAACAACAGTAATGACCCATTCCAGTCTGGCTTCAGGAAACACCACAGCACTGAAACGGCCCTCATCCAAATATGCAACCACCTGCTCATGGCAAGAGACAGAGGAGAGTGCTCCATCCTCATACTGCTAGACCTTTCTGCAGCCTTTGATACAGTTGACCATGACATCTTGATAAACAGGCTACAGGAATACTGCGGCATTGATGGCATAGTTCTTCAGTGGTTCCAATCCTTCTTGAGTGGCAGAATCCACAAAGTGTCTATGGGGCCCTTCCTGTCCACCCCTGTATCACTTAGGTATGGGGTGCCCCAGGGCTCAATCCTCTCTCCCCTGCTTTTCACGATTTACATGTTACCGCTGGGAAAACTAATCCAAAAACATGGCCTGACATACCACTGCTATGCAGACGACACTCAACTATATCTTTCCTTCAAGCCTGGTGTGACAGACCCAACTCTAACTATAAACGCCTGCTTACGTGAACTACAGCAATGGATGAATGACAACTGGCTGAAACTAAATGCAGACAAAACTGAAGTCCTTCTGATAGGAGGGCAGAGCATGATAACAAAACAACTTAACTTGCAGTCTTCACCACTGGGAATAGGAGGCACGGATCTGCGCAGCTCTGATCATGTGCGTAGCCTGGGAGTTCTAATTGATTGGGATTTAAACTTCAGAACTCAAATCTCTGCTGTGGTGAAATCATCCTATTTTCACCTGAAGAACATTGCAAAAATCAAGCACCTTATACCCCCAGAAGATCTGCCAACCTTAGTCCACGCCTTCATCACATCCCGACTGGACCACTGCAATGCTCTCTACACTGGCCTTCCAAAAAAGGTCTTGTACCGACTACAGCTGATACAGAATACTGCTGCCAGACTGCTAACCAACCAACCCCGTCACTGCCACATAATGCCAGTCCTGCACTCCCTTCACTGGCTACCTATAGAATGGAGGGTCCTATTCAAGATCGGCCTACTGACATTTAAATCCCTGAATAATCTAGGCCCTGGATACATGAAAGATATGTTGCAGCTGCGTAGCAATCCCCGCATTCTCAGATCAACAGGTTCTAATAATCTAGTCATACCCAGAGTCCACTTGGAAACTTTTGGTCCCAGAGCCTTCTGTCATGCTGCCCCTACGTTTTGGAACTCCTTACCTCAACAGATCAGGACAGCTCCATCCCTGGACGTGTTTAAATCCAGACTGAAAACCCACCTGTTCAGTTTGGCATTTGCAGAAATATAACTTTTGTTGTGTGAATACTTCATCCTACTAATTACTGAATCTGAGAGAGCCTAAGCGCTTTGAGTCCTATGGGAGAAAAGCGCTATAGAAATGTTATTGTATTGTATTGTATTGTATTGTATGAATAACACATTTTATGATCTATTAATGAATTTTTAAAGCAACCCTTAACAGAAAATAAACTTTTGAGATACTGTATTGTATGTGTTTTACTAGTGGTAAATAAATCATTAGAATCATAGAACAGAATATCATGTTTTTATTTTCAGTTTACTTAGCTACAAATATTGCTAGCCAGAGTTGGCCTCCAATATCAGCCAGAGGTAGCGCCCAGGGTCGGACTGGAACACTGGGGGTCCACCAAAAAAATTTCAACCTGGGGCCCACACATCCCATGATTGCAGTGAAAAAAGGGCACCGGAAGGTGGGCGTGGTCATGATGTATTATGTACAGGGCCAAATGTACATGATCTTAGCAGCATTGTAATTCAGAGACACTGTTGCCCAGCAAAACTTTGCATAGAGTCCCCTCCTTCAATATAAAGTAATGTCCTTCTTTGCAGAGGTTGCGACCGCAGAGGTTGCGACCGCATCGGGGCCCTTTGACCAAAGGGGCCCCAAAGGGCCCTCCCTTAACTACAGTATTACCTCTTTATTGGTCCTGTGCTCATAATAATCACTTCTATAGATACTTTAAACAGTGGTAATCATTAACAAGCTATTTCCCATCCCCTTCTTGCACCTCTGACACTGTAGTTGCCATTGGCAGGTTTTGGTGCGTCCTAACAATTGTTATGTATAGAGTGCTTGGGGGGCCCCATTGTAAAATTTGCATCGAGGCCCACAGCTCCTTAGCTACACCACTGCTCTCAGCATGAGTGATTACAGCACTGAGAAGAGAATTGTTGTGCTGCAGGCAGCAATTGGAGCTTTGTCAGACAGAGGGGGGGGGGGGGGGCCCAGAGACCTGGAGGCAGGGCCCACCGAGGGAAAAAACTGTACTACTGTGGCCCAGTCCGACCCTGGTAGCGCCCTTACTCTGTATAGGTAGCCAGAGGAGCCCCCAATATTAGGTAGTCTGGTGAAGCCCCCCAGTATGGGTAACCACAAAAGCCCCACAATATTAGGTAGCTAGATGCCGCCCCCAGTATAAGATGCCCCTTAGTAAAGGTAGCCAGAGAGCTTCCATGTAGGAAGCCAGAAATCCTCCATGTCGGTAGTCAGAGAGTCCCCCTGCAGGTAGTTAGAGAGCCGCCTGTATGTAGCCAGAGAGAGTTTAGGTAGCCAGAAAGTGGTGGAGGGGTGCATGCAGAGTGTGCACTGGGAGAAATTAAGATAACTAGAGATCCCCACTGTAGGTAGCCAGAGCGCCCACCATTTAGGTAGATAGAGAACCACTCACACTAGATAGCCAGAGAGCTCCCTGTTTAGGTAGCCGCAGAGCCCCCTGTAGGTAGCAACAGTGCTTCCCATTTAGAAAGCCAGAGACCCCTCCCATAGGGTGCCAGAGAGACCCCATGTAGGTAGCCAGAGAGCCACCCCGAAGGCAGCAAGAGAGCCTCCCTGTAGGTAGCCAGAGAGTCAACCTGTAGGTAGCCAGATTGCACTCCCATAGGGCACCAGAAAGCTCCCCTGCAGGGAGCCAGAGAGGGGGCTTATGCAGAGTGCACAGTGAGAGAAAGTTAACTCACCTTGCCGGGATCCACATGCAGTGCATCTCCTTCCTAGTCCTAGGCATCTTACTGATGTCATCATAAGGGGCACTGTTACCAATGAGACAGGACACCTAGGACCAGGAAGGTGATGCAGCGCATGTACATCCCAGTAAGGTGAGAGAACCCTAACAGATGCACACTCTGCATAAGCTCCCCTACCGCTGTGCCCCGGGTGAAATCGTGCCCTACCCACCCTGGGCATGACTATAGGTAAAGATTATCCAGAATTTTGAAATAACTGTCTCAGGCCTGTGTTGATTGCATGTACCTGGTTGTGGTTTTTTGTTTTGTTTTGTTTTTCACCAACATGTCAGGTGAACTTTGATGAATTACAGAACCAGATGTAACACAAAAAAATTGTTATGAAGAAACCAAACCGAACATATATTCTTAATTCTTATGTTACAGTAAAAGTGTGTTGTTTTTATATAGCAGGGAGTCTGTGCTATTTGAACGGAGCAGAGCAGGACTCTGTCCCAGTTTCTTCTATGTCCTTTAAATCTCACGCAGAATACTCCGCCTTTATATGTTTATTTTCCCGCAGTGCACAATATGCTTTTATAGATAAATGGAATATGTTTTATCTTTGTCCTGCCAGAAGATTTTCTGTCTCTTTAGTAGCTTTTTTGTGTGAAAAATTGCAATAGGTCTTTGACTTACAGTGACAGCAATATACTTTAAAGAAAGCTATAAGACATATCCAGAGAGTTATTGCAGAAATTACACTTGTAGCACAGAGTCAGCATGCTTTTATGAAGGGTCAGTCATGCTAGGCTAATCTGATCAACTATCACAATGAGTTGCATGGTCAACTATATCTTGGCATTTTAGTAGGTGTGATTTATTTTGATTTTGCAAGGACATTTGACACTGTGCCATATAAGAGATTAGAACATAAGATTAAAGCACTGGAATGGGGAAAAATAGCAATGTGGATAACTAACTGAGATGTATGGGATAAAATGAAGCAGTTACACATGGTTCTTATATACTAGAATAACATTGTTAGTCTATTACGTGACGTCAAACCATCTGTGATGTTCCTATCCCGATCTGGATGTAATGTGGTAAGCAGCCAAGGGAGTGATGTGTACATGTTTCTAGACAGGAATACCAATTGGCAGGTAAACTGCAGTTTGCAAAAGATTTACATTATAAATTAAAAAAATAACAATAACTTTACATTATTCTGCATAAGGTAAATACAACATATTTCAGTGAGGGTCTGATGTATTTAAAGAGGAACTCCAGTGAAAATAACATAATGAACAAAAGTGCTTAATTTTTACAATAATAATATATATAATGTATAAATGATTTAGTCAGGGTTTGCCCATTGTAAAATCTTTCCTCTCCCTGATTTGCATTCTGACATTTATTATATGGGGACATTTTTACTGCTGGCAGGGGAGGGAAGTAAGACATCAA
The DNA here is from genome assembly GCF_040937935.1 of Hyperolius riggenbachi. Classification (NCBI taxonomy): domain Eukaryota; kingdom Metazoa; phylum Chordata; class Amphibia; order Anura; family Hyperoliidae; genus Hyperolius; species Hyperolius riggenbachi. Next base: position 288,030,327 of record NC_090650.1, read on the forward strand.
TACGAACAGAGAAAAAAGGCAAAGAGAAGAAAGGAAGGAAAGGAAAAATAGAAAATAGAAAGAGAGAAAGAAACTTAGCCGGTCTGTCCTCATTTAGTGTCCAGAGGTGCAAGATGTGCAACGGTCACTATACTTCAGTGAGGTATTGAGGTAGCCAGTGCGAGTAGTTAAGGAAGTAGGGCTTCCATATCTTCTGGAACTTTAAAAGAGTATCATCCAGGATAGCTTTCATTCTGTCGAAGCAGAGGGCGTGGCTTAGATTAGCTTTAAATATTGCAAATGCTAACGTTAAGGTTTTCCATGCACGTGCGATAACTCTTTTAGCTGCTAGGAAGATATGCTGGAGTAATTTATATTGTGAAGTAGAGATATCTGGGGGTTTCACATCGAGTAGAGCGACTTGGGGCAATTTAGGAATTTGTGCTTTAAAGATGGTGTATATCACCTGATAGACTCTGATCCAGAACCTGCGCACCCTAGGGCATGACCACCATATGTGCAAAAAGGTTCCCTTCTGCCCACACATTCTGAAGCAGAGATCAGAAGTATTAGTCTGAAATTTAGCCAAGCGATCAGGGGTCAGATACCACCTAAATAAAACCTTGTATTGTGTTTCCACCAGGGAGGCACTAATGGAGCAACTGGGGGCGAGTTTCCACATAAAATTTAGGTCCTCGGGTTCAATATTAGTGTTGAGTTCACGTTCCCATTTTAAAATATATTGTGGTTTGGGGAGGTTTGGAGAAGAGACAATACCCTTGTATAGCATAGAGATGAGCCCGGAGGAGTTGGGGTCTGAGGAGCATATGTGCTCAAAGTAGGATTTAGACAGCAGGGATGACTGCTTACCAATGATGCTATTTATGAAGTGAGAAATTTGGAAGTAGTGGAATCGTTCATTATCCGGAATTTGTCTGTGCTCTTTTAGTGAAGAGAATGTTTTGATAGAATTGTCTGTGACTAGGTTGAAGACTGTAGTGAGATTATACCGACGCCACCATTGGTAAGCAGCTGGGTTGTGCATGCCGGGTTGAAAGGAAGGGTGACCTAAGAAAGAAAGGAGCGGTAGGTGGGGAGACATAAACCTTCCTTTCGATTCAGTTTGATCCCATACAGCTAAAGAGTGAGAGACGATGGGGTCTTTGATCTTTCTCCTTTGTGGACCCGAAAGCCAAAGAAGGTTTTGTGAGGCAATGGGATAACATAAGGATCTTTCTATAGAGCACCATATGGGAGGTAAAGTTTCGATAAACCAGGCGGTTAATTGCGAAATTTGGGCTGCTTTGTAGTAGGCTGCAATGTTAGGGACACCGAGGCCTCCGTCTGACCGGAGTCTGTACAGTGTAGTTCTAGCTATTCTAGGGCCTAAACCATTCCAGATAAAAGCAAGGATCTTAGATTGTATTTTCTTGAGAAAGGAAGGAGGGATGTGAACAGGGAGAACCCGAAAGGCGTAAAGCAGTTTGGGTAGAATAGACATCTTAATGGCAACAACACAACCTATCCATGAGATTGCATAACGTTTCCAGCTTTCTAGTAACTGGGTGATATCTTGAAGGATGGCGGGATAATTAGCCATAAAAATGTCTTTATAGGAATTGGTTAGGAAAATCCTCAGATACTTCAATTTATAGGGTTCCCATTTAAACTCAAAGGTAGACTGTAGCTTCGTGACTTCTTCGGCAGGGAGGGAAATATTAAGGGCTTTGGATTTAGCGCTATTAATTTTAAGGCCTGAGATGTCTTCGAAGATTAATAGGGTGTCTGCTAAGTTAGAAAGGGATGTATGTGGATTAGTAATCGTTAAGATGACATCGTCTGCGTATAAACAGAGTTTGTGTTGTTGACCAGCCAGGGGGACCCCCTTAATTTCTTCATGTCGGTTAATCATTAATGCAAGAGGCTCCATTACCAAGGCAAATAATAAAGGAGAGAGGGGGCACCCCTGTCTGGTACCTCTTTGGATAGAGAATACAGGGGACCTATAACCGCTATACTGTATGAAGGCTTTAGGTGAGTTGTACAAGGCTTTGAGCCAGGTCAAGAGATTAGGGCCAAACCCCCATTTATCCAACAAGGTGAAGAGGTACTCCCACGATACCGCGTCGAATGCTTTTTGTATGTCTAACGACAGTAACATCATGGGGGCACTAGTTCGAGCTGCTGAGTTAAGTAAATGCAGAATTCTTCTGATGCTATCTCCCGCCTGCCGGCGAGGCATGAAGCCGACCTGGTCAAGTCCAACCAGTGTGTCAATACCTTTGTTGAGCCTGGTTGCTATTATTTTAGCTAGGATCTTTATATCTATATTTAGTAGGGAAATAGGTCGGTAATTTGACCAGATAGTAGGGTCCGTGCCAGGCTTAGGAATCATGCTAATGCCTGCAAGCAATGAGTCAGCACCAGGATGGGAACCCAACAAAATACTATTAAAAGTTGCGACTAAGTGAGGTGATAGAATTTTGCAAAATTTTTTATAATACAGAGCTGAAAAGCCATCAGGGCCAGGGGTCTTATTAGTTTTTAGTGATTTATTAGCGCAGGAGACTTCGTCTAGGGAGATAGGAAGATCTAATTTTTTTCTGAAAAATATCTGGGATGGTGGGTAGAGGAGGGAGAGAATTTAGGACGTTGTCTAATAATATGTTATTAGTCTCGGGCGGCTGATGGTAAACTTTTTCCAGGCCTTTGCGAAAGATATCAACGATTTTAGACGGGTTGCAAGTGAATGTATTGTTGCCAGTATGAAGTTTCAGGGCTTTATGACGGGGTTCTTGGTTCTTTAGTTTACGGGCAAACATAGATGTTGGTTTATTGCAATTAGTGTAGAACCTATATTTAGTCCATCTAAGTTGCTTTTCTGCAGAACTAGTAAGGAATAGATTTAAGGCTTCTTCGGCTTTAAATAAAGCCTGCTTATTTTTAAGGCTGGGATCATTATTAAATTGGTCGACTGCCTCCAGGTACAACCGCTCCAAATCAGACTGCTCCCGTCTCCTGATCTTTTTCCTTTTAGATGCTAATCCAATGATGTGTCCACGGAGGACTGCTTTGTGTGCTTCCCATACTGTGTAATCTGATACCCCAGAGTTAAGAAGAAAATATTCATTTAAGTGTTTTTCAAGAGTATCTGTGATAGTGGGATCAGATAATAATGCTTGATTAAGTGACCATTTAAGTTCTGGTGGTCTCGAAATAATCGAGGACAGTGTAATGAAGACTGCGTTATGGTCAGACCAGGGAACAGGAATGATCTTAGCAGCAGTTAGATTAGGGAGAGCAGTTGAGCCAAGGAAGCAGTGATCGATTCAGGATTGAGTGTTGTGTGGGTGAGAAAAAAAGGTAAATTCTTTTTTGTTCGGATGGAATTCTCTCCAGCAATCAGCAAGCAAGGCTGACTGAAGAAGATTTTAGAATTGTTTAGCTGAGCGGATATCGGTGGTAGTGGGGGCAGCACGGGAGGAGTTATCTTTGTCAAGGTGTGGACGAAGGCACAGGTTGGAGTCACCGGTCACAATTACAGAACCACTTGCGTGCGTAGTCAGCAACTCCAAGAAGTGCCTAAGAAATGGAATTTGGTTGGAGTTGGGGGCGTAGTATGAGGCGATAGTAACCTCCTGATCTTGGATTGTACTTAGTAAGATGAGATATCTGCAGCTGGAATCTTTAATCTCTTTGTGGCAAATAAAATTTACCGAACGCTATGATTATGCCTCTTTGTTTAGTAGAGGCATTAGCAAAGTAAAATTGCGGAAAGGTATGATTTAAATAATTAGGGGCATACAATACCTGAAAATGGGTCTCTTGGAGACATATAATATCTGCATGCTTGGCGCGGAAGAAGGAGAAGGCTTTGGATCGTTTGGTGGGAGAATTAAAGCCTTGTACGTTTAAGGAAACAATATTTAAGGCCATATTTTAAATTTGGGTGGAAGAGAGAGTGGTAAGCAGTGCAATTTTGTGTAGAGTGGCCAAACACATATTCCCAAGTAAACAAGTCTGAGGACAAACCGACTAAGAGAGGAGGAGTGGATAGATACCGGAAAGAGGAGAAACAGAAAAGAGAGAAAGAAGGAGAAGAGAACAGTCTGACATTCAGAAGTCCTCTGTATGTATGTAGAGATGTGAAAACACATCAGGGTGCTCCCATGGGGCCTCATTAGTATGGTGCCCATTGGGTGCACGGTGGGGCGCATGGAAAGGGAGAGTTATTAATAGATTGCTTATGAGTAGGTATCACCACTGTACATCGCAGTAGTGAAGGGGTTGAGTTATGACGGGATATGCGGTAAGAGTTCCAAGGTATCTCTGTTGGATAGATATCCGGAGTATAATGGCCATCAATAAAAATGAATTAAGATGAGAGGGTGGTAATGCAAACGTAGCGAAGTTTATGATTTCGTAGCCGTAGATTGCGAAGCGTATTTGCGTAATAATACGCGTAGTTCCAGCGTAGCGAAGTTGTCTGACTACGACCATCCCTGGTACACACTTGATTCATTATGTAAGTGAACCACAAGAATACAGTGTCGACTATCATCCACCTGCATTAATGATCAATTACAATGGTCTTGTATGAAGTAGAGGCTGATGCTCAAATAAAGCACCCAAAGGTACATAGTATATTATACAGCACAAAAGAGAGGGGTATGGAGCACTCAGTCTGTAGTATTTATTCCTCAATTCAATAAAAAGGCTCAGCATGTGAATCCGTGAGACATACAATAGAAAAAAGATGTAGTTTGTAAAAAGATGGATACTCATAGGCCTCAATTCACTTAAGAGTGCTAAGTGTTAGCATGCTAGTAAAAGGGCACTTAGGACACGAAAACGTCTGCTTCACGCTTTAATATGCATGCAAGTGTTTGCGCGTGCAAAGGTTAGCGCTGCTCAGTGCGCACAAAACATTGCACCGATGCACGCGAAACATCACACCGTTCGTGTGCTAAATAGCCTAATAAGCTATGTTACACGCGAACGGTTCAACATTTTGCGTGCTCCAACTTAACTCGCGATCAGTAACAGCTTTGGAGGTGCAAACTACTTAGCACCCTAGTTTGTGCATCCAAAGCTTTTAGGCATGCTAACTATGTTGGCACCCTTTTGTGAATCAAGCCCATAGTGTGCCACAGAGGTGGGTTACAAGGAGGTGCAGGTATCATCATGTAAATGAGCAAGCAAGAAGTGATGCTGCTGATTGTAAATGCTAAAACATAGTTAATAGGCATACTATGTAGATAGGGCTATAATATGAGGAAAAGTAGGAGTGCTGCTCAGTGCCTGGATAAAATGCAGCAATTGTAAATATACATGTACAATATGCATTTTCATAGGTACCATATACATTAAATTTAGTAGTGTCTGCTAAACGCACTTCCTTTGCTGTACTAATCATTCATATGCTGTAAATACAATAAGCTCTTCAACAACAGTACACATTTTCCCTAATTAGCCCCATCTAACAACTAACTCAGCAGTACTGATCTGAACAGCTAAAACTGCCAAAGATCTGATTCCATGTTTTTTATACTTTACCAATCTGTGCATCCATGCAATAGCTAATGAACTATGGGTACCAGTGCGAGCGTTGCATTCTGAAAAGCACTCTATACATAATAACGGATATGAATTACCAAAACCTGCCAAGGCCAACCACAGGGTCAGAGAGATGTAAGTAGGGCTGGGAACAGTTAGTTAATACTAACTGCTTAAGAAGTGCTAATATAGCACATGAAGGATGGTCCTGATGTGATCACAACCTCTGCATCCCTCGTAGCTATCCACCTAGCCCTGCTGATGGTAATGTGTTGTCTCTTAGAGGAGTGATAATTTACTCTTCAAGGTACCCTAACTTTCCACTACACGTGATGCTGCAATGCCGCTACCACACTGCACCGTGCCATAACTAAAACCAATGAACGGCAAAGGAACAGTTTCCATTGCGTGCTGGTTATGTGGAGTGGTGCGATCTGAGAATCTGCAGCATGCTGCAGATTCTTGCACAGCCGCATCTGCCCGCAATCCCATCCAGTCCCCTCCCATAGGCGTCCGCATCGGGCAATACATAAGTGACGCAATGGGAAGCGTCCTAGTGGAAAAGGGCCCTTAAAGGACAACTGAAGAGAGAGGTATATGGAGGCTGCCATGTTTATTTCCTTTTAAGCAATACCAGTTGCCTGGCAGCCCTGCTGATCCTCTGCCTCTAATACTATTAGCCATAGCCCCTGAACAAGCATGCAGCAGATCAGGAGCTTCTGACTTTAAAGTCAGATCTGACAAGACTAGCTGCATGCTTGTTTCTGGTGTTATTCAGATACTACTGCAGAGAAATAGACCAGCAGGGCTGCCAGGCAACCGGTATTGATTAAAAGGAAATAAATATGGCAGCCTCCCCTTTAAGCTGATTTTCATCTTTGCATCCTCCAGTAAAGACTAACAATTGAAGTATCTTCATTGTCACAGAACACTGTCTTCTTTAAATTTGGCCCTTGAGTGTAAAAGAGGCAATAAATTATAAGCCATCTCAGAGACAGTGGTGAATGACGTGACTTGTTTTATGTTCTTTATCAAGCTAAAATACAGTAAGTGCTAACACTATATCAATGTGTCTCATAGCTAAATGTAAAATAATTTCTATAGCTGACAATGTCAAATAGCTGTGCTTTATGGAACAGGCTAAATGACTCCCACAACTCTGCATCTTTTCACAACTTGGCAACTACTTGGACAACTGAATTTGAATAGCCTTTATAAACTTTGTTGCTAGGCAATCATTTAGTTTGAAAAAAAAAAAATATATATATATATTCCTTTTAGGTATTACAAATTACATTGTGAAAATAGTGATGATTCATAGTGCGTGGACATAATATGTGATTCAGTATGCGTTGTTAAAACAGCCTTGTAGTTATAAATCAGCTGTCTTATTATAGCATAATAGCATGAAAAGACATAACTATAATGAAGAGCTCTCACCTGAAGAAAACTTGCCAGAAGAGAAATTAGGACGATGTTAGAGATTTCTCCTAGATTATATTTTCACACCTTGTCAATAAAATGCCCTTTAAGCCTTCCCAAGCATGAACATAATCAAAATAACTTTGAAAGTACTTTTTCATCTACTTTTTGGCACTTTTTCAGTTGCAAAGTGCTGAAAAGTAATTTTAAAGAAGAGATGACAGAATCCCATTGGTCTGACAAAGGACCAATGGGTAGCCTCAGCGGGACTTTTAAAGATGCTTGGGAGGCTCTTGCTACATTTAGTAAAGCAAGTGCTGCTGTCGGCAGGGAGCAGTGTGTGTGCCAATGGTGCACTGAGATTTTCAATGAAGGATATAGCATGGGACCTTTTAGAGGATATTGGCTTGGAAACATTAATAAAGGTAAGCATTTATGATTAACCACTTAACGACCGCCTAACGCCGATAGGCGTCGGCAGGTCGTTAGTGGTATAGCATGGAAACGGCCACCTTTCCATGCCAGTTCACGGAGACTGTCTCCGTGAACAGTGTGCGAGCCGCCGATCGCGGCTCGCACGCATAATGTAAACATCCGGGGAAGAAATCCCCGCTGTTTACATCACACGGCGCTGCTGCGCAGCAGCGCCGTGACGTAGAACGGCGATCCCCGGCCTCTGATTGGCCGGGGATCGCCGGCATCTGATAGGCAGAAGCCTATCCTATCAGGCGCAGGACAGAACTCCGTCCTGCGCCACTCACAGCGTAAGGGAGAGGGAGGGAAAGCCGGGGAGGGCGGAAAGCGCTCCGGAGGGGGGCTTTGAAGAGCCCCCCCCCGGAAAGTGCGGGTAGCCGGCAGCGATCAGACCCCCCCAGCAGGACATCCCCCTAGTGGGGAAAAAAGGGGGGAAGTCTGATCGCCCTGGCTATTTCCTGATCGGTGCTGCGGGCTGGAGAGTCCCCGCAGCACCGATCAGAAGAAAATACCCCGGTCCTTAAGTGGTTAATTAACAACTTTAAAGTGGTTTTAAACTCTGAAAAAATATTCAATAAAAATGTGTTTCCCTACTTTTATAACCCATACAATTATCATATTTGCTTTTGTGCACAAGTATTATTATTCATTTAGAAATTATAAGTTCCCAAAGTTCAGTGTATTTACTTTGAAAGCTGCTGGTGCATTTTATTAATAACTATTGCATTTCTACTGTAATGCACCCAGTAATGATTTCTGAGCAGTGTTTCAGTTCAGGACTCATTAGCAAAAGTTTCTGCACAGTCAGAGAATATTTACTTAATTTTATCAAGTGAAGAATGTAAACACAAGATAAGGTTATCACCAATTCGGATGCGGCTGCCCCTGCAGGAGAACAAGTCAGTCCTGTTATTTAACCCTTTGAATGCTGTTTTACAAAAAAGAAAAAAATGTGTTAGTATACTATATGCTGTAACTAATCTTTTAGAGCAGAGAAGAAATGCTGGGTTTCATTCCACTTTAAAGGACTTTTCTCGTAGTTGTGTTTTCTTGCAGTTGTGGTTTTATTTAACTTTTAACTCTTTGTGGAAATGGGTAAAGGGTACTTCAGTACCCCTATAAAAGATGACTGTGGGCCCAATTCAATTCACTTTTTCTCCTAGGTGATACTTCCCATATTACAAACAAAATGAGTGCTGAAATGTTATGAAATGCTGAAACAGAAGATGAAAATGTATCTTCTAGGAAAAATACTCAGAAGAAAAAGTGAAGTGGATTGGGCCCCTTGTATACTGATGGATAAGCTGATCTGCTTATAAGCCCAATCCCTACTTTTGACCTAAGAAAATTGGGCCATATTCAAAGACCCACTATTAAGCCAACCTTCCCAATATGAGATCCTAGCGTCACAAGTGGCACATGCCCCAGATCTATTCTGGGGTGCCCCGGATGTCCCCCAGGCAGACACAAACAATGATGCATGCTCCCTATGGAGGCTCCAGGCACCATAGCTTCCAGTATGTTACCACAACACAGCACCCAGCATGGCACCACAGCACCCAACATGGCACCACACAGCACCCAGCCTACCCTATAGAGGCACCACAGCACCTATCATCCTCTATAGAGGCACCACAGCACCCAGCATGGCAGCACGGCACCCAGCATGCCCCCATATAGGAACCAAAGCACCTAGCATGCCTCCATAGAAGCACCACAGCACCCTAACTGCCCACCCATTGATGCACCACAGCTCCCAGCATACCCCCATTAGGTGTGGTTCTTTTATGGGGGCATGCTGGGAGTTGTGGTGTCTCAATGGGAGGCCCTTGGGAGCATGGGAGGGAGTCCACTAGAAGGTCAGGGAATGCTATAAGGGGAATGCCAGAGAACCCCGGTAGCAGACCAGCCCACCCAGCAGAAAGCCTGACCAGCCAGCCCAGGAGACAGGTGTCTGTGATATTTTGCTGGGCAGGCCTAATTAGACCTCTGTTAAGTTAATGTAAAGTTGGCTCCACCCATGACTACACCAACATTTTGGTGAATGGTCACACCGATTTTTTGGCTGGAGTGCCCAAAAGTGCCCCGGATCTCTTAGGATCCTAGCAATGCCACTGAGCGCCACCCCTATTGGATGTGTACAGGAAACCATAGCTACCTGTCCTCAATCCAGCTCCAGGCCTTGACTCTCCTGCAGCTTTATAACTTGCCGCTAGAGCTCCAGGCTCACTATCATGTGGCCACAGAAAGCCCAGAGCTCTAGCAGCAAGTTACAAAACTGCTATGGAGACCAGAAACAGACAGAGAACATTTAAATCATGCTCTTCTCCTGATTGACTCAAAGTGCCAGAGCTGTAGCCACTAGGGCACACTCTGTAGGCAGTAGAAGTGTTAGGGAGTCTTGCCCAAGGTCTCCTGACTGAATAGGTACAGGCTTACTGCACAGGAAGAGGTGAGATTCAAACCTTGGTCTCCTGTGTCAGTACATTATCCAGCCACTGCAGCAGGACTGGAGCTGGAGTGAGGAACAATAGCTATGGTGTCCAGCATGTTTCAAATGCGTGCTCTGCTTATGTGGAACCCCACACATACTGAAGGGCTATTACCTGCTGATAAGCCACCCCTTCCCTATACACACACACACACACACACACACACACACACACACACACACACACACACACACACACACTCTCTCTCTCTATTGTACTAAACTACACATTATATAATTTGAGTGCAGTAAAACTGTTGCCTATGTAATCCATCCTGCTGAGAAACATATTGGGCTCTATTCACTAACAGGCAAAAACACCGCAAAATTTTACCGCTATATTTCCGCCAGCGGTAAACTCCGCATTTTTTCCACATTCACTAATATTTGCCGCATGTTTTCCGCATGCGGGAAAAAAAGATGCGGAAACAGCCATTATTCATGCGGGATTGATGCGGTAAAAAGGTCGCATGAAAAAATGTTTAAAAAAAAAAGTTAAAGTCCAGCAAGCACAGCCCTTAAGCCTCCACACTTCATTAAAGTCAATGGGATGCGGAATATATCACCTACTACTTGTAGGTGATAAAAAATCGGTAATTAACGACGAAATGATGCGCCTGAACATTTTTGAGAATTGATATTTTATTGCGGAAAATATCGACTTTTGCGGAAATTTTTCCGCATGAATCCCGCACTTTTATCACACTTTTTCCGCATGCGGAAAAAACATGCGGAACATTTTGAGAATTCCAACTTGGCGGTATTTTGGGTGCAAACTTCCCGCATGTACCTTACCGCATGCGGGAAGTCTTTGAGAATAGAGCCCATTCTCAGTTATGAAATGAACAAAATAGAAAATGTCTACTAAATGATTTTTATTGAAAACACTTGAAAGGAAAAAATAGGCTTCAGGATACAATATTACTAGAACAGAATGTAAGGCATTTTGCTGATAGTTTGATGAAGTTTAGTCTCTGCTATTTACATTATGTATTTATGCCTAACAAAGATAGGAAATGGAAGAGAACATAATAATGTATTTGCTCATACCTTTCAGTCATACTTTGTGCCTTTTGAAAAACAGCGCAGTGAACTTCATGTACTGGATTACATAACAATATCTGTTTGTTTCCCTTTGATCCTATACGGTGTCTATCAGTTAGTATTTGTAGAATTTATATATATATATATATATATATATATATATATATATATATATATATATATATATATATATATATATATATATATATGTATATATATATATATATATATATATATATATATATATATATATATATATATATATATATATATATATATATATATATATATATATATATATATATAAATATATAATAAAACCACTGTGAAAACTACCATGATGTGCAGTTATTGTCAAACTCCTATCAGAATCCATCTTCCATTCATTTACAGAGATTAAATGCTTTGTGCGTTGTTTATACTAAAGAGTCCTACAGGAGGCTCCTGCGCTCCAGGTGGCATTGTGTGTACAGCATTCTTGCCTTGCGGTATTGGGTCCCGGGTTTGAATTTAAACAAGGTAACTCTGAAACTGGCTTTAGAATATGATGGGCATATAGCTATAGGATGGATTAGATTGTGAGTGCCTCTGGAGGGCAGTTAGCAAGGCAGTTTCTGGGCCTTAGAGTTCCCAGGGCGAGGAAGTTCCAATTGTGCCCCCAATAGGCTTGGGCACACTGTTGTGATGCAGTAGCTAGAGGTGTGCCCCAATATTAGGTATCCCCCAATAAAGCGAGTCAGAGGCCCCAGTATTATTTAGCCAGATGTAGCCTCCCACCCTGTAGGTAGCCAGAAAGCCCCCGTTTAGGTAGCCAGAGGAGCAGGAAGCAGCTAAAAGCAGGAAGAAGGACAAACATGCACCACGAGGATCCTGGGAGGTAAGTGGCAACTTCTACTATGCTAAACCCATATTGCTACACCCCGGGCATTACTTCACTATGCCTACCCCTAGAAATGGGCATGGCAGTTAGTAATAAAACTATATACAGTATTCTGTAAAGCATTATGAAAATGTCAGTACACTATAAGTATTAAATAAATAAAAACTGTTTTCAGTGATTTTGTGAAAGAAATGCTAAATATAGTCTCGTCCCTTACAGAAGTTGCATGTGCCAAAACACACATTTTAGTCTTTTGATGATCACTAATCAAGACACCCAAGTCTTCCTTCTACTTTGTAAAAAAAAAAACACAGGGAAACCTCCTGAGTCTTTTTCCAGCATTTTAGATAATACCAAGATCATATGAGTAGGAGGAGCTGTTAATGTAAAAATCTTTTAAAACTCAAAAAGTTCAAATTTACACTGTAACGTTTTATTATTCTAGTTTAAGAAATGCTCCAGCTACCTATGCCTCCAGAAGAAAAATGCAAACTGACCATACTCCTTACCAAAATCTGATAGGTCTTAAGAGGACATCAGCTAGAACATGTCAAATGAAGCCCCCCTCCCTCTCCCAAGTTCCAAAGTATAAAGACTCCAGCCCACGTTTAAAAAAAAATGAAGACAATTCTTAAAGGATGAGTTAATAGAAGAATTAAGTGTTTCTGGCTAAAGTCACACAATGACTTTTCATTTTTCATTTCTGTGTAACCTTTAGATTGAAGGAACATCTTGACTTCTTTTCTGAAGTAAAGAACTGGGAAATTTCCTATTGGCTGTTACAATGGCAATATCCAGCAAATATCTTCTGAGATATTTTCAGGTTTAATAAGCTATTTGGTATAATGCCATCAAATCAGCTAGGAATCTCTGCTTCCAAAGCTTGATGCACAATAGTCCAATGAGATTTATTTACAGATTAGTAGAGGCAATGGGGAACTAGTAACTTGCAGTTTCTGTTGACAAATAACTCATATAAGATTCTCTCCATTACCTTCTCTCAATGCGGAAACCTTAGGGAGCAGTTGCTGATCATTTCAAGCATGCACGTAGCTTGAAGAAGCTTGTATTGTTAGACATGATTAAAGGATTAAAATCACTGGCAACTTTTTTGAGACCCTATATTATAAAATAGAGTACTGTTTTTTAATCCACGAGTATATTTTGCTCGGATATGCTTATTTTATAAAATTAACTAAGAGAGGTCTTATGAATTGAGTACGGATCTGATTATACAGCAGTCCTATAGAAGACTGCATGGAAGTAAAGTGGTTCCAAAGCTGCATATTACTAAATAAACAGAGTTCCTGCAGGCCTCAGTGCAAATCTATACATTTTCTTTGGGAACTCCCAGTCAGTGCTGGCTTATACCATGTACTCTGCCACTGAGTAATAAAGGGAAGATTCCTTTCAGTGCTGAATGGAACTATGGGCCTGATTCACAAAGCGGTGCTAACAGTTAACACGCTGGTGAAAAGCCCTTTATCACGCCTAAACTCAGTTTAGGCATGATAAGTTTAGGTGTGATAAGTTTAGGTGTGATAAGTTTAGGCATGATAAGTTTAGGTGTGATAAGTTTGGGCGTGATAAGTTTAAGCACCAACTGGGTTAGCACCGCAGTGCACAGCTGATCAAAAGTTTTGCACTAGCAAAGTCTGGTGCACTTCACATAAAGTTTAATGGTGCTGCTTTGCGTGCGGGACTTTGCGCGCGATCTAAACCTATCTAAACTTATCATGCCTAAACTTATCACGCCTAAACTTATCATGCCTAAACTTATCACGCCTAAACTGGCTTTTCACCAGCGTGGTGCAATGGTTATCATGCCTAAAGTCTCTAACTGGGCTAGCACCGCTTTGTGAATCGAGCCCTATGTATTCTACCACTTAGTATTAAATCCTTTTAGTGCTGACTTGCACTATGTGCACCACCAATGAGTAATAAAGGGAAGATTCCTTTCATGCTGGACAGCACTATGTACTCCACCACTGGATGGCTTTATGACTTCCACCACTGGATGGCTTTATGACTTCCACCGCTGGATGGCTTTATGACCTCCACCACTGGATGTCTCTACATACTCCACCTTTGATGTGATTTATATACAAAGTGGTTTCTATTCTAATTCAGCATCTCAGCAGCCACACAGAGAGAAAATGGTCACAAACAACATACCAATTCCGGGTGCAATGGCCTGCACAGGAGACCTGGCAGCAAACTGAAGATTCCTCAGATCCCAGAGGGAGAATTATGAGGTTGCACTGAACTCGACAAGATAGACCCCAAGGTAAGGGCTCCAACCTTATGCTGAGTGATGGGGAGAGACTGTCTGTGTTTACCAGCACCTCACATTATCTGACACTGACAAGCAGAATGTACAGAAAACATTAGATGCATTACAGAGGTATTTTATGCTTGCCAGGAACACCTTATATGAGAGATAGGTCTTCAATACTACAGATCAAGGTCAATCAGAGAATATAGACCAGTATGTTCATAGCTAGACAGTCTCTGTCCATCGGAGAGGATTCCTCGGTCACAAGGAACTGACGAACATCCCAGGGAGGAAATGCTGAGGAGTGTGGATCTCTGTCGAGGGTGATAGGTCATTCATTGATTTGCATGCATTCTTACAGCTTCCGGAGCCTGCTTGCAGGAATATTTTTGGGGGCTATCCAGCACATCTCTGACTAACAACCCTGTGATCTGGGTTGTCAAAAGCTGGTAAGCCACACACACACATCAATATATTGTATACTGTTCTGCTATAGCTGAAAGAAAGGCAGGTCCTGTTCTAGTATTTTTTCACCTAGAGCAATACATTTTGAGAACGACATGCATTGACACTATACTTACGCCCCTCTGCTTCCTCCAAGACAGCATCTCCTCCCTGCTTGCCCACAGAGTATGTGCTGCACTGGTGCATGGGTCACTCACCCACTCTCAACAGATTAGCGATGGGAACACCAGCCATATGTGAAGTCCTGCTTCCTCTCAGACTACAGCGACACCTCATGTAACCTCATGAAGAATGCAACAGGTCACACGAGGCACCGCTGTAGCCATGGATACAGAACACTGGACGGGCGGATCCCATCACTGAAAAGATGGGAGCAGTTGAGTGAACCGGCACCGCACATCTACGGAGAGGGAGATGGGAAGTGCAAGGAAAGGGAGATTTTGGGAGGAGAGCCACCTCCTACCACCCTCTAATTGTTGCCGCCCTGAAACATGTGATTCACGTTGCTTCATGGAAGAACTGCCCCTGAAGGAAGATGATATTCTATAACTGTGCTGAAGGGTTACATTGTTGGTTTAATTTGGGACAATACAAATGAAACAGCAGTGGTATTTTCTTCTTACTGGAACCATTGGTGCTAATTCTCTCATTTTGAGTGCACTGAATGAATTAAAGTTTTTTTTATACACTTAACAGTACACCTCAAAAGAAAGAGAAATTATGTAGATCAGAAAGGGACTTGACATCTTTGCAGACAACATAGAACATAAAGAACATTCACTTCAATTGTTCCGAGTCCATTAGCTTATGATTTAAACAGTAACACAAAGAGGCGTTATTGACTGATAGAACTTTTATCATTCTGTGAATCAGGAATCTTGTTTTTTTTTTCTTTTTTAGTGCTCAATTATAAGAACAATGTCTATGTAAAAGCTTTTTCATGTGTGTAATGCAATATGAATGTAAAAGAAGCAAAAACTGTTAATGAAAGTGTTTTGGAAAGTTGGAAATTATTTTGTTAAAGTAAAACTTTCTTAAAAAGTTACAAATCAATCTACTGTATCAATGAACGAGAAAGAGTGGTCCGCAACAAGATCTCTCCACAGAAATAATTTATTTAGGACGTATCCTCACAGCAGGTAAAAAGTACAAAGGCCCTTAAGCCCCATCTACACGATACGATTCTTTGTACGATTCAATTACGATTCTATTTACGATCCGATTAAATCTGACATGTCCGATCATGATTCGATTCGATTCAATTCGATTTGCCTTTGCAAAACAATGGCAAATCGAATTGAATCGAATCGAATCATGATCGGACATGTCGGATTTAATCGGATCGTAAATAGAATCGTAATTGAATCGTACAAAGAATCGTATCGTGTAGATGGGGCTTTAATCATAGCTCACAAAAGTATGGCTGCTGCCTCTCAGTTTAAAATAAGGGGAGAAAAGGTGACACACCCTGGTGTGGCAAAGGCCCAACCTCACATAGGAGGAGCCTAAATGCAAATATATGTGGCCGCTCCTGTGGTGGTCACAGCTCCTGTACACAAGTGAAAATAACAACATTTAAAAGAATATAAAGAACTCCATAAATGTATAAAACCAAAAGAAAAAGAACATCAAAAAAGAGGAGTACACAATGTAATACAAAATTCTCTTGTTTGTTTAGTTTATACAAATACCCAATTAGCCCATTGTTTACATATATAGAATCCAGTAACATATGAACATGATAATACAAAGGCCCTGGTTATGCACAAATTTCAGACTGTGACTAGGGCTAGGTCCCATCTAGCATTGAGTCCTTTCGGAACTCTGGTCCCCAAGCGGAAAATCCATAGTGCTTCCCTTTTGCGTATTGCTGCTAGTAGGTCTCCTCCTCTTTTGGGCAGAAATACCCTTTCTACGCCCTGAAAGGAGAAACTGGACATATCACCACCATGTGTGTTTCTAAAATGTTTGGCAACATTTGAAACATTCCTGGTAGACCAGGATGCCCCCAGATAATGCTCAGAAATCCTAGCTTTAAGGGGTCTTGTAGTGCAGCCCACATACTACAATGAGCATATATTGCATGTAACCATATAGATGACATTGCTGGTATTACAATTTATAAAATGTTTCAATGTACACTTATATCCATTTGAGAGGGACTCCACTACCTGAGTTCAGTAATGTACAGAACAATAGTGACAGGAAGGGACACTACACCAATCTACTGTATGTTGATTCTTGATATTAATTGCAATAAGATGTTTATCTAACATTCTGTGAATGCAGTCTCAGATTGCCAGGCAATGGTATTGCTAGGATCCTGGAAGACCTGGAGCAACCCTTGGTACCAAAGTGAAAAGAGACATGGCTATATACTGATGAAGTGTGTGCGGTCATGATGGGTCATGGGTGGGGCCAATTGTACATACAATTAGAAGGGATGTAATTTAAATACTGTGGATCTGTCCAGCAAATAAATTGGATGAAGCTCCCTTTCCTTTAATAAAATAATGTGTTAGTTGTCATACAAACAGTCATATAAGATGACATAATAAGGGCCAGGGTATCACATTGCTCTGTGACACAGGTGGCTGTGTGCTTTACACACAGTCTCGGGCCACCCATGAGGCGGGATGAGGCATGTTCCTCAGTCGGCGGAAGTGGGGGAGCAGCACCCGCCTGGCAGTGGGTGGAGTGGGCGGCGCCGAGCTAAAGAGGGTAGCAGCCATGATGGGGGTCAGCGAGCACAGTGATGGGGAGGGGGGTCAGACCCCCCTCCCTCACCCGGGCCTCCCCTGTCTACTCTCCCCATCCATTACTTCCTGCAATGCTGCCCACTGTCAGTGGGTGGCATTGCAGGAAGTGAAGCAGCGGTGGAATGCAAGAAAGTGAGTAATTGCGTCCCCACTTTCCGAGACGCAATTAAATGCTGCACTAATAGATGGATGGGGAGAGCAAATGGGGAGCCAGAGGTGAGGGAGAGGGGTCTTACCCCCCCTCCCTACCGCTGTGCCTGCTTCTCCCCTGTCCTGGCTGCCACACTCTCCAGGCTAACTGTACTGGGGGCAATTATAATAACTATATCAAGGGGGGGGGGGGGTGGAATTCTCACAAGTTTGCCTCAGACGGCAAAAAATCTAAAACCGGTCATGTTTACACAAATGCTTACTTGGCACCTACAGTATGTTGCTCCCTCTTGCAGAGCTTCAACTACACTGAATGGGACAGCTCTACATTGTGCTCAAAATGCATGCAGAAATGAGTTGTTAAAACACACTTCTGTGCAGTGTGCAAGGGTGTCCATCAGAGAGCGCTGTCTATGCATTGTCTATGCATTGTCTGATATCACTGCGTATCACACACTGATGTTGCTGATGCCTGCTTAGCAATGCAACAGTGTGCCAAGGGCCTTAGGGAGCATTTTTTTCTCAAAACACAATTAGGCAAACTTTCCGTAATATTCAATAATATAGTAGTACATTGTGTGGTATAGTGGTATATAATGTAGTTTAGTAGTATAAGGGGCTTGATTCACAAAGCGGTGCTAACAGTTAGCACGCTGGTGAAAAGCCCTTTATCATGCCTAAACTCAGTTTAGGCATGATACGTTTAGGTGTGATAAGTTTAGGTGTGATAAGTTTAGGCATGATAAGTTTAGGTGTGATAAGTTTAGGCATGATAAGTTTAAGCGTCAACTGGGTTAGCACCGCAGTGCACAGCTGATCAAAAGTTTTACGCTAGCAAAGTCTGGTGCACTTTGTACAAAGTTTAATGGCGCTGCTTTGCGTGCGGGACTTTGCAAGCGATCTAAACTTATCTAAACTTATCATGCCTAAACTTATCACAGAATAGCAACAAAAATACTCCTAATATTGCAGAGTCAAGTCTATACTAAGGCTGTTTTCACACCGTGTGTGTCGCATAATGCATGCAATATAATATTTGTGAACTGCAATGGACACTATGTAGAGTATGTATATACTCACCACCCCTGAAATTCCTGGCGGTGTTAAATACTTTTGTAACAAACTTACCTAGTGTGGTCTCTGCAAGCTGCTCTGATAGTTTGGAGCAGCTGGAGCAAGCTTTCTCTTCCACTTTGATCAAAGGCACCCCCGGCTTCCTTGTAGACGTATTTCAGAATGATGGCATCCCCGGCTCCACTATAGATGGGGGTCAGCGTGTTGGTTCTGGCAGGACATGTGCAGCTCAGAGCTGTCTTTATAGGCTGAGGAGGCGTGCCTGATGGGTGTCAGCGGTGATGTCATCAGCTGACACCTTTTTGCAGGAGGTGCTGTCATTTCTGGTGGCTGGGCTTGTGCTCTGCCTCCTGAGTATTTAAGGCCAGAGTATTCACTTGCTAGTTGGCCTTGATACTAATCAGTTCGCTGGTTCTTGGCCTAGCTAGTGAGATTCATGAGCTACATTAATATATTGTGTAGACGCACAATATATATGTACTCTAGTTAGTCAGTCTTTTGTAGTTATATTATGTATTATCGTAATATATTGAAGTAACATCTTATTGTATATTTATCTGTGTACCGACTTTTTCCTGCCTCTTGAGCTCGCTCTTGTCTTGTCCTTCTGTATTACTGCCATCTGATACACGTGTTCGACTCGGCCTGTCCCTGACTTCGTTATTGCCTGATCCTTACAATACGACTGACATCTGACTTATATGTATGACCCTGCCTGTTTATTGACTACGATATTGCCTTGCTACTCTGTACCTTGATACCTCTGACTTTGTGTACGACTACGGCCTGATCCTGACTACGCTTTACGTACTACTGTTTGTGTATACACTTGTACGTAACCTCATCATGTATCAGCGTGATAACTATTCCCTCTCTGAGCCATAGCAACTCGGAGGGAGAAGTAATTTGGGGTGCAGTGATTTCCGGCACCTGAGGTAAGTTTAACCACTTCCCCTCCCCCAGGAAGATTAACTACATCCCTACAAATTCTCTATTCCCCTTGCATGGATGTAGCTACTTCGTCCCTTGCTGTCGCGCACTTCTGCTCGCCCCCCCCCGTGTGCTCCCGCTCGTACCGCTGCCAATCGTTAGATGGGAGTTGACTGAATGGGAACGCAGTTCCTATTCATTAATCTCTGTCCCCGTATGAATGATCGCATGCATCAAAAAGATGCCACAATAATTTGTTTACTTTATTTACTTTGTTTATTTAGCGTGCAATAGAGACGCAATAGGAAGTAATGCGCGAAGACATCTTGTGGACAAATAGTAAAATTACACCTATGCACAAATATGTTTTAAAAAGACCCACAAATACATTTGAAATTAACACTTTACATCCCACACTATCCCATAATCCCCCCAATTTTTTTTTTTTTGCATAAAAAAAAAACAAATGAAAAAAAATACTTAGGGGCTGAACTTTTTTTTAATATGTATTGTATGTCAAGAGATTATATTGCTATTAATTTTTAAACTATAGTCTTGTAAATAGTGATGGATGCAAAACTGAAAAAAATGCACCTTTATTTCCAAATAAAATATTGGTGCAATACATTGTACTAGGGAAATATTTTAAATGTTGCAATAATCAAGACAAATGGGCAAATAAAATGTGTGGGTTTTCTGGCTTGAGCCTTTCCAATTAAATTGAAGTCTGAAAACTACAGTGCTTAGGTGAGGTTGAGGAAGTGAGCAGGTATTTCCTTTTATGTATGAACAACTATAGTTGTTATTTCCTGGGGTGATAAGGTACATAACTGTCAAGCATTTGTTGATTGTTGGGTAGCGGTTAATTTCATGAATACTTCTCTAGCCCAAGATTTGGGAATCCCCACCTCGGCCTTGTCCGACAAGGTTTATGTGACAGCTATCATTGACTCTCCCTTGCAATAGAGTCAGCCAATCACTGGGGTTGGGACTATTTATTCTGAAGTTAAAAGATTTATTCTGCCATCTTGTCCATTACTTTTGTGCCTGCCATGGTTAAAACAGCATAATCCGCTGTTTGACTGG
The DNA here is from genome assembly GCF_040937935.1 of Hyperolius riggenbachi. Classification (NCBI taxonomy): domain Eukaryota; kingdom Metazoa; phylum Chordata; class Amphibia; order Anura; family Hyperoliidae; genus Hyperolius; species Hyperolius riggenbachi. Next base: position 288,050,912 of record NC_090650.1, read on the forward strand.
CAGTCTGGACAACTCATTAGTTGGTCAGCTCATTTTCATAAGCATTGTTTAAAATTGTTTCCTTTGCATGGGGTTGAACTTATCATGGAGAAAATACCTTCGGCCTTTCAAGAATTTGCTGATGTTTTTTCTCTTCAGGCCGCAGATGACCTTCCTCCTCATGGGTCACATGACTGTCCTATTGATCTCCGTTCTGGTGCTATGCCACCCTGTTACAGCTTGTGATAGTGTTATAGCTACCTCAGGGTTGCTCTGCTGGGGTGTGAGTTATTTGTGAAGCTCTAGTGTGTGACATTGTCTGACCCTTGACCCTTTTGAGATTACTGCCTGGACCAACCTTAAAATTGAACCTGACCAGCCCTTGTCTTAGCCCCTGGTACTTTGATATAGCTGAACGACTGTGTATGACACCTGAATTGTTGCTGGATTGGCTAATGAATTGAGATTCTGTACCTTGCTATTCTGTTCACCTGTTTCTGACCCGGACTGTCATATCTTCCTGCCTGTATCTTTCTAGTGTGGTTCTGGTGGTACTTTACCTTCCCAGCCACTGTCCAGATACCTTGCGCACAAAAAGGCCTGTGTTTAACTGAGTGCAGGGACAACTTACTTTTCATTGTTTGGCTGAGCAGGGATGTGCCTCTTAACTGCAAAGCTGGACTTACCAGGTATTGAGGAAGCCTGGACTTTTTTAATCTATATTGGACCATAAGAAAAAAAGACACATATTCTTCTCATTTCAGTTGTAATCGTTTGGATTCATGATGTACACCATAGTTACATAGTTATTTTGGTTGAAAAAAGCCATATGTCCATTGAGTTCAACCAGAGAACAAAGTACAACACCAGCCTACTCCCTCACATATCCCTGTTGATCCAGAGAAAGGTGAAAAAAAAACCCTTACAAGGCATGGTCCAATTAGCCCCAAAAGGGAAAAAATTCCTTCCCGACTCCTGATGGCAATCAGATAAAATCAGATAAAATCCCTGAATCAACATCATTAGGCATTACCTAGTAATTGTAGCCATGGATGTCTTTCAACGCAAGGAAAGCATCTAAGCCCCCTCTAAATGCTGGTATAGAGTTTGCCTTAACGACTTCCTGTGGCAATGCATTCCACATCTTAATCACTCTTACTGTAAAGAACCCTTTCCTAAATAAATGGCTAAAACGTTTTTCCTCCATGCGCAGATCATGTCCTCTAATCCTTTGAGAAGGTGTAGGGACAAAAAGCTCATCCGCCAAGCTATTATATTGCCCTCTGATGTATTTACACATGTTAATTAGATCCCCTCTTAGGCGTCTTTTCTCTATACTAAATAAACCCAGTTTATCTAACCTTTCTTGGTAAGTGAGACCTTCCATCCCACGTATCAATTTTGTTGCTCGTCTTTGCACCTGCTCTAAGACTGCAATATCTTTTTTGTACTGTGGTGCCCAGAACTGAATTCCATATTCCAGATGTGGCCTTACTAGAGAGTTAAACAGGGGCAATATTATGCTAGCATCTCGAGTTTTTATTTCCCTTTTAATGCATCCCAAAATTTGTTAGCTTTAGCTGCAGCAGCTTGGCATTGAGTATGATTATTTAACTTGTTGTCGATGAGTACTCCTAAGTCCTTCTCCAAGTTTGATGTCCCCAACTGTATCCCAATTATTTTGTATGGTGCTAGACCATTGGTACGACCAAAATGCATGACTTTACATTTTTCAACATTGAATTTCATCTGCCATGTATGTGCCCATATAGCCATCCTATCCAGATCCTGTTGCAATATGACACTATCTTCCTGAGAGTTGATGATTCTGCACAATTTTGTATCATCTGCAAAAATAGCAACATTGCTCACTGCTGCATCTACTAGGTCATTAATAAATAAATTGAAGAGCACTTGACCCAGTACAGACCCCTGTGGGACCCCACTGCTAATAGTCTCCCATTTTGAGTATGTTCCATTGACTACAACTCTTTGTTTTCTGTCCATTAGCCAGTTCCCTATCCATGCACACAAACTCTTCCCCAGTCCTTGTATCCTCAACTTTTGCACCAGACTTTCGTGTAGAACAGTGTTGAAGGCCTTTGCAAAGTCCAAGTATATCACATCTACCGCGTTTCCAATATCCACATTAGCGGTCACTACCTCATAAAAGCTGAGCATGTTAGTCAAACAGGATCTGTCTTTAGTAAACCCATGGTGATGCTGAGAAATAAGATTATTTTATACTATGAAGTCATGTATAGTATCTCTTAGTAACCCCTCAAATAGTTTGCATACAACTCATGTTAAGCTTACAGGTCTATAATTTCCTGATTTTTCCTAATTTTCTGATTTTTTGCCCTTCCTAAATAATGGGAAAACGTGGGCTGTACGCCAATCCACTGGGACTCTGCCAGTTGAAAGAGAGCCACAAAAGATAATATAAAGGGGTTTATCAATAACTGAACTTAATTCCCTTAGGACCCGAGGATGCATGCCATCCGGGCCAGGTGCCTTGTCTGTTTTTAATTTATTTAGTCTTGCCTTCACTTCTTGCCAGTGATGCTCATCCGAGCTAGGATATCCGAGATACTCGGATATCCTAGCTCTCTTTTTACTATTCGAGCTTGAATATCGAGCTCGAATAGTATTAGCTATCCGGGCTGTGCTATCCGAGCGCATTCGGATAGCAATCAGCTTTCCGGAGATATCCGAGCTATCCAAGCTCGAATACGGAGCTCGGATAGCGTCATCAGCGGGTAACGTCACCTCAAATCCTCACAAGCGAATCAGAGGGCTCCCAGCCCCCTGACTGCAGCCAATCACAGAGGGGGAGTCTGGCCAAGCCCCCCTCTATAAATAGCGGGTGCCATGTTGCCTCACTCGTCCTGCTTGTGACTTACTGACTGTACTGAGAGGCTGCTCCAGTGCTTTTTGTCTGTGCAAGTGCGTTTATTGTTCAAAACACCAAGCGTTTTTACACTGCAACACTTGATATTCACCTGTATTGCTTTGTATTGTAGATAGATTGTACTTTAGGCAGTTTAGTTTGTGTGATTAGGGACTAGGGAGGGAGACTGTCACTGGTGCTGCTGCAGCAGCTAGGCCCTGTGCCTAGGCAAGGCAGCCTGCCCTGCTCTGTGCTCTAGTCTCTAGTTACCTGTGCTCTCACCTGTCCTACTCTACTGTACTACTTCTGTGTTAGATAGATTATTGTACTATTTTGTAGTTAGCAAGGCCCAGCTTTACTGCTATACCTGTCCTGTATCTGCTCTCTGTAATCTAGTCACACCTGTTCTATTGTTTAGCTAGATTCTTCAATTGTTTAGTTAGTACTGTAGTGTACTCTAGTCTGTGTATAGGGACCGTCAGTCACCGCGTTACCTAGGGTCTTTGTGTGCGCAGTGCACGTCTGCGTTGTCCGCACCTTCTCATTAGTGCTACACCCGTCCTATTGTTTATATTACTTGTATTGTGTATTCGCTGAATTGTACTGTACTCTAGTCTGTGTATAGGGACACCGTCAGTCAGCGTCAGCTAGGGTCTTTGTGTGCGCACTGCGCACTCTCTCGTTAGCGCTACATCGATCTCTGCTGTAGAGTACACCTGTCCGTCACCTCACACACCCATCACCACCAGTCCCACCCCATTAAAGTGCCCCACTTGTCCCACCCGCCTTTACATACATAACTTTTTTTTTCATTTGTATAATATTAAAAACATACGATGTCTGGCACTGGCAGCCGCAGTTTGGGCAGGGACAGCAAGGGCAGCAAGGGCATCGCCAAGAGAGGAGGTCGCAGCAGCCGCGCCACCACCACCATGCGCAGTTCTGCGTTTGCACCAGTGGCTATTCCGCCATTAGCCACTGGCCGTGGATGCCTTGGCCGCCCAACAGCTGGGAGTCATGCTGCAGAGACACAGCAGCAGTGTATGGCGCAGATGTTCCTCCCACCACCAGGTCGTAGCCGTCCTATTGAGGAGAAGGACGCAGACTCTGTGGTGGAGCTGATGGTGGATGAGCAGGCCACCATTAGCTCTGGAACCGAGTCCTCCACCCCCGCCACCACTCCTGTTAGCAAGAGCAGCAGCAGCCGCCCAGCACTGCCTGGGGAGGAGGAGGAGTGCAGTTCTCCAGCCCCAGCGGGCAACACCAGCACCCTGTCACTCAGCACCTTCTTTACCCCAAACACAGCGAGGGTATTGAGTGCTGTTGCGGCAGAATTTGAGGAGGAAGAAATGCTGATGGGCACTTTGGGGGATGATGCTTTGGACAGTCAGACAGTGGTAAGTGTCCATCAGCCGATGCATGCAGAAGGGGAGTTTGTGGGGTCATCCCAGCGGGACATGTTTGCGGAGGGGGAGGATGATGATTAAGACAGGGTGAAGGACAAAGACTGGGTGGCAGATCCTGGGGATGTCATCAGCTCTGAGGAGGAGGATGCATCTGCGGGCCTTGCTAGAAGGATCAGCATCACAGACATAGGCAGGATCAGAAGTGGGCGTGGTATGCAGGCCACACAGCGTGCTGATCCGGAGAGTTCTGCCAGTGCCACAAGCCACACCAAGAACCCCCCCCCCCCCCCAACCACCACAGGGAGACCAGCGGCAGCAGCACCTTCGAGCCAAAAGGGAAACTTCACCTCCCCAATTTGGAATTTTTTCACCCTGCCATATGTGGATTGCAAGTATGCCACCTGCAACCAGTGCCGCCAGCAGCTCAGCAGAGGGAAGGACCCCTCTGCGAACAGCACCACCTCTCTGGTGACCCATCTGGCAGGGAAACACTTTCATGAGCATGAGGAGTTCGTGAAGTTGAAGGAAGTAGGCAGTGGCAGTGGCAGACCCGCCACCACTGCGAAGCCGTCGGCAGCAGCCACCCGCCCTCCTCCACCTCCTCCAGCAGCACCAGCAGGAGTGCATCAGAAACGCACTGCTCCTCCTCCCTCTGCAACTCCTGCCACCGACACTGAGGCCTGTTCTGGCAGCCAGTGGCCTCCTCTGCTCCCTCCAGTGATTCCCGTGCCAGCAAAAGGCGTCGCCAGACCCTGCTCAGCGACACCTTCCAGGGGGTGGTCAGGGTTCTGCCTCCCAGCATCCGTCGCGTGCGTCAGCTGAACGGCCATGTGCTCTCAACTCCTGCCTTATTCCCTTGTGCAGGAGGGGAGCAACATGCGTGCGCTCCTGATGTGTGCAGCCTCCGATTGGCCAATCCCCAGCTGACATTTTTTTGCACGCACGGCCATTCCTGCACTTCACTGCTCTGTGATGGCCAATGTAGGGAGAAGGCTGGATCATGCGGTGGGTCAACGGGTCCACGTCACCATGGACTCGTGGAGCAGCCGGTTTGGGACAGGCCGCTATCTGTCCTTCACCGCGCATTGGGTCAGCTTGGTGGAAGGGGGTGAGGAGGGGAGAGCAGCATTGGGCACTGTCAGAGCAGCAGCAGCAGCAACAACACAGTGGGTGGTGCCACCATGCAAGGTCAGCGGAATTGCAGCAGGTTCCTCTGATCCGCTTCCATCCTCCGGCACACCAGTCCAAACCCCCTGCCTCAGCAACAGCGTGAAGCCCCGCCACTGCCAAGCGTTGCTGGAATTGGTCAGCCTGGGAAAGACCAAACTGACGGCGAACCATGTCCTGGGCAAACTCCCAAACTCCGAGAGCAGGAGAGGAATTGGCTGACCCCCAGAGGCCTCAGAGTCGGAGAGGTGGTGTTCCGACAATGGGGCAAACCTGGTTGCTGCAATCAGCAGGGGAGACCTGACCCACATCCCCTGCCTGGCACACGTCCTGAACCTGGTAGTCCAATAGTTCCTGCGGACCTACCAGGGGATGGACCGACTCCTTGAGGCGGCAAGGAAGGTTGTGCGTCATTTCCGGCACTCGTCTGCAGCCGTAGCGAGCCTGGAAGAGGTGCAGAAGGAGCTGCACCTGCCACAGCACCGGCTCATGATCGATGTTCCAACTCGCTGGAACTCCACCCTGGCAATGTTGGAGCGTCTGGTTGAACAGAGGCAGGCTGTCAGCCAGTACGTTGCACGAGCAACAGTTGCCGCCATCCATCACTGCAACTGGGCGTGCCGCCACCAACCTCCCGTCTATCATCTCCATGGAGGACTGGGGGCACATGCAGCAGGTGTGCTCAGTGCTGGCACCCTTCCTGCAGGCCACCAACATGGTAAGCATGGACCATGCAATGGTGTGCGAGTGGGTCCCCATGGTGTGTGTGCTGGACAGGGCCCTGTATGCACTGCTGGAAGAGGGAGCGGCAGCCTTGGACCAGCAGGAGCTGCAGGCAGCTTCACAGGCCACCTCTGAGGAGGAGGGCTTGGAGTTGGTGGAGGTCCCTGACCTTGCCGCTGATGAGGGAGAGCAGCAGAGCGCAGCTGGAGTGGTGCGGGGGTGAAGAGAGGATGAGGTGGAGGAGGCAGAGGATGAAGAGGACAGCACTGTCGGCTCTGGGGCTGCCAATGATGTGCCAGCAGACATCGCCAGACTCTTCCCAATGGCAGCGCACATGCTGAGGTGCCTGCGCAAGGACCCAAGGGTCATCCAGATGAAGCAGAGGGAGGACATCTGGATCTGCATGATGCTGGACCCACGTCTAAAGGGGAAGCTCAGCCAGTTCCTGCCTGCAGGAGGAGACCATGCGCAACAAATGAGGGATTTGCAGCTGTCCCTTGTTGAGTGCTTGGAGGAAGCCTTCCCTCAGCCATCCACCCCCACTGTCCAGCCAGCACAGAGGCTGCAGCAGGTGCCTGCATCCACCAGCAGCAAGCGCACGCACACCACAGACCTGCTGTCTCTGACCAACGAGCTCTACATGAGTGTAGAGCTGCCAGGGACTAGAGAGGAGGTGCCTGCAGCAGCATCCTTCTCCAGTCACAGACAGTGCTTGACCCGCATGGTGGCTGACTACATGGGGTCCTTCAGCGGGCTTGACAGCGTTGCCCCTGTTGATCCCATGGAGTATTGGGTCAAGCACCTGCCGATCTGGAGCGAGCTTGCGCAGTACGCCCTGAAAGTGCTCTCCTGCCCCCCTTCCAGCGTACTGTCAGAGCGTTGCTTCAGTGCAGCCGGTGGAGTCGTCACTGAGAAGCGATCTCGTCTGTCTCACAAGTCTGTGGACAGACTGACGTTTCTCAAAATGAACAAGGCTTGGGTGGAAGGCGAATTCCTGGCCCCTGTTGTCGGCGAGAGGGGGACATGAAGTGGCACACACACATTACACCTGCTGCTGCTGCTGTATTTCTTCCTGCTGTCTGTGTCTCCACTGCCAGGGAACACATTAAAAGGTGCTGCTGCCCATGCGCCACCAGCTATTTAAGCTCAAATATAGCTGCATTATTTTGAAAAAAAAAATTGTAATTATTTTAGAGGTGTCCGGGTTGAAAACTGTGCTGTCCCAATTGTGTATTGGACACAATGTGGGCTTCACGACCACTGTCTGGAACCTCATGGTGTTCATTTACGGCCCTGGTACCACTGCTAGGAACCAGGGCCTATTATGTCTCGCTGCCTTCCCTCCTGCTGCCAGTCTGCCACACAATAATCCTCCTCACGCTGCCTGCTGTTGTATTTCCTCCTGCTGTCTGTGTCTCCACTGCCAGGGAACACATTAAAAGGTGCTGCTGCCCATGCGCCACCAGCTATTTACGCTCAAAAATAGCTGCATTATTTTGAAAAAAAAAATATTATTTTAGAGGTGTCCGGGTTGAAAACTGTGCTGTCCCAATTGTGTATTGGACACAATGTGGGCTTCACGACCGCTGTCTGGAACCTCATGATGTTCATTTACAACCCTGGTAACACCGCTAGGAACCAGGGCCTATTATGTCTCGCTGCCTGCCCTCCTGCCTGCTGCTAGTCTGCCACACACTCATCCTCCTCACGATGCCTGCTATTGTATTTCCTCCTGCTGTCTGTGTCTCCACTGCCAGGGAACACATTAAAAGGTGCTGCGGCCCATGCGCCACCAGCTATTCACGCTCAAAAATAGCTGCATTATTTTGAAAAATTTTTTTTAATAATTTTAGAGGTGTCAGGGTTGAAAACTGTGCTGTCCCAATTGTGTATTGGACACAATGTGGGCTTCACGACCGCTGTCTGGAACCTTATGGTGTTCATTTATGGCTCTGGTACCACCGCTAGGAACCAGGGCCTATTATGTCTCGCTGCCTGCCCTCCTGATGCCTGCTGCCAGTCTGCTACACACTCATCCTCCTCACGCTGCCTGCTGCTGTATTTCCTCCTGCTGTCTGTGTCTCCACTGCCAGGGAACACATTACAAGGTGCTGCTGCCCATGCGCCACCAGCTATGTCTCGCTGCCCGCCTGCCTGCTGCCACTGCCACACACTCATCCTCCTCATGCTGCCTGCTATTGTATTTCCTCCTGCTGTCTGTGTCTCCACTGCCAAGGAACACTTTACAAGGTGCTGCTGCCCATGCGCCACCAGCTATTTACGCTCAAAAATAGCTGCATTATTTTGAAAAAAAAATGTTTCAATTATTTTAGAGGTGTCCGGGTTGAAAACTGTGCTGTCCCAATTGTGTATTGGACACAATGTGGGCTTCACGACCGCTGTCTGGAACCTCATGGTGTTTATTTACGGCCCTGGTACCACCGCTAGGAACCAGGCCCTATTATGTCAGTCACATCACACTGCCTGACACACACTACTCCTCCTCCTGTAGTTGCATTGAGCTTCTGCTGTCTGTGTGCTGCCTGCTACCACTGCCAGGGAGAACAGAAGAAGAACTATTTTCTGCTGCCACCCACTCTCCTACCAGCTATTACCACACTACAATAGCTGCAACTACTTCCTCCTCCTGCTGATGTCTGTGTTTTACCACTGCCAGGGTACACAGAAAAAGGCGTTGTGGCTTGCAATGTGCCGCTACCTATTATGCCATCAACACAAATAGAACTATGGTGTTATTAAAATAAAATATTTCCACAAATGAAGTAAAAAAAAATATTACAAAAGAAAGGAAAACCAAGACACAATATAATGATAGAGAAGAAGAGGAAGAAGAAGAAGAAGAAGGAAGAAGAAGAAGATATAGAAGAAGAAGATATAGAAGAAGAAGAAGATATAGAAGAAGAAGATATAGAAGAAGACGAAGAAGGAGAAGGAGAAGAAGAAGAAGAAGAAGAAGAAGATATAGAAGAAGAAGAAGAAGAAGAAGAAGAAGAATGAGAATGAGAAGGAGGAGAAGGAGAAGGAGAAGAAGAAGAAGAAGAACCGCCTTTCTTGCGGTTGCGTTTCTGTTTCGTATCTGCTGTTGTGTGTGCGCTGTCGCGGGGTGGCGACTAGATTGGCGCACAGACATACAACCTGTCCCTTTGCTCGTTCTCATTCGCAATCGCTTCTCTTGCGATTGTGTTCTGCGCTTCGTACAATTCCTGTCTGGCATTTGTGGAGGTACAGAGGATTGGTTCCTCTGCACTCCTCAGCTCCATCTGCCGACAGGAATTTCCCTCTACGGGTGCTTAGCACCTTTTGCTGGGTTCCTGCAATTATACGCTTGTGGAGGATTTCCGCCGTATCAGCGCACGCGTTGTGTGCTGGTCACGGAGGAAGTTCCACAATCGTTACAGTATGACCAGCCCAACCAAAATTCCCAGTGTAGAGGGAATTTCTGATTTGTACGATTTTGTCGAGTATGGGTCCTGTGTCTTTAAGAGCTTTAAAAGGCTAAACTCAGAGACCAAAGCGGAATTTCTCTCTGAATGTGTGAGGTTTTGCCTGGATCCAATCTTTCAGATTGCTGATCCGTCTACGTCGGCTCTTCAGTTTGCCTATGTGCTCTTAAAAGACAATTTGTTCACCTGGGCGTATGAGGTGCTAAAAAACAATTCTTGGAATGATAATCTGTATCAGTTTCTTTCAGTGATATTCTCTCAGTGGTTTAAACTGCCTGGCTTACCACCTGCTCTGATTAAATGTGTAGCTGCTGATAAGTCAGCTGATCTTTCCCTTCCATGCAAAACTTTTCAGTATGACAATCAGTTCAATGTGTCTGTTGCCACTTCAAGTTTTAAACAGCAGACATGCAAAGTGGCTAAAAAGAGAAAAACTAAAAAACGCAAGCATCGGAATAAAACACTCCCTATTGATGTTTACCATGATGTTGATCTGTCTCCTGTTTTTTTGCCTCAATCCCAAGCTTATGTGGATCCTACTATAGGTAGGATCGCACACTATATTAAAGCAGTTAAACAATCTGTTCTTGTTCCTGAACTCCACCCCTATGGAGATTATCTGGATACTGGCCTGCTTGAACCCCCATTTGCTTCCTGGGATGTTGGGGCCTTGCTGGAGGAATTCGATTTTGATTGAAAAGCCTTTTGCGATTTTTACATCGCAAAAAGCGAAGATGTCTTGAATGATTGTCTCGATTCTATGCAAACGAGATAAACAGAGGAACACCAAGAACCCCAATAGTGTAGTATGTATTGACAACGGGGGTAATGACAAAGAGTAATAATTGTTATACTCACAAACATGGGTCACCAATAGGCAACCACTGTAAAGGCAGGTGGGGAGATTATCCTGACCCCACTCAGGAATAAGAAGTCGCTCTCTGTAGATAGTAGAAAGGGTCGCAACCCTCCACCAAGGGTGGATACAATATTATATAAGAGAGAACAGAGGCGCCAAAACGATAAAAAGTGTTTTAAAAGAGCTTAAAAGCCAAAACTTGGTAATTAGAGGAGGCAGTGGTGGACTTACCCCCTCCAAGCAGACACAACACGACTGTACATTCAGTCTATTTATTAACGAACTTCAGATAAAACAAAGCAACGCGTTTCACGGGTCAGCGCCCGCTTCCTCAGGCAATAGAAAAAGGAGTTACAGCATCTAGCAAAACAAACGACACTCAGCGCCTCTGCAACCAGGAACCCCCATTTGCTTCCTGGGATGTTGGGGCCTTGCTGGAGGAATTCGATTTTGATTGGAAAGCCTTTTGCAATTTTTACATCGCAAAAAGCGAAGATGTCTTGAATGATTGTCTCGATTCTATGTACCTTTTGATTGATTCCGATGAATGTGACGAGGGTGATGTGGATCTGGTGATCTATGTGTGGCAGACGATTTTGGATGAGTTGCACACACACCAACCAATTGATTCCAATAAAGAGACATCGTTGTCAGATGATTGTTCCTGCCTTTCTGGGGTAAAGCATGTGAGTCTTGATTTTGTGCAATCTGAAATGAATGAGTGTGCCGCTGTGGTTGATTCCTGTGCGAATCCTGAAGGATTCTCTCCTGACAGTGTGCAGTTTGCATCTGTGCGATCTGATGCCTGTTTCTCGGATGTTCCTGCAGATTGTGATCAGCATGAGTATGCCGGTTTCCTTAAGGATGTGTGGGATCCTTTGTCATTTAGAAACAGATCTTTGAGATCTTCCGTCTGTAACCCTGCTATGGGGAAAATTTCTCGACTATGCAAAAGTAAAATTAATATGCCTAATAAAGTTTATCCTGTTGATGTCGCTATTTCTTCTGCAGATGAGTCTCTGTCTCACCCTGTTCACACCTGTAAGGGCCCGTTGCCTGGTGACAGTTGCCCCAGTGTTTCTGTCCTGAACACCTTACAGTCTGCCCCGCAGATCGCGGAGGTTTGCGCTATGGAAGCATCAGTTTCACAACCTAAGGTGATTTTTGATTCGCAGGTTTTGCGTTCTGACTCCTCGGATTCGACATTGCTAATCTAAGAGTGAGACAGTGCTTCGGTTTTGCGAATCTGATGCTGAACCTTCTTTGCCTTGTTCAGAGACGCTTTCTCTGAACCTGCCCTGTACCATGAATGAAAACATGTTTTCCTTTCACACTGACATTTGTGAGCCCCTTTCTTGTTTTGAGGGAAGTGCTGATTCTGCACCCTGTACTCTGCATGAGTCAATGTGGCCTTGCTTAGAATCCCCTGCAGTGTCCCTAGAGGCTCGTCTAGGTATTGCCACTATACTCACCTGTTTTTCTGCAGTTTTGGAGTTACAAGCTAGTTTGACTGCCACACAGAATTCTGGGTACAGTGAGAATAAAGTTAGGGAGTCAGTGTGTGTTCCAGTAAATATTCCTGTACATCCCGCTAATTATGATGAAGTTCAGTCTCAGGTTATGGTGGAACCATTCCTGGAACATCTACCCTGCCTGCAGGAGGTATTTAATGTTCAGCCCTGTAACATGGATAGTTCAGAATCCTTCTTAGAAAACCTGGAAAATGATGTTCCTGAGGTCTTGTTTGATGTTCTGGAGGTCTCCGAGATCCTCCCAAAGGGTGCAGAACTTGTAGGAGATGTCTCCTGCCCCCCAAGTCCTTCTGAGGTGTTGCCCTCTTCCGTAGGCATTGCTGCCTTGCTGGCTACCTTTTCAGATCTGGTGGAGCTTCAGTCATGGGTAGTCAATGATGAATTTCTGTCAGATACCATTACAGTCATTGAGATCTCTAAGCCTGAGACCGAGTCTTCTTTTGAAATACCAGTACCTGTGACCTCTACTCGTGATGATTTTCTGCCCGGTCCTGGTTTTGGTCTGGTCGTGCCGGACTCTGAGGTTGGCAGTTCCCCGACGTGTCCTGAGGTTTCTCCTGTGCTGGTGTACCCCAGTGTGCTCTGTGACCCAGAAAGCCCAAGTGTGCCTCGGTTACCAGCGTACTCAGATGCTTCCTCGGTGGAGACATGTTCTGATTTAGCCTGCCTGCTTGCATACCCAGAAGTGGTCCCTGAAAGTCCTGATCTTGATGGGTGTCCTGCTAATTCTGAATCTGGAACTGTCATAGGTTCCATGGGGGTGCTTGGTAGCTCTCCATGTGAGTCTGGTGAGCGTTCTGGCTTCTTGGAATCTCTGCGGAGCTTCAAGGCGTTCTGGGAGATTCCGAGAGAAGTTTTGCTTGGTACCCTGAATACGATCAACAGCGGCTTTTGTTTTGAAAGAGACACTTCAAACAGGTTTTGTGGCAGATTTGGTATTTTCGGACGCTCCTTGGAAGGTGGTGGGTATTGTCTGGAGGGTGTCGATGGCTACTTCTCTGGTATCCACAGTCCTGATGGGTGTTACGCTGAGACTTGTAGTGCTGACAGGCATGTTTCGGTGGCTTCTGTTTCCGATGAGGTTGGTTTCGGGTGGACTGACTCTGGAATTAAACCTTGTCGGGCTGTCCCGACCTTCATGAGTCCTCTGTTAAAGTGGTTTGGAAATAGCAGTTTTGAGGCTTGTCTGGAATTCGACCCTGGAGGGGGGGGGGGGGTACTGTAATGATCTGCTCAGCTGCCTGTGCAGGCAGGCAGCTTTTTGACCATTGTTTAGGTTTGCATGCTGCAGGACTCTGGAAAGGAGAGCTTCTGTCAGTTTTGCAGCTTGTGTTTGCTGAGGAATTTGCATACGTTGTCATGCAAATTGCCTGGCCACATTCATTGGAGGCGTGTACTATAAGTACTATGTGTTTCCCACAATGCTTGGCTGGTCATAAGGATTCCTTCCTGTGAAACACTCCTGGAGGAGTGTCAGTCTTACTCTCTGTTTGAAGATCAGCTTAGAGTAATTCCTGGAAAACTGCACTAGGCAGGTTTCCTTAGTGCAGTTAGGATTGCTTATCTGTTTTGTTTGTTCTGTTGCGATTGTCCTGTCCCAGCGGTGGTCGACACGAAATCGTTCTGATCTCTGTTCTTGGAGTATAGCTGGTGAAGCGGTTGCTACCAGCTATCTCTTCTGATCTGTTTCACTTGGATCGCACTAGCATCTTGCGCTAGCGCTGTGGATCCTTCTGTTCTGTCTCCTTGGATCGCGCTAGCCACTTTCCGCTAGTGCTGTGGATCCTTCTGTTCTGACACTCTGTACCTGGATCGCGCTAGCCACTTTCACTAGTGCTGTGGATCCTTCTGTTCTGCTACTCTGTCTGCCTGGATCGCACTCGCCTAGCGCTAGTGCTGTGGATCCTTCTGTTCTGTCTTCCTGGATCACACTAGCCACTTTCGTTAGTGCTGTGGATCCTATCTCTTGCTTGTCCCTGTTTTCGTGTGTCTGTCTTGTCTGCTACGAACGCTTGCTGGAGGCTCGGTGAGGTAACCGTTAAGCAAGCGCTCGCGTCCTATGTTACATGTTTGTCTGTTGATGGTTAGTTAGGCGTGCTTGTCTCTATTGTGCTTATCACGTGGAGACCGCGCATGAACGCGTGCACTGTTGCGAATGAGTGCGGTGTTCGCGTTTAGTTAGCGTTTGTTGTTTTCCGTATCTCCTCATTGTATGATTTGCTGTGCCATTGCTATCCTCGTATTCTGTTCTGATCTGCCTTGTGTCACTTTTGGCAATCGCCTTTCTTGCGGTTGCGTTTCTGTTTCGTATCTGCTGTTGTGTGTGCGCTGTCGTGGGGTGGCGACTAGATTGGCGCACACACATACAACCTGTCCCTTTGCTCGTTCTCATTCGCAATCGCTTCTCTTGCAATTGCGTTCTGCGCTTCGTACAATTCCTGTCTGGCATTTGTGGAGGTACAGAGGATTGGTTCCTTTGCACTCCTCAGCGCCATCTGCCGACAGGAATTTCCCTCTACGGGTGCGTAGCACCTTTTGCTGGGTTCCTGCAATTATACGCTTGTGGAGGATTTCTGCCGTATCAGCGCACGCGTTGTGCGCTGATCACGGAGAAAGTTCCACAATCGTTACACTTACCTTGGTCATCCACCATTGAGTTGCCATCCTCATCCTTTAGGAGTCCTATACAGTCAACTTTTCTTTTTTTAGAGTTGATGTACTTGTAAAACTTTTTGGGGTTAGATTTGATATCCCTAGCGATTTGATTTTTAGCTTCGATCTTTGCCAGCCTAATTTCTTTTTTACATTTTTTATTACACTCCTTGTAATTGCTTAGTGCAGCCTCGGTCCCCTCCTGTTTTAGGACCTTATAGGCATTTTTTTTCCTCTTCATGTTATCTCTAACCTTTCTATTCATCCATAGAGGCCTTTTTTTATTCCTAGACATTTTGTTTCTATATGGGATATACATACTACAATATTGATTGAGAATAAGTTTAAAAGCGTGCCATTTCCCTGCAGTGTCCTCCCCTTGTAGTACATTATCCCAGTTCACCAAACGTAGTGCCTGCCAATTTGATTGAACCTTGCATTTCTAAAATTCATAGTTTTAGTGGTCCCGCTGCCCCGTGGCCTATCAGTCACCAGATCAAATGTTATCATGTTGTGATCACTATTTCGCAAATGTTCTTGAATCTGCACATTTGATACATTATCTGGTCTATTAGAAATTATCAGATCCAGTAACACATTCCCTCTAGTTGGTTCCGTTACCATTTGAGTCAAGTAAGTGTCCTGTAGTGCTGCCAGAAATCTGCCAGAAGCCATCTTTTGTTTAATACCTTTTTTGCCTTTTAATTAAGGGTTTAAAAAGCATTTAGCTTTGAAGTATGAAAAACGTTGAACTCTACCTCTGTAGCCCTGCTGCAAAATATTTTGGTCACAACTCTTTTTCATTGTGTAAGAATTGCTTAAAAAGGCTTAGATTACTGTTGATTGGGCGCGTGGGTCATGTTTTTGTTGAAACGCATAATGTACTAGGTGTGTGTGTGTGCGTGTGTGATGGGCGGGCAGGCGTGTGTGAGTGTGTGTGTCTGTGTTTGTTTGTGTGTGTTTTTTGGCAAGGGAGAGCAGATTAATTAACATTACCTGTGAAATCCCAGTCAGCTGGATGGTGCTTAGACATTATCCTGACCTTTGGAAGATCTTTGTGCAGAGTAAGGCTGAGAGGATGACCATCACTTTACTTTAGTAAATCGGCTGGACTGTTCTTATTAAATTCAGCCTGTTTATTGTAGATAGTGTCCTGCTTTTACAGTGTCAGACATTAGGACCCTGCCATCACCAGGTCCTATCTGCGGCTGCATGGGCTGCTCCCTTGGTAACCTCATCTCTGGTGCCACAAACATACAGGGATCCCCACATCAGTACCTAGGTTTCTTGGTGGTCCAGAAGCTTCTTGTTGGACGATGGGATCAAAAAGTGAACTCAAGGGTCCTGAAAAATATGTATGAATTCAGTGCTGTGATTTTGGGTGCTGACTCCTCTGCTACAGGGATTCAGATGCGTACTTGCATTTCTGCATTGCCAGGGTGCGTCTCACAAGAAGCATGAGGGCTTAGTGGAGAGCTGCCTGAGGTCCCGCTTCCACTGCGGGACACTTTGTGCTATTTCCCACACACAAATCTGGACCTGGAAACACAGCCTATTGAAATCAATAAGCTACTTCCAAAATTGCTTGCAGAAAAAAAAAATTCAGACGACATATCTGAATCGGATTTGTAATCTCGCTGCACAAGTTTTGGTGTCTGTCTCGAGAAACCCTCCAATGAACTTCGCCTGACCGTCCCCCGCATCACCCAGTCCCATGCACGCCTCCAAGACTTCTCAAGAGCCGCTCCAACACTATGGAACTCCCTACCTCCACCCATTAGGGCAGCCCCCTCCTTCAACACCTTCAAGAAAGCCCTCAAAACTCACCTTTTCACTCTGGCCTACCACCCCTCACAATTGCTCTAAACCGACAGCTGAACTCTGGTCCCCTACCTCTCTTGTCCCTACCTCTCCCTCTAGATTGTAAGCCTTTGGGCAGGGTCCTCCTCCTTTTGTGTCCTACCTGATCATGCACCTCCATTACTGTGCACCCATGCTATGCATTTGAGTGAACCTAACTTGCCTAATCTCCATGCTCCATCCAGTGACTGACTAAGCATTACCTGGTACTCATACTATGGTGTGTGATCTGGTTTTCTTGTATTTCTGTATTGTCATATTGCTGTTTGTCACCCCTAAATATTGTCTGTAACCTAAACTAATGTCCAGCACTGCGTAATATGTTGACGATTTATAAATACAATAAATATTAATAATAATAATAACCCGCCCTTAACAAGAGTTTGTTATTAATGCAGCGTGGCCCAAAGCTGCTCTTTTGCCCTGGTTCTCATTTGTTCTTAATCTGGCTCTGCCAAGGAAGAGTATAAGGGGCTTATAGTGACCAAAAAAAAACTCTTACTGAAACAGTTATCCTAAATATATTTTTTTCTGACTTGAAACAGAAGGTATTTGAAATAATTCAGATTTGAGTGAACAAATGTGGTTTCCCATGATATATCTATCTTTTTAATCTCCCTCCATGGAAGTACTGTTCAGTGATAAAGTTTATTTATGCATTATTTATTTTCTCTGCTCGTACACACTGACTGAAAATCCTTGAAAACCTTCTTTTAGATGTTGAAGATAATGTAAAAATGTAATTATATGTTTATTAGTTTGTGCTTCTAAATGAATTTCTTTTGCAGAACTCCTATAATCATCCAGACACTTCAAGTGTTCTTAAAATGTCTGTAAGCGTATCTTAGTGTTTGCTTGAGAGAAAGCATGAAATTAGCACTTGAAGTGTAATGCTATCTCATGCAAGGTTTGTCTTACGAACACATTAGAGTTTTTACACTATGGGGGATTTACTAAAAATATTCAAGCTGAAAGGAGCAAAGCTTTTCTTTTTAATCTTTTGTGATTGGATATGTGAAATGAATAAGGCACTTATTTACTGCATATCTGTTTCAGTAGTTAACTCCACATGATGACTGTTACAAGATCTGTCTCTCCAACTAACTAGACTGTCACTGTCATTTATTTCATAGTGAGGCACATTCAGCATTACACAAACAGTGATAAAGTTTCAACATACCGGTGCAAGAAGTGATGTGGGTAACGATGGGTGCAGGGCACTGAAAGCCTTACGACCGTTTCGTGCAATCTAGCGCTTCTACAGAGGGACTGTTTCTGGCCACGAAAGTGATGGAAAAGTTGTTTCACAGGGCCTAACACCTGGACCATGGTGGATCCATGGAAAAAGTCCCACCAAAAATTACATAGTTGATGCACAATTAAGTGCTTTAAAACATCCGGCGTGCGTACATGGCGATGAGGTAAGGGTTAGGTCCGGATCACACTGACAGATGAAACGCTGCGTTTAACGCACCACAAACAACTTAGTGATAACTTCAGGCAAGCAAATAATTGTTTTTGCTAGTTGACACCTCCAGGACATAAATGATAGTCCTCTTGGTGGTACTCTTTGTATAGTGGTGTGTAGTGTTAGTTAGAGATGCGAAGTTCGGATCTTTTCAATGATCCGGATGATTCGAATTGGATCATTGAAAAGATCCGGATCTTTGATCCGAATCTCGGATCATTTTACGAGGGAAGCATTCGGGGGTGAAATGACTAGCAGGACAGGAGAAGGGGAGGGGGGTGGACAGACAGAGAAGGGGAGAAGATGGACAGAGGGCAGGGAGTGGACAGAGATGGGAGGAGGGACGAGCAGAGAGCAGAAATGTTAGTTTGCACACAATAGCCACATGCTGCAATCATATGCTTTACATATATTTCACCTATATGTTCATCTGTATACTCCCAACTCCCATTCCCCAAAGCATTCCCAGAAGTGAAGTGCAGCTGTTTAGAGCAGTGCATGAGGATCATATTGCACAGCAATAACAGTGCCTGCCCTGTCCTAGCCCAGCACGCTGCCTGTAACGTTACTGAGCTGTGCCAAAAGTTTCCAATGTGTTCACTGTGCACAACTACGGAACAGACAGCCTATAATGAGCAGCACATTTCAGCCAGTATGTGTGCTCTACACATATCTGGCAGTGGCACTGATGTCCCTTCTCTCTCATCTACCTGTGGCTGTGCAAGACTGCCTCCCCTTCCACAGAGCGATCCATCTCTGCTCTGCTTCCAGGAACCCGCTGCCCGCTGAGAGGGGGCGTGTCGCTCCTGGCCCCACCCCCTTTGCGATCCGAATCACTCATTTTGATGATTCGGATGATTCGACTCACAAAATAGATTCGGATCAAAGATCCGAATCGTTCATGATCCGGACAACAATAGTGTAGGTTTTCCACCATGCTTGTGCGCACTTTACGGGAGTACAGGTGCTCGTGGTTTACTAGCCTCTATGGTCAGGCGTAGGTAGTTCAATGACAGTTAAGTAGCCAAAAAAAACACTGATACTGCACTGAGGCCTTATACAGGTGGCAGTAGTGGATACTAGATGCCAGTAGCAGGGGTGAAGGATTATTGGGTTGTGGTCGGTGCACTTATAGGACCCGCAGACCTGTCTCCAACAACTAATGGGTGCACTGGACACACAGAATTGCAATATAACAATTGCAAGAAAAAAAACAGCCCTTAGAAGGATGAACTACTGTATCACAAAGCACTGACTGCACCTGTGACTGCACCTGTCTGCACAGGTGCACAGCCTTTAGAAGGGCTCTGGGGTTATGTAGATGGTTAATTGGTACTGTAGCAGCAGGTAACTCCACTAAGGACACAGAACACAAGCCTAACTAACGCTTTTCCTAATTAGCAGTACAGCTCTGTCCCTAGTCTCCTTCACAGCACCCACAGTCAGAGTGTAAAATGGCTGCTGTGCTGGCTTTTTGATAGGTGGGGGGCAGTCCACGTGGGAGGGATAGCTGATTGGCTGCCATGTGTCTGCTGACTCTGGGGTGAGGGGTCAATTTTTGTCTTCATTATAATGTATAGGGGGCAAATCGAACATGCCATGTGTTCACGAATAGACATGAATGCGAACACGCTTGTTTGCCACAAACTATTCACTGGGCGAACAGTTTGGGCCATTTATAATGCCCATTCCTTCTCTGACTTACCAGTGTTCTTACATGTAACCTTTTCTCCTTCATGGCTGTAATATTTATTTAGAACACTGGTTCTCATGTCACTGTACCAGGCACTATCCTCGGTCCCTAAGGATGTATCTGGTCAAATTACAAAAGACACAAGATTCCAGGCTCATCTCCCTAAAGGTGGCCACCCACACACCATACAATTTTTTAGATATCTGTTCAATTTAAGAATTGCAATACATTTTTCTGACTGATTGTAACATTTCAAAAATCTGACCAATGTACCACACACATATGTTCAATTTTTTCCCAATTACGATAAAAATGATTGGAAACTTGACAAAATTGCTAGGATGTGTATATTAATAAATTGACAATCCAACACACACCATACAATCTTTAGAAAGATTGAAGAAAAATATCTGGCATTCCGCATCGATAAAAATCAAAGAAAACGGGAAATCCGATCGGATTTTTTCAGTCGAATGAAAAAAAAGGTTTCAAATTTTTCGGGAGATACGATCATTTTTATCGAATTGCCGTAAAGTCTGATAATTTTATTGTATCGTGTGTGGCCACCTTAATGATGAGACCTAAATAACATTCAGGTGTCAAAATGGGTGTGGCTAATCAAACAGCAAAGTCAAATAACCCTTTGCACACTTGCACACAAATGCTCATTCCCAGTACTTGGAAAGTACATTGTAGCACCCTTGATAGGTTAGTCTCAATGCACTATCTGCTTCAAGAGAAAAACAATAAGGATATATGCTCCTTATCTGTTTGATAGGTTGATGATGCACTGTATGCTTGCATTCTGCATTATGCATGTTACAGAGCTAGAGTTAGGACACATACTAACAGAGGAAATATGTGACTATGTGAAATAATGCATTGTTATGCCAACCAAGACCTATGATGTTTAATCAGGTATAGGGGCAGTAATTCCTTGTCATTATGTTTGAATGAGCATTAGTGTGCAAAGGGTTTATTGACTTTGTTGTTTGATTGGCAACACCCCCTTCAGAACCTATACGTCCTCAATAGGGAGATGAGGCTGGATTTTGTGTCTTTTGTATTGTACAATTCTTGTGGCCAGGGTTAATACCAATGCTCTCTCTCACAGCTCTTTATTTCTGGTCAAATTACACACCATATTTACTTTTATTGAGAAAAAAAATACTGGTACATACAATTATGCCAGAGATTAATAAGTGTATTTTTCCTTTGATGAAACTATACATTTATTTCCAGAATGTGCTTCAGTATAATATAAAATAATAGGAAATTGTTTTATAGGTTAAAAAGTGTTAGCTCTGCGTACTACTGTAATTGGTTATCATCTGTGACTTAGTGAAGTAGTCTGTACCCTATTGACTTATACTACTTTGGAAAAGCTTCTGTTCTCTAGAGCTTTCTTCCTTTTATTCTTTTTTTTTTAACAGATACGTTCTTATTGTATTTTTTGTCTTCCTTTTATTCTTACTCCTCCTGCTCCTCAAACCCCACCCCTCCCCAAGCACCACTAACACATTGAAATAGCCCTTAAAAAGGAAACCGAGCACCTACGTACTCCTAAGTTGAACAAATATAGAAAATGACACTTCCCCGGGAAGTTCATAAATGGTGTTTTCTTTTGGGGCGCAGCATCCCTTTTTCTTACCTACTGGGAACTGCTCCATAGTCCCCATCTATATGAGGGCCTCCATCGTATCTGTCCCTGTGCCAAAGGGGTGTCATGTGCTCCAAGACACTACAATGCATCCTGAGAGATGTAGTTAATTAATGTGATTACAGCTCCTGTCACAACGCTTTGGAAGCTACTACTTCCGGGGCTCGGGAGAGACTTCAAGGATAAAGACATGGCAAGTCGGTATAATTTTTTTACTCAAAGGGGATCTGTCTTATGTGTAATTTGGCTGTATAATCTCTTTAAATAGTTTATGCTTCATGTTGATGATAGATTTTATGTTTAAAGGTGTCTCTTTATACAGAAATAAAACGTGCATACTGTAGAAAGGCAGATTTCACATCAGTAAGAACATTAAGTGTGAAATGCTATTTAAAAAGCAAGGATTATGTTCTTGCATTTCATAAGCCAGAAGACAATATGATTGATTATAATAAGGAGAAATGACTCTACAGCTGACTAAAGTAAGTAAGCAGATCTGAAAACTGCTGCAGTGCAGTTATTTGTGTTTACATACACTATAAGCCAGTGCGGATTCAGTTAAGTTTGACAATACTTAATAAGTACTTAGGTCTTTAAAGAAAACCTGTACTAAAAAAAAGTTCCCTTGGGGGGTACTCACCTCAGTAGGGGGAAGCCTCTGGGCCCTATCGAGGCTTCCCCCGTCCTCCTGTGTCCCACGGCGGTCTCGCTGCAGCCCCCGGAATGCACAGGCGACACATCCGACAGCCTGTGCAATATTTACCTTTTTGGGCTCCAGCGGGGATGCTGTTGTGGCTCTTCTGATGGAGATAGGCGAAAATAGCCGATCTCCGTCGTGTCCGCCTGCGCAGTAGAGCGGCCCGACGGAGATCGGCTATTTTCGCCTATCTCCGTGGGAAGAGTGGATACTGCGCCTGTGCTGGAGCCAAAAGGTAAATATTTACATTGCCGCCGCTCCGGGAGGATTTTCTCCGCCGCCGTGGGACCGAGGAGAATGGGGGAAGCCTCAATGGGATTTTTTTTGTTTGAAGGTTATTATGCTGTTGTGTATCTTTTAGAGCAAAGAGGACATTCTGATTTCAGATCCACTTTAAAAGGAACCCAAGGTGAGGGACGTATGACGGTAGTCATATTTACTTCATTTTATACAACATCAGTTGCCTGGCAGACCTGCTCATCTTTCTGGTCAGTAATGTCTGAATCACACAACTGAAATGCATCCAATTGTGTCAGATTTTTATCAGAAACATCTGATCTGCATGCTTGTTTAGGGTCTTTGGCTAAAAGTATTAGAGGCAGATGATCAGCAGGACAGCCAGGCAATGTGCATTGTTTAAAAGGAAATAAATATGTCAGCCTTCATAGATCACTCACCTCGGGTTACCCTTAGGATGGAAGTTAGTGTCAGGAAGAGGAGGTGTCAACAGTGATCAACTTGATATGTTAAATGGATGTACAGAAGAGATATGGTCAGTCAGTAACCCTACCATGGCAATCTATTAAAGGGAATCTGAAGTGAAAATAAACTTATGATATAATGATTTGTCTGTGTAGTAAAGCTAAGAGATAGTTGCACATATATGAGTCTCATATTGTTTCCAGTACAGGAAGAGTTAAGAAACTTCAGTTGTTATCTATGCAAAAGAGCTTATCTGAGCTATTGGACCCAACTTGGGCTGGCTACGGTGCTGTTTTCTAAAGCACATACTTACCACTATAAAAACAGCAGTTCGGTAGTACTTGGCCACTGAGGCACCAGGTGCTACCCAGACATACTGCTGGTAAGTAATTACTTTTTTGATGTTTTGCTTGAACCCCCTCTGCACTGTTTTTTTCTTGAACCCCTTTGCACTATTTTTATATTCTAAACTAATTTAACACTATACAAACGCATATATATATTAATAATGATATTTATTACTGTTTACTATGACAAATACCCCACATAATACATCAGCTTAATTACCCACATGCTTATGATCAACGTTTTTATTAATATTATTATTATTTATATTTATTATTATTTTTCTTTTTCCTGCTTTGCTACTTCCACCTCCCAACCCCGGTTTTTATCCTTTCCCTTCCCCTTTCTCTTCCCCCCCTCTTTTGTTCTCCCCCCCTCCCCCTTCGTTTCTTCCTCCCCCCTCCAAAACAAAAAAAGCCATCCCTTCCCTTTGACATTATTACACTCAATCACAATTAGTAAATTCCCTTACGCTAAGTTGCTCACTATTGTTTATGTTTATGTGGTATGTTCGGAATTGTACAAATGTGTTGCCTCTTACCCCCAGTTGTGTGCTCCTTCCTGCATTTGCCTGATGAAGCGGGTTTGACCTGCGAAACGCGTTGCGATCCACTTTTGGAGTATACCAATAAATATCCCTTTTGTGAATACACAGTTTGTTGTGTCTGCTTGTGGGAGGTAAGTCCACCACTGCCTCCTAAGCAAACATTTTTAAACTTTTAAATACTGTTTTTATTCTTTTGGCGCCTCTGTTCTGTATTATAACACATATCTCAACCTGTCTCTCACTGTTTCTTGTTTGTTTAAGATTTTACTGCCAGAAAGTTCAAAGGGTCATAGCTCTGCTTTTTTATCATTTAAAATGCAGAGTGTAATTTGTAAACTGAAAATATTACAGAATGATGGAATGTTATAAAAAAAAGCTATATACAATATGAAAATAAAAATATGAAACTTTTTTCATAAGACTTTTTTTTTTTTTTTAGCTTCATTGTCACTTTAAGATATAATGTATAGGCTCACATCAACATCTTTCAGTCAAGTTAAGGCATCAGCAATGCCTTCTATTTTTTTATCGAGTAAATAATTATAGACATTAAAAACAATTTGATTTTGGAAATAATTTCTTTTTCATTTTTATTCAAAGCAGATTAATTCAGAAACAATATAATAAATTGATCATGGGTTAAAATAGTCTACCTGATTTGCTATGAAGTGATTCAGATCTTTAAACACTTAGCAACTTAGAGAACAAAATTTGTTTCTTTATATCAATGAATAACATATTTTTTATAATATCTGAATACTCAAAAGCATTTAAACAAAGCATTGTGAAGCAGCAATACATAACCTTAATTGTTATTAAAAGAAATTTAATACAGAGAAGTTACTAGACGTTAATATACTTTTACTCAATAAAACTACAAAAAGTCTCATATTAAGCTTAGAAGCAAAATACATTTATCTGACTAGCTTAGGCATTTAGCATACATTGTACACAATATTTATACATAATTTACATTTATTACATGTTTACAACAGCGTTCAACAGACTATTTTTTGCTGTGTATATCCCTTTTAAAAAGATTGACTTCCGCATCCTTTCAGGACAGGGAGCAATAAAATCTCTACCAACAGGTACATAGACAGCAATAACAACCTGAAAGTGGACCGGTTTCTTTTCCATGCCATCAAAATTTAAATGTAAGCTTTTACTTGCACTTAATAAAGGAGACATACGATGAAATGACATAAAATTACTAGAAATAGCAAATTTCTTCTACGTAGGCTCTCCTCCGGGAGACATATTTGAGAAGAGACTTTTTAAGAATTTAATTAGTTGTGATTATGTCCTAAATCAGCTTTCTGAGAAGGTTAAAACAGGAAGCAGATGTGAGATATAATCACATGATCCTAACCAACTGCCAGAGATTTACAAATAGAACACAATTATGAAACATAACACGTTTTTTCCATGAAGCGAATTTGTGGTGTGCTTTTTGGATAAATCTAACAATTACATGCACTGAAGTTATTTTTCCCCATCATATGACTTGATATTTAAGGGGGATAATGGTTTACTTCAACCAGAAATGGAATCAGATGAAATGGGGCGCTCGGCAAGATAGCAGTTTTTACCCCCCATTGTGCCTTGTGAATGATCCGGCTCTGACTTCAACACATGATGACTATGGAACCACACTCTTTCCATGCTGTTTTTTTTAGAAACCAATCCCTGTTTAGCTAAACTTTAATCCTGTGTTTAGTTGCTCTCTTAGGGTAAGATAAGTAAAATATTGGTGGCTAAATAGAGACAGATATACCGTACTCTACTTGCTTTACTCCAAGCCGGCTGTTGCCTTCTCTGCCTTTGCTTTGGCCTGACCCTGGCTCAAATATACAACTATTGGTAATGTTTTGGGCTAAATTTTTGAGCACATGAACGTCTCAAGGATTAAGTTCTAGTTTTTCAGAACTGAACATAAAAGATTTCAAACACATTTAGCATTGAACAGCAACCCTATTCTGTATGAAGCAGACAAGGTCAAGGTTTAGGTCATTTCATATGAGTGGTTGTTGCAAGTTGATATACAGGGGGCCATGATGGCACAATTAAAGATACTTTCCTGGTGCTTGCTAGCTTAGTATGGCAGCAGCAAGGAGCGATTTGTGCATCAGGGATTTTCAGTCAAGGTGAAGTGGATTTGGTGTGGGGTCATTAACAAAGATATTGGTGTGGGACCATTTCCAAATATATTGGTGTGGGATCAGGGCCTACACCCACAGGCATGGGGTAGTTTATTTATTTAAAAGTTTAAACTTGTAAATATATATACGGTATATATATATATATATATATATATATATATATATATATATATATATATATATATATATATATATATATGCATTGACAAAGGTTGTGGGTCAACTGAAACGTTTGCTGTGCGCTGTTGAACTTTTCTTTGAGCTCAATAAACTAGAGCTTGTGTGCTGCAACCCCCTGGAGTTTTTGGGGATCCGGGCACCCCTGGGTGCACCTTCTCCAACTTGGAGTAAGATTGTGGAAGCTGCTGAACTCCCATTGTAATATATATATATATATATATATATATATATATATATATATATATATATATATATAAATATATATATATATATATATATATATTACTATTTAAAGACATGTTGCTCTTGAACTTTTTAATTTTCTCAAAAACTGCAGCGTCATGATAGCATGTATAGGGGCTTTTTATAGGAGCTTTGCAATTAACCGTTTAAGCAGGCGCTATTGACTTTAATGTAAGTGGAAAATTAGCTGAATTTATCAAAATGTAATTTTTGTTGAACGATTCAAAATTTATTTTTACTGACTTGTGCGGTAAACACCTCCAACACATGCCAGTAAATGTCAATTCATAAAAATTAGAGCAGGCGGTAATGACATGAAGAATACTGCCTGCTTTGAAGAGGTGATAAGAAAGGTAATGGCATGTAATGGCATGAAGAATACTGCCTGCTTTGAAGAGGTGATAAGAGAGCGATAAGAGCAAAGTTAATGGAAAAGCAGTGAGATCTCCCCAGGCAGCAGCAGCGAGAACGGAACAAACAAGGCTTCCTGTGCATACCTTAGGCTGTGTTTAACCTCTTGTGTTCCTGCTTTTAGGATGTGTATTTCACATCAGAAAGCATGGCATGTGTAAAGTTTCTTGAAAGTTCTTCTAAGCTGTGGCAATTAAATAAATTGTTAAGAGAGACTAATAGACAGATTCAGCGCAGATTCAGGGCAAACAGAGGCAGTATAACAAAAGATATACATCTAAAGGGAAGTTGGGGATGCCTCTTAATGCTGTCTCTACTCTACATAGAGAACAAGAATGTAACAAAACTTTTCTCATTACTGACAGTTTACTTCAGTAAAATACTGCACTTCTATCGCAGCTGTGAAAATTTTTATGAATTAGCACACTAAAGTCAAAAATACTGAATGCAGTAATTTGTTAACCACAAAGCCTTTTATGAATTGACTCCTTTGTTAGACAGACAGACAGAATACCCACATAGCTCATAGTGACCCAGAACCACTTGGAAAGTACGAGGGGCTAAAAGAGACCGAAAAGCACTCTTCCGAAAAAGCAACGCTGATATAATATTGCCTTCTTAAAATAGAAGGGCCCATATGCAAACCTGTCAATAAAATACATCTTAAGCTACCAGCATGCAAAAAAAATATTCAGAATAATTTTTACAGTACCTTTTAACCTACCTTTTGGGACTTTTTTAATTGCGAAGTGCTGGAAAGTTATTTTAAAGAGAAGATAAAAAAAACATCTCCTAGGAAAAAAAACTTAGGAGAAAAACTGAATTGCATATGGGTCAAGGTATCCATAGAGCCATATCAATCCATGCCATGCACTGATGAGAACCAAAAAATCTGACACAGGCTGTATGCATGTCGGATTGACTTTGGTCTATAAAATTGATAAGCTAATAGGCTCACTATACACCAGCAGGTTGGATGTGTGCCTGACTCTTAAAGAGATGATTTGCATATTTGGGAGTGAGGCATCATGGGGAACCATAGTTGCTCAATTAAAGCTGAGTTGTTGCAAATATCTTCTGTTTTAAGAAGGTAAAAATATATTCAGTTTGACTTTGTTGGTTAACAGTTAATTAGAAAATTATTTAGAAAATACTAAGGGAGCTCAGAGCTAGAAAAATGCAAAATACTTTAATCACAATCTATCCTAGGACAATATAAACATACACTACGCTGTATGTCTATATTGTTCTAGGATATATTGCTATTAAAGTATTATGCATGTTTCTAGGTCTGTGCTATCGTAGTTTTTTCTAAATTATCTGAACATTATTATTAAGGTAGAGACGAGCAATAACTTAACTAGGGTTTGATATCCCAAACCTTCTAAAATTATGATTCAGTACATTATCCCTAGTGTTTTCATCTGCATAGTTCCAGTATATGAATAGAACTGGATATGCTTTCTGAAAGACTAAATGAATAAAATCTACAGAGGCAACTGAAAAAGTGACAAAACCTCAAAGGAAAACAATAGGGTAGGCTACAAGAGCCAGTATAATGTAAGAGCTTAGATATGTGACAATGAATAAGACTGTCACCATTGGCAACCTCTTTTATAGCAGTTATAGAGTTTTACTTGGCCCTACTTGTAATTGTGTAAAAATATCCAATGGTCCATGGAATGGTTGCTTCTCCAAACATAGTGGATTATGGAAATGAAATGTCATTAAATTTTAACCTCCTAAATGGGAGTGAATTGCATACTAATAACCAGATGGAGTGACAGAAAAATAAAATAAAATTAAAATGTAGTATAAGGGTGTACCTTTCCTCCAGAAATAACATAGGCTGATAAGGCCACAAAACTGTATTGACCAAATAATGCATTTTGTGAACTTAAGTCCACTTCCTAAGGTCTGTATAAGCACTTCGGTTATGAGTAAAAGTATACATGTTTAGTGAGCAGTTTCATGTTCATATGATTATGCTTGCATTCTTTTTATTTTGTATGTTGGTTTTCACTAGCTTTGTTGGAACACACATTATCACCAAGGATTGTAGCTCTAGTAAATGATTCCTGATGCTTCCCACAACATAGATTTAGGGTGTGTTGAGCATGGTGAGCTGGTCTGCGTGAACTAGTTATACAGAGCACCAGAAGACATGTTACAGAGGCCATCTGTGCCAATATTAAAATTACCATATATTAAGGTGGGAAGGTCAAAGAAGACAAAATGAAAACAAAATAATAATACAAACAATTTAAAACAGTGCCAGGTGGTTTGTAAAACAACAGATCAGTGGCAGGAAGAGTGTGACATGCAGGTAGCAACCATTTTGATTGTAGATAAAAAATGATAACAGAGGCGAGATGAAAAAGTAAATTATTTGAATTATTAATCAGTAGGTACTTTGAAGGCATTCTGTGAATTGTACATGCTAAGCTTAGTTTTGAGGTAAATAAAAGAATAAGCATTTAAATGTTCTCATTTTGCAGTAAAGCAATCTCAATGGAAATCACCTCGTCCACCTTCATAGCTTAGCACTGATTATTAATCTTAATTACAAGATTCTGAAATAATTTATAATATGATTATGATGATTACCACAATTGTGTATGTGAAGACAAATATACCCATTTCAACTTATTAATTTTTTAATACATTTAACTTTCAACCACTAATGCATTAGCTACATGAAAATGCCGTTATTTGGTACTGTAAACTGAGATATCAGCAGCCTCCCTGCACCTAGTGGTCTTAACCTCTGATAATGTGGAGTACATCTGTACAACAACTGTAAGATAACGGGGTTTCCCCTAAGCAAGGCTCCTCATTTATGCAATATTTAAATAAACATGCAAATAAGGAAATGTCCATCTTGCTATTGCTAATACTAGTTAGTAATAGTTGATATTTAAAATGTAAAACAAAAGGTAAAATAAATCATTTTGAAATGTGTTTATCTGTCTTCATGTTAAAAGGTTGCACATACACATTCTTGTTATTTATTTATTTATTTATTTATTATAGATCACTTTTAATATTGACATCCTTGTTTTGTAAAAAAAAAAAAGAAGAAGAAGCTATGTTTCAACAATTAGAAAGATTTGTGTTATAAGCTTGTGGTGTCAGCACTATCCTTTTGTTTAGTCCTACTTAGCTGCAGCATTAAAACAGCAGATGAGACACTTAAAATGTAAAATGCATCACACTGTGACAATGATAGTCAATTAATTACAACTTCATACAATGTTAAGCCCGATTACATAACACATTGCAAGGCTTTGCTTTAAATAAAAGTATTATAAATTACAGCTTAAACATTTCCAAGATACCCTTCATGCGTCTTCTCTTTTGATCAAGAGTACCTATTATGTTCTAGCAGTGGGTTGGAGCATGTGACTTAGTACATGTAAGCTAACTGAAGCAGATGCCAGCTACATTAAACTAGACAATGTACTTGCACTTTTAGCATTCTTGTGCTTTAAAACCTCATAACTGCACTAGAGCTGAGTTGGACAAGGCAATCATTTCATTTAGTCACACATGGGTGCAGTTTGTCGAAGGGGGTGTTTCCATTTTGCTTTTTATTTCCTTGGCATCGCTCTGCATGGAGTCGCAACCTATCTGGCATTTAAATACTTGCTTGTAGGCCTTACGGAAATTTTCAGACAGGAAAGCGTAAATGATTGGATTCACAGAGGAGTTGCTGTATGCAAGACAGTGGGCTGTGATTCTGAAGACGAATGACGCTTGAGTAAGTGGGAAGTTTCCAAATTCTGCCCACAGGTAGATCACATGATGAGGAAGCCATGATATCCCGAACACCACTACAACAACCAAAACCGTCTGAGCTGTCTGGGGAAAGAGACAAAAAAGGAACATTGAACACATTAATACATTAATATAAAATAACTCATTTAACAAGATAAAATCAATAATGCCATTAATCTACAACATTTAACAGTATTATTTAATCATGGGTATAAAATGCACCAGTAATCCCCAATAACCAATCAGAATAAAACTTTCATTATCCCACTAAAGGTGGCCTTACATCTGCTAATGTTGCAGCCAATTGACCATCCAATTAGATACAGTGGTTTGCAAAAGTATTCAGCCCCCTTGAAGTTTTCCACATTTTGTCATATTACTGCCACAAACATGAACCAATTTTATTTAAATTCCACATGAAAGACCAATACAAAGGGGTGTACACGTGAGAAGTGGAACAAAAATCATGCATGACTCCAAACATTTTTTACAAATAAATAACTGCAAAGTGGGGTGTGCGTAATTATTCAGCCCTCTTTGGTCTGAGTGCAGTTAGTTACCCATAGACATTGCCTGATGAGTGCTAATGACTAAATAGAGTGCACCTGTGTGTATTCTAATGTCAGTACAAATACAGCTGCTCTGTGACGCCTCAGAGGTTGTCTAAGAGAATATTGGGAGCAACAACACCATGAAGTCCAAAGAACACACCAGACAGGTCAGGGATAAAATTATTGAGAAATTTAAAGCAGGCTTAGGCTACAAAACGATTTCCAAAGCCTTGAACATCCCACGGAGCACTGTTCAAGCGATCATTCAGAAATGGAAGGAGTATGGCACAACTGTAAACCTACCAAGACAAGGCCGTCCACCTAAACTCACAGGCCGAACAAGCAGTGGCGTAGCTAAGGAGCTGTGGGCCCCGATGCAAATTTTACAATGGGGCCCCCCAAGCACTCTATACATAAGAATTGATACAGCGCACCAAAACCTGCCAATGGCAACTACAGTGTCATAGATGCAAGAAGGGGATGGGGAACAGTTTGATAATGATTACCACTATTCAAAGTATCTATAGAAGTGATTATTATGAGCACAGGACCAATAGAGAGCTAATACTGTAATTAAGGCAGGGCCCTTTGGAGCCCCTCTGACCCAAGGGCCCCGATGCGGTCGCAACCTCTGCAACCCCTATTGCTACGCCCCTGCGAACAAGGAGAGATCAGAAATCAGTCAAGAGGCCCATGGTGACTCTGGACGAGCTGTAGAGATCTACAACTCAAGGGGGGGGGGGGGGGAATCTGTCCATAGGACAACTATTAGTCGTGCACTGCACAAAGTTGGCCTTTATGGAAGAGTGGCAAGAAGAAAGCCATTGTTATCAGAAAAGCATAAGAAGTCCCGTTTGCATTTTGCCACAAGCCATGTGGGGGACACAGCAAACATGTGGAAAAAGGTGCTCTGGTCAGATGAGACCAAAATTGAACTTTTTGGCCAAAATGCAAAACACTATGTGTGGCGGAAAACTAACACTGCACATCACTCTGAACACACCATCCCCACTGTCAAATATGGTGGTGGCAGCATCATGCTCTGGGGGTGCTTCTCTTCAGCAGGGACAGGGAAGCTGGTCCGAGTTGATGGGAAGATGGATGGAGCCAAATACAGGGCAATCTTGGAAGAAAACCTCTTTGAGTCTGCAAAAGAGTTGAGACTGGGGCGGAGGTTCACCTTCCAGCAGGGCAACGACCCTAAACATAAAGCCAGGGAAACAATGGAATGGTTTAAAACAAAACATATCCATGTGTTAGAATGGCCCAGTCAAAGTCCAGATCTAAATCCAATAGAGAATCTGTGGCAAGATCGGAAAACTGCTGTTCACAAACGCTGTCCATCTAATCTGACTGAGCTGGAGCTGTTTTGCAATGAAGAATGGGCAAGGATTTCAGTCTCTAGATGTGCAAAGCAGATGGAGACATACCCTAAAAGATTGACAGCTGTAATTGCGGCAAAAGGTGGTTCTACAAAGTATTGACTCAGGGGGCTGAATAATTACGCACACCCCACTTTGAAGTTTTTGTTTTTTTAACTGTTTGGAATCATGTATGATTTTCGTTCCACTTCTCACGTGTACACTGCTTTGTATTGGTCTTTCACGTGGAATTCCAATAAAATTGATTGATTGTTTGTGGCAGTAATACGTCAAAATGTGGAAAACTTCAAGGGGGCCGAATACTTTTGCAAACCACTGTAACTATTATTGAACCAGATGAAAAAACAAGCATGTCCGATTGATGATTTGACTGATTTTGCTCTGAAATCGGTCTAATGTATCAGTCAGACATTCTGGAAAATCTTAGGCTGATGAAGTCGATCAGGTACACACCAGTATTGGCATGCAATATTGTAACAAGCTACAAATGTTAATGTGCCCCTCCGTGTCCTGGCATTAAAATACTTAACCTGTCTTTTGCTGCCACTAGGGTCCAGCCCTCTACCGCATTGGCGCCCCATGTGATTACCAGCATAAAGCATGTGGTGCGTGTGTGATGTCACACATGCGCCCAACATGTTATATGCCAGCAGCCTCCTATGGTGCCAATGCAAAAGCTGTAGTGTTAGCCACTATAGCGGCAGTGGACAGGTAAATTATTTTATTGTACAGGCACAGGGGGCACATTAACATTTGGGTGGATATTGACGGAGGTGGTGGGGCGGTGGATACGGCATCACAAGGCCGATTCCAGAACGATTGTATGTCGTAACTGATTTAGAATCGACCTACGGCGTATGGGCAGCCAACAGACCTCTCTCTGATCAGATTCAATCAGAGAAAGCTTAGCCTCTTAGTTGAGCTGCCCATACATTTCTAGATGTATGGTCATCTTTATACTAACATGCTGAAAGCACGTACATGGTTGATTTTTGATTGCCTGTAAATAACATTTTGTTGTCCTAATATAGTTAATTGCCTAGGAAAATTAGCTTTTAAATACATTTTCTTTTCCAAAACACATTGCTATAGTACAGAGTTTGTAGTGGGAACTTCAACCAATTTACTACCAAAAGGGAACTAAAAAAAGTATGGCTCTCCCACATTTACTGCCTGACCTCCAATTGAGCAGTACTCACTGCAGATTCAGTGCTAAAGCTACAGTGTAGCTTTAAATTGTTAGTGTACTTATACTTAAATGTTCATTCACATGAACAGCTGAGCACTCATTTTGTTCGGTGCTGAGCTACCAAGTGATAAAAAATGTTGTGTGCAATGTCTCTGATTGATGATGATATGTACAGTATTTGCCATAATCGTTTTTAGTTTGTTCTATTGTTTATATAATTGGACATATAAATAAAGATCAATTATTTATTTATTTAAATAGATAAATATAATGATCGATAATCTGGCAAAAAAATTGCCTGAAAAAAAAAAAGATTGCCACATTTTTGTTATCTACTTTTAGAAACCTGATTGCAATAAAAAAAGAGTTTAAAAAAAGTTAAAACAGGTTTTGTTCCCTGCTGACCAGAGCTTCAAAAAGTAGTTAGAATAGTACAAACTGTCCCTCAGAGGAGCTCACAATCTCCCTACCATAGTTACATGTCCATTGTAGTCTAGGGCCCATTTCAGGGGTAAGCCAGTTAACTTAGACCAACCCCATGTTTCCAAGATTGGATTAATCCATTCACAAGCTGCATAGATTTTCATCATAATTACCATAATTCTATAGTAAATCTCAATTATTTGCCCCTCAATCACAATCCTAATGTTGACCTTGGGAAATGAAGAACTTGTCAAAATATTCAGTCACCACCAGTATGCCATAATAGCTGGCACAGGAATGTAGCTTTAAAAAAGAAAAATTGTGGCAGTGTAAGAATTAAGGCTACATGTGACGGGTGTTATAAAAAATGCTTAAGGTATATTATCTTGGTAAAAGATACAAAACCTACCGTGAGCCAATTATATAAAAATTACAGACAGGTGTAGTCCACAATGTAAAACAGAAACTTCACACTGTTGCTAAAGCTATCCCACCTTAATGCATCAGGTTTACCAGAACATAGCAGTGTTTGTTAGTTAAGCTGTAAACTACAGGTGTTTTTTATTTACTCTAAGATGAACAAAATTAAAATGATTAGTCTCCAACAGCACAAGATGCAGCAAGATAAGTTTTCAAATGTTTCTTGTAAAGACAAACTACTATGAGTTGTACCCGTTATATTTGTCCTATAAGTCCCCTGGACATTTAACACATGCTGGGTTGCTTAATGAATACATTGACATTATGGGCTGGTTCACAAGGGCGTCTGCCCAGCTTTCAGCGGCGTCGCGTTTGGCAGTGCTGCGCCGACACGTTCAGGCTTTCAGCGGCTTTCCGTGGCTTTCAGTTGTGGTCTGCGTTTCTCTTCCCCATGGGTGGACATTACCTGCGGCGGTTAACCACCCCTGGATGCTACATGTAGCGTCCAGGGTCGCCTCGAACGCCATGGAAAATCAGGATCCGAACGCTGCGTTTGCATAAACGCTGGTAGAAGCCTGGTACAAACGCTGCCATTCACTTGAATGGGAACGTTTAACGCCAAGTCCTGAATGCTGGCGGTAAACGCGGGGCAGACGCCCGTGTGAACCAGCCCTATATCTTGTAGTAGCAAGAATTACATTGAAGCTGCTTGAGAAATCAACAAAAAAAAATCTCTGTCAATGTAGTTCTGGAGCAGTTATGGATGAGTTCTGACAATTACTGAATCAACTTTGGATGGGAATTTCTTATAGAAACTTTACAAAAGCATTTCAATGTAAGGACTGGCAGATCTCTCATCTTCCTTCAGCTCCATATGGCAACACTACTTGTACTGGCCAGATGATGACCCTGATTGAGTATAAATCACAGGAACTTTTAGAAAGTAATTACAAATATTTTTTTTCCCTCTAAGATATTTTACATTTGTTATATTTGATCTTTGCATTTAGCGGACCATAGAGTTTAGCTTTAATGACCCTCTCAACTTTTTTATACCTTGGTAGTCTCATTTTTCAACACATTGTAGCAACTTCATTTGAGAAAAAAAGTACATTCTAGCTTAGTTTGGCAGTTCTCCTCACATCAAAGCAGAATGTTGTTATTGAAGAAATATGAGAACAGGCTGATAAAGTAACTGAGAGAATGTCTAGAAGTGGGAACTTTCCACATTTATCTTCATGTTGAGATCTTGAGATCTGTAACTGACGCCATGTATGTTGTTTTACAGATGTTATAATGCACATGTACCACAACACACTTTATGTGAACAAGACCTTTTGCATTTACCTTTACTTTTCACTACCTAGGATTTATTTCTAAATATACATTTTTTCCACTCTACCAAACAGATGTCTGTACATTCCGCTCTAACTTAGGCCCTCAATTTCTGGAATCAGATGAGCCAGCTCATCCCTTTCAAATGGGATGTCCAACTCCTGCCCATCAATTAGCCACTGTATCCTTATCAGGTCATCATCACTGGGGACATACAAACGTATGAGACAAGGGGCTCGATTCACAAAGCGGTGATAACTCAGTTATCACGCCTAAAAGACTTTAGGTGTGATAAGCTTTGCACCGCTGAGTTAGCACCGATTTGTGCTCTTTATCGCACGCAAAGTCCCGTGCGCAAAGTTTTCCGCGCGCAATCGCGTAATTCCGCAAGCAGCGCCCATAGGGTTTAATGGGCGCATCGCGTGCAGTGCACCGTGCGCCGCACGTTTGCGCGTGCAATAGTTTGCGCGCGGGAATTTCGCGCGAGTTTCATTTTATCATGCCTAAACTGAGTTTAGGCGTGATAAGGGGCTTTTCACAGGCGTGCAAACACTTTGCACCGCTTTTTGAATCAGGCCCCATGAATTGTATGTGTAGTACATCTAAGACATTGATCATTAGTAGCAAAGAAAAAAGTCTCATATTGTTTTCCGGCACAGGAAGAGTTAAGAAACCTCAGTTATCTATGCAAAAGAGCTTCTCTGAGCTCTTCAACCTAACTGGGTCGAAGACAGTCCTGTTTTCTGAAGCACTTAAACAACTAAGAAACAGTGAGAGACAGCTTGCGATAAGGTTTTACTGCAGGAAAGTTTAAAGGGTCATTGGCTCTGCTCTGTTTTATAGTTTAAAATACAGAGTGTGGATTGTAAACTGCAAATATGACAGAATGATGCAATGTTACAAAAAAAGCTACATCATTAAAAAAAAAGAGAGAGACTATTTTCTTTGCTACTAATGTTCTATTTATTATCCAAACTACACATACAATTCATTATATCATATGTTTTTTTTTTTCACTTCAGGTTTGCTTTAAGCGGCAAGCCAATGCACCTTCCCACAGGACAGAACAGCTTGAAACATCTTTTTACATGTTGGGTTTTACAGAGCAGAAGTATAACTGATACGTAATTTATCCAGCCTACTGTACACTTTAGGCATTTTAATATGTTAGACATTTACTTAGATAAAAACAGTGAACTAACTGAACAATCTATAAATAAAATGATGAAAACTCCAACAGTAAACATTTTTTTCTTGATTAAGCCTGAAAGTAATCAGAGAACAGTGAATGGCCAACTAGCTTTTTACGGAGCATTCTGCACCTGTGCAGTTACAAGTAGGCGCAGAACGCTCCTGGCCCCAGAGAACAGTCAATGGCTTCCTAGCTTTTACTAAACGGTACAAAACTAGCGGTGGCACTGATCTGATCAGTATTTGATCAGACTGCTTCTGAAATCTGATAGAATATCTAGTGATACTCATCAATAATCCAGGTAAATAATTGCTGTCAGTGAGATTGTTTACCTGATTTTGTAGAAAGTGTACGGTGTGAGACTTTAGTCTTCATATACAGTATAAACTTACCAGAAAAAGAGTAATCCTAAAGTGTACCTAAGTTCAATGAAACACAAGAATGTATACTTAACACAAGGATTTATACTTACCTGGGGTTTCTCTAGGCCCTTGTAGTCCATGGGCCCCCTCAATGTCCAACTGGGTCCGTCCATTCTCCTGTAGTCAGCTTTGGTACTGCACATGCACAGCCCTGGCCAGGTACATTATGTGTCTGTCAGGGCCGAGCCTGGGCAGGTGCTGCGGGTGCAAGGCACCCAGGCGCCTGCCTCTGAGAGGCGCCGCCCGGCCGTCTCTCTCCCCCGCTCCCTACCTCCCTCCCTCTAGCCGCCGCCGCGTCAGACCTCGATCAGGCGGGCGGGCGCTAGGACCGGGCGCTAGCACGCCGCACTGATATGCGGAAGTGACATCACTTCCGCATATAGAGCGGAGTAGTCCGGCGCATTCTCACTGGTCGGGTCGCCAGCTGATTGAGGTCTGAAGCTGCTGCAAGGTGAGGGGGGAGCGGCAGCGGCGGGAGGGTTGGGTGCGCTCCTGTCACTCACTACCTAAACGGGGACCCTATACCCCCTGGCTACATATACTGGTCACATATACCCCCTGGCTATATATACTGATCACATATACCCCCTGGCTATATATACTGGGCACATATTACCCACTGGCTACATATCCTGGGCACATATACCCCCTGGCTACATATCCTGGGCACATATTACCCCCTGGCTACATATCCTGGGCACATATTACCCCCTGGCTACATATCCTGGGCACATAATACCCCCTGGCTACATATCCTGGGCACATAATACCCCCTGGCTACATATCCTGGGCACATATACCCCCTGGCTACATATACTGGTCACATATACCCCCTGGCTACATTTACTGATCACATATACCCCCTGGCTACATATCCTGGGCACATATTACCCCCTGGCTACATATCCTGGGCACATATTACCCCCTGGCTACATATCCTGGGCACATATTACCCCCTGGCTACATATCCTGGGCACATATTACCCCCTGGCTACATATCCTGGGCACATATTACCCCCTGGCTACATATCCTGGGCACATATTACCCCCTGGCTACATATCCTGGGCACATATTACCCCCTGGCTACATATCCTGGGCACATATTACCCCCTGGCTACATATCCTGGGCACATATTACCCCCTGGCTACATATCCTGGGCACATATTACCCCCTGGCTACATATCCTGGGCACATATTACCCCCTGGCTACATATCCTGGGCACATATTACCCCCTGGCTACATATCCTGGGCACAAATACCCCCTGGCTACATATCCTGGGCACAGATTACCCCCTGGCTACATATCCTGGGCACATATACCCCCTGGCTACATATCCTGGGCACATATACCCCCTGGCTACATATCCTGGGCACATATACCCCCTGGCTACATATCCTGGGCACATATACCCCCTGGCTACATATCCTGGGCACATATTACCCCCTGGCTACATATCCTGGGCACAAATACCCCCTGGCTACATATCCTGGGCACATATACCCCCTGGCTACATATCCTGGGCACATATACCCCCTGGCTACATATCCTGGGCACATATACCCCCTGGCTACATATCCTGGGCACATATTACCCCCTGGCTACATATCCTGGGCACATATTACCCCCTGGCTACATATCCTGGGCACAAATACCCCCTGGCTACATATCCTGGGCACATAAACCCCCTGGCTACATATCCTGGGCACATATACCCCCTGGCTACATATCCTGGGCACATATACCCCCTGGCTACATATCCTGGGCACATATACCCCCTGGCTACATATCCTGGGCACATATACCCCCTAGCTACATATCCTGGGCACATATACCCCCTGGCTACATATCCTGGGCACATATACCCCCTGGCTACATATCCTGGGCACATATACCCCCTGGCTACATATCCTGGGCACATATACCCCCTGGCTACATATCCTGGGCACATATACCCCCTGGCCACATATCCTGGGCACATATACCCCCAGGCCACATATCCTGGGCACATATACCCCCTGGCCACATATCCTGGGCACATATACCCCCTGGCCACATATCCTGGGCACATATAACCCCTGGCCACATATCCTGGGCACATATACCCCCTGGCCACATATCCTGGGCACATATACCCCCTGGCCACATATCCTGGGCACATATACCCCCTGGCTACATATCCTGGGCACACATACCCCCTGGCTACATATCCTGGGCACATATACCCCCTGGCTACATATCCTGGGCACATATTACCCCCTGGCTACATATCCTGGGCACATATTACCCCCTGGCTACATATCCTGGGCACAAATACCCCCTGGCTACATATTCTGGGCACATATACCCCCTGGCTACATATCCTGGGCACATATACCCCCTGGCTACATATCCTGGGCACATATACCCCCTGGCTACATATCCTGGGCACATATACCCCCTGGCTACATATCCTGGGCACATATACCCCCTGGCTACATATCCTGGGCACATATACCCCCTGGCTACATATCCTGGGCACATATACCCCCTGGCTACATATCCTGGGCACATATTACCCCCTGGCTACATATCCTGGGCACATATTACCCCCTGGCTACATATCCTGGGCACAAATACCCCCTGGCTACATATCCTGGGCACATAAACCCCCTGGCTACATATCCTGGGCACATATACCCCCTGGCTACATATCCTGGGCACATATACCCCCTGGCTACATATCCTGGGCACATATACCCCCTGGCTACATATCCTGGGCACATATACCCCCTGGCTACATATCCTGGGCACATATACCCCCTGGCTACATATCCTGGGCACATATACCCCTTGGCTACATATCCTGGGCACATATACCCCCTGGCTACATATCCTGGGCACATATACCCCCTGGCTA
The DNA here is from genome assembly GCF_040937935.1 of Hyperolius riggenbachi. Taxonomy (NCBI): domain Eukaryota; kingdom Metazoa; phylum Chordata; class Amphibia; order Anura; family Hyperoliidae; genus Hyperolius; species Hyperolius riggenbachi. The sequence goes on from NC_090650.1 coordinate 288,091,143, forward strand.
CATATCCTGGGCACATATACCCCCTGGCTACATATCCTGGGCACATATACCCCCTGGCTACATATCCTGGGCACATATACCCCCTGGCTACATATCCTGGGCACATATACCCCCTGGCTACATATCCTGGGCACATATACCCCCTGCCTACATATACTGGGGACATATATCCCTGGCTATATATTCTGGGGACACTGGCTGTTTGTCATTATGTGCATTTACTGGTGAAAATCTGTCTTATTATGTGCATTTGCTGGTGAAAATCTGTCTTATTATGTGCATTTGCTGGTGAAAAGCTGTCTTATTATGTGCATTTGCTGGTGAAAAGCTGTCTTATTATGTGCATTTGCTCGTGAAAAGCTGTCTTATTATGTGCATTTGCTGGTGAAAAGCTGTCTTATTGTGTGCATTTTCTGGTGAAAAGCTGTCTTATTATGTGCATTTACTGGTGAAAAGCAGTCTCTTGTTATGTGCATTTGCTGGTGAAAAGCAGTCTCTTGTTATGTGCATTTACTGGTGAAAAGCAGTCTCTTGTTATGTGCATTTACTGGTGAAAAGCTGTCTTATTATGTGCATTTGCTGGTGAAAAGCAGTCTCTTGTTATGTGCATTTACTGGTGAAAAGCAGTCTCTTGGTATGTGCATTTACTGGTGAAAAGCAGTCTCTTGTTATGTGCATTTACTGGTGAAATGCTGTCTCTTGTTATGTGCATTTACTGGTGAAAAGCTGTCTTATTATGTGCATTTGCTGGTGAAAAGCAGTCTCTTGTTATGTGCATTTACTGGTGAAAAGCAGTCTCTTGTTATGTGCATTTACTGGTGAAAAGCAGTCTCTTGTTATGTGCATTTACTGGTGAAAAGCAGTCTCTTGTTATGTGCATTTACTGGTGAAAAGCAGTCTCTTGTTATGTGCATTTACTGGTGAAAAGCAGTCTCTTGTTATGTGCATTTACTGGTGAAAAGCAGTCTCTTGTTATGTGCATTTACTGGTGAAAAGCGGTCTCTTGTTATGTGCATTTACATGGGGAAAAGCTGTCTCTTATGTGCATTTAGTGGGGTATTTTGTCAGTAAAAATAATCTTTTGTCAGTAAATTTTTAGGTATTTGTCAGTAAAAAAATTACGTGAAAGGTTGGCAACACTGGCAGGCTGTGTGGCGCAACGGGAAAGATACAGGCAGCCCACCTTGGGCTTGGCAGGGGGGAGGAGCTGACATCAGCGAGCGAGAGTAGGGTGGCCGCAGGCAGCCATAAATACGCAGTGTGTGACTGCGTCGCACTCGCAGAGCCTCTCAGCCTGAGTCAGTCCAGAGACTAGCAGACTCGCAGGAAGCCAAAGCCAGCCAGGAGCAAGCCCATGGAAGGGGGGTAGGAATGGGGTATCACATGCATGCGTAAAGAGGTGGAAGGTGTGGGTGTGATTAGGCAGGACATGGGTGTGGTTATGTGGTTGGGCGTGGTTAATTTAACCACTCCCATAGGCGCCAGAGAAAATCTTGCACCCAGGTGCCAGGCACCCCAGGCTCACCCCTGGTGTCTGTGCAGTTACAAGCCTAGAAAGCCCCTGGCCATGGGAGCATTACCAAGGAGGCGCATGGCCAGGGCTGTGCATGCACCATAGGCTCGACTTCTGGAGCTGACTGAGTGAGAATAAATGGGAGTGGATGCACACACTACACACAAAGGAAAGCCACAGACTACAGGGGGGTGTAGGAAGCCCTAGGTAAGTATTAATCATTGTGTTTAATTAATCTCAAATTTACTTAAAGTAACTGTTATATTTATATTGTAGCCCCTTTTCTGTTTAAAAAGTATGGCATGAAGACAATCTTTCTACTTTCAAGTGAAGACTACCAATCCAGAAATCAGTCTAATTTTTTTTCACAACATCTGTCCAGGAAATGTACTGCTAATACGCTACGACTGAGTAGTTGAAAAAGGCGCAGGTAGAATTCTGTCTAAAAGAGCGCCCACTATACAGTAATAGCAGGCACAGGGGCCACCCGCTATACAAACCACCCACAATTTGTAGCCCCAGTTCACATCCCCTGTACCAGCTATCATAGCAGACGCCCTTTCAAACTGGAAAGGTTTTAAGGGGATTTTAAGGTTAGGTGCAGGAGGGGGGTGGAAGGTTAAGGTTAGCTGTCCACTGGGCGGGTTAAAAGTTAGGCACCACGAGCGGGGTTAAGAGTTAGGCACCATGGGGAGGGGGGGATAACTCTTAGGCAAGATTCTGTGTGAGAGTAGGGAGAAGTTAGGTCATAGTAAAATATCGGTAAATGTTATCAATATTTTACTATTTGAATGAAGTAGTAGACTATCAGTAAATGTATATAATAAATAAATAATAATATAAATGTAAAGGTAATATTCTACTACCACTATCATGCACCACTTTAAACAGGCACCTTTTTCAATTGTATGCCGCTTCCATGAGTGCGATACAGAGCCCTACTAATTATGCTGTTTAAATGGTAGCCAGCAGAGTGTTTACATTACATTTTACTTTATGCCAGATCTTCGTATTTAAGAATTGTGTAAGCAACACAGGCATAATATAAAAATATGCAAGATCCCAATAAAATTGATCAAACTTTGGGGAAAAGTACTGCATTCTAAATATTTATTACACTTGTATTAAAAGGACCTAAAGAAGAAAAATGCAAAAGAAAACGTATAAAAAAATGTCCCCTTCTCTAGTTGATAAAACATTAATGCTTAAAATAAATAAATAAAGAACACTGCTAATGAAGCAAAACTTTTCCAGCTTTAGGAGAGAAAAATTACTAAATTGAGGCCTCACATAAGAGTAAATTTACACTTAATCAGTTGGTATGCATAAGTGTGCGTTAGTATGCGGTAGTGCGCGTTGGTACACGTTTTTTCTTAGCAGTGCATTGGGAAGAAGATTTCAGTTAAAACGCGTTAAGTGTAAAAGGTGCCATCGAAAAACGTGGGCATTACTTTGAAAATCAGTTTTCTTTCAGTTATAGCTGAGAGCAACTGATTAAGTGTAAAAGGGGCCAAAAGGGAGCAGGCCATGAGCCCAAAAGTCACTACTCTGGTGTTGGGCCTTGTGTGTAAACATGTTCCTTTAAATAAGAGTTCTGAGGTGAAAGGGAGTTGGATGTTACATCCCAGTTATTTATAGTATAGTGTTATATGATAGTTACATTTATTCTGTAAGGGTGAGATGAAGATCACCACATTCTAGGCAGTGATTATGTGATATAAGATTAATGGGGTAAATGATGGTGAAGTATTTTTAGAGACATGAGATCTTGCAATGAGCAAGTTCTATTGGTTAAAAAAAAAAAAACAAAACCCTACAGTCTGATTACAATTTCTGAGGGGGATACAGATATTTAATGGATTGCACACATTGAGCCTCTCTACTAAGCCAGGTAGTTAGTATACCCGTATATACTCGCAAGCAAGCCGACCCGCATGTAAGCCGACCCCCCCACTTTTACCCCAAAAAACAGGAAAAAATGATTGACCCTCATATAAGCCGGGGGTAGGAAACGCTGGCCGCGTGATCCCCCCAGTATGTCCCAGTATAGCTAGTATAGTGCCCAGTATGGGTAGGTAGTGCCTCAGTAAAGCTAGTATAGTGCCCAGTATAGCTAGTATAGTGCCCAGTATAGGTAGGTAGTGCTCAGTATAGCTAGTAAAATGCCCCAGTATAGCTAGTATAGTGCTCAGTATAGCTAGTATAGTGCTCAGTATAGCTAGTATAGTGCTCAGTATAGCTAGTGAAGTGCCCCAGTTTAGCTAGTATAGTGCTCAGTATAGCCAGTATAGTGCTCAGTATAGCCAGTATAGTGCTCAGTATAGCCAGTATAGTGCTCAGTATAGCCAGTATAGTGCTCAGTATAGCCAGTATAGTGCTCAGTATAGCTAGTGAAGTGCCCCAGTTTAGCTAGTATAGTGCTCAGTATAGCTAGTATAGTGCTCAGTATAGCTAGTATAGTGCCCCATTATAGCTAGTATAGTGCCCCATTATAGCTAGTATAGTGCCCCATTATAGCTAGTATAGTGCCCCATTATAGCTAGTATAGTGCCCCATTATAGCTAGTATAGTGCCCCAGTATAGCTTGTATAGTGCCCCAGTATAGTCAGTATAGTGCCCCAGTATAGTCAGTATAGTGCCCCAGTATAGCTTGTATAGTGCCCCAGTATAGCTTGTATAGTGCCCCAGTATAGCGCCCCATATAGCTAGCATAGTGCCCCAGTATGGGTAGGTGGGTGGGTGAGTAGGTGCTGTCCCTCCCCGCTCCACCCGCGGCCGCTGCTGCTATTACCTTAGGCGGCGCCGCTTCCTCTATCCCCGTCCTCCTCCGGTAACTAATTCCCAGCAGCGCGCCCCTAGCTGCTGTGATGATGCAGGAAACCATAGAGAGCGGTTCCCATAGTAACGGCCGCTCTCTATGGTTTCCTCCGTCATCACAGCAGCGAGGAGCGCGCTGCTGTGAATTAGTAGTTACCGGAGGAGGACGGGGATAGAGGAAGCGGCGCCGCCTAAGGTAATAGCAGCGGCGGCTGCGGGGGGGAGCGGGGAGGAACAGCACCTACCCACCCACCCATGACTCGCAAGCAAGCCGACCCCCCAACTTTTGGCCCACTTTTGGGGGGTCAAAAATTCGGCTTGCTTGCGAGTATATACGGTAAACAGTTGCAAAAAATAATGAATTATTAATAATTTGCACAACTTCGTATAAAGTCTCTTGGATTTTGTTAAGTAAGGGATTTTTATTTTATTTTATTATTTTAATGTATTTATTTTGTAGTTAGCATCATTACATGTTTACACTGATGATTGGTCCACACTTGAGGCAATGATTTCCAGATCGGAGATGAATCCTATTAAGTACAGGAACATGCAGGGGCGTAGCAATAGGGGTTGCAGAGGTAGCGACCGCATCGGGGCCCTTGGGCTAGAGGGGCCCCAAAGGGCCCTCCCTCAACCACAGTATTAGCTCTCTATTGGTCCTGTGCTCATAATAATAACTTCAATAGATACTTTGAATAGTGGTAATTCTTAACAAACTGTTTCCCATCCTTTTCTTGCACCTCTGACACTGTAGTTGCCCTTGGCAGGTTTTGGTGCGCCGTATCAATTGTTACGTATAGAGTGCTTGGGGGGGGCCCCATTGTAATACTTGCATCGGGGCCCACTGCTCCTTAGCTACGCCACTGGGAACATGTTTACATTCAAACAGATCCGCTTGTTCCAAGCTGCTTAATGCAATGCAGAGTCCCGACTTACATGATTTTTCCAGACAAGGAAATGCATTTCTATGAAAACCTATGGTGGAAATGCATATGTTCTCTGAATCGCAAACGTACCCCAATGGACCACCAGAGTGGATGCTGGCATCTTCCACAACACTTTACAGAGTACATAGTCATGTCGCTGACTCTCTTCAGAAGACCTCACAATCTAATACTACCATAGTCAGTTATTGCATGTTTATTTAGTCAAAATGTATCCAGCCAATGTTTGTAAAATTGTATAATTTAATGTTTGGAATATTAGGCTCCCTATGAATTTAGATTATTGCAATTATGACTTTGAAATTCGATTTTCCCTTCTCCATATACAGTACATTTATCTAGTGATGAGTTTATGCATTTCATTCTGTAGCACCATGTTGGTGGTTATAGCTCTTTTATTGTTTTAAAAACGCATACGAAGATAGCCATGACAGCGGCAGATGCTGTTTCGGACGCTATGTCCTTCCTCAAGCTCGATAAGGCTATCTTATAGAGCCTTATACAGCTTGAGGAAGGATACAGAATCCGAAACAGTGTCTGTCGCTGCAATGGCTATCTTTGTATGCTTTCAAAACAATAAAGGAGCTATAACTACCAATGTGATGCTTCAGAATTTTCTCTCTAGTGTTTAAGGCCCTGTGGGGTTATAGGGTCCTTTCTACCCAAGCACATGTCCATCCCCATTTGGGTGCTTTTCCACCACATCGCCACTTTATGCATTTGATGTCCTTATGTTTAAGCAGAAGTGGAACTACAAGGCAAGTACTGAGCAGTGAACAACACCTAGATGGGATATTTGTCCCAAGTTTAGTTGAGAATGTCATGTATAGTTGGTGGGTATAATTAATTTAATATGGTTGGGAATATCTATCAATCAATCAATAACCCTTCTGAACTTTAAACACATCATCATAAAACAGTAATAAATGTAACTGGGTTGTCAAAATGGAGGATCTTACTTTCCAACACAGACAGAAGAGGGTTAATGACTGTTTCCATGTAAACTGATTACATGATCCCCTTATCACCTGTTTTTCCTTTATTTGTGTCCTAATAGGATAAGCATAACTATCCTTGTTGTATGTGTATTTCAGTAGCCATATTATGCGATCACATTCTAGACTTTAGTTATCTTGCCCCTTTGCCAGTGTGGCCCATTTATTTAATGCTGTGGTTGGTACAATTTCTTGCTCCCCAGAGAAACGATTTCTGGAGATGTAGGGAACATGGGGGTGTCTCAACACCTTAGAAAAATAACAGGAAACACAAAACAGAAGCCCAGTAGTAGTGTTGGGCGAACAGTGTTCGGGTTCTGCAGAACATCACCCTGTTCGGGTGATGTTCGAGTGCGGCCGAACACCTGATGGTGTTCGGCCAAACCGTTCGGCCACATGGCCGAACTAAGAGCGCATGGCCGAACGTTCCCCGAACGTTCGGCTAGCTCTGTGATTGGCCGAACGTGTCACGTGGTTCGGACCCGAACGCGCTCTGATTGGCCGAACTGTCACGTGGTTCGGGTAAATAAATACCCGAACCACGTCATATCTCCGCCATTTCTCTGTGGGTTTAGCTTTGGGTAGGCAGGCAGGGTAGTTCGCGCTCCAGCCACGCTAGCCAGGGTCCCCCCAGTCATTGTGTGTCGCTGCTGGGAACAGTAGTACACCGCTCGCTCAGCCACACTATATGGCATTGTGTTTACTGCCACTCTGTGTACCTCGCTCAGCCACACTATATAGCATTGTGTTTACTGCCACTCTGTGTACCTCGCTCAGCCACACTATATAGCATTGTGTTTACTGCCACTCTGTGTCTGCTGGGAACAGTAGTACACTGCTCGCTCAGCCACACTATATAGCATTGTGTTTACTGCCACTCTGTGTACCTCGCTCAGCCACACTATAGAGCATTGTGTTTACTGCCACTCTGTGTACCTCGCTCAGCCACACTATATAGCATTGTGTTTACTGCCACTCTGTGTCTGCTGGGAACAGTAGTACACTGCTCGCTCAGCCACACTATATAGCATTGTGTTTACTGCCACTCTGTGTACCTCGCTCAGCCACACTATATAGCATTATGTTTACTGCCACTCTGTGTCTGCTGGGATTCGGGAACAGTAGTACACTGCTCGCTCAGCCACACTATATAGCATTGTGTTTACTGCCACTCTGTGTACCTCGCTCAGCCACACTATATAGCATTGTGTTTACTGCCACTCTGTGTACCTCGCTCAGCCACACTATATAGCATTGTGTTTACTGCCACTCTGTGTCTGCTGGGAACAGTGGTACACTGCTCGCTCAGCCACACTATATAGCATTGTGTTTACTGCCACTCTGTGTACCTCGCTCAGCCACACTACATAGCATTGTGTTTACTGCCACTCTGTGTACCTTGCTCAGCCACACTATATAGCATTGTGTTTACTGCCACTCTGTGTCTGCTGGGAACAGTAGTACACTGCTCGCTCAGCCACACTATATAGCATTGTGTTTACTGCCACTCTGTGTACCTCGCTCAGCCACACTATATAGCATTGCGTTTACTGCCACTCTGTGTCTGCTGGGAACAGTAGTACACTGCTCGCTCAGCCACACTATATAGCATTGTGTTTACTGCCACTCTGTGTACCTCGCTCAGCCACACTATATAGCATTGTCTTTACTGCCACTCTGTGTCTGCTGGGAACAGTAGTACACCGCTCGCTCAGCCACACTATATAGCATTGTGTTTACTGCCACTCTGTGTCTGCTGGGAACAGTAGTACACCGCTCGCACAGCCACACTATATAGCATTGTGTTTACTGCCACTCTGTGTACACCGCTCACCCAGCACTATATAGCATTATTGTGTTTACTGCCACTCTGTGTCTGCTGGGAACAGTAGTACACCGCTCACCCACCACTGTATAGCATTGTGCTCTGTCTCGCTGCTGGGAATAGTGGTACACCGCTCACCCACCACTGTATAGCATTTCTGTACTGCCACTGTACTGCTGCCAGTCAGCGTGTACTTTAAGGATAAGTGAAATGAGGAAGTAATCCGGTGAAAGAGGGAGGGGCAAGGGAAGAGGTGTTTCCCCTGACGGTTCACGTACAGGCCACAGGGGAGCACCCAAGAAAACCCACTCAATACCGCCCATGTTGTCCAGGACAACAACCCTCACAAATCCAAAAGAACAGGACCAGATAATTACTTGGATGACCTCTCAAGCGTCCAGCAGTGGGTTAAGCAGCACCAGCACATCACGCACGAGGTCCGAGTCCTCAGCCAGTTACAAGGAGCCAGTGGGCACAAAGCTGACACAACCGGCAGCGACACCACGCACACAACTGCTAGATAACCAGTCCGATGAATTACCTCAGGACACAATGGGGTATTCGCAGGAGCTATTCCCAGCCCAACAAACTTCCACCTTTCAAAGGTCAATGGAGGAACAGCCAGAAATGTTGTGCCCGGATTCACAACCATTAACTGTGGGAAATGCACCGCGCACTGAAATACAAGGCGAGTCCAAGGAGGACTCGGAAACCCAAATCCCAGAGCAAGTTGGGCAGGAGGGGTTGCAATTGCAGGAGGTCGGCCGACAAGATCTGGAAGACGACGTTGGAGTGAGCTGCGCAGAGGTTGTTCTGGGGAGCTCTACTCCACGGCGGTGGCCCCCCACAATGACATATGACGAGTTTCAGGAGATGGAAGAGGAGGGTATGGACAATGTGGACATAGACCCAGATTTTGTTTGTGAACGAGAACATCGCCGTCGTAGCAGCAGCACAGATGAGTCTGTTGAAGAACCCACTGCTGCACGAGTTCGCCTTGTGCCACAAGGTAGGCGGCGCGAAATTTCAGGCACCACAAGCGTGGAAGTTCAAGTGAGAGGCAAAAGAGGCGCAAACAGAAATCACCAGCAAGGCAGGTGCTCCAAAGTCTGGGCTTTCTTTGAAGACTGCACTGAGGATGGTACTATGGCGATTTGCAAGGTGTGCAAGACCCGCCTGAGCAGGGGGAAAAGTATTAACAACCTCTCCACCACCAGCATGAGCCGCCACATGCTATCCAAACATCCCACTCTGTGGGCAAACGCGGCAGGACAGGGTACCAGCAACACTGCCTCCCTTGGGGTCACCAGACTCACCACCAGACCCGCCTCAGCAGCAGCAGTAGCCCAGCCATTGCGTGGTTCACAACATTCACAAACATCAGACGACGCTGACACTGTCACTTTCCGGAGTAGTGCTCTTGAGGTCTCCCAGTGTTCATCAAACACAACAACCAACAGCCCTTCAGTGTGCAGCCCTACGGTTCAGTTGTCTGTCTCGGAGATGTTTGAGCGCAAGAGGAAATTGCCAGCAAATGACCCCCGGGCCGTGGCAGTAACAGCCAGCATAGCCAAGCTTCTGGCCTGCGAAATGCTGCCATATCGAGTGGTGGAGACAAACAGCTTCAAGGGCATGATGTCAGTGGCCATCCCACGTTACGTGGTTCCCAGCCGCTACCACTTTGCGCGCTCTGCAGTGCCTGAGTTGCATGAGCACGTGGTCAGCAAAATAACCCGAAGTTTGAAAAATGCCGTTGCCTGCAAGGTTCACCTCACCACTGACAGCTGGACGAGTGCGTTCGGCCAGGGTCGATACATCTCCCTTACTGCGCACTGGGTGAACCTTGTGGAGCCTGGCAGCGATTCCTCACCTGCTACGGCGCGGGTGTTGCCCACGCCGCAAACAGCTGCACCGCCGTCCCTCCCACTGGATAACAACAGCAGCACCTACCTCTCTGACTCCTTCTCCTCCAACGCATCTCAAAGCTGTACCTCATCCGGAAACGCTAGCCCAGCAGCAGTAGGATCATGGAAGCAGTGCAGCACAGCTGTTGGCATGCGTCAGCAAGCGTTGCTGAAGCTGATCTGCCTTGGGGATAAGCAGCACACAGGGGAGGAAATTTGGAGGGGAATAAAGGAACAGACGGATTTGTGGCTGGCACCGCTGGACCTGAAACCGGGCATGGTTGTGTGTGATAATGGGAGTAATCTCATTCGCGCTTTAAGGTTGGCTAAGCTGACACACATCCCTTGCCTGGCGCACGTGATGAACCTAGTAGTTCAGCGGTTCCTGAGGACATACCCAGGCGTGGCTGATCTTCTGTTGAAGGTGCGACGAGTGGCCAAACATTGTAGAAATTCCAGTACTGCTTCAGGGGCACTCGCCAAGATGCAGGAGCGCTTCAATCTCCCCCACCATCGCTTGCTGTGTGATGTCCCTACGCGCTGGAATTCTACGCTGCACATGCTAGCCCGCTTTTGCGAGCAGAAGAGTGCAGTGGTCCAGTACATGACGGCGCAGTACCGAGGCGCATCCGGACAGCTGCCAAGCTTCTGTGGATCCGATTGGGCCAACATGTTGGACCTCTGCCAAGTCCTCCAAAATTTTGAGCAATCCACGTTGCTTGTGAGCAGTGACAACTCTTCAGTCAGCATTACCATACCACTGCTGTGTTTACTGAAGAGGTCAATGTTGAAAATCAAGGAAACAGCTGTCATGATGCAACTGGGGGAATCTGAAGGAGAAAACGATCAGCGTGATGGTACCAACATCAGGCCATCCGCCTCAGGAAACGCTGGCCCCAGCAGCTATGACGAAGAAGAGGAGGAGGAACAGCTGGAGTTGGAGCAGGAATTTCATGCCACCACTGACGAGGGCCAGAGCAGTGCACGTTGGACTTCCACAATTCAGCGCGAATGGTCAGCAGAAGCAGACCAGGAAGAAGGTGACAACTATGATGCATCACAACAACTATCACAACGCTCACAAGAGGATGATGAGGATTCTGGCAGGACTCTGGCACACATGGCTCAATACATGCTAGACTGCATTGAACACGACCCATGCATTGTGCGCATTCTGGACAACACCAATTACTGGGTTTATACACTTCTGGATCCACGGTACAAACACAATGTTCCAAAACTGCTTGAAGAAAGAGTCAGACAGGTCAAAATGGAAGAATACCAGCAGGCCCTTGTGGAGACTTTAGAGAGGAGATTGACATCCTCCCCCTCCTCTAGCCAGTTGTACGCCGACAGACTGACTTCCGCAAACCCAGGACGACCAGGAGGGCAGCAAACAACACAAGCCGCAGCTAGTGCCCAAAAGGGAATGGTATCGGCAGTGTCCTTGGAGTGGGAAAATTTTATGACACCCATGCAGCAGCAGCCCACAGAACAGCAAGCGTGCAGATCCACCTGCAACACCGATCGCCTGGAGAAGATGGTCAAGGACTACATGTCAGATGGCGTAGCTGTGTTGAACAATCCATCTGCACCCTTCAACTATTGGGTATCGAAGCTAGACACCTGGCACGAACTGGCAATGTACGCAATAGAGGTGCTGGCTTGCCCGGCACTGCAGCCAGCGTTATGTCGGAACGCTGTTTCAGTGCTGCCGGAGGCATCGTCACAGATCGGCGTATCCGCCTCTCCACAGAAAATGCAGACCGTCTGACTCAAATTAAAATGAATCAATCCTGGATTGGAAACGACTATGCAACACTCCTGGACCCCAACCAAGTAACATGAACAATGACCATCTGTAATGGGTTAGCGTTTCCGGTCCCTGTTTATTGAACCTCTTATCTGTATTACATTTATGACTGCATGGCGGCAAAAAACATGCTATCCACACGCTTCTTGTCCTCATGCAAGGCCTGGGTTGTTGTGTCTGAAAGCGTGGCCTTCTCCTCCTGCACCTCCTCCTGTTCCATCATGTGTGCTGCTGCTGCTGGGTTAGCGTTGCCGGTCCCTGTTTATGGAACCTCTTATCTGTATTACATTTATGACTGCATGGCGGTAAAAAGCATGCTATCCGCACGCTTCTTGTCCTCATGCAAGGCCTGGGTTGTTGTGTCTGAAAGCGTGGCCTTCTCCTCCTGCGCCTCCTCCTGTTCCATCATGTGTGCTGCTGCTGGGTTAGCGTTGCCGGTCCCTGTTTATGGAACCTCTTATCTTTATTACATTTATGACTGCATGGCGGTAAAAAGCATGCTATCCGCACGCTTCTTGTCCTCATGCAAGGCCTGGGTTGTTGTGTCTGAAACCGTGGCCTTCTCCTCCTGCGCCTACTCCTGTTCCATCACGTGTGCTGCTGCTGGGTTAGCGTTGCCGGTCCCTGTTTATGGAACCTCTTATCTTTATTACATTTATGACTGCATGGCGGCAAAATGCATGCTATCCGCACGCTTCTTGTCCTCATGCAAGGCCTGGGTTGTTGTGTCTGAAAGCGTGGCCTTCTCCTCCTGCGCCTCCTCCTGTTCCATCACGTGTGCTGCTGCTGCTGCTGCTGGCCTGGGTTAGCGTTTCCGGTCCCTGTTTATTGAACCTCTCATCTGTATTACATTTATGACTGCATGGCGGCAAAAAGCATTGCTATATCCGCACGCTATTTGTCCTCATGCAAGGCCTGGGATGTTGTGTCTCAAAAAGCGTGGCCTTCTCCTCCTGCGCCTCCTCCTGTTCCATCACGTGTGCTGCTGCTGCAGCTGGCCTGGGTTAGCATTTCCGGTCCCTGTTTATTGAACCTCTCATCTGTATTACATTTATGACTGCATGGCGGCAAAAAGCATTGCTATATCCGCACGCTATTTGTCCTCATGCAAGGCCTGGGATGTTGTGTCTCAAAAAGCGTGGCCTTCTCCTCCTGCGCCTCCTCCTGTTCCATCACGTGTGCTGCTGCTGCTGCTGGCCTGGGTTAGCGTTTCCGGTCCCTGTTTATTGAACCTCTCATCTGTATTACATTTATGACTGCACGGCGGCAAAAAGCATTGCTATATCCGCACGCTATTTGTCCTCATGCAAGGCCTGGGATGTTGTGCTTTAAAAAGCGTGGCCTTCTCCTCCTGCGCCTCCTCCTGTTCCATCACGTGTGCTGCTGCTGCTGCTGGCCTGGGTTAGCATTTCCGGTCCCTGTTTATTGAACCTCTCATCTGTATTACATTTATGACTGCACGGCGGCAAAAAGCATTGCTATATCCGCACGCTATTTGTCCTCATGCAAGGCCTGGGATGTTGTGTCTCAAAAAGCGTGGCCTTCTCCTCCTGCGCCTCCTCCTGTTCCATCACATGTGCTGCTGCTGCTGCTGGCCTGGGTTAGCTTTTCCGGTCCGTGTTTATTGAACCTCTCATCTGTATTACATTTATGACTGCATGGCGGCAAAAAGCATTGCTATATATGCACGCTATTTGTCCTCATGCAAGGCCTGGGATGTTGTGTCTCAAAAAGCGTGGCCTTCTCCTCCTGCGACTCCTCCTGTTCCATCACGTGTGCTGCTGCTGCTGCTGCTGGGTTAGCGTTGCCGGTCCCTGTTTATTGAACCTCTCATCTTTATTACATTTATGACTGCATGGCGGCAAAAAGCATTGCTATATCCGCACGCTATTTGTCCTCATGCAAGGCCTGGGATGTTGTGTCTCAAAAAGCGTGGCCTTCTCCTCCTGCGCCTCCTCCTGTTCCATCACGTGTGCTGCTGCTGCTGCTGGGTTAGCGTTGCCGGTCCCTGTTTATTGAACCTCTCATCTTTATTACATTTATGACTGCATGGCGGCAAAAAGCATTGCTATATCCGCACGCTATTTGTCCTCATGCAAGGCCTGGGATGTTGTGTCTCAAAAAGCGTGGCCTTCTCCTCCTGCGCCTCCTCCTGTTCCATCACGTGTGCTGCTGCTGCTGCTGCTGCTGCTGCATGGTTAGCGTTGCCGGTCCCTGTTTATTGAACCTCTCATCTTTATTACATTTATGACTGCATGGCGGCAAAAAGCATTGCTATATCCGCACGCTATTTGTCCTCATGCAAGGCCTGGGATGTTGTGTCTCAAAAAGCGTGGCCTTCTCCTCCTGCGCCTCGTCCTGTTCCATCACGTGTGCTGCTGCTGCTGCTGGCCTGGGTTAGCGTTTCCGGTCCCTGTTTATTGAACCTCTCATCTGTATTACATTTATGACTGCACGGCGGCAAAAAGCATTGCTATATCCGCACGCTATTTGTCCTCATGCAAGGCCTGGGATGTTGTGCTTTAAAAAGCGTGGCCTTCTCCTCCTGCGCCTCCTCCTGTTCCATCACGTGTGCTGCTGCTGCTGCTGGCCTGGGTTAGCATTTCCGGTCCCTGTTTATTGAACCTCTCATCTGTATTACATTTATGACTGCACGGCGGCAAAAAGCATTGCTATATCCGCACGCTATTTGTCCTCATGCAAGGCCTGGGATGTTGTGTCTCAAAAAGCGTGGCCTTCTCCTCCTGCGCCTCCTCCTGTTCCATCACATGTGCTGCTGCTGCTGCTGGCCTGGGTTAGCTTTTCCGGTCCGTGTTTATTGAACCTCTCATCTGTATTACATTTATGACTGCATGGCGGCAAAAAGCATTGCTATATATGCACGCTATTTGTCCTCATGCAAGGCCTGGGATGTTGTGTCTCAAAAAGCGTGGCCTTCTCCTCCTGCGACTCCTCCTGTTCCATCACGTGTGCTGCTGCTGCTGCTGCTGGGTTAGCGTTGCCGGTCCCTGTTTATTGAACCTCTCATCTTTATTACATTTATGACTGCATGGCGGCAAAAAGCATTGCTATATCCGCACGCTATTTGTCCTCATGCAAGGCCTGGGATGTTGTGTCTCAAAAAGCGTGGCCTTCTCCTCCTGCGCCTCCTCCTGTTCCATCACGTGTGCTGCTGCTGCTGCTGGGTTAGCGTTGCCGGTCCCTGTTTATTGAACCTCTCATCTTTATTACATTTATGACTGCATGGCGGCAAAAAGCATTGCTATATCCGCACGCTATTTGTCCTCATGCAAGGCCTGGGATGTTGTGTCTCAAAAAGCGTGGCCTTCTCCTCCTGCGCCTCCTCCTGTTCCATCACGTGTGCTGCTGCTGCTGCTGCTGCTGCTGCATGGTTAGCGTTGCCGGTCCCTGTTTATTGAACCTCTCATCTTTATTACATTTATGACTGCATGGCGGCAAAAAGCATTGCTATATCCGCACGCTATTTGTCCTCATGCAAGGCCTGGGATGTTGTGTCTCAAAAAGCGTGGCCTTCTCCTCCTGCGCCTCGTCCTGTTCCATCACGTGTGCTGCTGCTGCTGCTGGCCTGGGTTAGCGTTTCCGGTCCCTGTTTATTGAACCTCTCATCTGTATTACATTTATGACTGCACGGCGGCAAAAAGCATTGCTATATCCGCACGCTATTTGTCCTCATGCAAGGCCTGGGATGTTGTGCTTTAAAAAGCGTGGCCTTCTCCTCCTGCGCCTCCTCCTGTTCCATCACGTGTGCTGCTGCTGCTGCTGGCCTGGGTTAGCATTTCCGGTCCCTGTTTATTGAACCTCTCATCTGTATTACATTTATGACTGCACGGCGGCAAAAAGCATTGCTATATCCGCACGCTATTTGTCCTCATGCAAGGCCTGGGATGTTGTGTCTCAAAAAGCGTGGCCTTCTCCTCCTGCGCCTCCTCCTGTTCCATCACATGTGCTGCTGCTGCTGCTGGCCTGGGTTAGCTTTTCCGGTCCGTGTTTATTGAACCTCTCATCTGTATTACATTTATGACTGCATGGCGGCAAAAAGCATTGCTATATATGCACGCTATTTGTCCTCATGCAAGGCCTGGGATGTTGTGTCTCAAAAAGCGTGGCCTTCTCCTCCTGCGACTCCTCCTGTTCCATCACGTGTGCTGCTGCTGCTGCTGCTGGGTTAGCGTTGCCGGTCCCTGTTTATTGAACCTCTCATCTTTATTACATTTATGACTGCATGGCGGCAAAAAGCATTGCTATATCCGCACGCTATTTGTCCTCATGCAAGGCCTGGGATGTTGTGTCTCAAAAAGCGTGGCCTTCTCCTCCTGCGCCTCCTCCTGTTCCATCACGTGTGCTGCTGCTGCTGCTGGGTTAGCGTTGCCGGTCCCTGTTTATTGAACCTCTCATCTTTATTACATTTATGACTGCATGGCGGCAAAAAGCATTGCTATATCCGCACGCTATTTGTCCTCATGCAAGGCCTGGGATGTTGTGTCTCAAAAAGCGTGGCCTTCTCCTCCTGCGCCTCCTCCTGTTCCATCACGTGTGCTGCTGCTGCTGCTGCTGCTGGGTTAGCGTTGCCGGTCCCTGTTTATTGAACCTCTCATCTTTATTACATTTATGACTGCATGGCGGCAAAAAGCATTGCTATATCCGCACGCTATTTGTCCTCATGCAAGGCCTGGGATGTTGTGTCTCAAAAAGCGTTGCCTTCTCCTCCTGCGCCTCCTCCTGTTCCATCACGTGTTCTGCTGCTGGTGCTGGGTTAGCGTTACTGGTCCCTTTTCCTGGAACCTCTTCTCTGTATTACATTTATGACTGCATGGCGAAAAAAAGCATGTTACCTGTGCAAAGAAACATGACATTTTCCACATTTAAAAGACAGTTTTTCCTTTGAAACTTTACAATCAATTTTCTCAAAAACTATAAGCTCTTTTTCAAAAAAATTTTTTTACTCTTGTACCCACTCCCGAGGTGCACATACCCTGCAAATTTGGGGTATGTAGCATGTAAGGAAGCTTTACAAAGCACGAAAGTTCGGGTCCCCCTTGACTTCCATTATGTTCGGAGTTCGGCGCGAACACCCGAACATCGCGGCGATGTTCGGCGAACGTTCGCGAACTCGAACATCTAGGAGTTTGCCCAACACTACCCAGTAGTGCAGTATGTTAGATAAGCAAAAAGTGGACAATAAGTGTGATAAAAGTTCTACTCACAAAGGCGGGTTGCTAGTGGTCAACCAATCACAGGAAGCAGGTGGAGACAATCAATAAACCCGACTTCACTCAAGGTGGTCCAACAAGACCTGTGACCTGTCACTCTCTCAGAAAAGACTGGCAGATATCCACTGTTGCCAAACCACTTGTAGTCTGTCTGGACCCCTCCAACGGGAGTCTGTTGGGGGGGTATAAAAGCACTATGTGGAAAAATAGACACCCTGGGGTATATAAAAACTATTAAAACCAGATAAAATGAAAGGAAATGAGGTGGCTTACCTCAATGACAAAATCTTTATGTGAACAAAAGATTTTTGTTTGCACTGGCAACGCGTTTCACGGGTCTGAGCCCACTTCATCAGGCCAATAACAGTGCAAAATGGATAAGAGCCATATAGCATTGGGAGCCTCTTGAGAGAGGTTCCCTCCCTATAAAATATAATATAAAAAATATAAAAAAATCTTTTGTCAACATAAAGATTTTGTCATTGAGGTAAGCCACCTCCCTTGCTTTCATTTCATCTGGTTTTATTAGTTTTTATATACCCAAGGGAACCTCTTTTTCCACATAGTAATATCTGGAGATAATCCTTCTTTTTGACAGCCATCAAAAAAACTTAAAGTTGAATGATATTGACCAAACAAGGATGCAGACAGCAAAACAACCACTGCAATGGTTTTAACTATCACTTCAATGGCAAAAGGTAGAAATATATCGTGTTATTTTTTAAAGTATAGCTGTAACCTACATATATATATATATATATATATATATTTATATATATATATATATATATATATATATATATATATATATATATATATATATATATACAGGATCTTCTCAAAAAATTAGCATATTGTGATAAAGTTCATTATTTTCTATAATATACTGATACACATTAGACTTTCATATATTTTAGATTCAAATACACACAACTGAAGTAGTTCAAGCCTTTTATTGTTTTAATATTGATGATTTTGGCATACAGCTCATGAAAACCCAAATTTCCTGTCTCAAAAAATTAGCATATTTCATCCGACCAATAAAAGAATAGTGTTTTAAAAACAAAAAAAGTCAACCTTCAAATAATTATGCTCAGTTATGCACTCAGTACTTGGTCGGGAATCCTTTTGCAGAAATGACTGCTTCAATGCGGCCTGGCATGGAGGCAATCAGCATGTGGCACTGCTCAGGTGTTATGGAGGCCCAGGATGCTTCAATAGCGGCCTTCAGCTCATCCAGAGTATTGGTTCCTGCGTCTCTCAACTTTCTCTTCCCAATACCCCACAGATTCTCTATGGGGTTCAGGTCAGGAGAGTTGGCAGGCCAATTGAGCACAGTAATACCATGGTCAGTAAACCATTTGCCAGTGGTTTTGGCACTGTGAGCAGGTGCCAGGTCGTGGTGAAAAATGAAATCTTAATCTCCATAAAGCTTTTCAGCAGATGGAAGCATGAACCCACTTTTGAACCAGAAACAGCGGCAGAAGCGCCTGACCTGGGCTACAGAGAAGCAGAACTGGACTGTTGCTCAGTGGTCCAAAGTACTTTTTTCAGATGAAAGCAACTTTTACATGTCATTCGGAAATCAAGGTGCCAGAGTCTGGAGGAAGACTGGGGAGAGGGAAATGCCAAAATGCCTGAAGTCCAGTGTCAAGTACCCACAGTCAATGATGGTCTGGGGTGCCATGTCAACTGCTGGTGTTGGTCCACTGTGTTTTATCAAGGGCAGGGTCAATGCAGCTAGCTATCAGGAGATTTTGGAGCACTTCATGCTTCCATCTGCTGAAAAGCTTTATGGAGATGAAGATTTCATTTTTCACCACGACCTGGCACCTGCTCACAGTGCCAAAACCACTGGTAAATGGTTTACTGACCATGGTATTACTGTGCTCAACTGGCCTGCCAACTCTCCTGACCTTAACCCCATAGAGAATCTGTGGGATATTGTGAAGAGAAAGTTGAGAGACGCAGGAACCAACACTCTGGATGAGCTTAAGGCCGCTATCGAAGCATCCTGGGCCTCCATAACACCTGATCAGTGCCACAGGCTGATTGCCTCCATGCCAGGCCGCATTAAAGCATTCATTTCTGCAAAAGGATTCCCGACCAAGTACTGAGTGCATAACTGAACATAATTATTTAAAGGTTGACTTTTTTTTGTTTTAAAAACACTTTTCTTTTATTGGTCGGATGAAATATGCTAATTTTTTGAGATAGGAAATTTGGGTTTTCATGAGCTGTATGCCAAAATCATCAATATTAAAACAATAAAAGGCTTGAACTACTTCAGTTGTGTGTATTTGAATCTAAAATATATGAAAGTCTAATGTGTATCAGTATATTACAGAAAATAATGAACTTAATCACAATATGCTAATTTTTTGAGAAGATCCTGTATATATACAGTATATATATATATATATATATATATATATATATATATATATATATATATATATATATATATATATACACTGTATATATATATATATAGATAAACATAAGTATTTGCTCAGTTTGACTCCCCTAACCTTACTTGTGTGAGTTTCATCGCCCCCTGATGCCATTTTTATGTTTGTTTGTTTTTAAATATATAAATCTGTTCTTTTCTTCCAATATGGCCGCGACCCTGGAAGTAGTTCCAGCGTTGCAGCCATATTGATAAAAATAAAAAATATAAATAGTAAAAGTATGAAATAGTGGTTGAAGCGGCAAAACTCATGCCAATAAGGTCAAGGGAGTCCCACTGAGCATATACATATGTTTATACGTGCCACACTTCAATGCATCCTGGCAGGGCCGGTTCTAGACTTTTTGCTGTCTGAGGCAAATTTGTAAGAATGCACCCCCCCCCCCCCTTCTCGATTTGGAATGAGTCAGGACAGCTGTGACACAGGAGAGCGCGGGCCACACTGCTCCGCTGTCGCCAATTTGCAGTGTGAATTCGGCCTAAATGCAGCGAGATAGAATAACATGATTCACTAAGACGCACAGGTGTGAACAGCCCCATAGAGTTGTATGGGCTGTGAGCTGATATGCAGAATTATTCAGCAACATAACTGATGCAGTGTGAAAGGTTTACAGTGGGCATTGTGTTGCATTCCCTGCAACAGCAGGAGTGTAATGCAATGTAATGGTAAAGCGGTGTCACACCTTATGCGCATGTTGCGTCACATACAGTGAAGCATACAGTCAATGAAAAGTATGCATCACTGTCAATGCATGTGTTTTGTGGGAACACATTAAATGCAGTGTGTTACAATATTGAACACTGTTCTACCGCACTACAAGTGCCTTACTGTGAACGTTGCATAGGTTGTGCATTGCATTCCATAAGCTGCGTTATAATGCGTCCATTACCCCGCACCGCTGTGAACCTACCCTTAGTGTGAACTGCTCCATGTCCTGGGTAAAGTGCTGCATAATGTGTTAGCGCTATAGGGTTAAATAAAAATATATATTTTCAAAGTGAGGCATGAAATGTCAAAGCAGTTTACAAAGCGTTTCAAGTGTTTTGCTTTCCAAAGCCCACAAGCTGCAGGTACTAGTCATACAGGCAAGCAGTTTGTTATGGAAAACATAAGATGTAAAAAAAAAAAAAAAAATAGTGTTTACTTTTAACCACAGTTTCTTTCCCATTGTCTTAGCAAATCTATTACTCTGCTAGTTACATAACTAACGTTAATTGTACATAATGGTCTGCACTGTCCGTACATTCTTCTAAGCTCTGTCTTGTTCCGTTCTACTTCCGAGTCTAATTTCAGAACTACTTTGTGTATTATCTGTATCATTTGTAACCAAGGAAACATAAGGGCACTATGCTTGTTTGTTAATGGGATGACTGGCAAAGCTTCTCATGTCTTAATAGGTAAACAAACAGTGATAATTTGCATTGCATAAAAATTACAACCACGTACAATGTCAACTGGCCAATGCAAGAAACAAATCAAGGGTCAGAGATAGTTCAGGTGCATTTTATCTGCCCCTAAAAGAAAGCATGTAAGCTGCAGCCTTCCCTCATGGTATCTGGTATAGAACCACTTTTAGTTTAGGTTCACAGTGGGCATTGCATTCCCTGTAGTAGCGGGAATGCAACAGAACAGGAAGGTTGCACCGTACGCATACAGTCAATTAAAAGTATGCTTAAAGGGAACCTAAACTGAGAGGGATATGGATTTTTCCTTTTAAACAGAACCTGTAACAGAAAAAAATTTCCCCTGGGGGGTACTCACCTCGTTAGGGGGAAACCTCAGGGTCCCAATGAGGCTTCCCCCTCTGCTGTAGCTGCAAGCAATCCAGCGCTGGCTCCCCTGAAGCCTCCGGCGATCCAGGCTCCACAAGCCCGACAAGCTGAATTTACCTTCCCTGGCTCCAGCAGGGACGCTGTTGCAGCTCTCAGCAGGAGACTTGCACCTGCGCAGTAGAGCGGCCCGACAGCGATCAGCTATTTCCACCTATCTCAGAGGCGGAGAGTCGATACTGCGCCTGCGCTGGAGCAGGTAAGGTAAATATTTACATCCCCACCAATCGGAGGGCCAGAGTGAGACCGCCGTGGGACACAGGAGAACGGGGGAAGCCTTATTAGGATCCGGAGGCTTCCCCCTATCGTGGTGAGTACCCCCAGGGGAACTTTTTGTCATTACAGGTTTTCTTTTAACAATACCAGTTGCTTGTCAGTCCTGCTTATCCATTTGCTGCAGTAGTATTTGGATCTCACACCTGAAACAAGCATGCAGCTAATCCAGTCTGACTTCAGTCAGAGCACCTGATCTGCATGCTTGATAAGGGGCTGTGCTAATAGTACTAGAGACACAGAATCAGCAGGAGAGTCAGGCAACTGGTATTATTTTAAAAGGAAAAGTCCATATCTTTTGTCAGTTTAGGTTCCCCTTTAAATAAAGTAACAACCCCCCCCCCCCTCCTTGGGAGATAGTACTTACTTTGGGAGGAGGTAGTCTCCAGGTTCTAATGAGGCTTCCCCATCCTCTTTACCCTCCAGGATCCAGTGTTGGCAGCTCCCAAACAACAGTGAAGTAAATATTTACCTACCGCAATCCTGTGCAGGCACAGTAGCGGCTTTCCAATCGGACTCAGGTGGAAATAGCCAAGCCCGGTCAGGTCTGTTCTACTGTGTGGGTGCAGGCGGCTTGTGCCTGTGCAGTAGAGCAGACCCAATCAAGCTGGCTATTTCCACCTGAGACCAATCGGAAATCCGCTACTGCGCCTGCCCCCGAAACACCCCCGGGTAAGTATCCACCAGGGTTTTTTTTCTTACAGATTCTCTTTCACTGTCACTGTTAACGTATGCATTTTGCGGCAATGCACTGCAAGCATTAATATGGGATGCTACACTCAATTAAACCGCACTGATTGCGCTTTGAAAGTTGCAAAGGTGTTGCATTGTAGTGCAATGTTCTGCATTACAATGCGACCGTTATGTCACACTGTACCCCACCACTATGACCGTAGTCTTACTTAGAGTATTCATCTCTTACCAGAGTTGGACGGGTATCGCAGCACCCTAGGCAAAAAAGTACAGGAGACAAAAACGGGAGCCCAAATAGTGTAGTATGTTAGATAGAAAAAGCGTGAAGAAAGGACATTCAAAATACTACTCACAAAGGTGGGTTGCAAGGGGGCGACCAACCGCAGGAAGCAGGGGAAGACAATGAACCCAACTCCACTCGGGGTGGTCCGACCAGACCTGGATGTGGTCGCTCTCCTTATGAAAAGTGACAGTAGACCTCTGTGGTAAGGATCACAGGTGTTCTGTCTCAAACCCTACAACAGTGGACGTTGGGGGGTAAGTTAAGCACAGTTAAAGGCAAAGATGCACCCTGGTATGTATAAAGTGGATTAAAACCAGTTTAAAATTGAAAAAGGTGAGGTGGCTTACCTCAATAACAAATTATTGTGTGAACAAAGAATTTTTATTTAGCACAGTTCATAGAAGAATTTTGTTATTGAGGTAAGCCAACTCACCTTTTTCAATTTCAAACTGGTTTTAATCCATTTTATACATAGCAGGGCACCTCTTTCCCCTTAACTGTGCTCATCTCTTACCAGTTCACCTATTCTGTAGAGAAAGAATAAAAATATTTGCTTTTATACTTATATTTAATTATATACACGATCATCACTGAGGGATGGAAAATAAAGTGGATGGATTACTTTTTTAAGAAAATATCCTAAATATCACTGAAAAATTATCTGAAGGTTATTTTTGGTGTTTTCTCTTTTCTGGTTATTATTCTCTTGCAGAAGCAAGATTATAATACTAAGGAGCCAAAGCTTCATCTTTGTTAACCAATAGTCTCCAGGTGCAGAATTAGTAAGTCTAAAGCCAATAAAATGTTCCACATAGTCCATAATCCATATGCTTGTTAACGATGGGGTTTCTTAATAATAACGGTGTAGTAACCAGCAAAGCAGACAATAAGTCCCTGAGATTAATGTATTTCCATATGCTCCTTTGTTAAGAAATTATTCAGTCTTCTTAGACCTCACATAATGATTTGGCTATTACCTGCAGTAGGTCAGGCACTAAACAGTCTAACCTTTTCTTAGCATTCCAATACCTGCAAACAAAAGAATGATGTCCCGCTGCACCAGGGGTGGGTGTAAAAACGTTTCTTCCTTTATTGATACATCATAAGACACACAGAAAGGCTGACGCGTATCGAAGCTCAAAAGGCTCCTTAATCATAGCCAGTCCTCTGCATTCCAATATCTATTTATTTCCTGCCACTGCCTAGCAAAAAGTACAGCTGCTAAGCTTAATTCTAAATAGCATCCTGAAGTCATTTAGTCTTTCTTCAGTCCTATTTCCATAATCTGTATTGCATTTAATATGTAAGACATATGACAAGCTGTAGCTGTAGGCCTGTGGTTTGGAATAGCATAGTTTAAGAAGCAGCAAATCGTGAGATATGTTTTGTTTTTTAGATTCACTACTGAAAAAACGTTTGTATTGTCATTATAAGGAGCACAAATACCTTTTGCAAGCCAACCAGGTTAATTGCAGTTCATTGGAGGGCAGACTAACAGCAACTTACAGCATGTTAGATTGATGTAGGAGTTTAGGTTAGTATTAGTATTAGGTTAGTATTAGATTTAATAAAAGTTTAAGATTTTTAAAGGGAGAATTAAGAAAAGACAAAGGGTCTGATTCATCAAGCAGCGCAGCTTAAAGTGAACCTCCGGACTAAAAATCTACTCAGCTGAATTGAAAAGGCCTGGTGTTTCTTTAACATCATCAGAACTTTGTATTTCTTACCAAAGCATCATTTTTAGCTGCATTTTTAGCTAAGCTCCACCCATCAAAGAAAACTGCCCGGGCTTTTTTTCCCTGATGCTGTGCAAAGCATGATGGGATTTCCTATGTTGTTGTTCACATTGCCTTGCAACTGGGAAGGGTGATCAGTCAGCACACAGGACAGTTGGAACTGTGTCTCATGCTCCCTGTCACATCCTTTCAACCAAAAAGATGGCTGCCCTCATGAAATCAAACATTTGTCTGTTCTTTTAAAACAGGGTGGGTAAGAGATTATATTACCTATCTATTTTAATTAACATAACTAATGTAACTTAATGACAGTATGTTTGTTTAGGCTCAAGTTCCTCTTTAATGTTGTGTACTGCGCGCTTAGCAATGCGTGTAACATTAACTGCGGGGGGCCTGCTTGAGTGAATTATCACTACCACGATACTTGACACGCAGCCACTACTGTATTAATTTACATAACAACGTAAATTAATACAGTAGCGGCCGCAAGTGGAGTATCGCATCTAAAGCAGCGCAGCTTAATGTTATGTAGTGCGTGCTATGCACGCCTTACATAGCAGGGCTTGCTGTCATGTAAGGAGTGTGCCTTCCTTAGTTTGCGCATTGTTTCCTTAGCAACATTAGTAGCAACATTAGTAACAGTAATTATCGGTACCGCGATACTTCACACGTGGCCGCTGCTGTATTAATTTACATAACCACGTAAATAAATACAGTAGCAGCCATGAGTGAGTATTGCAGTAGCGATATTTCACTCGAGGATGGCCACCCTCAGTTAATGTTACGTGCT
Source organism: Hyperolius riggenbachi (assembly GCF_040937935.1). Lineage (NCBI taxonomy): Eukaryota > Metazoa > Chordata > Amphibia > Anura > Hyperoliidae > Hyperolius > Hyperolius riggenbachi. The sequence goes on from NC_090650.1 coordinate 288,116,263, forward strand.
TTGCTAAGGAAGCAATGTGCGTAACTAAGGAAGGCACTCTCCTTACATGGTAGCAAGCGCTGCTATGTAAGGAGAGCATAGCGCGCACTACACAACATGACATACAGGCACATCCTGTCATTCCACCACTGCCATACAGTGGCGTAGCTAAGGAGCTGTGGGCCCCGATGCAAGTTTTACAATGGGGCCACCCAAGCACTTTATACATAGCAATTGATACGGTGCACCAAAACCTGCCAATGGCAACTACAGAGTCAGGGGTGCAAGGAAGGGATGGGAAACAGTTTGTTAATGATTACTACTATTCAAAGCATCTATAGAAGTGATTATTATGAGCACAGGACCAATAGAGAGCTAATACTGTAGTTGAGGGAGGGCCCTTCGGGGCCCCTCTGGCCCAAGGGCCCCGATGCGGTCGCTACCGCTGCACCCCCTATTGCTACGCCCCTGCTGCCATACAAGAGTGTGCACGTATTCCCACAGGTTACCATTAACTTTTTTTTACTTTTTTTTTTTACACTACACTTTTTTTTTGCCTCTGTCGTGTGGGCAATGGCAATATCGCTCCCATGCTGCTCCTTTGCTCTGCAAAACATCCCATTAGCACCCACGACACAGCCAACTCAGCAGTATGTCAACCCCCCCTTCAGGCTGTGCTCCCAGGCCAGCAGGTAGTTATAGGTAGATATTATAGGTAGATATTAGTATCAGTGTGCAAGTCTGCTAGGGTGTGATTATCGGACTGTTTTGTATTACGACCTTGCCCAACCCCTGTTTTGAACCATGACCTGCTCGTGTCTAATCCTTTGAATACTGTGCACTTTTAACCAGTCGTGTATGACCCTGGCCTGTTTGGACTATTCTTACTCAATAATTTGCAAAAGCACTTCGTTCCAGATTAATTATTGCTGACCTAGCCTTCCTGACTTCCCTTCTTACCCATACCCAGACTAGTGGAGTTCTGGTGGTACTTCTGCCTTCCTGCCCTTGGTTTCTATACCTTGCCCACTTAGAACCAATTGCTGGGAAAATGCAAGTCTGGGATTGGAGTATAGGAGTTGATTGGAAGACACGAAAATCCGCCAGCCCTTACATTTATTTAATGCATACACACTTTATCTC